>NW_025767277.1:0-710846 GCF_003918875.1 Haliotis rubra | reverse complement strand
AAATAATGAAACATGGGCTCAATGCACTATACACAGTAGCATATTCTATTGTTAGGGCGTTCTTTAAAGGTTTGAACAGACACTTTAAACGTTAGTGACGAAAACCATGGGACATATTATCACTGAACAACCATATCATCAATGTGTGAGTGTCTAGAAGCAGTGTATGTGTTTTGGGATTGTACCTGTCCAGTATTAAGAACTAGTAATATGCATTTACCTCGCCTCGCTCCGATTCCTAATGAAGGACATTAACCAACTCAAAACACAAACGCCTTGTAACCTCTTTATCGTCAAATAATGTCTTTGTGGTAAAAGTCATTGCTAAATATATGGTATCGAGATGTATATCCACGAAGATGTACAAGTATGTAAATGATACTTCATAGTTAGACACTGACTTGCACACCGCAATAACAGCAATTATCCATGTAGAGTATCCAGATTCCTGATGGTTAAATCTGACTCGATCATCCAGTGACAAGAGAACTCTGTGTTTGTTTGTAAAGCTGCTAGTAGTGACTAGCTGACCTTTCGTATTGGCATCTGTATCCGTATAGGACGGAAGTGGATTGTTGATTTTTATCCACTGGCTTTGTAATTTGCGAGAAACGTACCCATTACATAAACTGTTATATTTCATTGAAATTTAACGTAATTAAAACCAGTTCCAGATATCCCTTGCTAATACTTGTATGTTATCGATATCAAAAAAAAAGGTTATTACATTTACATATGTAATGTGTTCTGCTCAGAGAATTGATTCGTGTGGTTTTATTTACTCCGCCGCCGTCACTGTTTAAACTCTGTCTCAGTGCGAGTTAGTACGTGATAGTTGCACTCAAGCCCCAGTAATATCTCGTTGAAGAGAGCTGACAAAGTCCTGAATTAGATCCTTCCTGGACATGAAAGGACGAACAATGATAGCTGTTTGGCTTGCTGAGGAAGTCACCAATGTATATTCTATTACATTTACTGGTAATGACTTGCATAACGGCGCAGACATACTTTGGTTAAATGAGACCTAGTCCACGCAGGCAATCCTTTCGACAAGAGTGCAAATCTAAATGAAATGTAATGCTTAATTGCAACATGTGTTAACCCTTGCAGTGTCGGACCAGTCAAGACACAAATGGTAATTGACATTCTTGTGTCAGATCTTTCCACCAATACATGGGAGTTTTTTGTTTGTTACATCTTCTTCGTGCGTGAATAGATATAGTGTTTGCGATGTTATTTTTTCAAAGAGCCACCTTGAGAAACTCACACAGTTTATGCTCTGAACAATACAACCAAATCAATATTGATTTCCTGACAACATGGTGGACGCCCAAAGTCTATCAGGACTGAATAGAGTCATCAGGGCGCTACAGGAACTGTCTACAACAGATGATGGCTTCTACAAAATTATATTGGTGGACAAGGAGACATTCACACGATGCAGCTGCCACATACGATATATGACCATGGTATTTACACTTCACACGTCTGTATGGAAACTACCCGACCGGGGTTATTACCACTAACACGGAATCGGAATTGTCTGATTTACAGATCCGACCGTTTGTTATGCGTCCTGGATAGATCAGGACTAATAGACTCGGATACTTAACTTAGAAAAGGACGCATTAATCAGAGGAAGCCTCTAGCATCTAGTTGTATTGTTACTGAACTAACTCTAACTGACGATGTTTTGTAACAGATTAGGGAAACTATCATTAAACGTACATAGTATAACATATGAATTCTATCCCGCTTAGTGGCTGTTTCACAAATGAATACAATGATTTAACGTTTTTAAAATGAAATCTTTCAAATCAATAACTCACAAAAATGTATTATTTCAGTATTTATATTGAGTACAGTGTTTGCGGAGGTTCCTGAAACCAGTAAAATACGACTAGGACTCGGCATACGTGAAGACTGCTCATCCTACAGCACGTGGAGTTTAATGCCATGTTAAGTTTTGATTGACTAATCGGGCAATATATTTTCTGAATCTTTCCCTCAAATGAAATCAACTAATTTCGGGTTTTTACCGAATATTGTCACTTATTTCATATGGTTGTGTCTGACGCTATCATTTGTGAATTGGTAATATACAACAACTGAACGTTTGTATTATAGAAATATACACGTCGAAAACATAATACACAAAAGTGAGAATCCGCTAAGTATCTGCCTAAACACAAGCCAATCATTTTGAAGTCATTTTATTACTTTACTGGACTGCATGTGTGGGGAGTCAGTCACAGTTGTACATCGCGTGCTATGGAGATATTCTTTGCTTGCATGTTTAGAGCCGGACTCGGCAGCATTCCACCAAAATGGCGGCTGTTTCATAATGTTCCAGTTTGGACCAGACATTTCAGCGATTGACATCATCTGCACATCTGGGTTCGATGACATGTATCAGCAAGTCAGCAAGTCTAACCACCCGATCCTTTCGTCGCCCGACGTTTCCAGACTTTTAGTGAATTGTTGGCGTTCTTTTCTTCCTTGCACCATACCAAAAATAATGTCTGGTTTCTTTAAACTCTCTAATGTACACGTGGATACGGATCGTGTGTGTGTGTGTGTGCGTGCGTGTGTTCGTGCGCGTGCGAATTAGTATATGAGTTTTTACAATTTAGGATAGATTTGCAGACGTTTGGTTTATGGCCTGACACAAAACAGTTGTTCCACTGGTAGAATGAATCCATCGTACCCTGTTTCCAGGTGGTATGGACGTCCTTGACAGTTTGCGATCTTTGACATTAAAATCCTATTCGTTAACACGAAAGTATTTTACCCATGCCTTTCAGAATACGCTTTTTATGAAGTGGAAAAATACTGTACCTAATGAAATATCCAAAACGGTGGTGGTATCATTTAAAGTAACGGGCAGTTTTAAGCCTACAGAGTTATGTCCCTTCAAATAACGATCGATCATGTTCTTCTTCGTCACTAATCATGTCCAGACGCCTTGCGTGATGTACTGCAGCAGAAATAGAAGAGAAACGTTTCAAGAATAACTGCATTATGGCATTTACGAACATTTGGCACCTAACAAATCTAAAGGATAATAAATTCGTTGCACGGATTTTCCTGAGGCCGAGACTGAAGGCCGGAGGAAATACGACTTCAAGTGGCCGTACCATCCCGTACTACCTGGCAAATAGCTGCGTAACTAAGAGTGAGTGAGTGAGTTTAGCTTTTACGCCCCTTTACTAATATATTCCAGCAATATAACGGCGGGGAAACCAGAAATGGGCTTCACACTTTGTACCCAAACTCGAACCCGGATCTTTGGTGTGACGAGCGAACGAGGATACACCCCCGTAACTAAGTGAGCGAGCGTCTATATGTAAGGTGCGCGAATGTGTATGCCTGTTAGTGTATGTGCCCGCGTACACGCGAGTGGAAGTGTGTACAAATGTGTCTATATGTGTCTGTGCTCGCATGTGTGTGCGTGCGTGTGTGCGCGCGTGCGTGCGTGCGTGCGTGTGTGTGTGTATTGAGAGAGAGAGAGTCTCGTGGGTTTGCGAGGCTGAGGCAGACCAACACAACATCCTCAACGGCGTGTGTGTTTATGTTTGAAAGTGTACAGAAGTGTAGGTGAAGGCCGACAACGGAGCTGACATCAGATGTGCTGCTGTTAACACCTACACCGACAGAGCCGGGTCCTCACGTCCATAGTCAGATGCCAGGCAGCTCAGTGTTTATTGTAAAGAGGCATATAAATTGTCATTGTCCCATGTTCACTTATCCCAGTTTCCATCGCCGCCGTTGACATGTATGCCCGATGAGTAAAACATCGTCTTACAAACTGACGAAAAATACAGCTTGGGTTTTACTTCAGTTATATGTATTGAACAGTTATATGTATCTTGGAGTCGAGTTAAGAGGCAGCTTGCAGAGTACATCTTCGACACACGTATTTGTTTACCTGTGAACACCGTACACTGATCTTGAAATTGTTTCACAGCCAAACAAGGTACAACAAGAGATTGCAACAAGAGATACTCTCTTGAAACATGTTGAAGCTTGTTCGCCACCAGCCACTTCGTATCATTCATGGAAGGTGGAAACACAATTAAAGATAAGAACGAAATGCTGTTTACTAGGCAAGTTTGCTTTAGTTTGCTTATTGGCCCCTCGCATTCATTTAGATAGATATTGAATATGGAAGACTTTTGAATTCACCAACTACTGTCAGTACGTCTTCATACCTCAAGAGCGGTGGGGCAGCCTAGTGGTTAAAGCGTTCGCTCGTTACGCCAAAGGCCTGAGTTCTGATTCCCACATGGGTACAATGTGGAAAGCCCATTTTCTGGTGATAGTGCGGAAATATGGCGTAAAGTGGCGTAAAACCTAACTCACTCACCTTCACGAGACAATCTCAGTCCCTGTGTTAGTCTTCAGTTCGTATGATTTTCGTACAAGATACAAATCTGAGTGCATGTTTGAATTCTCTGCGTTGATGTACTTCACTGTACTTTGTTCCCAAAACTTAAATGCCACAGAATCAATTCAAAACAACTTCAAAACAGTTCCTTCTATATTTTTCAGATTGTTTTACATTTGTAATCTTTGCCTTTTCTTTTCCGATTATATTGGAAACTGAATAATTTTTATGTCATTGTCTCTTCAAACTACCATCAAGTAACATTTGATACAAACACTAAAGGAAACCAATCACAGACAAGCCTATCAGTAATAAGAAACACAATTCTCTGTCAGATGTGGGAGTACCATCAGTAACTCCAGCTGCCACACAGACCAGGAAGGAAGGCGAGAGCTTGTCTCTCACATGCTCAGTTGATGGTAATCCTGACAATGCCGTCATCTCCTGGACATTCAATGGTTCCCCATACCAGGAAGTAGTGTGATGAAAGCTGACCTGAACAGATCTGATGACGGGGAGTACACCTGTACTGGGAGAGTCAACACAGGCAGTGTGTGTGTCCCTGGTGGTGGTCTGGAGGGGAGGTCAACTGTCAAGGTCATTGTCAGCTGTGAGTACAGATAGTGTCTGATTCTATCACATAAGCTACAGAAACATGGATGTTTACTGGGGAGGTCAACTGTCAAGGTCATTGTCAACTGTGAGGACAGATAGTGTTTGATTCTATCACATAAGCTACACAAACATGGATGTTTACTGGGAGGTCAACATGTCCAACTTTACTGCATACACTGCCAACAACACAGAATGGTGCTACAGAGAGCTCCGCTGGACACACACCCAACTCTACAAACACTCCTAAGCCCACTATATAACACCCAAACCTTCAAAGCCTTAGGTATATTTCTAATCTAAACTAGCCTTTTGGTCGCATATAATCTCACATGTCCAACTAGGGCCAGCAAAAAACAAACTCACAAAATACACCCAACCAAACCACATAACGTGAAAGGACACAAACTAAACAAAACAAAACCAGCATACAAAAACAACAAAAGCATACCAACCAAACCTCCCTGTAGTTCAGATAGACCTACCACCTTTGTCAAAATTCCAAATTATAAATTCATACAAATTAAATTACGGAACCTTAACCATCTTCAGGTTGCCATATCTTTCGGTGAAATCACCCCTCCACGAAATGGCCTGGCGAAATCCTGTGTGAAATCCCGTGTTCAAATCATCACCATGTAACACCATGTATCTTCTGTACACCCTTTAATACTCATAGTTGTTTTCGGATCCCTGACCTTATATGCATTCAAAATCAATGCTTTCAAAATGTATATATGCCGCTTTTAAAGTAGTGTATTGACCGTTCAGAGCGTATTTTTAGGCAATGCATGTTCTTTGGAATGTAACCATATGTTTTATCTAGGCATGGTGGGAGAGGCACCAGGAGATATAATGATCTAACTGTTGCACCTGACATCACCTTCAAACCCGTGGACATCACAGAGGGACAGACACTGACAGTGTGAAGCCAGATGTCGTCCCTGCCTCATACACCTTTGGTAGTTTCATTCAGTACTGAGGAAATACTTCAGTTGACACCTGAGCTGGAACACTAACTGGAGGTGTCTACACATGGAGTGTTGGTGCTGCCACCTACCTGGACACAGGAGTGTATGTGTGTAGAGTGGACGGACAACTCCGTCACAGACAGGAATGATGTGTTAGTACAGAGGAAGAGAGTCAGTGTCAATGTTAGAGGTAGGTGTACTTTGTGTATGAGAGTAGAGTGGACAACACTGTCACAGACAGGAATAATGTGTTGGTACAGAGGAAGAGAGTGAGTGTTAGGAGGTAGGTGTACTTTGTGTATGAAGGTAGATTGGACAACTCCGTCACATACAGGAATGATGTGTCAGTACAGAGGAAGAGAGTCAGTGTCAATGTTAGAGGTAGGTGTACTTTGTGTATGAGAGTAGAGTGGACAACACTGTCACAGACAGGAATAATGTGGTAGGACAGAGGATGAGAGCCAGTGTGTTAGAGGTAGGTGTACTTTTGTATGAGTGTAGATGGGACAACTCCTGTCACAGACAGGAATGATGTGTTAGTACAAAGGAAGAGAGTCAGTGTCAATGTTATAGGTAGGTGTTTCATGTGTATGAGTGTACAAGGGATAACACTGTCACAGACAGGAATGATGTGTTAGTACAGAGGAAGAGAGTGAGTGTTAGAGGTAGGAGTACTTTGTGTATGAGTGTAGATTGGATAACTCCGTCACATACAGGAATGATGTGTTAGTATAGAGGAAGAGAGTCAGTGTCAGTGTAAGAGGTAAATGTACTTTGTGTATTAGTGTAAATTGGACAACACCACCACAGACAGGAATGATGTGTTAGTACAGAGGAAGAGAGTCAGTGTCAGTGTTAGAGGTAGGTGTATTTTGTGTATAAGTGTAGAGTAGACAACACTGTCACAGACAGGAATGATGTGTTAGTACAGAGGAAGAGAGTCAGTGTTAGAGGTAGGTGTACTTTTGTGTATGAGTGTAGGGTGAACAAGACAGTCACTGACACTGACAGGAACGATGTGTTAGTACAGAGGAAGAGAGTCAGTGTCAGTGTTAGAGGTAGGTGTATTTTGTGTATAAGTGTAGAGTAGACAACACTGTCACAGACAGGAATGATGATGTGTTAGTACAGAGGAAGAGAGTCAGTCAGTTAGAGGTAGGTGTACTTTGTGTATGAGTGAAGATTGGACAACACCGTCACAGACAGGAATGATGTGTTAGTACAGAGGAAGAGAGTCAGTGTTATAGGTAGGTGTACATTGTGTATGAGTGTAGAGTAGACAACACTGTCACAGACAGGAACGATGTGTTAGTACAGAGGAAGAGAGTCAGTGTCAATGTTAGAGGTAGGTGTATTTTGTGTATGAGTGTAGAGTAGACAACACTGTCACAGACAGGAATGATGTGTTAGTACAGAGGAAGAGAGTCAATGTTAGAGGTAGGTGTACATTTGTGTATGAGTGTAGAGTAGACAACACTGTCACAGACAGGGATAATATAGTAGTAGTACAGAGGAATAGAATCAGTGTGTGTTAAGGGTAAGCGTGCTTTATATATGAGTGTAGAGAAACACACAGTGGGACCTGCTACATGTCACGAGAAACAATCAATCAAACATGCAGTGTGTAATTATTATACTAAAGGTAAGATGATAACGACGACACAAAGAGGTGTTATGTTATGTATAAGGCATCTGATACATAAACATGATATAAACTTCCAAGCTCGTCCGAAGTTTACTGAAGATTCCAAACAAATATTCGGTGCTGAAGTAGGAACAAACACAACATTGGTTCAGAATTTCTGCAACAGTGAGGTGAACTACACATCATACAACTGGACATTTGGACCACTGGACACCCCGTCAACAGGTCAGGTTCAGTCAGGTCAAGGAAGGTGACACTGAGGAAGAACAACAAGGAGGTGCAACATGCCGGCTTCAGTGTCTCTCTGGACATCAAGAACTTCCAAGAACAGGACATCGGAGTCTACACAGTCACTGTGTGTAATGTAGTTGGCTGTAACTCATCAGAGGTCAGCTTGACAGCAGCAGGTAGTTTAAAAAAACAAACGTTTGTCTTTTTAAATTCATTATCAGCAAAATTTGTACATATGTCATTTTACAACATAACATATCGGGTTTGAATTTAGTTTCCTTGAAATAAGTCAGAGGAGGTTTTCCGTTTTCAGGTCTACATTTCTTGTTTGCAGAATGGCAGAAGTGCGGCTCCACCCAACAAACACTTCCTTATTGGTGAAAATTGTCCGAATGGCGGGTGCTATCCTTTCCTCCAAGACCTGGTGTCATCACTCTGTTAAGTGGCAACTTTCAAATTTCACACAAGAAATCTACACTTACAAGAATACAGTGTGATACAAATATATACCAACTATAGTTAAACACTTAACAAGTATATGAAAATTGAACTAGGTTTGCAAATCAGTACAAATTACTGCAGTATAATGTATTGGCAAAGCGCATTAGAATAACAGTTCAGCATTCAGGAGAATTTCAATGGTTTTATAAGATGCAATAGCAGTAATATTCACCTTGTAGTAACAGTAGTTAAGCTTCCAAAACGTGTCTTGGTTCTATATCTAGTGACAAGACACTGCATTTTTTACAAGTGGTGGTTTCTCTTGATTTAATGAGAGAAGAGAGATTAATGCGGTGATCAACAAGATAATGTAACTAAAAGCATCAACATGTCCATAATACTGCTTATATAAGTTACGTAATTAGTATAAGTGAGTATTTTTCAAATATGATGTCATAAAGTTCCATCGAATCTCTTTTCATTTCTGTTTCATTTTTATTGTATAAATTGTTTTCGTCACGATATGGCTGGGATATTGCCGATGTGACGTTAAATATTGACTCACTCCACTCACTCTATCAAATCTTACGTGAAACAACGTAATAGAATTACCTCACTGTAATGCATTACATCCCTATTTATATATCATATATTTTGCAATTTAGGCCCAGTGGGAACTGTTTCAGTGGATAATAGAAGCTGGTTATCTTTCTGGTGTTGAATTTGTATCTTTCACTCAAAATAAAGACTATTGATAATGTCACTGGTCAGAAATGTACACTGTGATATACATTTACACAGACAGTGTAAATATTTTTGTAAATCAAGCTTTTATACATAATTGGAAATTCCCAAAAAGTAAAAAAACAGACATCATGTTCCAGATGAAAGTATTTTTCATTTTAAGTTTTAGCTTGAAATGGTTCAATGCGACTTGGTCATGATGGGGCTGACGTCTGAGCCTCCAGCCAGGAACTAGATATGAGTTCAAGGTGAAGGCCAGGAACACCAGGATCAGAACAACGAGGGGCCGTTCACACGGGTCGAGTCACAGGACACAAAATGTAAGTATAATACATAAAACAGAATAGTTTATGAGGGTTGGAAATATATGCATATGCCTACAGTCACAGTAGTACTTGTAACATAGTAAACCTAGACAAGTATAGTGACCACATGTTGCCTAAATGTGCATTTAAACATTAGTACCAGGGGTGGGGTGTTCTTGTGGCAAGATACTATATCACGTATCAAACGTCTCTAAAATAGATTAATTATCATTCTGATGTCATTGCAACGAAATGAGAGAAAATTAACGTACACTTTCATGTTGTGTAGCTGCTCCAAACCAGACAGATGCCTCAGAGTCATCACTTGGAGGTGGACTTGGTGTGGGGCTAGGGATATGCATCATCATTATCATAGTGTTGGTGGCAGCGCTGTTCTATCGTAGAAGACCTCACCTATTGTCAACACGTGATCGAGGTAATGTGGACAATGATGGAGGCTTTCTGCGGTTTCTCCGATGTCTTCCATCAGTTAAACATTACAACAAGGGATAGGCAAGTAAATCCAAGATGATATGTTTGTAGCATTCCTGAAGGACGCAGCCCTGCCTAGCAAATTGCTGCGCCGTATTTTTTCACAGATAGTGCAACGCCTGTGCTTCAGAAGGATAGTTGAGTGCATTAGTCATAGGATGGCGTTATCTGATAAATGTATCTAATCATATATTAAAACATTTAATGTAAACTATATAGATGTTATTACCTGCCGAGTTTAAGAGGTTCAATACGTAAACTGTATTAATGTGCTTGAAGGATGCTTTTGGTGATTCCACTGTGATGAGATGCATTATTTACTACAGGTAAAACTGTTGCTCAGATCCAAGAGTGGTAAGTTGTCCAAAGCACTTTGTAATAGGGTGGAATTATTTTGTATATATGTAGCTCTTTTACAGAAAAAGCAAAGAACACTTTTATGCAAAGATTTTATCGATTCAAGGCATTCTTCTCATGCTCTCTAATCAAGGCAAACAACAATCAAAATCAATTGTTCGATAGAAAGGTTTCTTTTATATCGATGTTTGTATTGTTCTCTCAGAGACACGGGGAGCGAACAATTGATAATAATGAAAACTCAGGTAATACATATATTCTGGTATTTGATTTGATCTTGTACAGTAAACAGTTCAATAGGTAGCACAGAATACAGTATCATATCAAATATCTAGAAAACCCGGAAGATATAAAGGAAGTGATTTGTATGATCTTCAATAACATGCTGCTATGCAAGGTCAAAATTAAGAGCCTTCACTGTAAAAGAACCTTACAATTCCATAAGCAATCACTCAATTTAGATTTGGTATCCGGATATTCCATACACAACATTCTACTAATATATTTTAAATAAACCCGAGGCTGTCCTGAACAAAGTATTGTTTTGTGAAGGGGTCCTTCATATAGTTCCTCAGTATAAGCCCGCTGCTCTTACAAACATTTTGTATTCTGTCTGCAACACTTCAGATATCCAGGACCTTAGTCAGTATGCCTGGTTTGAGGAGTGTGTCTCACAGCCATATTCCCAGTTGAAGATCTATGAAAACACAAAAGGTGAGTTAATGACTTACATGAATAATTTTTGACTTGTCAAGTGTCAATAAGCAATGATAGATCAGTTCTAACCTGGTTTTGAAATAGACATGTCTGTATGTTGGAGACCAGTATTATCGTTGAGTACAAACCAGCTGATAGCAATCAAATTCTCCAGGAAACATACAATATATGCATATATGGTAAATGTTGTGAATGGCAGGTGCTGTCGGTAGGGCAGGACATGATTCCCTATTCGCCTGGTGTCATCGCGTGTTTTCAGTATCGTCAATACTGGGTAGTCTTTTGCACTGACGTTCTATATTTCAAACGGTATAGCTGCACAATCGTCTTTATGTATGTAGAAGGTGATAAAGTATATGGACTCTTCATGTTACAAAGGTCGTGTGACACATGAGCCGGAGTATGAAGGTCTACAGGAAAGGTCGCCAGCCACCTACGAAACTGTGGCGTTACATACGTACGAAAACATTGACAGGAAAGTAAAAGGTGAAACATTTATTCCAATCTACTTTCTGTGAACCTGTGATTTATAACCTGTGAACATTAGTCTCCCGTCCTTGTTGAAAGTGTTCTGTTGTTGGCATAACGTGCAGCTGGACCCATTATATTAATTGTTCCAGATCCGACGTACGCCAATGTGCAATCAACAAGATGAAACAAACTGAATAAGGCAAGCAAAGATGAAAGGATAACTTTGCAGACAGTGTTCACTTAAGTCAGGCGTCCATATATTACATCATTAGCACGTTTTAATATTTCTCCTGAAATCATCTTCAGGAACTGAAGTCTCTCTTGAAACATCTCTCTGAGTACAACCCGTTACACACAGATTATGATCCACTACAATATTGCAACTTTGTGTGCATACTTTCTCATAGGATTTGATTCAGAAACATGTTGTTGTACAAAGTGCTTTGGTACAAACTTTAAAGAATGGAGAATATTGTTCCAAACAGACTTCAATGTACATGTATTCCATATATATTGTATAGACCTCCATATACAATCACTAGATTAAGGACAACAACAGTGATATTGGTATGTGGGGCATTATTTGCCAAGTCTCTTCCTGGGTGAAGCTGCTTCCCAATATTCCTTGTTTCAAGTTAAGAGAACACATTACTGAGTGAATGAGTGATTTTAGTTTTAAGCCACACTCAGCAATATTTCAGCTATATGGCGTAGAACACATTGCTGAATACAAGGCATATAGCGTCAATCAAACTTTCTATATTTTCAAGTTTGAATTACCGTAAATGCCTAGTGGAAACATACACATTGATTTACATGGTGCAATTAGAACTACACATGTACATATTTTCGCACTGCGTCCCCAAAGTATAGGTTTATTCGCGGTGTATAAATCTTCGCGCTAAAATGTTTTGCGCGAAAGCGCGAAAAATAAAACCTGCGCGAAAATATAATACGTTTACAGTATCTTAGCAATATCATCAGCTATAAACTGATGAAATCATTACACACACAGCGTATCAAAGAAACATGATTTATTACCACATGAATCAGTAAAGAACTCAAGCCGAATGATATGTAATGAAGATGTACAGTTATTGTACTCTGCAAATAACACACAGACACACACACACAGACACACACACAAACACACAGACATACCAAAGGATTAAGTTTAATGTAAAACTCCGTTCCTGCTGTATTGTTTACACATATATTCTGTCGTTTTGTGCATGCTGAATCTCATTTTGCTACTTTACACCAACCAAGTAACTGTTTGTAGGGTCTGCGTACGTCGTGAATTATTATTTCAAATCCTTTTGAAAGAATGTACACATCAATCAAACTGGCACAGGTTTTAACGTCGGTAAAACTTTCGTGTAAGTGTTGTAAAACATGAGCAGGTGTTGTTTACCTCCAGGAGATAGGTAATACATAACAATACATTGATAGGTCAAAATCTATCCCCAGAATAGCATAATGTCACTGTAGGTTAAAAAACAAACGAAAAGAATCAGTGGAATTGATATTCAGTTGAATGGCACCATCCGTTGAAGTATATCCTTTACATAAAGGAATAACGGTGCTTTTGGTTTTGGACCTAGCCCCGTCAAACACCTATGTTGTCGTGTGTGTGGATGATCCGACTCAAGGCTTAAACTGACGGATCTTCGAGTGCATAGCTGTAATTTAACATTCAGTCAAAGCAGGGGTAATGTCTGTTACCACATTTACTCCCCGAACCTGTTTCAGGAATGATGATATTACATCTACACTGGATCATTGACCAGTATCAGTAGTTTATTTACTTGAACATGAATTCATTGCTTGAATTTATTTTGATTGAGGACCTTGACATACGATTCCGTTTATATCAGTTCATGCTCCTTAGCTTCAAGGTAATTTTAGATACCGGCACAAAGGACGGACAGGTCAACGTGGGACTGTTATCTTATAATAGTTGCATGTCGTCAGGGCGCCAACTGTGCCAGACCCTGATGTTTTCCTTTGCTGACTTTAGTGTCACTATTTACATATTACTTATAAAATATGTAAATCTGTCTAGACATTTGTAAACGTATACACGGGAGAGTAGCTGCATGACTTCTTATCAACCAAGCCATGTTCATGCATTTTTCAGTCTTCTTGATGACAACTGTAAATAACAGGGTATCATGCGCCACATATTGGTGTCTTACAGGTGTGTGTTAGTGTTTGACGAGGATGACTTACTCCTCTAGTTATAGGAAGGGGTAGCCGGAGTGGTGTGGCACAAATACGAAAGGGAAATTGTCTTTGCCAGGAGCTTGACATACCTCTCAAATGGAGCATGTAAATACCACCCTCACACACCATACACCCACGCACACGATACAATGGATCTATTTCTCAGTAATGTGGCACTTTGTACCCCTTTTTGAGTTATCTCATCCCATAATATATGCATTGTGTATTTTGGGCTTCTTATGAGATTTGATCCTAAGAGGCATTGATCTGACCCCCGAAGGAGCGCTTTGATCCTGAGCGACATTTGATCCCAGGAACTATACCAGTCAAGTCAAAAGTCAAAAGATGTTTATTGTATGAAAGGCCTCCAGCCCATAAACATGAGAGTTACAGTGATAAAGGAATGTTCTGGATATTTACATATATATTTAAGGGTATACAATTCGCTTTATAAGAAGATCTCTTTTAGCTAATGCATATTTTATATATAAGGACAATTGAGCAAGAATAGTTTCATTATTGGTTTGTGTAACAAAGATATATATGCATAATGGGGCTGCTTTGCAAGAAGATGGTGCGGTATATATTTCTGTCTTAATTCGTGATAACAAGGACATATCAGGGTAAAATGAATTACATAAAGGACAGTATCGATTTTCTTTCTGGACAGAGGTTTTTCTACCCTCATTAATCATTAAAGATAACAAACCTAAACGATACTTTACGAACATTGTTCTCAAACTATATGTTGTAATTATTGATAAGTATTTTTCTGGCTGGAGTAACGTTTTAAAGTTGAGTTGAGTTGAGTTGAGTTGAGCTTTACGTCACATCGTCATTTTCCAGCCATATAGTGACGAGAACAAGTTTGCATTAGTAAATATTGTAAGTACATACTCGGAATGAGTTTTTTTCAAAGACATTTATTTATTGCATTGTCATTCGAAAGCAGAAAAAATCATAGCATCAAATTTATAGGCAGGCGGTTTGTTACATTTCATAGTTACAATTTATGGTTGTTACATTTCACAGTTACAGTTTATGATACAGATCAACTTCCCTCAGGTAGTTCAGTATCAGATGGGCGCTCACGCGTGAGAACAGATCTTTTAGGTTTGTTGCATCATAATGTGAGTCCCTGCCGCAGGCGATAAGTCCACGCATTCAAGCAGAATATGCTTGACGGTGAACACCTCATCGCAAGAGACACACATGGGGGGTCCATCCCCATCCGTTTTCAGCAGATAGTCATGTGTAAATCGACTGTGGCCAATACGACATCGTCGTAAAATTACCTCATCGCGTCTTGACTGACAACCCAAGTAGGTATAACCGATTGTTGGCTTCAATTCATGGAGTTTGTTTCTTCCTACTTGAGTGTCCCACCTTTTTTGCATCAGGTCCCGAGTATAGCTTTTGATAGTGGGTTTGAAGTCACTGTACGGGATTAGCAGTGGAGATAGGGGCTTTTCGAGAGCTGCTTTTGCTGCAGCATCGGCCTTAGTGTTACCTGCTATGCCGACGTGACCCGGCAACCAGCAGAGGATGATGTCATATTGGCTAGTAGAAAGGTCGTTGTACAGTTCTAATAAGTCCAGGATGATTGGGTGACTTGAAGTCACGTTTAGAAGTGCTTGAAGGCAGGATAATGAATCTGTAAATATGATGAAGTTTTTGGACTGATTTTGCTGTTGAATGTAGGTCAAAGCTGAGAAGATAGCTTTGGCTTCAGCGGTGAAAATGGAACTGTTGTCGGGGATCCTAGAGGAGACAGTCTTGGCTCCAATGACTGTAGCGCTGGCAACTTGGCCATCGTCCTTGGATCCGTCTGTGAAAATGGATCTGTGAGTGTTATACTTCGAACGTAACTGGTTGTATTCCTGTTGGAACACCAAGGGATTTGTTTCAGACTTTTTGAGTTTGGTGAGGGTAAGATCGACCTGTGGTTTCACCATTTGCCATGGTGGTGGGGACAGAAGTCGGTATGGTGCAATGATGTCGAGATCAATTTTAGCTGCAGATATGTGTGGTTTGATCCTGATTCCAAGTGGTGGAACCAGGCTTGGCAGTTTAGGAAATAAGTTTTTGATAGAGCGGGTTGAAAACACAATTGTATGCTGGATTGGGCTCATTTGAACGTAATTTAGTGATATACTGCAGTGAGAGTTTAATGCGGCGTTGTTCAAGGGAAGGTTCATTGGCCTCTGCATATAGACTGTCTACCGGAGAGGTCCTAAAAGCTCCCAGGCAGAGCCTCAGTCCTTGATGGTGGATAGAGTCTAATTTTTTTCTAAATTGCTTTTGCAGGCTCCACCGTAGACAATGGAGCCATAATCTAGTTTACTGCGGACTAATGATCTGTACAAGTGAAGGAGGGTGGTCTGATCCCTCCCCACTCTGTATTTGAAACTACTTTTAGCAGGTCTAAAGCCTTCAAGCACTTTGTTTTCAAATATGTTATGTGTGGTAAGAATGTCAGGTGGCGGTCGAATATGAGTCCAAGGAATTTGGCCTCTTCTACTACTGTGATGGGAGTACCATCTAAAGTTAGGTCTGGATCCTTATGTGTGGTTTGTATTTACGACAAAAGTGAATACAATTTGTTTTGGATTTTGAAAACCTAAAACCATTTTCATTGGCCCATTTTGGATTTTGTTAAGGCAGAGTTGTAGCTGCCTTTCTATTGCGATGCATGTTCTTACCACGACATGAAATATTGAAGTCATCGACGAAAAGCGACCCATCAACGCAACTGTTCAGAACGTTAGTGAGGCTGTTAATTTTGATGCTAAAAAGTGTGACAGACAGGATGCTGCCTTGGGGGACGCCCTGATCTTGGTGGAAGTAGTCAGACAGTGTGGAACCCACCCGAACTTGGAATTGTCTGTTATTTAGAAACCGAGATATGAATTGCGGTAGTCTACCCCTCAATCCAAACTCGTGTAAATCTTTTAGGATACCATGTTTCCATGTTGTATCATATGCTTTTTCTAAGTCGAAAAAGATAGATACTGCATGTTGTTTGTTGACAATGGAGTTTTTGATGAATGCTTCCAGACGCACCAGATGGTCAATGGTACTTCGGTTTTTTCGGAAACCATTGGAGGACACTGAGGAGGTTATTGGTCTCAAATTACCAGATTAATCGATTGTTGACCATGCGCTCCATGGTTTTGCAAACGCAGCTAGTTAGTGATATAGGACGGTAGTTTGAGGGATCAGTATGGTCGCGACCGGGTTTTAGTATAGGGATGATGATGGCATTGTGCCACGAAGGGAAGTGTCCGGATGTCCAGATGTCATCAAATATATTTAGGAGTGTTTCCAAGCCTATGTCAGGGAGGTGTTTCAGAAGCTGATAATGGATTTCATCAGCTCCTGCCGCAGTGTCGTGAGCCTGTCCTAGGGCAGTACGTAATTCATGGAGGGAAAACGTTTCGTTGTAATCCTCCCATTATCAGAGTTAGAATTGACTGGTTTCTTTTCTTGTTGGGTTTGATATTTCTGGAACAGAGGGTTATAATTTGATGAGGAGGAGTGGTTTGCCAAAGTTTCGCCAAGTTTATTTTGCAATTTCAGATTTATTTGTTAGAAGGAGTCACCATCTTTCAGGTGGTGAACTCCTGATTTTGACCTTGCCCTTGATCTTTTGAATCATGTTCAACACCTTGGACATGGGTGTGCGGGAGTTGATTTTGGACACATATTTCCTCCATGAGCGGCGTTTAGTTTGTTTTGAAGGTACGTTTTGCCCTGGCATTTGTCATTTTAACAGCATTCAGGTTATGCACTGTAGGATGTTGTCGGAAATATTTTTCCGCCTTCTTTCTATTTTTCCTAGCTTGTTTGCAGTTTGTATCAAACCATGGTTTGCGTATGTGCGGGTTTGCAGAGGACTTAGGAATAGTTTTGTCTCCGATGGCATTTAGGACGTCTGAAAATAGTTCCATGGGGTCAGGAACATTCCTGAAGTTGTCCGGCTTAAGTTTTTCTGAACATAGGGTTTGGAATAAAGGCCAATTGGCCTTAGTAAAATTCCATCTTGTTGATGGTGGTTCATCCGTGGGGTTCATAGGAGTAAGAATTGTTTGGAAGTGGTCGCTTCCACAAAGGTCGTCATGGACCGACCATTCAAACTCATTAAAGGTCCTGTAACATTCATATCGTGATTCTTGATTGAACATATCTATTGATCTAACACGAAATTCATTAATAAACCAGTTCACATCGCCAATTGTTTGGCACAACCATACGAAACCTGAAACCGTGGAGAAAATAATAATTTTCTGATATCAGTTACCAAGTGTGTTTTCCCAAATTATCCAGATTTAAAAGCATATTGTAAGCTAATTTTGGCAGACGTTGTTCGTGCATATTTAGAACCTTAAACCAATATTTTAAACATCGTATTTGAGAATTGATATACAAAGGAAATCTGCCACATTCGCCATATACCATGCAGTTAGGTGTCTTTGAGCTTACATTGAGTTACTTTTTACAGGCTAAAAAAGATGTACTCTCTCGAATCAATCAAAACGCTGAAAACCCCATATTTCAGATCCATATAATAAAATGGGTTGAATCTGAGAATTATATATCTTAAAACAAAATTGGGTGACATAGTTCCAACTTTGTATAAAACCGATAAAACTTGTATTAAAGCCTTTTTCCACGTAAAGAGTTAAGTTATGTGCACATTTATTCAAGTTCATTATGTTTTGAAACAAAACCCTTAGTAAGAATATTGATCGGATACATTAATCAACTGACCATCATAAAACCAGCGTTCGTTTGTGGCCACGGGACCGCCCCTCCTAAATATCACAATTTCTGTTTTGCTTAAATTTACTGCTAACTTCCATTCTTTAGTATAACTTTCTAAGATATTTAATTGATTTTGTAAAACCGATCACAGTATCGAAACTAAAATAACGTCGTCAGCAAAAAGGAGCATTAGGACTTCTACAAGATCTGGGTACATTTGGATTCCATATTTTCCAGCTAAATTGACATCGTGATATAATTCACTGATGAAGAAGGAAAACAGGAGTGGACTTAAGCAGCAACCTTGTCTTAAACCAAGTCGGCAATCGAAAAATCTGTAACCCCGTCTTTTGCAACGCACACAAGATCGAACGTCAAGAATACATTGATTTGAGAATGCTAACAATTTTCCCTCGTAAACCTGCCTTGCGTAAACAATGCCATAATTTAAAACGACTGACTGGAGTCAGATGCCTTTTTAAAATCTACAAATGCTATGTACAACTTATGTTTTCTTTTTGATAGTGATTTTTTGGACTAGTGCATACAGAGTAAATATAAGATCAGTTGTAGAATATCCCTTTCTAAATCCTGCCTGGGATTCAGGAATCTTATCACGCATATTCGCCCAGTTTGATAGTCTATTGTTCAATATCAACGTAAATGCACTTCCCCAAGATACTCATTAATGATATACCCCGATAATTATCTGGATCGTTTCTGTCGCCCTTTTATGAAGTGGATTTATCATAGAGCTTGACCAACTGCAGGGAAAAAGTCCATGTTCAAACAGCTTATTGAAACATTTCGTAAGGAGCGGCATAATTTCGAATTTAACACACTTTATCGTTTCTATTATGATAAAGTCAGGTCCAGCAGCCTTCCCTTATTAAGATGATTTATCGCTTCTAATATTTCCTGTTCAGCAATAGGACTATAGTAATAGTAGTACAAGTTGATCTACTTCTGTATTGGAATCTACAGAGTTAATTTCATCGTCGAATGTTGAGTCTAATATCTCACCGTTTGAATATACATCTTTGAAATGATTTAACCATTGAGTTTTAGTTATGCTATTTCCGGACGTATTTCTTTTTGTAAATGGCGGATACTTTTCCGAAATGCAGATGGGCGAGTCACTAGGATCAGATCACTCTGGAAGATTGATAGAACTTACAAGGTATACAAACGAATATAAGCTTGTCATGATCTTAACTGAAGATCTTTTTACACATACCCAAACCAGAGAGAAGATACTCAGTTGAGAGTTGGATGAAGTTTTACCATGCTCCCACCAGATGTTTGCCTTTAGATTTTCATCTTTGTCAAGCACATACAACCGGATGCATTGTCAGTGGATATCACGTGGTACATATACTGCTAACATGGTGAAGCGTCATATTGGTTGACATTGGGCAAGATTTGAGCTTACCCAAAAGCGGTTTTTTGAGCGAGTTGTTTGAATATTCGTGGACACTGGTATACAGACACAACAGTGCTTATAAAGTTCATATAAAGTTCAATACAAATGAATCTATTTTACATTTTAAGTAACGCATATATCAATACAAATTCATAAGGACATCTACCTATTTTGAGGTTGTGATTACCAATTTTCACGTCCATGTTCGTTCAATGCATTCACAGTACGTATGTTTGCGTGACAGTAACTATCACAAGGTTTTTCAATTGTGCACATATTGGTTGTTTAGCAGGTCACAGGATCATAAACACTATTTTGCTTAACCATGAACAAAGCTTGAGCAAAGCAACAATTTTACAATTAACCTCCACGCAATCAGTGAGTGCGGGTGTGGGTTTAGTTTTACGCCGCTTTTATCTATATTCACCAGAAATAATCTTCACACATGTGGGGAAAGAACCTGGGTCTTCGGGGTGACGTGATGAGGTATAGAGGAATACATTAGGAACAACATCCTCTAGGCTGTTTATGATGTCTTAATGCACTTGAGAATTTTATTAGCAAATGTGCTCTGATACAGCATTGATCCTGGGTATAGTGGTAATTAAAATAAGCCTCGGACATTTTTAAGCTCATATTTTTGTTTTCATGTTTCAATCCGTCTGTAATGTCCCCACAAGAATCACTTCACAGAAACCGCATCTATGTTGTTTTGCCAGTTACATTTTCCAAGCTTCTTTGTGAAACTAACTCTGATGACATCTGATCCTGTATTCCATTGTAAATTCAAAGTAATGATTATGAAACAAACAGTGTAAAGGTATCAATATTCTTCAGCAAGCAAGCGTTGAAAATGACATTTACGGGTTATTGTTGTAAATGCAGATGATATCTATGTTTAATGTGAATTTGGTCAATAAATATTTACTAAAATGAAACCTTTCAGTCAAACTTTATTCATGGTACAATATCCATGTCCTCTGTTTCAAGGCAAGATCTCCATTGAAGCTGGTATTCAGCGAATATTGTCTCATATGTTACGCAAGGTACACTGGGCGATACTGCAATATTCAAGTGGTCGTGTATATAACCTCAAGATCAGACATATTTTCAGTCGTGGATGGAATGACAAACAGATCGATGAAAGGCATGACGCAGACACACTGAGAATCTTCATCATGGCGGATCTTAAACTACCGAGCCTTTGACCCTGTGTTACCATTGTTTTCTCTGGTTTTATCTGATAGGGTTACCATCACCATCAATGTAGCAGCTGTGTATTCAGCTCCCTGCTAGCTTTACTATATGTTGAACTTCATTTGACCATAACCATGGTATGAATGCCAAGACTGACAAAGAATGTAAAACAATACACACACATATTATAGAAACTACTTGTTATCCTGTAATCTACCAGATAGGATCGACTCGAGGTACATGTATAATCGGCTGCTCAGATCGATCGTTCAGAAGTTCAAACGATATTTAACTTTTGGAACGGTTTTTCAAGCTGAGAAAAGATCACAGACCAAAACGAAAGCAGCATATTGGTGGATGCAGATACTACGGGGATGAGATGTCTCGTACATTTTGGATGTTACTGCTCAATGTGGTGTGCTCAAAATATCACCGTGACAATTCAGGTACATAAACGACAATCTTCCTGATGTTGATTCATGCTCATGATCATCACTTGATTGTCTGGTCTAGACTCCATTATGTATTGCTTGAGTATGGGTTCAACAATAAACAAATAATGCTACTACTACTTCTACTACTACTACTACATTTACTACTACTACTACTATTACTATTACTACTACTACTGCTACTACTACTTCTACTAGGTACTACTGCTGCTGCTGCTACTACTACTATCATTAGCAGCAAATGCTGCTACTACTATCATCACACTACTGATTCAATAGCCCGAAGGGTTGGATGTGTTCTTAAATCCCTGTCGGAAATTGAAAGAGTACGTTTAACCAATGTTATGCGATTTGGACATTAATCCTAATGACAAACAAGTTCGTTGTTAATGAGTAACGATATCTCTTATCCAAAATACATTTATCAATCCTGTTGTACATGTATTCCCGGGAAGATAGCATCCCCTGATGTCAATCAGTCGACAGACAGCTCTGTTACAGCGAGCGTTGGGTTTTTAGAAATATTCCGGCAATTTCACGGCGGGGACAACAGAAATCGGCTTTACACATTCTATCCATGTCGGGATGGAACCCGTGCCTTCAACAGCAAGACTACGCCACTGCCCTCTTACATGTTTCGTTTCGAACTGGACGGTTATCAGGTGTGAATAAAATTATGAGTCTCTGCTACTAATCACCGTTTCTCTTGAATGAATAAAACGTAAGGAGCCCAAACCCCTTTTCTATTTATAATAGTCCTTAGTGTATAAACATGCAGACATTGAGGATTTAGATGAATAACTCACTCACATGCATAAACCGGAGCGGCTGCGCGTCTGAGGTTGTACGGTAGCAGGGCATGCTTAAACCTTTCGTGTACACTCGATGCAATCACCTACTTTATATAATCCATTCCTATGCTATGAGTGTCATCACTTTTTTGTATTTTGTGCACAGTCTGTTTCGGCATAAAGCCGACTTGTTATGAAATGTCATTTTAACTGTTTGAGTGAGTGTGTGTGTGTCGAGTGGGGTGGGGTGAGTGGGGGTCACCCATTTGTTCTGGAGAGGTAGGTTGTACGCATGTACTGGGGGGTGTCATTAGTTTTGTACATGACATGCTGGGGGTGTCACTTACTTGGCACATAAATTTTAGGGGGTAGGGGGGCATTCTACGGTCTTCTCCATAATATTCATCAAACCCCACACACCCACCCACACACAGACACACTTGCACACCACACCCCATCCACACCCCTAGCAATAAATTATGAACGGTCCCTTATTGCAATGGGAGGGACAATGCAACAGGCGGGACCCAGCTGATAAGTAGCGCCAGTGCAGCATAACCGGGGAACCAGGCTGGCTTAGTTGTGCCCAGCAGTACTTTTTGTCGGGCACAAGATAACAGCCAGTTTAGTCAAACCATACATGTACATTCAAAGAGGCACAGAAGCTTACACGATAAAGGTGTAGTGGTGTGAGAGAAAGTGGATTGATACAAACAGACTCGACCGAAATCGTTCTATCCCAACAATCCACAGTAATAACTTCCGTTTCGAAAATGAACATATTTCTACAAGTGACTGCCGTTTTGTCTTTACAGTTTGGATTTGTGGTGGGTAGGTCACTTAAACATTCTTGAATTGAGTGGTTTATTAATTCAACGGGATCGGTGTGGTATTTGTGCTGGAGTAGTTAAAAGCGTGCGCTCGTCATGTTGGGGGCCCTGGTCCGATTCCCGACATGGGCACAATGTGTGTGAAGCCCATTTCTAGTGTCCACCGCCGTGCTATTGCGGGAATATTGCTAACAATGAGTGCTAACTCACTCACCTGGTGTATTGAAGTCTCAAGCGCTCTGGCATGTTTAACCGTGCCTGCTAAAGAAATATGTGTCCCGTGACATTAAAACTGAATGTGTATTCTTCTGCATACAAATTCAAAATTATCTTTTTTGTATTTTCCAGCCGATCGATCACTTGATTGCCTGGTTTGTTTACATGCAGCCGTCGCATGGCAAGAGCGTCAGATAAAATGAAGACTTCCAATTTTAGGCATATTTTGTGAATGGCGGCTGTTACTGGCAGGGCAGCACATACTTAACCTTTCCGCGAAAACTTGTGTCATTATTGACTTCAGTGGTATAATCATAGTATTTTCACGGCTAATTTTCCCTTTACACCAAACGGAATTTGTTTCTGAGTATAGTCAAGACTGAGTGTATTCTTTTGCACTGACGTTCTATATTTAGCTTTTTATACCTGCTTGTAAAATGGGTTTTTATTTTTAGGCCGGAGATGTACGCAATCGAAGTGCAATGACACAACGCACATTGTATCTCTGAACATTCTGATATTCATGACCATTCCTCGTTCTTCTAGCTGGTTTGCATTTCACATCTGGGTTGCGTTATTTTGGTTTGTCTAAAACTTGACGTGTGGAAAGTGAAGTAAGAGGCATTTCATCTGCACGTTTTCACCAATCGTCAATCCCATTTTATGACTTATACATGCTCCTTTATGAAACTTGGATATGCTTCGTAATTTAATGTTATTGTATGAAATTCAGAATTCAAATGTTTAGGGGAAAATACCTACTTTCGCTTGGACAGTGAAATGTTGAAATGGATCCTTTGACTTCTCTAAAATCCCTCTGAAGATATCAGAGCTACACTTTTCATGCGCCTACCAAGCCATTTTTTTCCCTGTAAACCCGATAGGCTGCTAAGCTTTATATTTAGATAGCGTAAAGGGCTTGTCCTACTTTCATGGTGATTTTTAGTAAAAGTCATGTGTAAGCCCGGGCTTTTTTTATAGTGGTAGCTACTACGCCCCTGGTTTTAAATCGATCAGCTGGCGCGTTTGCCTTATGAATATTGGTCACAATACTGCCGTCTCTGCCTAGAACAGGTGTAGGACAACGGATATGAGAATCGCCGAGAGTTTATTTTTAGACCAAGAGGAAGATAATGGAGTAAATCTATTTATACTTGGAAGATTACCACGCCAATTAGAGCGTTGGTCATGTGGATTATACGTTGGAATTCGGCACGTTTCTTCCTAAACATATCCAGTTCACATGGAATTGACAATTCCTATTGCAGGCTTGTTCTCGTGTTTTATTTGCTTTTTCTCATCCATCATACCACCAGTGAAATGAAAGTCTGGATGATTTTCCTATAGTTGTCTCCAGTAAGTTTAGAAATAACATTACCGTTTGAAACACCAACGTCTTATTAGTTTGTATGTATTATGTGTCTCATAAAGAGAAGAAAACTCCCACCAGTTTGCATGTTTAAATTTCGAACATGAGACGCGTACGTTCAAAGCTAAGCTGACTTTCAGTAATACTGGGAAGTGATCACCACCTAAAGCATTGTTTTGGAATACATCCTAGTTATATTTAGGAGCTAATGAGAGGGATATATTACAAGACTCCATGGCCTGAAAACACCCATCTCCCCAAATCCATTCTGGTCATTATACCATCATTTAAAATCACCAGGTCTATTTTCAACAACCGTTCCAGTAAAGTCTCTTTTATTGCATACAACAACACACTGTGACTATTAAAATTGTTTACATTAGGCTTTCCCGTATTGTAAACAAGAATCACTGAGATTGATTTATTTTCTTCGAAGAAAGTTCAAACTGCATTGGATTCGAAAACAGTTTTAGGTAACTTATGCCCGCTGAAGGACAAGTCTGACTTTACAAATATTGCACAGCCTGTCCCACGAGGATTTGTGGCATTTGGATTGCTCGTTATTTATTCTACTCTGGCGGAAACTGACATAACCATCTATTTCAAATATACCCTTTGACCAGATGGAATGTCTCTCACACACATTATACCTCCTGGAAGTTTATTTTTCATATCGACCAATATTCCAACAGGTCCAGCCTTTTGTGTCTACATTTCAGAACCTTTGAGGTACAATCGAACATGCAAGACTAAAAACGGCGACATACCACTCTTGCTCATTAGTTCAAGGTCACAACATTCAAGGCCCCAGTAAAGCTTTCAAAAAGTTTCATGGTGGACATGTAGAGTGCATTTCCAAATTCGATGACAAAAAATGATGTCTTTTCCAAGCTTCCATGGCAACAAGTTTCATACAATTACGACTGTGTTTACCACTGCAGAAGATGTCGAAAACATGGTCCTTCTCTTAACATAATTATGTCCTTCGGTTGTGGAAGCCATCATCAGCTTTTCATACAACAAACATCAGCACATTGAAATAATGCCCACTATTGAAAGTATATTACAGTGATTTGAGTAGAGAAAATTGGGGAAGGAATCTGATATACATATTATTCTGATAAAATGATAAATTACATAAAATCAATGTGTTTTTTCAATAGGCGCTTTTATAGGAGTCTCTTCTCATCTGTTTCAGTGCATGGACAGTCGTATGTTCTCACGTCATCCTGTGGGGGTGTAGTCACTGAGGGAAGCAGCTGTGTTTTAAATTGTGAAACTGGTTCTGCCACTGAGACACATATTATTTGGAAAAGAGGTGCAAGTGTTATTTACGAGGTGGCACGAGCAACATGTGAAACGCCAAAATCAGCATCAACTATTCCATTTGATTACGTCTTCGACTGTCCTGGAACTAGCTTTACTCTCAGTATCACATCTGCATCTGTGATACGTGACAAAACTACCTGGACATGTGATGCAGCTTTTGGTGGAAAGGATAGCTCTATTAACTTGGATGTCCCAGGTTGGTATTAAAGTATATTATAGAATATAGACTGAATATGAATGTGACATAGAATTCCTTAAGTTAAATACCTAACCTCTATTTCGTTGTAGCCACCGCCACGTTGTCCACCACCAACACCAACAATCACATCTGATTATGTTTTCGCCTTTCCTGACACGATCCTCTGACAGTTACATGTGTATCTGTGACACGTGATAGAACTACTTGGATATGTAGAGGAACACTTTTATTGGATAGACAACTTCTTTATTGCAACCTCGTCAACTGCATAAACCCATATGTCCCTCATGTATATATTCTCCTTGTGAATGATGTTGTGTATCATTTGCTTGATATCGCTGTTAGGATCAACACCGAAATGTCATCAGTTCTGGCAATAAAATAATATCGATACAGTTGTGTTGTGTTACAGATGATTATGACACAGACAAACATATATTTCTGTATCACATTGGCAATCTCATAGGGACTTTTCAAGTTCAACTATCACAGTAAAACCGTCATTCGTCTTACCAAACGTTGTTGAAGAACTGCTTTATGTTAATTTCGAATCAACTATGCAGAACGAAGCATCGCACACGTACGTTGTATTTTCACTACACAACATGCATGCTTATCATGAATTTGGTCTGTACGTCATGCAACTATGTCAATAGACCCTTTTCGCCACACCATGCACATGGTCAACAAACTGCGTTTGGAGCAGTATTTTGTATATTAAATTATAACTTGTAATCAGAGAAATACATGCCATTTGATAAAAACAACAACGTAATGGGATGAGAATACAGGATGGCACGTTAAATGATAATGTCTACAGTCATATTAAAGGCAATGCAAATCAGTTCATCCAAAACTGTAATATAATCTTTTATTCCTCCTTAGTGAAGAGTGACAGAGATTGTGAGAGTGTTTTTGTACGTGTGTGTGTGTCCTCTTCAATGATATATGTGTTATCATATATCTGATCTAGGATCTATCAACCGCGGCTCACTATAAGCAGGTGCTCGAGAAGGCTAAGGTTGTACGTAACAGAGATAGTTTGTGTCTGTACGCCTTTTATGGTCGATAACAGCGACTGTGTGTGTGTTCTTGTGTACTTGTTAGTTTTTTGTGTTCGTCCGCGTATGTGTGTGTTTGTGTCTGCATGTGTTTGCGTTCGCTTGAGTTGTGGATGTGCATGTGTGTGCTTCCAAATATATAAAGACAGTGTGTGCGTGTGTTTTGTGTGGGTGCTTGTTAAAGATAGTCAATCAGTGACTGCCACTTAGTGCAATCGTAGATCTCTTTAAACGTGTACTTATTTGTATATTTATATATCAATGCCCATGCACAACTATTTGTTGGTATACTGTAATGACGCCACGTTGCCAGCGCCTGACAGGGAACAGCAAAACTCGTGATCCAGTGAGATTTATTGTACAACTGACAACCATCCTTCACAAAACGGTAAGGAGGGCGGACCAACACACGGGTCTAGTATCACAATATATTGCTATACTTTGGTGCACACTGAAATCATATCAGGGTCATTTGTGCAAGTTGCATTCGGCCTACCACATAGTTGGGTCTTATCAAATTTACACAGCTGACAAAGACAGTATCATCCTGATATCAGTTGTCTCCCTTTTAATGCAAAACAAAGAGTATGTTCAGTTCAATTCTCACAGGTATGTTATGTACGCATTCGCAACCCGGGAGAACATTATGCGCGGTGTCAGAAGTCTACAAAGACTTTCTTATCACCAACTGGCCTGACCTACCAGGAACTAGTATTAGAATTTGTTGCCGAAGTCTTACCCAAGAAAAGGGTCTGCAAGCACAACATGTATGTTATTGACACCTCGTCAGGGAAGTGGGATTCCCCTTGTCTGGTTGCATCTGCCTAACTCTGAACCACAAATCTGATAGCCTGTCGACAGATTGTTGTATATCTACTGTATATTGTTAGCTATGTTTAGGTATCTCTAGTTGCCTGGATATGTGCGCTATATAAATATCCTATAATAAATAATAATAATAATCTCTATTGACACAGTTGTTGTGACGCCATAGCCAGGTGAATAACAATGTGTGCCAGAAATATAACAAACAATTACTTCCTCCAACATAATGTCCTGAAGGACCATTAGTCCACTTACAATAATCGTTGATGCATTCTTTGTAGGATATAGAACAGAAGCTCAAAACATAATTCATATGGCTCCAAATATGAAATCCCAAGCAAATTCTTGATCAAGATAAAATCGCAGCCTGTTCAGCTTCACGAAACACGACACGCATGTGTGCATGAGTAAACCACTGCTTATTACTATGGATGTGTCAACAGAAAATTTAATCATTTATACATGTCTGTCTAAGTGTCCTGTACTGTGTTTTCTTCTATCCAAACTCTTCACGTAATAATGTGACTTTAGACATTAATTAAAAATAAGAACAGAGATGAAAAGGAAAAGAACGAAAGCTCTGAGGAAGTTATATCACTCTGCAGACCATTTGTCAGTTGAAGAGGGACATATATATTCAGTTGTAGTGTTAATCTGATTTGAATATCATTATTGCTTATTCTTTTGAGGAGAATTTGTTATTTCACTTTCACAGCTGAAACAATAAGCTATATTCCTGTAGATAACCTTATCATTTGCATTGATAACAATTTCTTACATGTTTTAATTTCATGCATACTTACCTAAACTGTTGAGGGTAATTAGAATAGTGAAAATTGAAAATTGACCAAAAAGAGGCATCTATTGGAAAATAATTAAGTAATAGATAATATATACATTCATTCAGTTGTCACCATCTTTGCACAGGGACGGGAATATATATTTAAACATATACATATTAGTCACATGGGAGGTCTGAATTGGCAATCTTTGTACTTTCCTGACTCGGACGTAATACTTTCAAAGATCAAATTCACAAAGAATAAATCCAGGCTGCATGCGAGTGTTTTAACCCATGAGGTATCTCATGGCTCCCTCACTAAATATTCATGCCCTGTGACCTCACGGTTTTTCTATGATTAGTGTAAATGTATTCATCATCCCTTGTCAAACTGACAAGTGGTCGTGTCATTGCGAACAATCTGTCTCAAGAAATGCTTGAGGAGAAACAAATGCTGCCACTGAAAAAAACGGTATCCAAAGAAACCACTATGATCCTATGAATAAAACCATTGACAAGGGTAAAAAAGCCTATTTACAAGCCGCCGACATATAGGTGGAATATTGCTGAGTGCGGCGTAAAACTAAACTCAGTCACGTTACAAGATTGTACATTTCATTGCACGGTCCTCTACCAAGAACGGTTCGACCGTATCTGCCTTATCCCTTGTTTGTTTTCAAGGCGATGGACATGGAAAGAACACAATGGAATCAACACGAAAGAGACTATTTCCTGGCTATTTTCCTTTTGAGTGAAGAATCACTCCTTGGTCCAAACATTCCACTGTAACTGTCTTTTAAGAACACCAGGATTGAACCTGTAGTAAAATAATAATTAGTATATAGTGATAGGGAACGGGGCATTTCGGCTCACACAGCTAGAATTTGAATGCGATAACTAGGGCACAAAACAAGAACTTGTGCATTGTAGTTATTATTGATTTTCCTCTCTTTTATTTGCAGACGTTACACCCAGCTTCTGAATTGCAGCAGATGGCACGGACACAGTGCATGTAACTACATAAGTCAATCAAAACTTCGAAGAGGCAATTATCCTTGTTGAACACTTGCTCTGTGACACAAACTACTCCTGTATCAACCGGATAAATTCATCAGGAGACTCGTAAAAAACCAAAAGAATCGCTTGTAAAATGTCTTGAAGCGCCCAATAAATGGACAACTTCCAATCGTCATGTGTGATCATTTGTGTTGATTCGTAATAAAGGGGAATGATCGAGAATCAACAATCGACGATTTATTTCCATACAGTTCTTCTAAGTGATCTTTCCGATCCACAGCCAATTCACGCTTATACAGAACTACCCCAGTGATCTGATTGACCATATCGATTACTATCGCCACAATAAATCGTGTTTCAGTCATTGCATTACAAACAGGTCACACAAACTTAAATTCCCTGCTAAATAAAATATAAAATAAAAAACATCAAACAGCCAAAATTACACGCAGCAATCAATGTCCTGACAGACTGGCTGGGCTTGGGGAAAATATTCAACATGTCGGAAAGAGCACATACACTCACCATTGTCATCGTTATTATAATAATTCGAACCGGAGAGAAGTAGCCATTGCAAGCGTCTTTACATTTAATCTTCTCATTCTTGAACATCACTGAAAGGTAAGCTATACTGATCTCCATGAAGAATTCACCGAGGACCGAAGACTGAATAAAGGTATCAATTTGTAGTCATCATTTTTTTCAAAATGAATCTTGAACTTACACCACAATGGGTTAAAATTCAATGTAATCTTCCAGCCAAGTTTCGTGGTTGATTTGGAACATCCTGTGAACCAAAGAGAGGTAAAATTTCAGATATTGATAATGAATCATATACTTCAACTTGGACTGAAGACCTGTGATGAGTTTTTTTTATCAGATGTAGACCCTCTCAGAACTAGATCTTCCAGGAATTGTTTTGTCATGTCTTCTGTCATTCTCAGTCAAACATGTTCGAGGGGACAAGGGATTATCCTCCTGGAGATCCTGAGGATAGTCCCGGTCTTCTGCCAACACGTGTCCCTGTATTTCTAGGCCCATGACACGTGACATCATATTCGTATATATCACCTTGAGTCCCAGCAGCAGTCAACTAGCGGCAGCATTCGACCAGCAAGGGCGTTCAAGCAGCAACAGCAGCATTATAGCTGCAGCAAACAACAACGACTTAAAGATGTCCTTCACCTATTTACCATGACCTCCGTCTAGCTCAACCTCCTGTGAAAAAAACAGCTAAACTGTTGTGGCTATGTTGGAAATGTAGAGGGAAATGGGTTTTACTTTAACGGCAATTTATCTTTGCATGTTGTATTGTAACTGCACATTAAACATAATTCAGTATACATCTGTGAATTTGCTGTTGCGTCTGACAGCCCGTGCCAGGTGGGGCCGAAATATCTGTGAGAATTCGATGTTGGAAGTATGGGTAAATGGGATGTAGTTTGAACAAGGTGTTTACTGGAAATGCTAAGCTATGAGATTCTATAAAGTGATAATTTGGTGGATATAATACTATGCCCTATATGAACACAATTCAGGATATATCTGTGACGTTTAAGATGGAATACCCTTTGCACACCCACTCACTAGGAATAAATAGGCGACATACTGGGGCGACGGTTGAAGGTGAAATAAACTTTGCACACACTCTCACCAAGCACAGGTAGGAGATATACTGAGAGAAACAAAAAAAGTATCACGAGAAAATTCAAGCTATCCTTTAATATTTTCCAGTTTTCATCACCAGCGTTGAATAGCGCTGTGGTGATGGAAACTGGAAAATAATTAAGGAACGCTTGAATTTTCCTGTGATCCTTTATTTGTTTCTCTCAGTATATATTGGGGCGACGGCTGAAGGTAGACTACTCTTTGCGCACCCACTCGCCAAGCACTGACAACTAAGAATGCAACATAAATAGGCGACTGGGTCGCATTATGTAGACAGCAGCCTATACAGCGTCGTCGCTGAATATATGCGTTAAAACCAGCTGCAACATTGAGACAACCGTCTACTACGAGTAACCGTAAGGGACACAATACTTTGTATAGTTTGTGTGAAACGTTCACTCGCGTTAATCATGATTACCATTGAATGTGTGTCTTCCCGGGTTGAAAAGAAACTACATGATTGTAAAATACGACGTATTTACTGACATCATACCTATGCAAGTGATCTATTATAAACTGTTTCTTTGCATCACCACGACGCAATCCTGACACGATTCGTAAAGTACGGCGTGTGTAAGTTGTAACAAATGTTTGGTTAGCCATTCAAATGCCAGACTCACTCGCTATTTACGTAGTAGTAAGGACCTAGAAACTATGTACATTGGTTGCCTGCAGCTGATTGGCTCAAGAGAATAAGTGAATTAACTGATGTTGTTTGTCATGTATTCCAGATATATCCTACTAATGACAAGCGTGTGCATCATTTCCTGCTGTTAAGTCAAATACGGGTTAGAATGACTATTGGCTGTTCATCTGTACCAAACTGAATATTGAATAATCTCGTATTTTGATATGTGTGTACCAGTGGGAGATGTTTATCACTGACACTTTATATACTGAACATGTATCATGTATCTCGGGCGTATCTGATATCTATCATGAGCATGCCCAAGTTGCTGTAAATATAGACATTGTGTGTCTCGAATGCACATCATATAAGTGTGAGTTTGGCTTACATTTTTTTTCAGTTTCTTCAATATAAAAATAGAATATGTATTGTGTAACAGAGAACATTGCAGTTAATGTTGTATTTCAACTACAGGACTCTTTTAAAATGGACTGACTGTTGCTAAATGTGGCCAACTTACTCTCAATATACAGACATGAATTTAAGTTCCTCATTGCATATTTGACATGGATCCAGTGTTACTACAATGCATTTATAGCTTTTCGAAGTCTGATACGCTCATAATGAAAGGAAAGTCGGGACATTTACAGTTGTCTATTCATCCAACTACCTATGCACCCTAGTCTACCACTGAGCCACCCGGGGTCAGCTGGTATTGTCAGACACCACCTATGCAGGTAGGCTGCAAGCAATGAAATGAGTCTACGTGTGTTTCTGGAGTTAATTCCACTGCTTGTTCTGCTGGATACTGCTCACATACGGCCTTGTGGTAGGTGCAGGTCCGTGCTACATACTGCTGCTTACACGTAATGTCTTGCTATACAACAAACGTACCCTAAACACTATGCACATGTTGACCTTCTGGCTGGGTTGACAGTTGAGAGGCAAAGCTTGTCCGAGGGATTATCTGGTTGAACAGACGCTTTTATTTCCAGCCAGAATATAACATTAGCCGACTTGGATGGTAACGCTACATTTCTAGTTATAATCGTTGGGCTTTGAAACATAAATAATAGCATTCAATATGAAAACTGCCGACCCTGCCGAAAAGCGGGACTTGGTGTTTGGAGTCACCTCCCTTTCGTTAGATTAGATTCGCAGATCGGCACAATTCCTGTTGAACAGATGTTGACGAACGTATTTCAAGTGATATTCAGATCGGTATTATATCTGAAAAAAATTGATTATCTAGTACCAAAGGAAAACAAGACGCATGAAGGCACGTTGGCATATTCTTTGATGACAAACTTCTAACCCAAGAACGAACTTTGATTCCTGAAATGAGGATATGTTGCAGCTTAACAAGGTAGCATCTGTACCAGACTTTAGAAAGAAAGAAAAATAAAATCGTGGATTTGGATTGTTACACAAAAGGGCTTGGTCGGAAATCGGTCCTGTAAAAGTGCGATATAATATAATAATTATAATAATAAATGGATATTTCTTGTCAATCATAGTCAATCCAGAGCATGCTCAAAGCACTACATACAAAAGAGTCACAATAGTTTATGAGGAAAATATGACAGTTCGTCAAAATGACCATCAGAATAGTTGGCAGTTATTCGTTGTAGAATGTTTTGAAAAGGAAGGTTTTGAGTCCCGATTTGAATGAGTCTGAGGGTGAAGCATCTTTTATGGGAGAAGTAAGACTGTTCCACAATGTTGGTACTGCAAATATGAATGATCCATGGCAAAAGATATAAATGATCGCTCGAAATCTAAATTCCCCCCCTTTTCAAAACCATTTTATTCGTGTGTGCTATTTAAATGACAACGCACAAATACTCCCCATATCACACTAACGTGCAACTGAAAGACTGTTCAAAGCATAACACGCTCACTAGCAACATTTGAAACAAACAACCAGCACGTCATACTGTTTCAGAGTCAGCTTCAGTTCTTGCCACCAACAGACGTGTTCCTGTCGAAGGTGTCAGTTTCAGCATCACCTGTACACTAGATGCAGCTATCAGTGGATCTGCTCTCTTCTACAAGGGTCTTACTTCTAACCAGGGAGGCTGCCTATCATCAGGCAGCTGTGGGACATATGTGTCAGGATACAATGTGAGTCTGGACAGTACATCCAGGATCCTGACTCTAGACATCGCTTCAGCAAATTCCACCAGAGACAGCGGGACATGGACATGTACTGATGGTGCTACATCATCTAACAGCATAACATTGTCACAGTTTGCAGGTCAGTTGTATCTGTGTCAATCATATATTTACAACTGGAAACACGTTGACTGTGAATAATGTTGGAGTGAGTGAGTGAGTTTAGTTTTACGCCGCACTCAGCAATATTCCAGCTATATGGCGGCGGTCTGTAAATAATGGAGTCTGGACCAGACAATCCAGTGATCAACAGTATGAGCATCGATCTCCACAATTGGGAACCGATGACATGTGTCAACCAAGTCAGCGAGCCTGACCACCCGATCCCGTTAGTCGCCTCTGTACGGTTACTGAAGATCAATATTCTAACCCGGACCTTCACGGGTTGAATAATGTTGGAACTAATATTTGCAGAAGATAGTCCCTAGAGCAACCTACAGTTGCTTGTTTCACCTTCAGATCGCCAAGTCGGAATATTCCGGAGCTTTCAGTGATGATTTTGTATTGTAAAATGCTTTAGCGGCTTTTACTTGAGGGAGCCTAAGGTTCGTGTCAAATTGACAAAAAGAAACATAATAAGCATATATATTAGAAGAAAGTTGTTAAATATGTATAAAAGTTGGTAATTATGTATAAATATAACTCTTTCCACAATCATAAACATTTCCCCTGTATGATCCAGACAATATCTCAAACAAGTGTTTATAGTATATGTTCAAATATGTCCAATATGATGCTCTATTACAACAGCTGCAAACCTATGTGGAAAACATATAATAAATACAAACTGAATGACCAATATGTTTATGCTAGTTCCTAGTGCAACTGGATTTTTCTGCATAAGACTTCAAGTAAATAATGTGATATCGAACAGGTATATTTGTAATTGCAAACGTTTCTTGTTTATTCAAATCACGTAACTCGACAAATTGGTATACCCCACGGCTGTTAGTAAAGTACAACGTTTAAGAACTGACAATATTTCATCGGATGAAGGAGTAAGAATATACTCTGAAACTTCGAGCTCATCAAAGTAAAGAAGCTGACATCCATAACATTCTTATCGTTAGGTGTACCACTTCTAAATGCCGTTCAAATACTCTATATGGCAATATTTCCTTTTGATTAATAATGTTTTAACGTTTCATGTCCACATACCTGGGAACGCCACACATCGTGATATAACTGGTCAAATATAGGACGTCAGTTGGAAAGAATACCATTACTGGACAATTTCCGTTTGATGTTAAGGGAAAAATAGTTATGAAAATTGTAAGAAATGATCACGGAAAATCAGTGATGACAAACCGTGTTGAGACATCTCAGCTCACCCTTACGCTCAGATTGCAAAATCTCGCATGTATTTGTCATGACATAGTCTAGAATAATTATTTTTAAATATATAGGTTTCGGTTATTTCATGAATTACATCAAGACAAATATACTGGTCAGATGAAACCAGAGCTGTACTTGCATTACCAGGTACAGAATCACCACTGAACGATGAGCTGCACTTATCAAGGGCGGCCATGCAGCGTGGTCCACAGCTCATATCCTGGCTGACTGGCCCCTGCGTACTCACAAGGCGTTTATAGATTTACACAAGACATATAATTTTATCATTCCTTCTTACCAGCTGTGCTGAACTGGAGCTCTGTGACCTTCTCTCCACAACTGACATCTCTCCCGTCGTCCGTTACACCACAGAACAACATCTCCGTCACTGTGACCACTCCATGTGCTGCACCTGCCGCCGTCATCACATGGAGATACCAACAGGTAGGAACCGTATGTTCATCTTCATGTATTAGATCATCGTGTGTATGTATCTGTCAGCGATATTTCGGTTGTAGTCCCACTGCTTTTTTGGAACACACAAACCCGTGGCTTTAAATGTATAAGTTGAGATATCTACTGCGCAGTGGTTCTGTATCAAATTTCAAAAGTGGGTTTATCACTATTCCAATTTTACATGATGACAAATGATTCATGGGTAGTTATTTACAGACCCGATATTATGTATTTCACTGACATGATATCATGTCATGAATAAACGTATTGCAATGATTTAGTTGACATCATCATCATCATTGACATCAATATATATGCTAAAGATCTATTTATCTTTCCGTTGGGAAAAAACATAAACTGGAAAATCTCCAAACCTGAAAGAAATATCAAAATCTTTTATGCTTTCTGAGGACATGAATTGTAACCGAAAGTGACACTTGAATCCAATTACTGATTATCGTGTGTTTCACTGCATGCACGTGGAGTAATCCGAAGAAAACTGCTTATTTCGTTCATTTGAGGTAAACAAGAAACAACTGTGCATTTTAGGATGAAACAAATTTAGCCGTAAACAGGGCTGTAAGTATCGTAATTCCTTTCATTATAACAATAATTTTTACAACAGTGTATCCTTTAAAATTATCTTTAATCTTTAACTGAAGTGGGCAGTAGTTATCACAATAATTAATGTCGTTTCGGTACTAACACCGTCAAGCACTTGCTTGATAACGGTGTTAGTACCTACACCGAAACGTCGAACTCATTGCAATAAAGAAGTTCACTATCCATAAAACTTGGTTATCCTTCATCTATACAACTTCTAAAACGCCTCTCAAAGATGTCTTAGATGGGTAATTATATAATACAGCGACGTCCCACCAGCTGTAAATATTCCGATGGGTGCGGACAACTTTCAGTCCATCAGTCTGTGTTGTGTTTACAGGGTGTGAGTGGTGCCCCACCCAGCAGTACATCTTCCACTCAGGGATCATGTCCATCAGGTGAAGTCCAGACAACCAACACTCTGTCTCTACCAGGGCCCACAGTCTGTCTATCTAACTACTGTTTTGTGTTTACAGGGTGAGAGTGGCGTCCAACTCAGCAGTACATCTTCCACCCAGGGATCATGTCCATCAGGTCAGGTCCAGACAACCAACACCCTGTCTCTACCAGGGGACACAGTCAGTCTATCTAACTACTGTTTTGTGTTTACAGGGTGAGAGTGGCGTCCCACCCATCAGTACACCTTCCACCCTGGTATCATGTCCATCAGGTCCACACAACCAACACTCTGTCTCTACCAAGGAACACAGTCAGTCTATCTAACTACTGTTTTGTGTTTACAGGGTGTGAGTGACGTCCCTCCCAGCAGTACATCTTCCACCCTGGGATCATGTCCATCAGGTCCAAACAACCAACACCCTGTCTCTACCAGGGAACACAGTCAGTCTATCTAACTACTGTTTTGTGTTTACAGGGTGTGAGTGGCGTCCCTCCCAGCAGTACATCTTCCACCCTGGGATCATGTCCATCAGGTCAGGTCCAGACAACCGACACCCTGTCTCTACCAGGGAACACAGTCAGTCTGTCTAGCTACTGTTTTGTGTTTACAGGGTGTGAGTGGCGTCCCTCCCAGCAGTACATCTTCCACCCAGGGATCATGTCCACCAGGTCAGGTCCAGACAACCAACACCCTGTCTCTACCAGGGAACACAGTCAGTCTCTACAACAGGCAGGTGTCTCTCACTGTCAGTGTGGAACATGATTCCTTTGATCCTCCCACGTATACCAAGTCCGTCACTTCAAACACCATACAGTTCCCTGGTGAGTACATATGAACTCCCAGTCTTCCTGTTGTTAACTCATGATCAGTATCATTGTTCAACAAGAGTGAGTGAGCAATATCAATGCGAGGGGCACCAACAATGGGTTTCACACATTGTACCCGTGTGAGAATCAAACTCGAGTCGTTAGCCTAGCGAGTCAACACTTTAACCACTAGGCTACCCCATCGCCCATGTTGCAGCAAGAAGGGTAAGTATCACATCAGCAGTAAGCTTCCTCCTGGGAAAAGTCTTCGAAGTAACATTTTTGAAAATGTCTTTACGTGTATGTCACCCAATACATTTCAAACACAGCAAGAATGTTATAAGCCGACCTGTTTAAATATGATGTATGAATTATTTTTCATATGTCAGCCATATTGATTTGGTACTGAAGCGTACACTTGGGAGGAGTACAAAGCATTCATTTCACAGAGAGTTAGGTTGGTGATAACTACAGCGTTGTTTTGTTTTGAAAATATATTATGTTCGTCAGCCTTTAAAGGCCGGTTTGTGTTGTAGACATGTGTTATACTTTCAGTTTTGGATCACCATTTTAGGAGGTAAAACGTCAATTTGTGTGCATCTGTTGATATAACCAGAGACAATATTGCATGAATAGTAATGAGCAAAAGTTGTCACGTGGCACCCAATGCTAACAAACACATGATCAATTGTCAGATCACTATGTATGTACATGTATGTATCTGACAAAAACTGAAACATGAAAAGGTCATGAATTGCCACAAAAAAGACCAACCCTCAGAGGCTGGTATGTATGTAGCTCTGAAGTCACAAACTCCTAGTAAGAGTCAGTCGGTTGCCAAGCTTACTTCAAACCTCAGTAAGAACGTTGCCAACTTTTTTTTTTTTTTTTTTTTTTTTTTTTTTTGTCAAGTCTTTTTATTGTCTATAGGCCACAGGCCGTATACAACATATATACAATTTTCACATACATTTACACATGTATACAATAACAAAGGTTGAGTTTACAACAAATATATATGATGTCATAGTACATGGGGAAATCCTACAAAAATATATCTTACTGAATTGGGAGGTATTTTGATGCATGGTAAAAATATGTGCATAATTTTCTAGAAGTGTTTCGTTATTAGTAGTTTTTTGTTTTGGGGGTTTTTGGTTTTTTTTCTTGCATCATAAGTTGTATATAATGTCATATCTGATATATCATAAGTATATAGTATTACATCCCATATGTCAAATTGTAAATAGCATCATATATGAACATATCAAGCTGTATATTGTGTCACATTCAACATATTTTGTTGTATACGGCGCCATATCTGACATACCACGTTGTATATAGCGCCACATCTGACATATCATACTGTATATAGTGCAACACCCGACATAGCATATTGTAGTGTCACGGCCAATCTATCGTGTTGTACATAATGTATTATCTGATATACGTTGTAAATATGTCTTATCTAACATGTGTTGTATATAGTGCCACAATTATTCTGACATTTCATGCTGTGTCTTGTGTCACATCTAATGTGTTGTGTTATATATTGCGCAACATCCGGCTTATTGTGTTGTATATTGTGTCTTATATCCAACCTATAATATGTGTTCCCCAAAGTTACACCAGTGCCATTAACTAACTAGTCAATATATAACTAAAACAATGATAATTTTTCAAAAGGGGAAACAGATCAAGATTTTACAAAAGAAGCAATTGCTGCATACACAGGGCAGGTTTGAAATACTGGGAATAATGGATGCCATTTATTAGCAAATTTCTTCATTTTATTCTTCGTTTGGCAATGAAGCTTTCAACAGAAAAAATATCTTTTAAAGTCTTTATAAAGTTATCGCATTTTGGAATATTGTTTTTCAAAGAAGAGACATAGATCTGTCTTTTTGCTGAAATGATTATATGATTAAGTAATGGGTTTTTACTTAAGGAGCCAAAATACACCAAATATTTTGTCAAATTGACTTTTTGTATCAAATAAGTGTTAATCCAAATTTGAAGATCCTTCCAAAACTTCTTAGTTTCACTACATTCCCAGTAAACATGGCACAAGTTTTCATCTTCATCTTTACAAAAGCTGCATGAGGCGCTCTGGATAAGGTTCATTTTTAAAAGTTCCTTTTTGGTATAGATAATACCGTGTAAAAATTTATATTGGAACTTTAAGAGTTTTACATCATTAATGTCTTGTCTGTAAGACTTGAAAATCATTGGCCAATCAAAGTCAGTATCTTCAAACACATTCTCCCATTTATGACACATATGAGGGTTATTATTGTTAAATAACAATATATCATAAAATAATCTTGATCCTTGTAATGATTTCATAAAATTCTTTTGATAGGAGTTAAGATTCATGTCATAGTTATTTATACACCTGTGATTTGTTATTGTATTTTTCCATGATTCAGGTATATTATTTAGAACATATCTATGATCTAATTCTGTCCCTTTATTGCATATTTACTTTTAATGATTCAAAAAGACATCAAACCTTCTTCATCACACATGTCTTTGATGGTTAATAGTCCTTTATTTGCCCAATGACTGATATAATGATTTTGGTATTTAAAATTATGATTAAACCATAATGGCTGTGCTAAAATTTCATCAATGTTGTTTTCCTCTATGGTAATGTTAGTACAATACATGTTCCATGCTTTTAAAACATCTTTCCAATATGGATTATGAATATCAGCAATATTATAGAAGTTAGCACCAAATTTCATGATATCATGTAATGGAAAATTGCATGGATTACATATTGATGATTTTCTTAAATAAAGTCTCAAAGTGGATAGTTTCAAGGCATTGATAAAGGTTTTTATGTCGGTCATTCTTAAACCCCCATGTATATAATCTTTTTTCAAGGTACTTCTCTTAATTTTGTCAGTTTTGTCAGTCCAGATGAATTTGAAAAATATTTTATCAAGGGAGGTAACAAAATCTTGGGGTGGGTTTGGTAAAGTACTGAAAATATGAACTAATATTGACATAGCTAGTGTCTTGATAACAGTGATTTTGCCGATTAATGTTAAATGTCTTTTTCTCCACACTGCCAATAATCTGTTAACTGCCAATAATCTGTTAATTTCCTCTAGTTTTTTCTTTGTATTGATGATCCATAGATCTTTCAGTTCAGCATTAAGTATAATTCCCAGAACAACAAATTCATTTTTTCGCCATTCAATATTCAAATCCTGACATAGTTTATCACCACAACCTGCTTTAGATCCAATCCAGATAGCTTTAGTCTTATCAATATTTATTTTTAGTCCTGACATCCCATAGAAAGTATTAATTGCATCAACAGCAGAATATAGACATTTTTCTGTACCATCTAAAAACAACTCAGTATCATCTGCATATTGTCCTAATTTATACTCTGTATCATCAATTACTATACCTTTGATATTTTCATTTTGTCTTATCATGCATCCAAGGATTTCAGCTACAAAAAGGAAAAGATATGGTGATAACGGATCCCCTTGTCTACAGCCCCGTTCATTTGAAAAGAATTCTGAGAGATGTCCATTTTGAATAACACAAGAAGTTGTATTATAGGTTAGGATATTTATCCACCTAATAATTTGGGGACCAAACCCAAACTTTTTTAATACCAAATTTATAAAATCTTTAGAGACAGTATCAAAAGCCTTTTCAAAATCGATCAAAATTAATAAACCTGGGATGTCTCTTCTTTTTGTCTCAAACATAATGTCATAGAGTAATCTTGTGTTTTCGCTTATAATTCTACCAGGTATAAAACCAGTCTGATTTTCATGTATAAGAGAGTACAGGGTTGTTTTTAACCGATTAGAAATACAAGTACTTACTATTTTATACAGTGAATTCAATAAAGTTATTGGTCGCCAGTTTTTTAAAAGGGTTCTGTTTTTATCTGGCTTGGGTATACATGTAATAACACCTCTTTTCATTGTGAAAGACATTTGATTCTTATTAAAAAATTTCTTTAATAAATCTATAGATCCAATATTTAAGGTCTTTCAAAAATATTTAAAGAAATCTATTGGAAATCCATCTACACCAGGGCTTTTGTTATTTTCATATGTTTAACAGCCAATGTTATTTCTTCCATGTCAATATCTTTTCTAATTTGTTTCTAAGATGGCCAGTTAAAGTGGGAGTTACCACATCTTGTAAACAAGTTTCATCCTCATATTTCCTGCCAGAAGAGTAAAGTTGTTTGTAAAATGTTTTTACTTCATTTAAGATAGAAAAGCTGTCAGTAATTTCGTCATTGTTATCCGTGACAATCTTATTAATTGATTTGCTGACATAATTTCTATTTTCTAGGTTGCAAAAATATTTGGTTGGCTTTTCCCCCTCTTCATACCATAAAATTCTGTTTCTGAGCTGTATACCCCTTATTTCATCTTCTTTAATTTGTTGTAGTTCAAATTTATATTTTGCAAGTTCAGATAATAAATTTTCATCTATAGTTTGAAAGTCCTTTCTTATTGATTCTTCATAGTCTTTAATTTTAGTTTCTAATTCTGTGGTTTTATCAATGGTTTTCCTTTTTAGAAAGGTTGAAAATGAAATTGATTTTCCCCTAACATTCATAAGGAAGGTTTCTAAAAATAAACTATCATCAATCTTAAGTTTTATATTAAGGTCATTAGCATTTTCATCATATACATCAATATCTGAATATTCTTCAACTGTGTCCTTTAATATGGATCTAACAAGTTCGCTATATTCAGGTTGTAACAATAAAGACGTATTAAATTTCCAATATCCCCGCACTCTTTCTTGGTTAATAGTATTTGAAGTAGGTAGGTAATAGCCGAGTGGTCCGTTTTATAGCCTGGTAGAATATCGGAATCAAGCGTAAGGTTCAGCAAATCTTGTGAGATTAAAAAAAAAAGTCCAGTCTGGCTTGTTGTCTTGGATGTTTTTTCCACCATGTAAATTTTTTTCAGATTATCATTCGAATCACGCCAAATATCCACAAGATCATAAGCTGCAATTGTGTCTAAAACTACTTTTCTGGCCTTGGGATTGTTGATATTTTTGTAATTTTCTAAATCAATGGAAGGATCAAGAACCAGATTCCAATCTCCTACCATAACCAGAGATTCATTCTCAAAATTGGATAAACTTTCGAAAAGCTTTACATAAAATAGTGGGTCATCAATATTTGGTCCATAAAGGTTTGTGAGGGTAAATCTTTTATCTTCTACAGTTATGTCTGCAATAATAAAATTTCCACCTTTATCTTCCAGAGTTTTATGTATAGTGAGATCAATATTATAATTGAAAAGTATTGCAACACCTCTTGAATTGGACTTGAAAGGTGCAATTATACTCTGCAATCCCCATTCATTTCTCATTTTATTAACATCTTCTTTGGCTATATGGTTATCTTGTAAGCAAATGATTGAGTATGATTTCTTTCTATAGAGATTCATAACTTCTTTCCTTTTATTTTTATTTGCCAGACCCCTACAGTTAGCAGAAATCATCCTTATTTTTTTTATATTATCCATCTGATAACCATGTTAGAATCAAAGTATTTTTAAGTATTGAGATATAATTGAAATCTCTAGGATTACGCTTGAGTTTTGTGACATGATATATGCATATATGCTGTATTTCAAGACATGTTAGATCATTTGATGTAGATGGTTGAGAACAATATCTTAATATTTGGAAGACTACTAAAAACGTTGCCAACTTCCCGTAGAGTTACTGGAAGGCGGCGTCACTGGGGGACGTCTTGCAGCTCGTTCTGCGCGTCTTTGATAGGGTTGATGGCTGGTGACCTGACTGGCCTCCCCATGCGCATAATGGACTCGTGCTCAACGTACATATTAACGACCCTAGCATGATGAGGTCTTGTGTTATCGTCCATGCGAATGCTTGCCTCTCGTAACCTGGCACAAACCAGTCTCACTGAAACGATTACACACTGTGTAAGTGGAAACGTTCCACAGACCATTTCTCAGTATGACATCCTTGTGCAATCAGGAGAAATCCAACTGTGGTAGAATTCTATCGGCTGCATGAGTAGTATAGATTAGATATGTGTATGTACATTTTGTATTCAAATCTCTGACGTGAAAACACGACAGATTGTCGTATTCTATTATACAAATGACGACACGAGAAATTGAAAGAGAAATCTTTCCTACTTACAACGTTGAGTTGATTGGTCGAATTAAGTTATATACTCAAATAACACACCGAATCAATGTTACACGTTTACTGGCGCGAAAGAAATTGTGTTCCATGGAAAGACAAATGTTCCACAGGCGTTTTCCTGGCTTCTGCGAGTCTTAAGACCCCACTGAGTGGAAACGAGAAGCTGTCTGGCCTTTATAAGTGAAACATTGCTCGCAATACTCGAATACCCACGTTCAAATTTCGTACAATTCGAACAACAGATGTTTGGATGCGTTCCTTCGACCACTGTTACGCCCTCTGTCTCTGTTTCAAATTAAAGAAAACACTTTCACAAGAATACTGGTGAAAACATCCATGTTACAATAACTTTTGCCGCTGAATATAACAAATTCTTAAGTTGTTATAATATGTGGTAAATACATAATATTATCCACTGTTTGGAATATGACCGTGAAATAGTGGCATGTGTCAAAAACTATTTAAAGTAAAAGTTTCTTGCGTCTGCTGTTTTTACAGTCCCGGTCAGCTCTGTGACACTCACAAACATCAAGTCTGATAATTGAAGATTGGACAGGAAGTGGGTCAAACTCTAACCTTGACCTGCATGACCTCAGCCAGTTTCCCCACTTCTACTGTCACCTGGGTGGCCTTGCCAGGAACGACACCTACAGTCAGCACAGAGACGACATCTGGTGTCCTGGTGAAGACAACAAGCTCCGTCACATTCACTGTCAGAAGAAGTGACCAGGACAGAAGCTTTCGCTGTCAATCTGTAAACATCAACGGTCAGACATCCCCGCAGTCTAACAGAGCAACACTGGAGGTTTGATGTAAGTAAACACATTCTAACTGGGCCATACTGGAGGTTTGGTGTAAGTAGACATAGTGTAACAGAGCTACACTGGAAGTTTGGTGTAAGTAGACTCAGTCTAACGAAGCCACACTGGAGGTTTGGTGTAAATAGACACAGTGTAACAGAACCACACTTGGGGGGGTTGGCGTAAGTAGACACAGCCTAACAGAGCCACACTGGAGGTTTGGTGTATGTAGACACGATGTAACAGAGCCAGACTTGAGGTTTGGTGTACGAAGACACAGTGTAACAGAGCCACACTGGAGGTTTGGTGGAAGTAGACACAGTGTAACAGAGCCACACTGGAGTTTAGGTGTAAGAGAGCTACAAGGAATGTTTGATGTGAGAAGACACAGAGTCACAGAGCCACACTAGAGATTTGGTGTAGACATTGTTTGGGCGTATGATGACTCAGTCCAAGAGAGAAACGCTGAACATGAGATGCCATCTTATAACAGAGCCAACTGCGGGTTTTGTTTAAGTAATCAGGTATCAATCAAATGTTTTGTAAGTAGCGTGTCAGGTATGAATGCCATCTTCAACAGAGCCTCCAATTTCTGGTGTCCCCCGCTGTGATATTGCTGGAATATTGCTAAAAGCACCGTTAAACCCAACTCACTCCCTCACTCAACAGAGCCTCACTACATGTTTGGTTTAAGTAATCAGGTATCAATCAGATGTAGCGTGTGAGGTATGAAACATACAGGTTTTGGTGTCAACAGTCTTGTATCTATCAAGGCAATGTATAAAGTAAGTAAAGTCTTCAGATCCACTGTGAATGACTGCAACAAGTCCGCATATTCCAGAACGCCACGTTGGTGTTTGATGCAGAGAAACAGAATAACGGTATTGCTGATCTGAACATGTATCTGTCAGACGTATGCAAGATTCTGTATATAAGCAGATACAGTTTAACAAACAACACAGTAATTATATACTTGAACTGTATTCCAGTTGGACCACAGGAGGTTGATGTTACAATGCCAGAGAACAATGTAACTTTAGAGAACATAAATATCACTTTGACCTGTGGTACCACCGGTTACCCCAACCTGACCTTCACCTGGGACTACAGTGATGGAACACCCGTAGGTGGCAGCACAGGACCTGTAGCAGAATCTTCTACTTGGTGGTCCCAGACTCTCATCTTCAGGCCAAACAAAGGCAAGACAAGTGTGAGGTGTCACGTCAGAAACACCATAACATCCACAACTAAGACTGGTTCTGTGTCACTGGATGTCAAATGTAAGTTCAGGAGTGTTTCGAGGATTTTATTTATAACGCAAAGCATTTCCATCATGTAAATACTTCCTGGACATCATAATGCCTATGCCAGTTTCTGGGGGGTATTTTTTCAGTTTTCTACTTTGCACTATGAGCGTATGCCACTGATGTATTTAATTGTATTTGCAAGCTGACTGCCATATCAAGATGGTGTTACTACACATTTCTGTGGTGTATAATTGTCTTTAGCGATCACTAGCGTTAATGTAAAACGTTAATATCAAACTTTGATTATCCAGTGTAACGGATTCCACAGGGCATTAGAGGTAACATATCACCGGAAACGGTGGTAAGACCAGGCTTTAAATCCATCGATCTCGTGAAACAACCCAGATATATTCATGGTCCTCGCTGTTACATGTACACTTCATGTTCTGTTTATCATGGTTAAACCATATTTGTTTAAGATCCCCCCACGTGTCCCTCCCTCCATCACACAGTTTCCTGCTCTGATGTTTGATGGAGACCCACAGACAATCAGCTGCTCGGTGACAGGAGGAAATCCTCTAGCTACGATCACGTGGTCCTGTCCTGGCACTGGATCAGCATCGGTCAGTGACAGTGGTCAGACCAGGACATCTACTCTCTCCTTTACTGTCAGCAGGAGTCAGAATGGTCAACAGTGTAAGTGTCTGGGGACGTGGCAGTATGGAGGATACAACTACTCTGATGCCAGGACATTCAACGTCAGCTGTGAGTACCGCTTACTGTTTCTGAATGGACTGACAGGTACAAGGGATACCCTCTTGTCATTGAGACATGTATGGATGATTCATCCTTTCTATGTTAGAGATCCCTGAAGTTTTTGGCCATGCTAGGCTTTGTCATTTTCTCCCAGATGGCATTTTAGAAGCTGTATTATTGATGTAGATGATACCTTTGTCAAACTTTGAAACCGAGACAACACAAAGCTTGGGACAATGATTAATTGATTATCAAAAATTAAATGTACGTACATGATTTATTTACAACTCATCCTACACCGCAGGTCCAATAAACCCACAACCACTCAAAGCCGACTGTAACATGACAGGTGTAATAGCAGGAACCGCAATAGGAACCCTACTTCTCACCTTACTGATTGGAGCTCTAGTTCTGGCTGTCCTCTATAGGAAGGGGTTCAGGTTTGGAAACGTCATGACAGGTATGTTGTTAAATCTCATTGGCAAGAAGTAGTGTGTCGTGATGTTTTATTTCAACGTTAATTTAATTGATCACGATGGTGGACCTGAAAGTTATCTATGAACCTGGTACTGTATACACAAACAATAAAGACATATAACTGCGGGACTAGTGATTCTGAGGAGTATGTCTGTCATAACGTTTCATATGATTCATGGTTCCTTTGCATCAGTAACCAACAATTTCCAGATTGCCATGTGCCGTTTGTGATGTGTGTGTTTCGTTGAACTGTATATCCATTGTCTTCCTTTCAGAAAATGCTTCCCCGAAAAGGTACACAAGATGCTTCCCCGAAAAGGTACACCAGATTGATAAATAATCCGTTTTGAAAGAATTAGCTTTGAAATACTTTAAATGTAATTTATAATCAAATATTAATATCAAATAATAAATGTATGCGTTTCCATTGTGAGATCAATTACCTGTCTCATTTGCCTTTGTAGCACTAGAAATCCTGAATTGGAAGAAAATGAAAACATAGGATACTCCTCCCTAGGTAGGTTCAATATTTATGGTCAGATATATCGATTTGATCACAGACATACTTCTCGAATTTTTATATGAAAATATTGATTTGTTACAGATCAAATTGACAGTCCAGCACAGTCCTCTAGCATGAGTACAGATGGTTCGGAAAGACAACATTACACACAGTTGAAGATTTATGAGAATACAAATGGTAGATGGATACAGTTTTTACATTACAATAGAACTCAATCATATGTGAGGTGAAGGTATGCCATAGTGCAGGTATTATATCTATCTTGTGTTTGGAATGGAATACAACATATGAACTGTTATTTTGGAAATGTGTGCCGTGGTTTTCAGTCGAGGCCAAACCAGAGACAAGTGAGTGAGTGAGTGAGTTATTATTTAACGTCACACGAAGCCATATGACGAGAACAGAGATTGAAATGGAACCAGAGACAAGTACCTCCTGCACCAAACGAGTCAATCAGCGCATCTCCATACCAGAACAGCGGCGCTCAACCTTGAGGTAAGCAATATTTGGAAAACAAAGTTCACGCAATTAATTGTACACAAGAACAGTCTCAAACTGACGCCTTGGCTTCATCATCTGTTCTAATGTAGAGTGTATTGTTTACTGTGCTTTAATTTGTAAATCTGGATAAATCAAAGGTGGTTGTTTTTCGAAACGGAGGACGCGTTAAGAGAAATGAAAAATGTTTTTTTAAAGGTCTACCTGTAGAGGCCACCCCTTATTAAAAATATTTAGGAATTGTATTTTCGTCTCGTTTAGTTTGGTCCAAAGCGTGTGAAACGCCATCTTTACAAGCCCAACGTGCATTTTTCTCTCTGTTTCAACTGTTCGCCAAGTATCAAAGTATGTCCTTAACTATTGCTAATAATATATTTGTCAGTAAGATACTACAAATTCTAACCTATGGACGTGAAATTTGGGGCTATGCTTATAGAACGTGTATTGAAAAGGTTCATAGTGAGTACTATAAAAGATTTCTGTCACTCAGTAAAAAAACTGCATCATGTGCTGTACTTGGAGAAATTGGCAGATATAACTTGTGTGTACATTACCATTCAAGGTGTATTAAATATTGGTGCCGAATTATTCGTATGGATCAAAATAGATACCCGAATGCCTGTTATAAGATGATGAAAGCCTATGATGATAACGGAGGCACAAACTGGGTTTCACATGTTCGAATGCTTCTATTTACTACAGCTTTCTCCTATGTCTGGTTAGCCCAAGATTGTGGCGATGTAAATCACTTCATGTTTGAGTTCAAACAACGCTGTATAGATTAGTAAAATATGAAACTCATCATTCCTTGTAAATTATAGTACATTCACTTCTTGAACCTGAACTGTATATTTCCTGTGGCGCATTAAACAAAGATCTTATGCCAATGTTGATCAAATTCCGATGCCAAACACAAAACTTGAATATACAAAAACAACGTTTTTCAGGGATAATTGTCCCATGTAAAGAATTAGTTTGTAACAAATGTACTTTAAACGTGTTTGAAGACGAATATCAATTTTATAACCGATGCAGATCCCAATGTATTCCAGCCTATTTCTACAGCCCACCTTCAATTGTCAAATTCCGAGCCCCTATGAAGATACCCAGTGTAACTGTTCTTGAAGGAATATGTATATTCCTGAAGCAAAACCTACGTTAGAATAATTGTATTATGAATTATATTTCAACTCTACACACAATGACAATGTTGTATTACCTGTTGTACTCTTGGCCAAATGGCCTTCAATTCTGAATAAAGTGATCATCAAATATAATTTGACTTGGCACATTCTTTACGAAATTAATGAGACACACTGAATTTGCTACTGTATATTTCATGTATTTTCAGATCCTGACTACGGGAATACATAAACCAAACAAGACATGAGATGACATCACTGGACAGTAATACAAAGGGAATGAACTGATAATCTGTGTACATTTCATATGGTTTATTTTGTCAACATATGACTGTTACCTTATTACATATGTATATGATATTATATTATTTGTACTATGTACACACATGATTCAACAAACGTTTACGCACATATATATTTTCAAGATTGGATAATTGTGTATTTATCTGTGTTCGTATGCATAATAGATGACTATATGTAACGAGATGTAACTGTGTATAGTTTAAATGCAGTATGTGTATACCGCGTAAAATAAGAAATGTCTCGTTACACTTTAGTTTGATGACATCAGACAATGATTTCAGTGATTTACGCGTGTTTAAGATTAACAGACTTAACATACCAGAAAAAGGAACAAAATGCAATTATGTTATGATGAAAGTTTGGCGTAATGTTCTAGATGATTGATTGTACTGATTGTTGTAATAATCACTGATCCTTTTACAACAAATAAGATATAGAACTCGAACCCAAACCCAATGTTTCTCTTTCTAAAGCTATTGATAAGTAAAATATTTTCTGTGAAATCAAAAAGTCTTTTAACATCATAAAACATTTCCCCGTGTGACCAAATTCATATTTAAATCATTTACTTTCATATATCGCTTAAGGAAGGTTATCCGATATTTTGGCACCATCATTGATGAAAAGCTCAGTTTTACAGCGAACACAGACAAAATCTGAAAAATGCTAACAAAGACTTTACTCTTCACGGAAATTCAACTCTTTTAATGTCAATTATACTTCCAAACGCCACGTTTGAGAACTAACAGGGCACCAAACTCATTTCTTCCAACCAGCATCGCTATTCTAAACCAAGGTACTTGTGTGTGTCATGTCATTGTGTACATGTTGTGTTGTTTTTGGTGATTCGCATATTATTACATGCACTATTTCATGCTTTTATATATCACAGCATCTAATGTACAACAAATTCCCTTTCGGGAAAATAGAGTATTATTGTCGTTATTATTAAAACAATTCAAACAAGACTCTTATTTAACTTGTTTGGTGACTTCACGTAAGAAAAACAAAGATTCACTCCAAATAACTTACGTTTACTTCATGACATGTAAAAAAATATGGTCGGTTTTACGCCCTGGTTTTACCAACTTCACTTATATTCTAGGGTCCTTCAGACTATCAAAATGTAGATAAAAAGGTATTTTTTATAACTTTCTGTGTGATTGAAGTGTCGTATAACTTGCTAGATATACAAGATGGTAAAACAATACTGTAGGCGTGATGCATATCAGTGTATAATTGAGCCAAACGTCTCACTGAACTACCTATGCATCTATGACGTAATTGAGAGACTATCCGCGGATCACCATGACGTTATTCTCTTGCATGGAAAGGGTATTACCGCCATGTTAGGTTAGTTGTTTTTTATTGAAGTGAAGTTTTTAATGGAGTAGGTTGTGTTGTATATATATACACACACACACAGAGAAAGAAGAGAAGTGATATATATATATTTACACACACACACACACACACACACATATATACATATATTGGTGGATGGGGCGGTTGGGGGTCATAATGTTTGCGTGATCATCGCACACCAATGAACCTGCTTCCGAATACCGAAGGATAGTTAACGTAACGAGCGACCGCATGGGAATCCTATCCGTCAAACCACGTTTAACTCAACCCATTGTGTTGTGTATATTTTAAACGATATTGTATATTTATAACAGTGAGATAGCTCCAAACCATCGGCTAATGCAGTGTTGTGAATAGTGATTATGTGGTGGATGTCTGAGGGAACAGAATACTGCAGTTAATAACTGGCCCCTTTATCTATTGTGTCTTTTGTAGGTCATGTCGAGTGTGATAGTGAGGCCTATCTTGCTCTTGTTGTTTTGAACACGCCTATATGTGCGCATTGTAAGCCAAGGTCGGTGACTCGGTCTGTTGGTTTTAGTATCCCCAGATAATGCAACGTGGTAGGAATTCACCAAAGCAAAGTGGGGCATCTTCGCTTGTATGCGATCTGATAACAGTCAGGGTTTTGAATTGACAGCCGTAATGGCATTCGTTGGGCTGTATACTGAGGTGCAGCATGGTGACTGAATACTGTGTAAGGCAGACACCGTTGGGTTGTATACTGAGGTGCAGCATGGTGACTGAATAGTAACAGACATCGTTGGGTTGTATACTGAGGTGCAGCATGGTAACTGAATACTGTCACCGTTGGGTTGTATACTGAGGTGCAGCGTGGTGACTGAATGCTGTCATTGTGTTATACCGCCACAACTGTCTGCGCTTCTTTACCTAGTCGAGTACGTGTATTTTGTCTTACCCAACAGACAGCACATACATAAATAGTATGTAGAGTATTTACCTCTTCATTTACAAATACTATTTGATACTTTGCTAGCATTTATCTAAAATACAAGGCAGACATGCATTGTGCAAACATTATTTTTGTTAGATTTGGGAGTTTCAACGGTATACACACAATGCAAAATAAATATTGTGTTGGTGCTTCGAACGGGTTTCATTTATATGTGTTTTCTTTATACTCAACTTTTGCATAGTCAGACGGTCAATATATTCTTCCCAATGAAAATTGATGAGTCGTAGAACCCCCAGGCCACGAATATCTTCCATTACCTCTGCAGTTACAGGCTGCTTATTTTGTTGGTTTAAAATTGTGGTAATCACTTCAGCAAACATTGTGACTTTATAATTGAAGCCTAATGGTGAGCCTAAGTAGTGATTCCCCTGTAAAGATTAACACTGCCTTACACCGTCGGTGTGTCATTGTAGTGATTCTCTTGTAAAGATTAACACTGCCTTACACTGACGGTTTCTCATAGTAGTGATTCTCCAGTAAAGATTATCACTGCCTTACACTGACGGTGTGTCATAGTAGTGATTCTCCAGTGCAGATTATCACTGCCTTACACCGTTGGTGTCTCATAGTAGTGATTCTCCTGTGCAGATTAACACAGCCTTACACCGTCGGTGTGTCATAGTAGTGATTCTCAAGTAAAGATTATCACTGCCTTACACCGTCGGTGTGTCATAGTAGTGATTCTCCAGTAAAGATTATCACTGCCTTACACCGTTGGTGTCTCATAGTAGTGATTCTCCTCTGCAGATTAACACAGCCTTACACCGTCGGTGTCTCATAGTAGTGATTCTCCTGTAAAGATTATCACTGCCTTACACTGACGGTGTGTCATAGTAGTGATTCTCCTGTAAAGATTAACACTGCCTTACACCGTTGGTGTCTCATAGTAGTGATTCTCCAGTAAAGATTATCACTGCCTTACACTGACGGTGTGTCATAGTAGTGATTCTCCTGTAAAGATTAACACTGCCTTACACCGTTGGTGTCTCATAGTAGTGATTCTCCAGTAAAGATTATCACTGCCTTACACTGACTGTGTGTCATAGTAGTGATTCTCCAGTAAAGATTAACACTGCCTTACACCGTCGGTGTGTCATAGTAGTGATTCTCCAGTAAAGATTATCAATGCCTTGCACTGACGGTGTCTCATAGTAGTGATTCTCCTGTAAAGATTATCACTGCCTCTCACTGACGGTGTGTCATAGTAGTGATTCTCCAGTAAAGATTATCACTTCCTTACACCGTTGTTGTCTCATAGTAGTGATTCTCCAGTAAAGATTAACACTGCCTTACACCGTTGGTGTCTCATAGTAGTCATTCTCCTGTAAAGATTAACACAGCCTTACACCGTTGGTGTCTCATAGTAGTGATTCTCCAGTAAAGATTATCGCTGCCTTACACCGTTGGTGTCTCATAGTAGTGATTCTCCAGTAAGGATTATCACTGCCTTACACCGTTGGTGTCTCATAGTAGTGATTCTCCAGTAAAGATATTATGACTGCCTTACACTTCCGGTGTGTCATAGTAGTGATGCTCCTGTAAAGATTATTACTGCCTTACACCGTCGGTGTCTGATAGTAGTGATTCTCCTGTGAAGAATAACACAGCCTTACACCGTTGGTGTCTCATAGTAGTGGTTCTCATGTGCAGACTAATACTGCCTTACACTTCCGGTGTGTCATAGTAGGGATTCTCCTATGCAGAGTAACACTACCTTGCACTGACGGTGTGTCATAGTAGGGATTCTCCTGTAAAGATTAACACAGCCTTACACCGTCTTTGTCTCATAGTAGTGATTCTCATGTGCAGATTAACACTGCCTTACACTTCCGGTGTGTCATAGTAGGGATTCTCCTATGCAGAGTAACACTGCCTTGCACTGACGGTGTGTCATAGTATTGTTACAAGGTAAAAATGCATCCTAAACCCACAAGAAAATTACATCAGAATCCTTATATAGATTTGCGGCTATTCTCATGAGTGCTTTAAGGTTGGGAAAGCAATGGAAACAGAATGTCGCCAGTTACAAGTAGATCAATAGTTAGATGTGTTTGTGTCGTAGGTTTCGCGAGGCAAGTGAAGAAGACAGTCACTATTAGAGACAGAACAAATTACCAATTACGTTTAAACAACAAAGAACAGTTGCAAAGGGATCAGTCACCGATCAGTGATCTCCGTTATATTTCCAATCGCGACACACATGAGTTCAGAGTCAGAAATAGTTAACGAATTAAAACGAGGTATGGGAACATGTGGTCAAGATCAGGTCAGACTCGAACCAAGTGAAAAGAGACCTTTAACACGAGTAGAGGGGAGCGGGCGACGGAGGCGAATAGCAGTTACACAGTTTCCCACTATGGGGTGAGTCTATCTGTCTTGTGTTGAAGCTGTGTCCATCACCGGATGGACTGGCATCCTTAGTGCATCACAGCTAACTGCTGTCAAGGAAATAGAAGTGACGAGTTAGTTGTGTGACTTTAAGTAGTATACCGTGTCAAGGGTGAGACCGTGTAAGGAAGTACTGTGTGACAGGTTGGTGGTGAGACCGTGTAAGGAAGTACTGTGTGACAGGTTAGTGGTGAGACCGTGTAAGGAAGTACTGTGTGACAGGTTAGTGGTGAGACCGTGTAAGGAAGTACTGTGTGACGAGTTAGTGGTGAGACCGTGTAAGGAAGTATTGTGTGACGGGTTAGTGGTGAGACCGTGTAAAGAAGTAGTGTGTGACGGGTTTGTGGTGAGACCGTGTAAGGAAGTACTGTGTGACGGTTAGTGGTGAGACCGTGTAAGGAATTACTGCATGACGGGTTAGTGGTGAGACCGTGTAAGGATGTACTGCATGACGGGTTGGTGGTGAGACCGTGTAAGGAAGTACTGTGTGACGGGTTAGTGGTGAGACCGTGTAAGGAAGTATTGTGTGACGGGTTAGTGGTGAGACCGTGTAAAGAAGTAGTGTGTGACGGGTTTGTGGTGAGACCGTGTAAGGAAGCAGTGTGTGACGGGTTAGTGGTGAGACCGTGTAAGGAAGTAGTGTGTGACAGGTTAGTGGTGAGACCGTGTAAGGAAGTACTGTGTGACAGGTAAGTGGTGAGACCTTGTAGGGAAGTACTGTGTGACGGTTAGTGATGAGACCGTGTAAGGAAGTACTGTGTGACAGGTTAGTGGTGAGACCGTGTAAGGAAGTACTGTCACGGGTCGGTGGTGAGACCGTGTAAGGAAGTGCTGTGTGACGGGTTAGTGGTGAGACCGTGTAAGGAAGTACTGTGTGACGGGTGAGACCGTGTAAGGTAGTACTGTGTGACGAGTTAGTGGTGAGACCGTGTAAGGAAGTACTGTGTGACGAGTTAATTGTGAGACCGTGTAAGGAAGTACTTTGTGACGAGTTAATTGTGAGACCGTGTAAGGAAGTACTGTGTGACGGGTTAGTGGTGAGACTGTGTAAGGAAGTACTGTGTGACGAGTTAATGGTGAGACCGTGTAAGGAAGTACTGTGTGATGGGTGAGACCGTGTAAAGAAGTACTGTGTGACGAGTTAGTGGTGAGACCGTGTAAGGAAGTACTGTGTGATGGGTGAGACCGTGTAAGGAAGTACTGTGTGACAAGTTAGTGGTGAGACCGTGTAAGGAAGTACTTTGTGACGAGTTAATGGTGAGACCGTGTAAGGAAGTACTGTGTGACGGGTTAGTGGTGAGACCGTGTAAGGAAGTACTGTGTGACGAGTTAATGGTGAGACCGTGTAAGGAAGTACTGTGTGACAGGTTAGTGGTGAGACCGTGTAAGGAAGTACTGTGTGACAAGTTAGTGGTGAGACCGTGTAAAGAAGTAGTGCATGTCAGAGGTACAAGAACAGATATCAATCACAGTTTCATGTCTAACTCAACTAAATCATCGCCTGAAACCAGAGTGTTCTAAGTCCACTTTTTGACAATTAGAGTTAGTATGCTCGGGGTAGGTTTTAGAGCATAATCTGTTTCTCTAGCAACTTTTACAGTGCTATCTAGCTTTAAAGGTGGTATTTCAAGCACAAACTTTGTTCTATCTCCATGACAAATCACATGCTGTTAGTCTTCGAGTGTTCTAAATTGTCAATTGGCCAATGAGCAAGCACAATTTGATCACGTGACATTGAGATTTACCAATTTTGAAGTGATTTTCATCATGAATGGAACATTTTAACTCTTTATTTATTTCTGCTTTATTTCATTAAGTATAGTCCTTATGCAAGTAAAAAAAGGTTTAAACGACAAAAATAAAAATACCTTGTAAAAATGAAATAAGAATCAAATATCCATATAATAATAATAAGGCTGAGATTTGGCTGTGTTTCTGACACTTAGCACACTTTGGTTTTGAGAAAAATCACGATTTTCTTTGGTCAAATGTTCTATCACCAATCATTGTTCGTGGACTTCTTATATAGTTCAATAGATTGAGAATATAATTTGCTATTTTCTGATACTGTTTGACATGTCCCATGCAAAGAATTCCAAAGTATTCGATTGAATAGTTTAGAATATATTGTTGTCCTAAACTTCTAGATCGATTTTCTCGAAAATAGTTTTTTGTGACTTAGTACACTGGTTTTCAGGCGACGAAATTGTACATTTCGGTAATGTATGGTTTGGGGCTACATTTGACAGCGGTAGTACTTCCTGCATACACAATAATTTCACCATTGCGGATAGATCCTAAATATATGAACCAGAGTTATGATATATTTTAAATAATGAAACATGGACTCTATACACTATACACAGTAACATATTCTGTTGTTCGGGCGTTCTTTAAAGGTTTGAACAGACACTTTAAACGTTAGTGACGAAAACCATGGGACATATTATCACTGAACAACCATATCATCAATGTGTGAGTGTCTAGAAGCAGTGTATGTGTTTTGAGATTGTACCTGTCCAGTATTAAGAACTAGTAATATGCATTTAGCTTGCCTCGCTCCGATTCCTAATGAAGGACATTAACCAACTCAAAACACAAACGCCTTGTAACCTCTTTATCGTCAAATAATGTCTTTGTAAAAGTCCTTGCTAAATATATAGTTTCGAGATGTATATCCACGAAGATGTACAAGTATGTAAATGATACTTCATAGTTAGACACTGACTTGCACACCGCAATAACAGCAATTATCCATGTAGAGTATCCAGATTCCTGATGGTTAAATCTGACTCGATCGTCCAGTGACAAGGGTGACTCTATGTTTGTTTGTAAGAGCTGTTAGTAGTGACTAGCTGACCTTTCGTATTGGCATCTGTATCCGTATAGGACGGAAGTGGATTGTTGATTTTTTATCCACTGGCTTTGTAATTTGCGAGAAACGTACCCATTACATAAACTGTTATATTTCATTGACATTTAACGTAATTAAAACCAGTTCCAGATATCCCTTGCTAATACTTGTATGTTATCGATATCAAAAAGAAAAAGGTTATTACATTTACATTAGACTAAGGCTTAGTCTCTGAATATATATCCCATTTATATTGAAAAGGAGCCCTAAGGAGACCAGAGATTCAGAGAAATCTAGACTTGCTTTATTTAGGGCTTTAGCACTGCAGAGAGGGCTTGGCAGTAGGGAAAATAATGTGGTTCAGGGACTGTGAGAGAGACTACATTTACATATGTAATGTGTTCTGCTCAGAGAATTGATTCGTGTGGTTTTTATTTACTCCGCCGCCGTCACTGTTTAAGCTCTGCCTCAGTGCGAGTTAGTACGTGATAGTTGCACTCAAGTCCCAGTAATATCTCGTTGAAGAGAGCTGACAAAGTCCTGAATTAGATCATTCCTGGACATGAAAGGACGAACAATAATAGCTGTTTGGCTTGCTGGGGAAGTCATCAATGTATATTCTATTACATTTACTGGTAATGACTTGTATAACGGCGCAGACATACTTTGGTTAACCTAGTCCACGCAGGCAAATCCTTTAGACAAGAGTGCAAATCTAAATGAAATGTAATGCTTAATTGCAACATGTGTTCACCCTTGCAGTGTCGGACCAGTAAAGACACAAATGGTAACTGACATTCTTGTGTCAGATCTTTCCGCCAATACATGGGAGTTTGTGTTTGTTACATCTTCTTCATGTGAATACATATAGTGTTTGCGATGTTATTTTTCAAAGAGCCACCTTGAGAAACCCACACAGTTTATGCTCTGAACAATACAACCACGTCATCAATATTGATTTCCTGACAACATGGTGGACGCCCAAAGTCTATCAGGAGTGAATAGAGTCATCAGGGCGCTACAGGAACTGTCTACAACATATGATGGCTTCTACAAAATTATATTGGTGGACAAGGAGACATTCACATGATGCATCTGCCACGCACGATATATGACCATGGTATTTACACTTGACACGTCTGTATGGAAACTACCCCGATTGGAGGTTATTACCACTAACACGGAATCGGAAATGTCTGATTTACAGATCCGACCGTTTGTTATGCGTCCTGGATAGATCAGGACTAATAGACTCGGATACTTAACATTATACTTAATGAAGAAAAAAAGGACGCATTAATCAGAGGAAGCCTCTAGCATCTAGTTGTATTGTTACTGAACTAACTCTAACTGACGATGTTTTGTGACAGATTAGGGAAACTATCATTAAACGTACATAGTATAACATATGAATTCTATCCTGCCTAGTGGCTGTTTCACAAATGAATACAATGATTTAACGTTTTTAAAATGAAATCTTTCAAATCAATAACTCACAAAATGTATTATTTTAGTATTTATATTGAGTACAGTGTTTGCGGAGGTTCCTGAAACCAGTGAAATACGACGAGGACTCGTCATACGCGAACACTGCTCATCCTACAGCACGTGGAGTTTAATGCCATGCTATCATTTGCGAATTGGTAATATACAACAACTGAACGTTTGTATTATAGAAATATACACGTCGAAAACATAATACACACAGTGAGAATCCGCTAAGTATCTGCCTAAACACAAGCCAATCATTTTGAAGTCATTTTATCACTTTACTGGACTGCATGTGTGTACTTTTTGAGGGGAGTCAGTCACGGTTGTACGTCACGTGCTATGGAGATATTGTTTGCTTGCATGTTTAGAACCGGACTCGGCAACATTCCACCAAAATGGCGGCTGTTTCATAATGTTCCAGTTTGGACCAGACATTTCAGTGATTGACATCATCTGCACAGCTGGGTTCGATGACATGTATCAGCAAGTCAGCAAGTCTAACCACCCGATCCTCTTCGTCGCCTGTAAAGACACCCGACGTTTAAGACTTTTTAGTGAATTGTTGGCGTTCTTTTCTGCCTTGCACGATACGAAAATAATGTCTGGGTTCTTTAAACTCTCTAATGTACACGTGGATACGGATAGTGTGTGTGTGTGTGTGCGTGCGTGTGTTCGTGCGCGTGCGAATGAGTATATGAGTTTTTACAATTTAGGATAGATTTGCAGACGTTTGGTTTATGGCCTGACACAACACAGTTGTTTCACAGGTAGAATGAATCCATCGTACCCTGTTTCAGGTGGCATGGACGTCCTTGACAGTTTGCGACCTTTGACATTAAAATCCTACTCGTTAACACGAAAAGTACTTTACCAATGCCTTTTCAGAAAACGCTTTTTTATGAAGTGGAAAATATTGTACCTAACGAAATATCCAAAACGGTGGTATCATTTAAAGTAACGAGTAGTTTTTAAGCCTACAAGAGTTATGTCCCTTCAAATAACGATCGATAATGTTCTTCTTCGTCACTTCATCATGTCAAGACGCCTTTCGTGATGTGCTGCGTCAGAAATAGAAGAGAAACGTTTCAAGAATAACTGTATTATGGTATTTACTAACATTTGGCACCTAAAAAATCTAAAGGATAATAAATTCGTTGCAAGGATTTTTCCTGAGGCCGAGACTGAAGGCCGGAGGAAATACGACTTCAAGTGGCCGTACCATCCCGTACTACCTGGCAAATAGCTATGTAACTAAGAGTGAGTGAGTGAGTTTAGTTTTACGCCCCTTTTACTAATATATTCCAGCAATATCACGGCGGGGGACACCAGAAATTCGGTTCACACTTTGTACCCAAGCTCGAACCCGGATCTTTGGTGTGACGAGCGAACGCTTTACCACGAGGCTACACCCCCCGTAACTAATTGAGCGAGCGTCTATTTGTAAGTGCGAATGTGTGTATGCCTGTAAGTGTATAGTGCTCATGTATATGCGAGTGGAAGTGTGTACAAATGTGTCTAGATGTGTCTGTGCTCGCATGTGTGTGCGCGTGTGCGTGCGTGCGTGCGTGCATGTGTGTGTGTGTGTGTGTGTGTGAGTCTCGTGGTTTGCGAGGCTGAGTCAGACCAACACAACATCCTCAACGGCGTGTGTGTTTATGTTTGAAAGTGTACAGAAGTGTGGGTGTGTCTGTGCGCGTGCGTGCGTGTGTGTGAAAGAGAGAATATCGTGGTTTGCGAGGCAGACAGACCGAAAAATCTCTGATCCTATATTCGAACCTGGATTCGCCATGGTTATGTTTCAGTAAACTCGTAGATGAGTCTCACCAATATTTAGTCTTACCTCTCACATCAAGCTTGCTGTGACTAAACTACCGTTCAGGTGTCCTCCAACCAAACCGGAGTGAATCATGGCAACTGAAACACTGAACCCAAACGTTATTGGGATATGCTCTGACTAGCAAAGAAACACAAACTTATTAATAACGATCTGTCGGTTGATACCAATTTCATCAATCGAGGGAATAGTTCTTGTATCAGAGGCCCTTTGGGTTCCTGCTCAACTTGAGCGTGTTTGCCTGCTGTGCCCCACTTTTGCATGCGTTTCAACATGCACATACCGAAATCAATAGGACCCAAACTGTGACATAACAACGCATGTTATTTCAAAATTTCAAGTAGGCTAACTTCTGTTTCTCGTAGTATAAAAATTTATCCTCACTGAAATCTTCACCGCTGGTCATACTGCCACAGATGGTTCAGATCTAGGAGTAGAAACGTTACCGAAACTCAAAGTGTTTGCATACAAATGGATAATCTAATAGTACAACAAATAATTAATTTTCACACACACACACACACACACACACAGAGGGACGCATATACATATACCATCCTCCCAATAGCTTAGTGACTGTACATCACATACGTGACCCTATAGTTAGGATTAGGACGGCATATCACATATGTGACCCTTTAGTTAATAGGCAAAGGACGGTACATCACATATGTGACCCTATAGTTCGGAAAAGGACGGTACATCACATATGTGACCCTATAGTTCGGAAAAGGGCGGTACATCACATATGTGACCCTACAGTTCGGAAAAGGACGGTACATCACATATGTGACCCTATAGTTAGCAGAAGGACGGTACATCACATATGCGACCCTATAGTTAGGAGAAGGACGGTAATCACATATGTGACCCTATAGTTAGGAGAAGGGCGGTACATCACATATGTGACCCTACAGTTCGGAAAAGGACGATACATCACATATGTGACCCTATAGTTAGGAGAAGGACGGTACATCACATATGTAACCCTATAGTTAGGAGAAGGACGGTAATCACATATGTGACCCTATAGTTAGGAGAAGGGCGGTATATCACATATGTGACCCTTTAGTTAATAGGCAAAGGACGGTACATCACATATGTGACCCTATAGTTCGGAAAAGGACGGTACATCACATATGTGACCCTATAGTTCGGAAAAGGGCGGTACATCACATATGTGACCCTACAGTTCGGAAAAGGACGGTACATCACATATGTGACCCTATAGTTAGCAGAAGGACGGTACATCACATATGCGACCCTATAGTTAGGAGAAGGACGGTAATCACATATGTGACCCTATAGTTAGGAGAAGGGCGGTACATCACATATGTGACCCTACAGTTCGGAAAAGGACGATACATCACATATGTGACCCTATAGTTAGGAGAAGGACGGTACATCACATATGTAACCCTATAGTTAGGAGAAGGACGGTAATCACATATGTGACCCTATAGTTAGGAGAAGGGCGTTATATCACATAGTTTCATAAAGTACAGACCTTAAGCTATATGGAAATCATAGAGACTGTTTGCCCCTCAATTTGGTAGTCAAATCTCATCTGGATCATGGACTAATATGTGACCCTATAGTTACGACAAGGACGGTACGTCACATATGTGACCCTATAGGTAGGAGAAGGGTGTAATATGTTATGTGACTTTATAGTTAGGATAAGGGCGGTATATCACATATGTGACCATTTAATTAGGAAAAGGGCGGTATATCACATATTTGATCCTATAGTTAGGAGAAAGGCGGTATATCACATATGTGACCCTATAATTAGGAAAAGGGCCGTATATCACATATGTGACCCTATAATTACGAAAAGGACGGTATATCACATATGTGACCCTATAGTTAGGATCAGGACGGTATATCACATATGTGACCCTATAGCTAGGAGAGGGCGATATATCACATATGTGACCCTATAGTTAGGAGATGGGTGGTGTATCACATATGTAATCCTATAGTTAGGAGAAGGGCGGCATATCACATATGTGATCCTCTAGTTAGGAAAAGGGTGGTATATCACACATGTGACCCTATAGTTAGGAGAAGGGTGGTATATCACATATGTGACCCTATAATTAGGAAAAGGGCGGTATATCACATATGTGACCCTATAGTTAGGAGAAGGGTGGTATATCACATATGTGACCCTATAGCTAGGAGAGGGCGATATCTCACATATGTGATCCTATAGTTAGGAGAAGGGCGGTATATCACATATGTGACCCTATAGTTAGGAGAAGGACGGTATATCTCATATGTGACCCTATAGCTAGGAGAGGGTGGTGTATCACATATTGTAATCCTATAGTTAGGAGAAGGGCGGCATATCACATATGTGACCCTATAGTTAGGAGAAAGGTGGTATATCACATATGTGACCCTATAGTTAGGAGAAGGGTCGTGTATCACATATGTAATCCTATAGTTAGGAGAAGGGCGGCATATCACATATGTGATCCTCTAGTTAGGAAAAGGGTGGTATATCACACATGTGACTATATATCAAAAAGGACGTTACATAGTAAGTGTTGACGCGTACTTATGAGAAGGACTATACGTGGTATATGCTGACGTATAAGTATGAGGATGATGGTGCATCGTAAATGTTGATCATATCAGTTTGAGAACTATGTGAGCGTATAGTTGGCAGAAATATAAGACGTGGTGTCTGTTGACGTATAGTTTAGAGAAGAGTAGCACGTTGTATGTGCTGAACGTATAGGTAGGAGACGGACGGAACGTCGTATATGTTGACGTGTAGGTAGGAGACGGACGGAACATTGTATATGTTGACGTATAGGTAGGAGACGGACGGCACGTTGTATATGTTGACGTATAGTTAGGAGACGGACGGTACGTTTTATATGTTGACGTGTAGGTAGGAGACGGACGGCACGTTGTATATGTTGACGTATAGTTAGGAGACGGACGGCACGTTGTATATGTTGACGTATAGTTAGGAGACGGACGGCACGTTGTATATGTTGACGTGTAGGTAGGCGACGGACGGCACGTTGTATATGTTGACGTATAGTTAGGAGACGGACGGCACGTTGTATATGTTGACGTATAGTTAGGAGACGGACGGCACGTTGTATATGTTGACGTGTAGGTAGGAGACGGACGTCACGTTGTATATGCTGACGTGTAGGTAGGAGACAGACGTCACGTTGATATGTTGACGTGTAGGTAGGAGACGGACGTCACGTTGTATATGTTGACGTGTAGGTAGGAGACGGACGTCACGTTGTAAATGTAGAACGAAGATGTGAATAGATCGGAGACGGTCGGTACGTTGATATGTTGACGTATAGGTAGGAGACAGACGTCAGGTTGCAAATGTAGAACGAAGATGTGTATAGGTAGGAGATGGACAGTGCGGTGACCGAATAATAAGGAGATTGAGTTATACTCACGTAGGCGTGTGCTCGGATTCCTCTGAAGAACGGGCACTGTCTTGTGGGAGGAGCTACAATCAGCACTAGGATATATCATGATCACCACGACATGGACTGTTAGCAGCATGTATGAGAAGGTGTCCGGCGATTCTTCATCAACGGTGCACTGTGACTTAAGGCATCGCTCGCTAGTGTGGCTCTTTAATCTGGGAATGAACGTCTTGAACAAAGGTAACGTCTTAAGATATTTCAATATATTTTATGGCAACTCTGTCTAAACTAAGAAAATAGTATCTTAAATGTCATGACTGGCGTACACTTTAATTGTCCGAAGCCTAATTTGAATCACATATTAAATGCATTTCGGCGGCACTCCTAGAATATTTAAAAGTGTAGCAACATGATTTTAAGTCAAACGCTTCCCGAACAGTCTTCGGTAACCCCATTTTATCAACAATGTCAGCTTTTGTTTTTACAATTATACCTCTTACTTGGGACACGGGACCTCACACGAGTACGCTAATATCTCATCGTCCGTCGTCCTAGCTTGTGTTATGTGCAGAATGACATTCCAACTATTTCCAAATGAAAAAGCAGGATTCCCAACATAATAGTTGGCAATATAATCTCATGTTAACGTAGGAAGGTGGCAAAATATTGATGCCTCTCTAAAAAATTGTTCTGTATGTAAAGTAGATTTAGAAAATGAACATCACTTTTTGTTGCAATGCCCAACTTATAAAGAACTTCGCGGGATAGATCCTTTACCTAAGAATTTAATATAATATGATATCGGTTAGCAATTTCCTTAAAGACACCTGTGGCTTTCACACGTAATAATGATTTTGATGATGATGGTGATGGTGATGCTGATGTTTAGATGTGTGTATAAGTGTCAACCTACATGAAATGTTTCAAATATACAGTAAATCCTAATCAGGAAATACATTAGGTTTACAAGTGTATGTGTGTAATATATGTTATATTTGGAATTACACTTTCTCATTAAAGTTCAGATTCTAGTACTTTTGTTACGTTGAGTCTCATACCTTTACTTTTTAAATATGAATGTGTATTCATGTAAGTATTTCCTGATCAGGATGTATTGTTTGACACATGTCTTTACTATATGCAGTAAGCCACAAGCAGGCAAGCACACACGGACAGACACACGTACACTATATTGAATACCGTAATACAAATCATGTATCTGACCGTAACGATAACACATTAATTAGACAGACTAATCAAGAAACACATTATAATGAGACATTAACCTTGCCTCAGCCAAAACGATGGCTGAACACATGTGTGTTATGTAAATAATGCGCTCAGACAAATGTGATGATCGTGATATCCGTGGAGATCATTACTGCGGGTGACACAGAGGCTCTGGTTGATCATAACTACATGGACTGTGGAGTTGGACTTCTCAAGAACAAACAACTTAATACATTTCAGGGCGATTAATGTAGGCCTTTACGTTTCTGTTTGTCACTAAATGTGTATGCTTTATGGTCAACAAAGAGGAAGTTCCTCATCTTCGACCTCCTCAGTTCAGATGTCAACACCTTTTCCTCATCTCCTTTACGTGGATGACCTGGAACCTTCTGTCAGGGGAGAATCTATATTGAAAAAACAAACAGACCTTGTCGGGTCCCTTACCATTAACACTGGCATGTCCATTGGGACAACAATGCAACATTGTTCTTCAAAAATATGGACAGAATAGTGATTTTCCACCAGGTTACTTCAGGAAGTATTTATTGATCACCTCGTGGAAAGCCAGACATACACTTAGGGATGCAGGTTAGAAACAAAGTCCAGAATGGTCATATATCGGACAAATAACTGGTTGAATACAAATGTAGACTAAAGAAGGTTAAGAGTTAATAGCAGAATGCTTGCAGTAGAGTTAACGAAGAATCATGTCCTACAATAGCCTTCAATCGTAATATTTACCAATTTGTTATGGAAAGGCGTGGTTTGATTAACGTGGATGCTCTTCGTGACGGAATGTTACTGCGCACTTTTGCACATCAATTATGCATTTATCTGGACTCGACCCGTGAAGGTCCGGGTTAGAATATTGGCCTTCAGTAACCCATGCTTGTCGTAAGAGGCGACTAACGGGATCGGGTGGTCAGGCTCGCTGACTTGGTTGACACATGTCATCGGTTCCCAGTTGCGCAGATCGATGCTCATGCTGTTGATCACTGGATTGTCTAGTCAAGACTCGATTATTTACAGATCGCCGCCACATAGCTGGAAAATTGCTGAGTGCGGCGTCAAACTGAACTCACTCACTGATAATGTGCCGCAAACCCATGAATACACGTACAGTTATACTCTCCCTCTTTCTTATAATCTGAGAAATGCATTTCCTTCGGGCCTGTGGCCTTAAGACCGAATAAACCACCCAACATCCCACTCTCTCTCCTCTCTCTCTCTCTCTCAAACACACACACTCTTCCTCTCTCTCTCTCACTCTTTCTCTCTCTGTCCCTTCCTCCCTCTGACACATTATCTCTCACTCTCAAGCATAGACAGTGTCTATATTTATAGCAGTACTAGATTAAGAAAAAAGGAAAAAAAACCGACCTGGAAAGTGCAACAAGGAGCTGATTCCAGAACCATCATAGAGCGTATTTTTGAATTTTCTATCCGCCCCTTCGAAAGTATAATTGGGGCACGTAACATATTACATGTGCACCGATAATACAGTGAAATGTGCATTTAGGACTCTCTCTCTCTCTCTCTCTCTCTCTCTCTCTCTCTCTCTCTCTCTCTCTCTCTCTCTCTCTCTCTCTCTCTCTCTCTCTCTCTCTCTCTCTCTCTCTCTCTCTCTCTCTCTCTCTCTCTCTCTCTCTCTCTCTCTCTCCGATACTTTGTTTCACAGTAGCACTTGGTACCAATCAACGTGTTTTTATAATGGGTCACGGTAATGAAACTATAGTTCTCACAGTCACAGCAACAGTTACGACGGCGATAAATGGAATAGTCAACGCATGGTGCATTTTAGGGAACATCGCCATCATCGTTATCATTTGCAAGACGCCCGGCATGAGAGGATTCTCTGGAGCTCTCATAATAAACCATGCTGTAGCTGATGTTCTTCAGGAATGTGTCACTCAGTGTGTAATATTCGTGTATGTTGTTCGACCTCGAATAGTTCAACTTGACATATGTCTCCGTCTTTCTATTCTTGCTCTAAGTGGTGTGATCTCCCACAGCTTAAGTGCCGTTTCAGCAAACCCCTACCTGGCGATATGCAAGCAACAGCAGTATTGTCGCATGGTTACATGGAAACGGGTGTTTGCCTTCCTGGGTTGGTCCTGGACTTTCAACATTGCTCTTTCCTCTCTGTACCACCTCGTACCGTCATTCTACACAGTGGATTACAGTGCAGATACAGATATCGTGTACATGAATATAACGCAATCTAACTGTTGGTTTCTCGTTCTCATTCTGATCAACGTATTTGGTCTCCCATTTTGCACAGCAAAGACTTGTTTCTTGTTTCCGTTGCGAAACGCCCCACCATTGCCACCATTGGTCCGCACAACGCAAAGAAGGTGCAACTGTCTCAGATGGTTCACGTCTTCACCATCATCTACCTCCTCACTTACGTCCCCATCGCAATCGTCGCCTCAGCTAAAATTAAGATGCAAGGTATTAAGGCAGTTTTGTGGACAGTTAACGCTTCCTATCATGTCACCAAACTGTTTCTTTACTTCAAACTGTACAGGCCTCTCCGAGAGACGGCGAAGGTTATGTGCTTCAAGTCCTGTCTGAACCGTGTAGGACCAACACAGCAAGAACAAGCTGCCTCTGTGGTAACTGCTGGGACCACCTTAGATGCCAGTCGTTGTTAAGCTGTCCATTACCTAGTGGACTCTTACACCTCATGCTGTATTGTACCTAGGTGTGTTAAGCAGGACAATAGCTAGTGGACTCTTACACCGTGTGGTGTATTATACCTAGTCGTGTTAATTATTCAATACCTAGAGATCTCTAACACATCTTGGTGTATTGTACCTAGTGTTGTGTTGAGCAGTATAACACATAGTGGTCTCTAATACCTTGTGGTGTTAATGGCAGTATCTAGTGAGTGAGTGAGTTTAATTTAAGTCACGTTCGCATTATTTCAGTCATACTGTGACTTGATCAAGTTATATACTTCTATGAAACTTTTAGACAAAACATTCCCAACTAAAAGCTGTCATCAAAGGTCAGTGAAGCAACTTGATGATAACATATAGAGATTTAAAGGTATTATGAAAATCCAAACCGCTTTTGCTAAAAACGACAATGCAGTATGTAAAAACGGCTACACAGGCTTTCAGTACATTGCCGCCGGCATAGACTCTGGCTGGATTTACACCATCCATCCCTTCAGATGTTAGCAGATGTAAACAAAACTAGCCATACATTAAACTTAAGAGATAGTGGTAGATCTAAATCTACTTTGAATGTTTCGGGACTTTGGTACCCTCCAAAGGGGGCAATATTTGACGACACTTTAACCACCTGTAAGGATACTGCAATTTAAACTTGCTAATTTAAACTACCAATTATAAAAAGTACACCAATCTACAAAACAATCAAACGACAATTAACATTATTAAAAAGATCTATAACCGTTGTTACGCTGCAATATTTATCCCCTGTAATGGAATATTCAACACAGTAAAACAGGACATGCTTGCCTGTGATTCTGTCACCACAGGGGATGCAAAACGGAGGTTCCTCACCTTATAATAAATATCCATGAGTGTATCATGTATGGCGAATGTGCATGGTGACCTCCTCGAATCTGGACTGAAAACTCAAGTTGGTATAACCAAGAAAGGGTTTTATTTTATTTAATTCATTGATACCTACCTGGGTATAGCACTTCCATTTGCATTAGATCCTGGATGTAGCTTCTAATAACGGGTTTCTAGTAACTGTACGGTATGGGATTTAGTGTCACACATTTGTCGAATGCTGTCTATGCAGCAGAACCATCTATTCCCTCAACTGACATTCCAACTTGTCTAGGTAACCAACAGAAGACGATGTCACATTGGCCAGTAACAAGATCATTTTGCAATTCAAGAATTTCGATTAAAAGTGGATGTTGATTTGACATGGTTTTTAAATGGCCTGCAGGCAAGAAAGAGACTCTGAAAATATAATGTACGGTTGACATTTAGTCTGTTTATTGATACATTTAAGAGAAGATAAAATCACGTTTAAATTGTTCGGCAATCTAGAAGAAACTGTTCTGGATCCAATGATAGTAGCACTAGCAGCTGCGCCATCATCAAATTGTAAGTAGCATAAGTGTTTCTTAATTGATTGTAACCTTGTTGATAGATTAGTTGCTTGGTTTCAGATTATTTAAGGTTCGTTAATGTAAGGTCCACCTCTGGTCTTACCAACTGCCAAGGAGGAGAAGAACGCAGACCGACAAGGATATATTTTCAAGGTCGATATTTGCATCTGAAATGAATGGTTTAATACTTATTCATTGAGGTGGAATAAGAGTAGACTTCTTATTGTACAGATCCTCATAAAGAAGAGTAAAACTGCAGCTGAACGCAGGGTTGGATTCATTTGAATATAGTTTTGTGATGTATTGTACAGATAATTTCAGACACCAATTTCAGAGTCAAACTGTTATCGAGAAATAGGATCCGTCTTTAATCTTACCAGCGTTTTCATCAAACGTTGGGTGTTGTCAAACTCGTGTTTTCCAGAAACAGTCAATCGCAGACAATGAAACTGTCACATGATGTTTTGGTCGACTGGTCAAATCGACCTACAAACACAGACCGAACTAATAGAAACATGGCGCTCAAATGAAAATCGTAAAGGTTTGACAACATGTGTTTGGCGTGTAAAAACTTTTAAACTCTTAACAACATGTGTTGTCAAACTCTAGTTTGCAGTGTGAAGACCGCTTGAGACCTTGATAATGGATGGAATATAAAGGTTTTAGGTGGTTTGGGGCGGCTTCACCATAAATTCTAGTATCGAGCTTAGAACGGGTAAGTGCTCTTTGAAAATTAAGCACGGTTGACTGGCCAGTTCCCCAATTCGAAAATAACTTTAAGTCTAGTGCCTTCAGTAATGTACTCTTTAAATATTTGATGTTGGGTAGAAAGGTCAGATGTTGGTCAAATATTATACCTAGCAATTTAGCTTCTTTTCCAACTTTAACAAGTGTACCATTGAAATTTCAGGTTTTTGAGTGATTTGCATTTTGTACAAAGTGGACGCTTTTTTTCTAAATCAAAAACGATTTACACCGCAAGTTGTTCGATTACATTATTGCATTCCAAGTACCAAGTTAAACTAACCATGCATTCTATAGATTTTGCAAACGAAGCTGGTTAGTGAAATAGATCTATAATTTAAGGGATCGGTATGATCACGCCCCGGTTTGAGTGGGGGCACAATTATGGCATCACGCCGGAATTTACCATATTTTTCCAAAGTTTATCTAATATACTTAATACAGTTTCTAAACATTGTTCTGGTAAAGGTTTCAGGAGTTGATAATATATGTTATCACCTCTTGAAGCAGTTTCATGAGCTTGTTCAATGGCTCATGAAAAGAAAATACTGCATTATAATCTTCCCCGTTCCAATTGAAAATAAATAGTCTTTTTTTCAAGCTGTTATTTTTGGATGGATAGTTTCACGAGTGAGTGAGTGAGTGAGTTTAGGTTTACGCAGCACCCAGCAATATTCCAGCGATAAGACGGCGGTCCCGTCAGTCACCTCTGACGACAAGCATGGGTTATAGAGGATTCATTCTCACACGGACCTTCACGAGCGTTTCACGATGAAGAATGTTTTGCAAGTGTTGCACCTAGTTTATTAGCAACATCTGATTTATCAGTTAACAATCGGTCTCCAGTTTTGAGAGGGCGTATGCTTTATTCAGTGCCCTTACCCTTTCGTAACCTCCATTTCCAGAGGTCCAGAGGCAATTATTTCTTGGCTTTCTGCAATTGTTCATGTCTGACAACGAGCGCGATCTCGAAATATTCCACGGCATGTGTTTAGTGTACTGTGCAGTGAGAGTCGAGTGAGACAACAGCCGGGACATTTACAAACTGCTTTAAACCAAGCAGACTGACGGATTGTTGTCTCCGTACACACTCAAGTAGGAGCGAGCCACGGCGAAGTCGAGTGACGTTTTTACCCTCTCGACAGGCACCTTTGATGCCCATGGATACAGCAAACGGGTTCAGTTTGAGTGAGTTACCATCAAAAGATGAAATGACTACAAATCGTTCACAGTAATCTTTCAGTTCATCGTGGACAGTAATCTCTTAGTTCAGGCGCAATTTCTTCATCAGACGATATGGAATCGACATGACGACGTTTGTTGTTTGTTTTTTTTCGATTCAGAGTTGGTTGAGAGACCTTGTTCTCCACCCGCCTTGGAGTGTCAACAGAGGACGTTGTTGCTGATGACTCCAGTCTGCATCATCAGGGCTGCAAGGTTGCAATCCTCTAGCAAATTTACAGGAATAGCTAGTATATTTATCTACCAAAGTGACTGTCCAGCATATTACAGAACTTTGGAGACATATAGAACTCAGACGTTGACATTAACATGAACCACCGCCTTCTGACATAGGACTCAAGGCAAACATCATTCATTTAAGAAAGTAAGAAAGTTTGTGGATAACAACTTCTTTATTATATATAATAAAGAAGTTGTTATCCATAAACTTTCTTACTTTCTTATTAGTCACGAACTTCTAAATGCCAATCAAACAGATCATCATTCATTTATTTTGAAAATATTAAGCCCAAACACAAAAAGGACGATACTAGACTCTAAAGAATCAAATGTCTAACACACAGGGCTTGACATGACCAGCAGTTTGCTAGAACAGGGTCTATTCTACCACCTGTCTAGGTGAAGTCAGGGTCATAGTGGTGTGTTGGGCAACAGAAACACCTGGTCCTGGCTATAGTGCCCTCAACCACCAGAATCCCCTTCCTTAAACGACATAGGGGCGCAACCCACGGCAAACAGATTGCCCGATTTGGTGGCTTATAACTCCAACAATGGGGTGCTGTAGACCTATTCCACACAGGGGAAGAGCTATTACCGTTACCCAGTACTCACCTCGGGTAGGTTGCTCTTCACGAGTGTCACAATATCTAGTGACTCAACCACCTTGTGGTGTATTGTACCAAGTGTTGCGTTCAGCAGTACAACACCTAGTGGTCGCTGATACCTTGTGGTGAATTATACGTAGCGGTATTAAATAGCACAACACCTAGTGGTCGCTGATACCTGGTGGTGAATTATACGTAGCGGTATTAAATAGTACAACACCTAGTGGTCGCTGATACCTTGTGGTGAATTATACGTAGCGGTATTAAATAGCACAACACCTAGTGGTCGCTGATACCTTGTGGTGAATTATACGTAGCGGTAATAAATAGTACAACACCTAGTGGTCGATAATACCTTGTGGTGAATTATACGTAGCGTTATCAAATAGTACAACACCTAGTGGTCGCTAATACCTAACACCTTTGGTGTTTTGTTCCTAGTGTTGTGTTAAGCAGTACAACACCTAGTGGACGCTAATACCTAATACCTTGCGGTGTATCGTATATTGTCGCTGTATCTAGTGATATCTAACAACTCTTTGCGTACATTACCTAGTTGTATTAAATAGCGTAGTGCCCAGTGGATTCTACCACCTTGTGTTTTGTCTGTAAGCTATTGGTGTCAAGTACTTGCCGGTGTGTATTACCTACTTGTCTCCGGCACTAGATCGTATATAGTATTTGCTGCTTCATATCACCTATTGGTTCCTTGTATTTTCATGTGTCAATACCTCTGTTACCTACTGACATAAAAAATCGTAGTCTTTTTCCCACTGGCGTCAGATACGCAACCGAAGTCTGGTTTATACTGGTGTGATGTCAAGTACATGTTAATGGCTTGTAACTGGTGGCGTCAATTAACCTACTGGAATCTGGCATATACTGGTCTAAAAACATTGTGACGTCAATAACAACGTGTTGTAACCTTTTAGAACTTAATAAAGAACTATCGGAATCACCAGAAAATTTCTTGTTTTATGTAATAAGTTATACACATAGCATATTTCACAATAAAACAGCTGTGCCTAGTCTAGCCTTTTTTTAGCTGCAATCCAGTGATATGTTTAATGAGATGCTGTTTCTAGTAAAATGATAATAAACTCATAAATTATTCGTGTTTTTCATGCGTGTATGGCAAGGTATCACCTGGACCCTGTCTCGAGGCGATGATCACCGGCCCGTGTGTGGTCTGAAACATTGCTGTTATTTGTACTTTGATATATGTCGTTAGTACTGTGTTATGTTTGCTTGGTAAAATTATGGAATTGTTGATAACTATTAAAGTGTTTGTACTTTGAAAAATAGTTGTTGCTCTATAGATGATTTCGTTGGCCTGAACCTGTTGATGAAGTATCTGAATCAAAATCCATTTCAATTGGCTCGTGTCTATTCCATCAGTAGCAGTACGTACGTCCAGTTTCAAGAGCTTCAGCCTTTAGCCATACTTCTTGTATGTTTCTAACAACGACATCGTTTATCAACCCTTCGACATGTGTGAGCGTGAATGTAGTGTCATGCCTTGCCACGAGCTCAAGTGGCTGGACGTACGTAAAACAATGGTTTGTGTTGCTGGGTACCTGGGCCCCGTTCCTCAAAGCGATCGTAGCGCTACGACACTCGTAAGTCTATGTTGAAGTATGGGAGTTACGACTGTCGTAGTGCTACGATCGCTTTGAGGAACGGGGCCCTGTCTTGTACTCTACTGGTTTCCAATTCAGACCAAATGTTCTGCATGACCTGAATGGTGTCCATGGTTTTCATGTATGGCGCTACAGTATCTGGTTCCCAGACGTGATGATCAATGGCGCTATCTATGACAATGACACGAGGGTTGTATTAGAATCAGTTGTGGATCATGTTCCAAGAAACACCATTCATTCCCTAATGAACATCACCAGCTATAGTTTTCGATGAATGCACAATGCCATTTAGGATTATTTACATTTTCTTTGTAAAGTACAGATTCTAGTACTTTTGTTGGGTTGAGTCCCATCCGTGTTTCGAACCAACACCCCCAGAGTCAGGCACCTAATCGTCAGCACACGGGGTTTGGCGGCTGACTTTGTGTGTTGGCGATTAGGTGCCTGACTCTGAGGGTATGGGTTATAATCCCGAACGGGTCCCAACAAAAGTACTAGCTATAGAATCTGTACTTTACTAAGAAAATGTAATCCCAAATATAACATACGTTATATAGTTTTCGCCTCGAAACATATCCAACATCCATCAGAAAGTGTCCGATCACTGGTTCCGGCGTGCAGAACAACAACTGGATTACCGAACCTGATGGTACCATGGTTGCTTTGTCATCTCACAGCAGCCCCATGTAGTCAGTGGAATTTTTACTCATCTTGGTTTCATCACGGTAATTAATCGGGACTGTTATTACTGATGCGGGGATAACGTGACAGTTAGGAATACTTTCCCCTGCTCGTTCCCCGCCACTTGTAGAGTATTCAGGCCCTACAGTTCATGTTGAGCAAATTATGTAGTCAGCGAACCATTAACTGTGTCTTCATTGACTTCTGAATTCATTCTATTACCAGTTGACGAGATGCCTGCTGATCCAAAAATGTCTACACTGTAGGCCAAGACACCTGCTTTGTTGGTTTCATTTATCACACCAACGACTTCTTTTTATGAAAGCATGGGTAGTTCGGTGAAACAGTGATACAATAATACAGCCTAGACAGTGAGGAACTGTTCTACAGTAATTCATTTAAGAGTGGCCGAAACAATGTTACTTAAATTCTAATCTGACTCCATGAAAACTATATTTGTCCAAACGCTGGGCACCTACTAACAAGAGTTGGGAGTGCGTCAGTAACTGTAGGATGTGCAGTGGTTGGTCCCGAGCAGCAAACAGAAAGCCTTCTGATTGCCTTTACCGGCCTGCAGACTTAATCCATCCTCAACACACAGCACGTAAACCCGGTGCACCTTCCCTTGAAAACCTGAGCCTGTGCCGATTTCATGTAGCACTTTGTTTAGATGACACTCATTTTCTTTTTACTGTCCAGACCCATCAACAAAAGCAACATTGACATTGAATTGCTTACGCAAACTGTCGAATGCCCTGTGTTTATTCTCAGTTTTAACATGAACTTCAAGAAATTCATTAGAATTAATTAGCACTAATTATGTGCCAAAGTGCGCAATGTAATTCTGGCATGAAGGGCATCCACATCAATCGAACCACGTCCTTTCATAACAAATTAATAAATACAAACTACTGAGGGAAGAAAGAGGGTGGTGGCATCATGAATCTTCGTGTGACGGTGTCAAGACTCTAAATCGTTTTTTTTGTTCAATCAACAACACCAAACATAAAAGTACAGGGCAGGCACAGCATAACTCTCTGTGGATTTTATTCTGTTGCCAGTATTCGGCTCTGTTCTTAAGTCTACCTTTTTATTCTGCCCTACACTTATTCTATATATTGACATTCTAGGGTTCGTGTCTAACCTGCCACCCAAGGTACATGTGCGCTTGGCCTCCCATGAGATGATCAGTAGCTTCTCCCCCAAGTAAACTGACTGATCATACCTTTTTCTATCTTACCACGCTTTAAGTAGAGAATGTTGTAGTTGTCGAGTCCAAAGGACATGCCAAGGAGGATATCGGTTTTTTTCAGTGTGGAATCTCCCATGGCACTAAGCTCCAGGTCATCCATGTAAAGGAGGTGAGTAAGAGGTGTTACGGATCTCTGCTGAGGAGGTCCTCGATGATAACCTTCGTCTTTGCTAAGCAAGAAACTTAAAGGATTTAATGACAAACAGGAAAAGCAAAGGACTGAAGGAATCGCCCTGAAATATTCCTCATCTTCTGAAGACAGTACCTGCTCAAGTTGCGATGACTACCAATTTCTTATTAAATATTTGAGTAACACAAGAAAAATGCTTAAGGAGGTCAATGTTCCATTCGAGGGGTACAGAATACCAGAATAATGTTCTGCGATTTGTCCAATACATAGGTCAGTGAGTTAAAATTCACATCGGCAATGTTTCCGCCATACCTAACGAGCGAAAATTATACGATATTAAATATATTCTTACGATATATAATACGGTCGTCAGAGGACAGCATAACAACTAGATTATCACATTTTAATGAAACTAGCTTGAGAACATGTTAAATACTAAACTGTCAATTAGAAACACGATAGATAGAGGTCGCTAGCAGCCAAAGTTAAAGTCAATTAGAAACACGATAGATAGAGGTCGCTAGCAGCCAAAGTTAAAGTCAATTAGAAACACGATAGATAGAGGTCGCTAGCAGCCAAAGTTAAAGTCAATTAGAAACACGATATATAGACGTCGCTAGCAGCCAAAGTTAAAGCCACTTGATCTCCAGTAACCCATGCTTGCCGTGAGAGGTGACTAACGGGATCGGGTGGTCAGGCTCGCTGGCTTGGTTGACACATGTCATCAGTTCCCAATTGTGCAGATCGATGCTCATGCCGTTGATCACTGGATTGTCTGGTCCAGACTCGATTATTTACAGATCGCCGCCATATAGCTGGAATATTGCTGGGTGCGGCGTAAAACTAAACTCACTCACTCACCATAGCAGGGACCTTGGGGACTTACAATACCACTGCTTCCTGCAAGGTTTCCCTGTTGGATTTAGGTCATCCCTTCAGCTGTTAGTGACTTACGCAAGGTTAGACATTTAACTAAACACATATACTGCGAGTACAAACTGTGGCAGATTGGCTGAGGAAAACAATATTTTACAGTACTTCAACCCCCATCAAGGGCATGGCTACTAAGATTCAGTTGATAATCATATACTACCGTTTTAATAAAATATTTAACCATCTACATCAAAATTTATGGATTTATTGTATTTCTTTTAAAACTGATGTAACATTGAAATATATATTGCTTACGATGACAATACATCGAGAGGTTATGATGGTCAGCTTTCCCGTCTTCCTTGTCGGTACGGCCTGTCAGAATACAGAAGCAAAGTATGCATGGTTCCTTTGATATCGGTACCATTTTAAATGGTTAATGTTATGGGCCAAGTTTATTATAAATCACGGCGTGTCCGCAGATCTTTCACGTTTACGACTTTGCTGGAACCTACGAGCATGGATATGATTCTGTGGACCGGGAACTTGAGGTGACGGGCACGCCCAAGGGACACAACTCTTCACAGCTAACTGGTCGCAAATGCTCGGCAGTCATATTTTTGTTCGGAATTGAGCCTCATCCAGTTCGGGGAAAGTATCCAAATGATGCGCAATGTGAAAACCGTAAATGCTAATACAGAAGAAAGAATCAACGTCGATAGTGCTGTTGGGTTAATCTCACCAAACTGGGCAATGCTGTGTTCCCTTTGTTTTCGTGAAATTAATTTAACCACGGTAATCCTGAAATGGATCTATGTGTTGACTGAAAATATGAATAAATGAAATATAAGTCCTTGATTATGGCTGTTCAATTATAGATGTCAAATCCGAGTAACAGTCTCTGATTGAGACAGGTTGTCTAAGGTTTGCGAAAGACAACGTTTATAGGACAGCTTGTTCTTCCACAATCATCGCCGGTGTGCTTTGGTTTGGTTGTTTTTTAACACCGCAATCTGCAACATTCCAGCCATGGCGGCGGTCTGGATATAATCGAGTCGGGACCACACAATCCAGTGACCAACAGCATGAGCATCAATCTACGCATACAATGACATGTGTCAACTAAGTCAGCGAGCCTGTAACCGGTTCCCGTTCTGACCCGGATCTCCATGGGTATTGTCGGTATGGGTATGCAGGCTACACAGTTGAATTTCTGACACAGCAATTTTGACCATTTATGCGCCAATTAAATTGTGGCAAAAAAACAAGAGAGAATTCATTTTGTTTAAACAGACAGACGGACACAAACTCCTGAAGTTATTTCTATCATTTTATGAAAGCGTCTGTAACATTGGCGGTTTCGGATCAGACATATGGAAAGCCTGATAACTTGTTGAAATTTGATATTTTATGAATTCTTCAGTGGCATGAGTTTTTTCTCAAGTATTTACACAATCAGCCGTGCTAATAGATATATACTACAACCATGTCTGGTATCCTGACTGACTGACTGAGTTTGGTTTTACGCCGCTTTTAGCAATATTCCAGCAACATCACGGCGGGGGACACCAGAAATGGGCTTCACACATTGTACCCATTTGGGGATTCGAACCCGGGTCGTCGGCGTGACGAGCCAACGCTTCAACCACTAGGCTACCCCACAAACCTAAGCTACTGAAACAAACAACATAATTACTTGCATCGCAGCATTCAATATTTCACAAACGTCGACTATTTTCAGCCGAATAACATCTTATCATTTTTTTGTCAATATGTTTATGTATTCTTTCTTTTGCCGGTTAGTTCATGTGTTGTCAACCAAGGATTTCCTGATTAACATTAAGCGATTATCACATAAACTGTTAATGTATTTGATTAAAGTTTATAAGTATAAATGCTTGTTTCAAAAACAGCTAAATCATCTCCATCATATTTTGAATCTCTTCTAAAGGCTCTTTAAATTTAATTTACACGAATATGTATTCCAAAAACTGTTCACCGGAAAAAAAACAATTGCTGCAAGTCATAATTGGGAATTGGATCGGAGAGAGGTGTTCTAACAATTTGAAAATGTCATCTGCGTCTTATGAGACCCTGGCTGAGCCGTGCCTTGACTGCGGTAACCTTTATTAAATACATGAATATATAACTGTCGACACGGAAAAGTGTGAGTACCAGCATTTACACCCTGAATAGCCGAGTTGAATATCGAGTTACTGAGGAGCTTGAAGTGTATCTCTCCATGGGGATGTTACAATCCATATTTAATATTTACCATTCATATTCTATGAGCACGCTAAATCTTGAAAACAGGCCTCAAAGGGATAAATGAATGGTGTTGAGCTTACTTTGTCACGCTTCCAACAAGGAAGTGGAAACTATGTTTCTATTGCAACCTATAGAGAGGTTGGATGACATGTATGGGTCTTGAACATGATTCATTCCGCTGTTTCCTAAAATACAACATTCAAAATGATCTACACGATTTATTCTTTGTATGATAAGTTTTCGGGAGAGGACGTAGGAGCGGCAACAAGCTGTGCGGATGGGATGACATTCAGTTTAAACAAGGCTGTAATGTAGACCGTGGTAAGTACGACTACAGTTTAAGAGTAGTAACATCCTCGGCAAGGTAGGACATGTTAGATTTCCCTTTTCATCTCCACGGATTATTTGTTCTATCCCCGGCTCAGTGGAAAGCGTTACCATGAGAGCTTAGCGTACAGGGTAGGTAGGATTCAAACAATGCTTTCTTCCTGTTATTAGTAGAACATTTTATGTAATCGCGTATCTTATAATGGTTGACGTTTTGTCAGCAACTTTTAATTGCAATATCGGTGGTTGCAAGGATGTATTCTGAACCCATTTTTGTTTTCATTGACTTCTTTTTAAATGAACTAGAGATTGCTGTTCATCAGGACTGTGCAGATGGTATACAGCCACATCCAGACATTGTTCCTAGTGTTGTTTGTTGGTGAATTATGTTTTAGAAAATTATTGGGGCAAAGTTAAAAATCAATAGAGATAAGACTAAGAGAGTGGTTGTTAAGAATGGTGTTAAATATGAGTTTGAGAAATGGACATTAAAGGACAAGTATTTAGAAGTAGCAAAGAGTTTTAAATATTTAGGTTATATTTTTCAAAAATGTGGAACGTACATGTAATTAAATAAAGCGACCCTCCAGGTAAGACAATACTTATGGGAATATTTCATAATTTGAAGAAAACTGGTGAAGTAAATTACAATGCATTTTCTAAATATTGACTAAAAAATTCATCCTATTCTGTTATATGGCTCAGAGGTTTAGGGTTTTACACATTTTAATATTTTAGAAAGGGTTCATCTTTATGATTGTAACATATTTTTAGGTGTTTAGGTCAGTACTCCTAATTGTATGGTTTATGGAGAATGTGGACATTATCCAATATATATTGAGGCATATAAGCAAATTTTAAGATATCGGATAAGGTTAGTTAATCTGCTACAGTCACGATATCCGAAAAAAATATAACAATATGATGTGTATGTGTGATACAAATAGTAAGATAAATTGGATAACAAATTTGCATGAAACACTTGCTGGAAACATTTGTTTGAAACATGAGGATTTGGATATGCTTTGTATTGCTTGATTGTATTAGTTTTCCAAATGTGTTTATTAAATCTGTAACACAAAGGTTAGAAAATATGTACTTGCAATTCTAGACTGAATTCCCATGAATTCAATATAGCAATAAGGCAGATATCATTATCTTCCACGAGGTAATAGACTGTGTATGTTATGTGATTTAGGGGTGATAGAAGATGAGTACCATTTTGTATAGTTTTTTTCCGTATTTTCACAATTTAAGTATGTTATATATCCGTCCAGTTTACCGTATCAATCATTGTCAATATATATTAAAGGTACCTTTGAAAGCAATAAATTTACAAATTGTTAAAGATCCAGCAACGTACATCTATCACGGATTCAACAATAGAAAACATGTCTTAAATATTATGTGACTGTACACACTTGTATTGTACTATTGGCATGTCGTCTCTTCAGAACCCCGAGTAATAGACTTCGATAATGATTAAGCACTTCGTGACAGTTTAGAGTAGTGTTAATACGAAACATTCAAATTCTTTTTCCAGATGCACGCACGACAGCATTCCTTTATGTGTATTTCGATGTAATCAGAGAGTCGATATGTCTTCGGTTTGTTTCCTCACATATAAGTAATTCTGTTTCTTAACCGTACTTTCTTTCTCTGTTGTTTAACGCAGCAATCAACATGAGCATCCATCTACGATGGCAGGTGTCTACCGAGTCAGAGAGCCTTGTACAACCCCAATATGTAAAATCAAGAAAATATGTACAAACTAACGCAATATGTAAAAACTTACCTCAAAACGTAAAAAAATAACACTATATGTAAAATATTAACGCAATATGTAAAAGATGTCTTTAACGCAAAAAATACAACACCTAACGCAAAATGTAAAAACAATTTTTAACTTTATATGTAAAAAATCACGCAATATGTAAAATCCAGCTTTAGGTTTGAATATTGGGTGGCAATCGAAATCTATTTTTGTCACAAATATGGCAAAAATTGACTCTATTTACAAAAACTAAGATATCGCAATGCTTCTTACAAAATAAACTTCATATTACCTTTTTATGCAACATTTTACCTCGTTCAGTATACATGTAAGCAGAGTCGAATTTCCTTGTATATAGAGATATTTTAATCGATCTTATAGTCTATTTTCGAAAGTTTTAAAGGAATAAGTTTATTTTAAATTTGTTTTCATAAATTGTATTTTAGGTTATATTCATTATGTCTTATTTAAGAAGGATGTACCTTTCCTTGAAACTGTCCATTCCGTTGCTGATAATCTGTGATTACCGAATTTGGGCTTTAAAGAAAACCACTTATTGATCCTTCTTAATTTGGTTTGAAATAACATGCCTGTTGTAGTAATGTTTCCAATTTTAATTCATTGTGTATGGGGGTTGGAATTAATTGCAATTGGTACTTGGCATCGGGATGGTAGCTCTGACCATTGGACTTCGGACCTAGCAACTGATCTAGGAGAGAGCGCCAAAAGTTATGACTATATGTACATGAAACAACGATGGGCGGTTTAAGGGAATAGTACCTAGATGTCATAGCTTCGTTTGCGGATGGGAAACAACTTCAAGTAAACCAATGTGTACATTTATTAAATGACTCTCTCTCTCTTTGCCCATTCTACCTGTTACACTCTTAAATTGATCAGGTGGATTTAGGGTCATGTAGTGTTTCCCTACATTTTCAGGAAAGTAGGCCAAGATATATAACTGGACTCTGTCCGAGTAGAATCTCTTTTGGATGAACTTGTGTCACTGTTCCGTTTACATAAAAAATTGTGACCTCTATCATAAGATTCCTGATACAACCGTGAGAACCAGGTGATCACCATATGTCCTGTGAGTGAGTGATTGAGTTAATATGGTTAAACACCCCTTCAGCACTTTTTCAGATATTGAAGACGTTAATTACCCACTGAGATGTCTCGATTTAGATAAGCAATAGAATAACTGGTTCCATCTATACTAATGTTTGGTACTACGTCAAATAATCACATGAATGTCACAGAATACACAGCGAATGGCAATCTATGTGATTAAATGGTGAATTACGATGATAATTTCTTAGGCGTGGTTTGTGATTTTGCAATTCTATTCAGGTATCATTGACCTTGGCATTGGCATGTTTGATGGATTGAACAAGTCATGGTACCCGTTTACATCAAAACTACATATTACTTTAATTGCATCAAATACAATAACTTTATTTCATTAAATTTGAGCGATCAACATCGGGATCCAATCTCAAATGTCTCTGGTATTACTCGATTTCATTGGCAGCAATGTTACCTGTGACTTGATTGAAGGAAATCAGATGTGACTGGCATGCAAATACCCAAAGCACTGCAATGCTTCTTGCATGTCCATTATAACTAAAACTGCAAGATGGATTTACCATTTCTAAATCAAAGATGCTTGTGTCCAGCGACACATTTATTCTTAAACAGTAATTTTCACAGTTTGGAGTAATATAATATTTGTAAATACATCATGATAAAAATGATATTTTCTCTAAAATTCATTCAAAGTGTTTCTGAAACAAATTCAGAAAAAGTCTCTCGTAATGTCTATTGGAAGGCTCAAACTTTTTATCAGGATTTGTTGCATTTCATTTAAGTATTTTGGGGTGAGATTAAAAAACACACTGCCAAAAAAAATTATGCAATGGTTCCATAAAGGAACATGTTTTGCTGTTAATTCACAACTAAATAGGACAAATCTGAAAACAAAACTGGTCTCTCAGCCAAAACAATGAAAAGAAAAAGAAAGAAAATACAAAAACTTCTATCTACCGAATTCCAAGTTGAACCTTGGTCACTGTACCCAATGCGGAGGGTCATGTCCCCAACTTTAAAAAACGGCCAAAAGGTAAATCCTACTAGGACAGAATAATTACAACCCATATGACCATTAATGTAAAAATACTATGAAGAATAAAATTATTTCCTTGGATACTGTCGAAAATAGATTATGATATCAAGTATCGCTATGTATATATATGTATATTACAAAATTATAGGCTTTACTTTTTGATGTTAAACGACCCAAAAGATCAGATATCAGTTAAGTTAGAAATGATTTAGTTTGTCAGAAATACTGCAATAGGTTAGTTATTTTGAAACACAATAAATACAATAAGTTTCTAAAAAAATGAATTTCAGTCGCCAAAACAATAAACAACAATAAAGCTGTATTTTACAGATTCTGTAAATCTTTTACAAATTGCGTTAAAAATTGTTTTTACATTTTGCGTTAGGTGTTTACATATTGCATTAAAACCATTTTTTACATTTGGCGTTAATATTTTACATATTGCATTATATTTTGCGTTTTGCGTTAAGTTTTAACATATTGCGTTAGTTTTTACATATTATCTTGATTTTACATATCGGGGATGTACAAGCCTGACCATCCAATGATGTCCCGATCCTGTTAGTCGCTTCGTACGACAAGCATGGGTTGCTGAAAAATAATTCTAACCCGGATCTTCACGGCTTTACTATATAAATTAGGTACAATAAACGTATTTCTGCAAAAATATTCCAAATGCAAATCTTTGCAATTTGATGTGTATAGTGCAGTGAAACAATTACCTGTGAACATTTGGTTGTTGGAGGTAAAAATGAGCTAATAATTAACTAAATATGTATCAACACTTACGTACCGTGTTGTACTGACTACAAACCACATTCAGATATGGACGTTACACGGGCTGCGAGGACCCCAGGCAGTGGTGGTTTGAGTGGATGCGTTAACTTTCAATTGTATAACGTCAGTGCAAAGGCGCACCCATGCTTCTATTAGTTATGAAAAAAATTGTATGATTGGATCATTAATAATCAGTGATTACACCAGTAAAGGATACAGATTTACTGTCCCAACAGTCGCAAACCTTGCCTAAAAATGGATGTATTTTCCCCTGACGCTGCACAGCAGTACTCCTGCCATGTGGCGCCTTCATTTATACAAACCAGACATTAAAGTGATCAAAGAACCGACAAATCCATTAGATAATTCAGAATTACTACTGCTGTGTATGGGTACAGAGATTTCGATACATATAAGTAAAGAACTATGCATCAATGGTTCGATTTTACACCATAGGCGCGCAAGCCAAACAATTCGTCACAATGCAGGATTTGGAACCAAGCTGAAGATGTAGAAGGTACATTCTTGTCAGGAACCATTCCCATAACGTTGCGTATAATTTTACAGCTATTTTTCCCTTTACACCAAACAGAATTTGTTTCTGAGGATAGTCAAGACTGGGTATTCATTTGCACTGACGTTCTATTTTTACATGAACACATCGTTTATTACATTAATATTATATGATTTTGTTTTCAAAACAATTTCCTATGAAACATGCATGTGAGCTTCATATTCTCTGTTACATTATTTTTACGCCTCAGACCTAAGTGGGGCGGTGGGGTAGATTAGGAGTTAAAGCGTCCGCTCTTCATGCCGAATACCCGGGTTCGATTCCCCACGTGGGTACAATATGTGAAGCCCGTTTCTTGTGTCCCTCGCCGTGATATTGCTGGAATATTTGCTACAAGCGGCGTAAAACTGAAGTCACTCAAACCTAGGTTTGAACGTCCGTCAAGTAAAGGTTGTCATGTTCCGTCAAGTAAAGGTTGTACTCTGATGTCAGCGTACTCTGATGTCTGTATAGGTCTGTCAGAAAAATCTGATTAGATACGATATGCTCATGCTTTTATGTTTTCTGATCTAAGTCGTTACCGATACATAGAAGTTTAGACTTAACTTAAATGTAGCCAGTGAATAATTTTGAACTACAACAAGGTTTCAAGGGTGGTCTCCCTTACGACGTTTGCGGTACAATCGAGTGTACGCTTTTGGATTTCCAAAAGCTTCATATGACTCTTCCTCAGAAATTGCTTGATCAAGGTTACAACAAACAAGGCCTCAGTAAAGCTTTCAAGAAGTTTTATGGTAGACGCGTGGATTTCTATATTTGACAGTGACAAAAATGATACCTTATTTTGACTTGTACCATTCCCGAATTATTTCAGGTAAACAGTTGACTTGACTTACCATATGTTTGTAACGGGTGCCTCTGCGAACGGGTGCGACCTTTTCGCCAACACTGCTTCAGTGACTGTCTCAACTACTGCTTTCAACGTTTGAAAAATATCCCCATAGCCATTTAACGCAATCCTATTGCATTTTAAATCTATACTGTTCATATATATCTACCAAACGTATACTTTTACAGTTCTTGAAACAGAAACTCGACTATTTTAGGCAAAAAAATGGATGATTTTTATGAAGCTTGGTCATTGTGTCATACCCTCCTCAATAAGCAATAATATTCTTTTATTGTGCAGCAATCTGGGTTAGATGGGCACGCCAAGATACTGAAGATAAAACCACTGCACTGAAAGCTGTTGAGGGAAGGCACAACGCGGGGCATATTGGTCAAGAGAAAAAGAAAACAAAAAAGAAGTACAGGTAAGATCATTTATGACATAGAATGTAAACCCAGAAAGATATGTTTTACATTAGCGTGTAACCGGGCAATGCTGTGTTTAAAATACGTCTACGAGATTTAGCCGTGTAAATGTAGTATAAAAGCTCGGGCTTTTGGTCTCCATTGTGAGTGTTGTTGCCAACATGATGTAATATAAGCTACTTTTATATAGGTATGCATGTAACCTGGCTCCTTGACCCACTTGATCCATCAAAATTCGCTTGAGATACATCGGTACGCGTGTATTTGTCAGCAGATGGAAAATATTTTGTAGGTACAAACAGTGCCAATGTTTCATTAATAAGCGTACGTAGCATCTGAAAACAGATAGGTGTTACGTAGGGGACCTGTGGTGGTGTTAAGAGACGATTTAATGGGTTGGTTTTCAGGCTTGGTGAAATAGTTCTACAGCAAGTATAATATAAAAAAAGTTTGATCTTTGATTTTGATTTTTTCTTCGTGTTTAAATGTTTCCCATTTTATATCATGATTTGTTAATTTGGTGATATTTTGATGTTGCAGATAATGTAACGATCACCTGTTACTCTTGCAACACGGCGGTGCCTCTCGATGGTTAGATGCGGAGTATGCGGGAATGCATGGCTGTTTAGAGGTACCATAACTATGTCTGTGGTTCGCCACTTTCATGAAACTTTCAAACGCGTTCATGCTTCTGGAATATCAAAGACCAACATCAATACTTGAACCAGATTGGGATTCGACCCAGCTGTTAGCAAATGTTCACAAATCTACACAATCTACAACAACACTGAGCTGTTTGTTTCCTTTCGATTTAATGATTAACGTCAAGTCAAACTAGTTAGTAGTTGGTTGGTTGGTTAACGACGCATGATCAACAGCATGAGCATCGTTCTACGCAAATGGGGATACGATGACATTTGTCACCCAAGTCAGACATCCTGACCACCCGAACCCGTTAGTCGCTTTTGTACGACAAGCATGTTGCTGAGGACCAATTCTAACCCGGATCTTCAAAGGTACTAGTTAGTAAGACGGTGTAGTGAATAAGTGTTTGTTTCTATATGTGACTATTCAGGACCCATATTGTCGATAACATATACTACATGCTTTTCGGATTCAAGAGAAACACAGAAGTATCCATATATTTTAACGAGAGGTACAACGTGGAACTGTCAAGGGAGGTAACCGCGCAGATATATTTCAAATTGTCGACCCTTTGTCCACTGCTTGAAAGTTATTGCTATGGGGCAAGCATGTAATTTCCTAATTGTGGAGCAAATACCGTCAAAACATACCTTTTAGATATTTCAGATTAGATTAATTTCAGATAGATTCATTGATGGAAGACTTGATTGACAAACTTGACAACATATGGTTCTACATGCATTATCATTTGGGATAAACCTTCCCCTACTGTTTTGACTATCTTCTTTAATGTAATCTAATAAATCCTCGTAATACTTAACATGGCTTCTACAGTAATTTACACAGAATCGTGTTCTTCCCAGGAACAGCACTTGTACATGTTCTTTTAGCAACACAGATTTAGCTCTGGGATCTGGGATCTTTTCAAATTTAGTTCTGTTCTGTAGATATATAAATGATAACTTTGATCATTCAAAAACTCGTATGGATTCCGAGTAGAGAAAGTTCTCCAGCGTACCATGCTTCTCACATGACTAAACAGGGTGTCTTAGTGAGACCCTGTGACTCATCCAGTGATTGAGAACAGTTTGCAAGGCAGCGTCACTGAGGTCACACTCGGTGAAAAACCGTCAATGCTTTGCCTTCGCCTGCATACATGCATGAATTTATGGGTTAATATATGGTCGTTTACAGTTGCACAACTCATGGTAGTTATGCAGTAGGAGTTTGAGGCGAGCATTATATTTCTGTTGGTATTGTACACGGCTTATAATAATGTTTAGAATTTTGTAACACTCACAACTTTACATTATTCAATCACAAAGCTATGTTGATAAACGACTGCTCGTCTCAATGTCCCTGTCATGAGAGGATGGGTATTGATATGCAACTAGTACTCTGTCAGTATTTCCGCCATCTATACATACAAAACACCAGGATTTGACGGCTCGTCAATGAGCAAATCATGTTTAACCACTTCAGTATCGAGTCTCACTCTCCACAGAAACTTCTTAAGCGAAGTTTGTGTTGCTTTTAACATTCATATAGCTCTTATCTAATCCCCTTTATCAAACGAGGCGGCGGGGTAGCCAAGTGGTCAAAACGTTCGCTCGTCACGCCGACGGCCCGGGTTCGATTTCCCAGATGGGTACAACGTGTGAAGCCCATTTCTGGTGTCCCGCGCGGTGATATTGCTGGAATATGGCTAAAAGCGGCGTAAAACAACACTGACTCACTCACTCACTCTCTCAAAACATTTGATGTTTCAACCTTGTATAACTATCACAACTATCGCTATCACAAACATTGTAAGGGGTAGCAAATCATTAATATGAATCAGAGGTGGTTTTCAACATCACACTGGCTTATCAGAATCGCAAATTTCGCCGTGGTACCAATCAAACATTTTCGCTCCGAGAATATGTAATAATAGGAATGCGAAAAATGGTGAACAGAACCAGTAAATCAGACGCTTTAAGAGACTTTACTAATACAGCAACATTATAATTTTGTACAGTAAACTGTATGCATTTTGCAAACTGAGCGGATGTATTCATTTATAGATACGTTTACTGAAATATTTATTATAGGTATCTAATTATCTTTCTGCTCCTGATGAATTAACAAAAATAACCCTATAAAAGCACTTCTAAGTGACCCCCGATCATTCAGTGTTCCTATATATACTCTGCAGTAAAGCTACCCATAAGTAGAAAAATTGGAAACATATGACGGAATGTTTGCTGGTATTCATACGAAAGGAATACCAAATATGCATGCATCAAGAGTAATTGGATGGAATGAAGTACGGCCAAAAATACAAACAAAAAAATGGGAGAAACGCATGCGTGGCGACCAAACACACCAACATGAAATGAACATGCAACATGAGTTGTTAGGCTATGAAAAAGATTGGGTTTCATTTGTCTGTGATCACAATTGCACAACTAGTAAACTGTGAAACATTCCAAGACTGACTGCCAGAAGCTCAACGTAATTATGTGTGCTGCCGTCTCCCATACCGACAGAACAGACTTGGTACTTGTGCAGGGCAAATTAACGTCAAAATGTTACACAAACTAAATTCTTTGGCCATACGTACTTCCTATTATGCAACAAGCAACGTCAAAGCTCTCCGCCCTTGACCCATCCCCAACCCCTCCCCAACCCACCGAACATTTATGGAATGCTCTGGAACATCGTCTGCGATCACGTCAGCAACAGCCACAAAATTTCCAACAGCTGGCACAAGCACCACAGGAAGAGTGTGTGTGAACATTCCCAAGCCACAATTCGTGATCAGATTTATTCTATGAGGGGGCCATACAAGATATTAAGAACATTTGACCTTCACCTTGAGATTCGATTGTATCATGTACGCCATGATGCACCTCAGTCTGTGACAATGACTTGTGCCAAATTTGATCAATTTATTATGATCTTCTGATTATTTATATAGTACATAATCTGACAACGTTTGCGTTTCTTTATTGCAGAGTATATCTATATGCACGTTTGCAAGTTATGAATCTCACATTCTTAATACCAAAGACTGAAAAACTGCATAATGCTTGAGTCTGTAAATGTTGTATCCGTATCACAGACATGTCAGATGAAAGAGTGTCAAATACCAACTTGTATTACTTTTATATTGCTGCATATGAAATGACCAAAATCCAGTATCCGAACTGTTGAGGACGTTACAAGAAATATGTACAAAATAATCAAGTTGGATTGAATGCTAAAGTACAATAACAAAAAATATCCCTATTTTTTCATGTCGAAAAGTTGTATTTGTACATATTGTATGCACAATGTGCATTTACATCTTGAGATGATGACTACAGCCGACTCCTAGACTTTGTGTTGTCATTGAATACTTAGCGATGTCACGACTCTCTAATGGATGAATAAGGAACAAAGTGGCTCATTTTTTATTTTCGGTGAGTTTTGAAATTCACCAGTAGCTAAAATAGATAACTAGGTAACGTCACAAATATGCTCAAGATTTAACAAGATGATATATCTATTACGCTGGCAAAATAAACATAGACATTTAAATGTCAAATTATATTCGGATTTTCATCACAAACATATCCCATTGTTGTTTTAATCAGTCATGTATCTGAGATATTTAATGACAATTCTGCCACAACTATAACGTTGTGAATACGTCAATGTGAACTGTTTACGTGACACTTGTGTAGAATAATGCTCGCCACAATCCCAACAATCAACCCGGCGAAGACGATGAAGGCAGCAGATAGGAACAGGGGATCATTGTAATCTGAAATGTCTATGACAAACATGGGATGAAACATGAGGAATATGAAAGTCTATTGGAAAGGAATAGAAGAAGCACTTACCCCAGTGATATATCAAATCTATTACTGAAATGCTAACCGTTTGTATACTCACCAACGGGTTTTATCTGAGTTGGTTGTGTTCATTCAGGTTTTCTTCCTATATTGTTTTGCCCTACATTATAACCTCACATATGGAGCTCTATTATTTTATTACTAGTATTTAATTTTAAAATAATATATTTGCATGACTTGTAAAAAATCTACGACTTATAATGATAATCAAAATATAAGTAAGAGAAATGAGTTTTCCATTGAGATAGTGAGGACGCATGTAACCAAGTCGTGCTGGGAAAGAGATTATACTGTTTATTGTGAGAAAGCTTTTAAAAAACACGCATACCAGTATTTCGTATGAAGATCATGACGAGGAGCACAACGCCAGCGGCTAGGAGGGTGCCATTGATTATGTAAAAGGACAAACATAATCTTCTCTTGTTTGCTGAAAATCCAATTGTACAGGGTACAGCATTATAGGTACTTCTTTGTGAGCTACCAATTTCGCATTTGTTCGTATTAAAGATAAATGCACAACGGCATCATTATTGTATATCGGTTTGTATTTCTTTTCGGAATTATTTCCTTTTCAACAGCGTTATGAAATAATTGCAGACCTTTGCACATATTGCATGATTACCTACCACACTTGATGTAGAGGAGACATCCGACCACACAAGGAATGAGAATAACGATTATGACGCTACCAGCAATCAGTACTTCAAAGTCTTCATTGACATGAAATATAACACGTGATACAGTTCATTTATCAAACATGGAGTAAACTTTAACAACACTATGTAAATTAACGTACCTCGTAAACAGAGATATAAACAGCAGACAACATGCATTTTCCAAAATATTCAGAGAAAACGGTTTTGAATATTTCTGTTAATATTAAAAGGTATATTAGTTATGAGACCTTACCAACGCTGGCAAGTGACACTTGCAGCTGGGGCTACATATATAGCATCAGAGATTAATTTAGTGTCTCTGACCAGATAATTCATCAGTGGCGTGTGGATTTGACTTGTATTATGTCTCCTACTATTGTTGTGTCTCTTACAGCAGACGTGATTAAACCTTCTTTTGTGCATGTTAGTGTTACACAGAAAGGTAATGTTACCACCACACGTTGTCGATTTTGATTTCGGTGTTACACATTCAGATCTCTCTCCGGCTACCGCACAGGTATATGACGATACACGGCTTCCTAGGTACGTCCGTTTCAATTGGCCTTCTGAGGTGGTTGAATCTACTACGTCGTCTTTTGACTGTAATAATACATATTTTAACGTGTAGTTGCTGCATTTTTGTCTTAAGTGAAGACAAGGTAGAGCAAGGCACACCAAGGACACAACTTGCATATAATGAAGTCACCATAATCTCTAGAAACAACAGAAAAGGACACCACTTGCATAAACTGAAGTTAATTTAAAAATAATTTACCAGGAGTTCCAGTTAAAAAGAAGACTTAACAAAGGAAAATATGCCTATCTAAGATTACATCCAGGCAGGATGTCCAATGTCAATTAATGGCATTTCAACAGTAACACATGCCGCTTCTAACAAACTTTACAAATCACTCTTTTGGAAAGTTCCACCGAATGAACATAAAAAGTGTATAGCAAGTCTTCTATTTAAAGTGTGTAGGGAAAAGGCAATTCTGAGAATTGTCCATGAGGGATATATGTTTCAGCAATCTATACATACACTCTCTGGAACTAAAAACCAACATATGTACTCTTAGAAAATATTTAGAATGAAGAGTGGGAACTGACTTATGTAAATATTAATGGCTATGAGGATATAGTTAGTGTAAATCCATGTCTCCTACAAGAGTTCATTCATACTCATACCCTCATTTCAAGTGTTATGGGCGGTGATCCATGGTCATTTAAAGTACACGTCACCAGCCGACTCCTTCCAACCCTTTTACATGATGCTTCCAAGGCGATATTTCTTCGAGCTGTAACAGGAGACATAAAATAGTTGTTTTTCTTGATAAGTAATGGGTGGCCATAGCCTCATGGTTAGATTCTTTGCTCAACTGTATCTGGATGCCTCTTTTATATTCACTGACATGAAAAACTGTTCATTTACATATCTATTTACAGGAAGTATTCTAATATGTACCATTTCCCGTAAAGTTCGTTTGATTCGTCATTAGTCTAATATAGAACAAACTTTATGGATAACAACTTCTTTTTATTCGTGAGTGCGACGTTTCGATACAGATTCTTGTACCGTTGTCAAGCATAATGGAGACGACGACGAAATTAAAAGTTTTACGTCGGCTTCTGGCGGTAAGCCAATTTCGCCGACGGGGTAGGTGGGAGCTAATGTAATAAGTAATAAATGTTAATAAGGGATAAACCACCTTACCTTAAAAAATATAAATGCTGGGGCGTTAAACCTAAGTGGAATTTGGAAAAAAAAACGTTTATAAACATAAATAGAGATAAAAAAAATAATAAAAGGCCAAGTTAAAAAAAGGAGAAAGGATGGATAAATAGGAATGGTGATTGTTAATAAGTAAGAGATAGAGTTGAAATAAACGATAGATGACATAAAAGGGGGCCTAGGGATGGGGGAAGGGGTGAGTACCGGACAAGTATAGCATAGGGGAAGATAAGTTATCTAAGGGGATATATAAAGAATGAGTAAAAAAAAAGGTGTTAAGTTGGGCTGGGGAGGGGGGGGGGCTGAGGGGGAGCGAGGGAGGCACAATGAGGCAGAGGCCGGGTTGAGGGACAAGCGGTGGTAGTAAACTGGCTGGCGAGTGACCTTGACCTTGGCAGTATGGGCTTGTGACGGGTTGTTTACATTAGCGAGAGGGGAGAGCGAGCGTGGCGTGTGCAGGGAATGGATAAATGAAATTGAGAGCCGTGTCTAAAGTTGTAGGGGGGGCAGAGTGGATAACTGAGGTTTGGACGGCTGGCCTGAATGTTGCAGTGAATGGGAGGTGAGAGAGGTGGCTGTAGCTTATTTAATGAGTTCTAGATTCTTTTTAGAAGGTTTGAGTTTTGTAGAAATAATGTTAACACAACTGAAACACCCTATGGGAATAGAACACTATACTGCACCCACGAAAGACGCCATGACTGCGTGCATAGTCCATCTGCATGTCTATTTTGTTTGTAAAGTGTGTGGTTAAGGTTTGTGATGCCTGTGATGAGTCTGTTTATGGCCATGTCAATATTTTTAATGTTTGAGAATGTAGGGATTTTCCTTAAGGGTGATTTTATAATGGAAGTAACCCATGTTGATTTGTTGTTGTTTATGTTGTGTTGGAAGTCAGTATATAGAATATTTGATTTAATGAGTTGTTTAGTTTCTGTTTTGGATGTATGAAAGTTTATATTTGGTGATTTGTGTGTTGTTGCTAATTTGGCTGCTGTATCTGCTGTGTCGTTTCCCAATATGTTTGAATGGCCTGGTATCCAGGTGAAAGTTATGTTTTTATTTGCTCGTTTAAGTGAGTCGGTTTGCATTGTGATATTATGAATGAGATCAGGGCGAGATTTGGAGTACTTGTTATGTATTTGCCTAATGGAGTTTAGTGAGTCAGAGAGAATTATGAAGTTAGTTTGTGGGAGGGTAGGTATTAGGTGGAGTGCAGTGAGGATAGCTGTTAGTTCTGCTGTTTGTATTGAGGTGTGGTTTGTATAGTGGAGGTTGGTTGTAATGGGTGGGGGTGTTGTTGGACGTGTATACCTATACCAGTTGTTTTGTTTGGGTTGATTGAGGCGTCTGTATATATATGGGTGTGTTAGGTAGTTATTGTTGATGTAGTTGTTGGTGATGTTAGTTATGGTGGGTTTGTTGGTGTTTTTTGGTAACTGCTGGAGAATGTTGTCTAGGGTGGTGTCTGTGGTGGGTGTGGGTATGTCGTGAATGAAGCTTGTAATGGGAGGTGTGTGTTGTATGTCGTTTAGCTGTTGTGCCTGTAGTAGTTTATGGAGTTTGGTGGGGCATGGAGCTTTTAGGGGATTTAATTTGAATTTTGAGTGTTGATTTTTTAATGTTGCTGTATTTATGTGTGACGAGTTTAAATAGTGGGTTATGTTGGGCCCCAGCCCAGTAAGTGAGTGTTGTTTGGTTGATTCTTTGAGTGAATGAAGTGGTGCCTGAGAGTAGAAGTAATGTGTTTAGGGAGGTACCAGTCTTCGTGCATAGGGCTAATTTTAGGGCTTTATATTGGATGGAGTTTATTCTTGGAGGTTACAGAAGGAGAGGGAGTGGAGGATCGGGGCGGCGTAGTCCAGTTTAGGCAGTATGAGCGTTTTGTATATGTTAATAAGTGTGTGTTTGTTGGCGCCCCAGTTTGTGCCGCTGATGGCCCTCATTAAGTTGAGATCTTTTTGACAGGAATTGACCAGGTTATGAATGTGGGGAGTCCATGACATATGTTGGTCAAGGTTACTCCTAGGAATTTTGCTTCCTTTTTTAATTCAATTTTTTGGTTATTTAGGTGTAGTTTGGATGTGAAATTTTGCATTCTTTGTGTTTTGAAGAGTATGCCCACGTTTTTTTAACATTAATGAGGAACCCCCACTGTTGGGCCCAATTTTGAATATGGTTAAGCATTTTTTGGCATTTTGTAGAGGCTTGTTTGACAGAAGTGGACAAAGTCCAGAAGGAAATATCGTCGGCAAATTTGGCTTTTGAAATTTCAAGCCATTTATCTGGGAATATGTCGTTGATCATGAAGTTAAAAAGTGTTGGTGATAATATGCTGCCCTGGGGGGTCCCATGCTCTAGGGGATGGGGGTCCGAGAGGGTGTTGTGAGATTTGAGGATTATCTGTCTATTATTAAGGAAAGAGTGGATGAAATTTAGAATTCTGCCGTTGATGGCATATTTTTGGAGTTTTTGAATAAGGCCGTTTTGCCAAACCATATCAAATGCTTTACTAAAGTCGATGAAAATGGCCATAGTGTATTGTTTTTGTGCATGGGCTACCTTGATGTCTTGTTCCAAATGTAAAATATGGTCTAAAATTTGCCTGTTTGGAGTAAAGCCGCTCTGGTCCTCCTTAATTAAATTTTTTGTGTATATAAGGTGTTTGAACCTGTTGTTGATAATGCTTTCTAAAGTTTTACATAGATGAGAGGTGAGGGAGATAGGGTGATAGGAATCAGGCTCATTTCTAGGTTTTCCTGGTTTGAGAACTGGCACCACCTTGGCTGTTTTCCATGAGTTTGGGATAGTACCTGAGGTCCAGATATGATTGAAGAGGGAAAGTGTTAAGTTTTGCATGTTAGGTGTTAATTTGTTGAGTATGGTGTAAGTAATGGTATCTGGACCCAGGGCTGAGGCTGACTGTTTGTTTCTGAGTGCAGATTGGAGTTCGTGTATATTTATTATTTTATTTATAGGTAGATCAGTGTGTGGTGGTTGTGGGGTGAATGGGGGCTGCTTTTTCATAGTGTTTTGAAAAGAAGGTGGGTAGTTGGTGGAGCTACTGACGGCCGAGAGGTGGGCAGCAAAAGCATTGGCTCTGTCTTTGTTTGTGGCTAGGTCCGGAAGGTTTGGATAAATAGTTTGTTTGGAGATGCCCTTAATGGCATTAAATTTTTTCCACATAGTTCTAGAGTTTCGATTAGTTAGCTTAAGGGTGGAGCAGAATTGTTTCCAGTGGTCATTTTTTGCTACCTCGATTAATTTCTTAGTTTTATTTCTTAGTTGTTTTGCCAAGTGTAATTTCGAAGGGTCCCTCTTTGATTGATTAAGGGCCTTTTTCCTTGCCTTTCTGGCTTTGATGATTTCTGAGCTCCACCAGGGGACTGTTTTTTGTGCAGGGTTATATCGAAAAGTTGGAATGCATTTTTCTGAGATGTCTAGAATGGTATTAGTCAGGTTTGTGTTGAAAGTGTTTATGTCTGTGTTGAAAATGGCTGTGGTGTCTATTTGTTTACAAAGTGTTGAGAATTTGTTCCAATTTGCTTTTTTAATGTTGAATCTTAGTTCAGTGGGTGTTTGTGATGGGGTGGTGGTGTGTGTGGGTATGTGTGATGTGATTGTGATTTTGATGGGGCAGTGGTCACTGCCCCAGGTGTCGTCGTGGACCTCCCATATACAAGCTTGTGTAATTTTGAGTGTGGTGAGAGTGATGTCGATGGCTGTGGGTGAGTGTAGATGGGAGAGGGGGTAGCGGGTGGGTTGATTGTCGTTGAGTGAGTTAAGGTTGTGTGTGCTTAGCCAGTCAGTAAGGCGGGTGCCATTTGAGTCAGTATAGGGTCTTTTGCCCCACAGTGGATGGTGTGCATTAAAGTCACCGAGGATAATGGTTTGGGGACATATAAATTTTTCCAGAATGTCCAAATCTTGGGTGGTAATTTTGAAATTTGGTCTTCTATAGACATTAATGATGGTTAAGTCTTTATTATTCATTTTAGTTGATATTGCCAGGACTTCGAGATTTTGTACAGGAATTTGCAAGATGTTATAGTTTAGTTCCTCTGCAATGAAAATCCCCAGCCCCACTGCAGGGGGGCCGGGACAGTTAGTTGGCCGAGATCTGTCTTTACGAATAAAATTGTAGCCTGGTAATTTATAGGCAGTTTTGGGGGATAATTTTGTTTCTTGCAGGGCTATGATGTCGGGAGAAATTTTGTTATGGGCAATGAGTGCCTTGATCTCATGAGACTGTTGCAGTTCCACTGTATAAGTGCCATGATTACTGTAATTAGGAATATGGGTTTTATAAATGCCATGGCGTGGGGCATGAATTTTGAAAAATGGAAATTTGGTGCTAGAGTAGGTTAGAGGTTTGTTGTTTAGAAGGGTTTTTTGAGGGCTATGAGTAGACTGGCCAAGGTTTTGTGGTAAAGTTTGGATTTATGTGCAAGGGTGTATAGTTTTTTGACTGTTGGTTTTTCCATTGTTGCGGCTGCGATGATGAGTTCTACTATTTTGTTAAGGTTTTGGTTTAATTTTTGAGGTGTGAGGGTTTGGGGGCAGGTGCTGGGTGTTTTTCAGGTGGGAGGGCTTGAGTTTTAGTTGTGGGTAGGGGGTTGGAGGTTTGTGTTGGGGAGGTGTTGGAGGGTGGGGTGGGGTTTAAGGGTTTGGAGGGGGGTGCAGTTTTGGGACCCGGGATTGTTTAGGTGGGGCAGTTGGGGTGGGTGTGGGGAGGAGGGTTGTTTAGGGGTGGCGTTTTGGGATGGGGGGTATGATGGGGGTATGTTGGGGAGAGTAGGTTTGGTGGTTAGTTGGGGTGGCCGTTGTTTTGTGGGTTTTGGTGGTGGTGGGGGTGAGTAGAGTGATGAGCTGGGGGTGGAGGAAGTATAGGGGAAGGATGAGCTGGCTGAGAGGATGGAGTGATATGAAAGTAGTGTGCGTGCTGGTTTTGGCAGGTCGGTGTTTTTGATGTGTTTGTTTAGCCTGAGGATATGTGTTTGCTTGATGGGGCATGTATTTTGTGTAGCGGTGTGGCCGGATGTGTTGCAGTGAATGCAGAATTTCTGTTGGCGACATTCATCGAGAGTGTGTGTGTCCGACCCGCATTTTGGGCATAACATTGGGAGCTTGCATGAGTTTGAGATGTGTGTGTATGAAAAACAGTATTTGCATTGTTGTGGGTTTTTGCGTGTTGGATGTACTTTGTAGGTAAGGGCGCCAAATGTAATGTGGGTGGGAAGAGTAGTGGTGTCAAATGTGAGGAAGGTTGTTTGTGTGTTGGGGTTGTGGGTTGTCTGTTGTTGATAGTTCTATAGTTTGTGATTTTTGGTTGGTTGGGGATGGTGTTTGCGATGCTGATGTAGTGTTCGATATCTGATTCAGTTTCTCTAGTGTCTGTGTATATAACGCCTTGGATGGATCTCTGCCAGCGTGGATATTGCCAACTTATTTGTTTGCCGTCGATGAGTGTGTTTTTTAAGGTGTTGTTTAGTGCTTGTTGGTCTGTGAATGTGATTTTGAAGCCTCGTCCGCAATTATTTATGTATTTGTATTGTATGTTGTGTTGTTTGAGGCAAAGTGCGAATTTGTTTATTGAGTAAGTGTGGTTGAGTGGCGTGTGGGTGTTTGTAGCAAAGGCGAGGTGGATAAGTTTATTTTCTTGGGGTTGAGGTGGGGTAGCTTTGTCACATTGTTTTTTGCTAGATTGGTTTTCAGTGGGTGAAATGTGTGGTGGATTTGGATTTGTTGCTTGGGGGTTGTGAGGGAGGGGGTGGTTGATTTGTTGTTTGTTGGGGTGGGACAAGGGAGTCGAAATCAATACCAAAATTTATGGGGATGGGGTTAAGTTGATGTGGGGAGGTGAGGGAGAAGAAGGGGGAAGTGTATATATACTGGATGTAACAAAAAGAAAACAACATAATTAACATAATTGGCTAGGCAGAGCCCAATCTACTTGATAAACCCTGCTATATAAACATCTCATTATTATTTGTACATCATTGGCTTCGACGCCTGTCCTTTGTCTACTCTCTGGCTTCATCAGCTCTCTGCCTAGCCGATTATGTTAATTATGTTGTTTTCTTTGTTACATCCAGTATATATACACTCCCCCCCCTTCTTCATGTTCCATTATGCTTGACAACGGTACAAGAATCTGTATCGAAACGTCACACTCACGAATAAAAAGAAGTTGTTATCCATAAAGTTTGTTCTATATTGTACTTCCCAACTTCTAAAATGCCACTCAAAGAAGTCGTCTTTAGTCACCTGGTGTTGTTCTACAGGTTTTAGATGTGTCATTTCCATCACTGCAACTCCAGTTTCCAACATCTGCATTGCTGAATGATGCGATGTGTAGTTGTGCCATTTGAGAATTGAGGTAACTCCCATTCGCATAGCCAGCTACTGATGGAAGACATGTAGCAGTACCACATGTGACTACCATAGATCCGTCCTTCTTCCACGTAATGCCATATTGTAATGTTCCGCTCCATCTGCAGGTGAGGGTGTAACTGGATCCAATAGTTGCAGAGCATACGCCACCGCAATCGATGCTTGAAACTGTTAAATAACGAAACTAAACTGACAGTTTTGCAATAACTCTTTCTGATCAGTATGTGTCTTCATGATATGAGGCCAAAAAGAAACGTTTGCTAAAACATAAGGCCCAACATTAATGTATTCCGTCTCATTCATTTCACCAACACAAACTGTACATAAGCAGTGTAGAACAGCGCGAGTCTAATTTGCTACAATGTTACAACTGACATGAAAGAACGTTCAACGTACACCCAAGATGGTCAACTCCAGTTACCCTATAAAGTGAATACACGTAGTATGACACACACCCAACCTGGTCAACACCTGATACCCTATTAGGTGAATCCTCAATTACAACTTACAAGGCGCAGTTCCATCCCGAATCGATCTGTCGAAATTTCTCGAAACGTGACATGAAAGAATAAGGTGTCCGCGATGTCAAACTTGATCCTCAGTTACTCGGTCAATTCAGTGGAACCGAATGCCACTTTCATTAATGATTTTTTTGACGAGGAGGACAAGCAAGTTGTTAAGGAACGTAATTGTATGACAGCTAAGGGCCTCAACGAGGAGAGCATAGAGCTGAGGGAATCACTGATCAATCGGCGATGCAGGTCGGTGAGAGATAATTTTAGTTTCTCAAACATTAAGGTAGCACATCGTGGAGTCGGGAGAGTCTTGCGATCATACTGATAATGTACCCAAACATGTGACGGGTGAAAAGCTACTCCAGTTGCAGGAAAACCTTATATTAACAACTCGATTAATGAAGTAGATATAGCTCCCCTGTACAGAGCCCCACGATCTATATCCAGAACGAGGCCGTTGGAGAACATGACCCAGAGATCGAGTGTGTCAGGTTCATATGTAAAACACTTTGTGTGACAACAATGTACCTAACGATATTAAGTTGGTGAGTGGCAGACACTGGTCACTCGTTGATAATCTCAATGAACTATATATTTTTTCAGTAAATGTTATATGTGTGAAAGAAATATCTGTGCCTGTGATCACGTCCCTGATGGTATCAGAGTTCTGCTGACAGTGCCCTTTAGGACTACACAGTGCCCTTTGGGACTACCGATTGTGGCGATAACTATGATATAGGCTTGATGTTAGTAGACAACGTGTAATAAATAGACCATCTTCGGGATGGCGCCCTGTAAATATTCATGAGGCAAGTCTTATGGAAATAGAAATGCATGGCGTCACAAAGAGGGATGGGCCATTATGGTTGCCTTGTGTAAATCGACCTCAGTAAGATATGGATCAGGGTGGTAATGAAAGGGTCCCTTGTTTTTAAGCTATGAACCAGTTAGTCGTTGGATCCTTAATGAAGGTGGAACAATGTATCATAATAATTTCGTACTGTGAAGTTTACACAGATTTCCGAACGTTGGTTGGTTGAGAGAGCGGTCATGTGATCTAAATTTCAAGGTTCATTTCCCTTGAACCCTTCAAATCGTTCGTACGTGTGTAAACATCGTTCATACGTGTGTGAACGTTTTCGAGCCGATCTGGGTCATGTGAACATTTGCCGGAACTACTTTCTGGGTTTTCCCCAGGAAACTCGCTGTCCATCTTGACGTAAACAAAATAAATCATTTGCATTCACACTCCTGTTTATACATATCACTTACTTGTCTTTGTATATAACAAAAAGCACCAACTGAGCACAGTTTTGCAAAAATCTGACTGACAACGGGTCTAACGAGCCCCAGCCAGTGCGACCTAATTTTCTAAATTTCCGCTACGGTTTCCCCAATGATCGAAATGCGAAATGCGAACAACGCTTTGACATCGTTCATTTTCCAGAGCAAACACTCAAAGTGACATTCAATTCTTAAATGAATTCCGTATAAGGAAGTTCTTCCTACAACAGAGTCGTGAATAGAATGGGATCTTTTAAAGGTACGCGTGAATGGATTAACAAGGAGACTTGACATAGGATGGGCAATGGGCAGACTGATGTATGCCAACAAGGTGGTGATTATGAATGTACAGGTCACCCAGATTTAATTGTGAGGAAAACGATGCCATGTCAACGTCAGTCTCGGTTGACAAGCACTAACGAAGGAAACGTATAGAAAGCACAAGGCGCAGTTTCGCAGTTGGGTGTAGGAGCAATGCTTTCTGTCTCTCCATTTGCATGTTATGTTGATCCTCATACAGTGAGCCTACATACAATTTATCATAAAGCAGAGTGATGGACGTAGGAAATCGCTGGAACGCAGTTGCTATAACTGTGTATTTGGTATATAGTCTCCGAGGTAGACACCGCTGTATCGTCTCGTTTTTAAGTTAACATAGTGTCAGTCGTACATTGAAATATGCTATGTTTAAAAGTTAACAGTCATTCCAGATGGCTCATAAAATTATGCATGAATGTTAAGATTGGTAACAGCTTCAGCTTAGGTATTATGCAGAGACTTGTAAAGTTTTCACATACATGAATAATTGACACAGACACAGGCCATTGGATAGGGGTACAGAAAGTTATTACCTTAATCCTCGTGCATTCTACGGTCTAGCTACATTTCGACAAGCATCAAGTCAAGAAAAAAATAAATAAAGCAGTTATTGACAAAGATAATTGTACACTGCGGTTTGTGGAGAAATATGAAGTTCAGCATTGGGATTATTTTGTTAACGTGAAAGACAAAGACATTCTGTTCATTGGAGGTGACAGTACCATGAAATAATGCTGAGGAATCAGCAGTGTCACCATTCACTGGTGGGCGTGTTGTTATTGTGTCAGAGATATGTCTCAATTACAGGAATACCATGGTGAATTAGCAAGCCAGTGACGAAATGTCCACATTGTTCTGTTTGCATGACATGTAGTGCATCAGTGCAGTGCCTGTTTAAATATCACCCAGTTCCATCAAATAAAAATGAATGATTTCAATTACATGTTACAATTCTACCCCATACCAAAACATCGCTAATATTAACGTTCACCCTTACGGTGATCAGGAATGCAGGTTTTACTTCGCTAAGACAAACGTGAGGTATTTTGTAAAAGGTGTCAGATTACAATACTCGTAAGCTTGATACCCTAGTTAATCTGTATGTTGTTTTAGTCACGTTATGGCTGAAATATTGCCAAAGTGACTTTAAATTTAACTCACTCACTCACTAACTCATATGAAGGGTTGAGATTCAGCAACTGTGCAGGATAGATGATTTTTACACAGATACTTACCTGTAATTGAATGACTTTTCTTAGACAGCATCAACACCATTGGAATGATCACTAATCCCACCTGTAATAAACATGTACATACACAATTATCTTGAATATTAACATCGAGTAGGTTTCTTTGTATGTATTTGAGTAAAATAGATTAATAAATCTCCGAAAGGCAGTCGAATATGGCCTGTTAGGGAGTTCGTGTACACATTAGTATACTTTTCCGCAACTGCATGAGATACAAATAATTAGTTAATTAAGTGTTTGATGATGAACGAATGGGAGCACATTGCAACAAGTAGTAAAGTGTGGCAGAAGATGTTATGAGCTAAAAGGACAATAGATTTATGGTGAAAATGTCAATTGTAAAACAGTCATTCAGACGACGAGAGACTCGCGACAAACCGAGCTAGAAATATTGTTCTTAAACCCATGCTTGTCATAAGGGACGACTAACGGGATCGGGTGGTCAGACTTGGTGGACGAATGTCACCGTATACAATTTGTACAGATCGATGCTCCAGATGTCACTCCCGTTGATTGTCTGGTCCAGATGTATGGTTTACAGACCAAAGTCACATAGCTAGAATATTGATGGAGTTTTTAATAGTTGAAAGATGTAGCTCTCTTTCGGCAACTTATCACATACACCGTACGACTTGTGCAATCAATTATTCATTGCAAACAATTATAGCTGCTTGTATTATTGGCATAACAGTTGCGAGTTTAGAGTCGTGTTTGTCGTTTGCATACAATGACATTTATTTCGCCATAAAACCGAGACTGGTTAAACTCTTGCATTGGCGTTGTATATAATTTTGCTATACACCTTCCGGGTACTACTTTAACATAACATATGATAAGCTGATTTGTTGCTTATCTTGTAAAGCACTATTTGCTGTACTACCGTACTGTTGTTTGTAAATTTTTCGTCCCTCCTGTGGGAGCCAGTCCGTTTGGAAACTTTCTTTTGACGCAAATTTGTTCAAGCCTCTAATACTTCTAGTAACATCAAGATGGATTAAATGTATATTCTTCTGAAGGCTGAACAATTGTCGGGTATTATAATATTATAAAAGTCATATAGATTTCTGACAAACTGTCTTCAGATATTTGGTGCTAGTGAGTTCGTCCATGTTCAATGACTTTGTTAGTGCCCGAATTGTTGAAAAAAACTGTGCGTTGAGGCATTGGAATAAGACACGGCTGTCATGTCATTGTTCATTTTACGATAGTCACCGTTAAAGATTTGAAGTTTGTATAAATCTGCACTTAGTTTACATTACACTGCAAGCACGGCAGACAGCAAACGGAAACCCTTATAACTATATTGTTTCCCCAGTTAATATGATTTTGCAGATCCTTCTCATTTGAACATAATGTCATATTTGCAAATATTCAAATGTCATTTTTTATCCACATGCTGCCCTGTTTAGGTGAAATACCATGCATTCATAAGATGGTGACAGCCGGTTTAAAGGCGTTTAGACGAATTTCGCTAGCTGCTACCTTTTATCTGCTACCGCGGCATTCTAAAATTATTTCTTTATATTTGACCATGTTACACAGTACAGCCAGATTATTGAAAATTTAAAGATTGTAATTTTTTTTTAAGAATTCACGCATTATTCACACATTTTTCACGTATACTCCAGATTCAAAGACAGGTGAACGGTTAGTATTTTGTCAAGTCACCATGGGCAGCAATGCAGGCTTGAATGCAGCGGGGCATACTACTGATCAAAGAAGTTAGAAAGTCGTGGTTCATGCTGTCCCAATATCGGACCACCTCTTCTTTCATTTCAGCAATATTTGTCAGATATTTCTTATTGACACTTTCCTTCATAAGTCCCCAAACATTTTCTATTGGATTTAGGTCAGGGCTATAGCTTGTTCAATCTAATAATCTCATATTTTGGGTCCGAAACCAGGCCTGTGAATGCTTTGAACGGTGTTTTGGGTCGTTGTCCTGCTGGAAAATCCAAAAATGTCCATGGGACACGTGATGGAAGTAAATGTTCCTCGAGAATATCTGTGTACCACTCACTCTTCATATTCCCTTCAAATACACAGAGGGTTGTTGCCCCTAACACAGATATGCCACCCCACACGTTAAATTTCGGACTGTGCTTTGGGCGCTGATACAAAGGTTTTCAGTTTGTTTGGTCCAGAATTTCAGTGTATTAGGAAACAGCTACACAGAACTTTCATCTGAAAAAATCACATTGTCCCAGTTAAATTTGCTATGCTGTAAGCACCAGTTCAACCTTCGCTCCTTTTGTTCAGGTTTCATGATCGGTGATGGAATTCCTCGACTTTTCTGCCAACCCATTGCATGCAGCTCAGTTCTAATTGTCTCCTTACAGACAGCCACAGTTCCTCTATCAATCATATCCAGCCTTAAGGTTTCTTAACTCCTTCGTTCGTTTTTAGAAACAAGAATACCAAGGCGCTTCCTGTCACCGACAGTCAATTTTCTGGGCCTACCTGCGCCTCCCTAGTGCTCAATGCCATATCCATTTGCAATATTTTCAAAACACGATAAACAGTGGACAAATGGATGCCTGTTCTACTTTGAAATCACTTTAGCTGATCTGATGTCCTTGTTATAATACTCTTAAATCAACTTCCTCTTCTCTAAATCATCCATACTGAGGATCACTGAAAATGTCGTCTGCTAGCAAGTAAACAAAGGGGGCTAACTCTTCACAAACTAATGAAAAAGGATAAACGGAGTTGTCTCTCTTGAATGAAACCAAGCACTTGATAGCTGGTCAAGGTTGTTTATACTAGAAATCCAATTAAACATATTCCTAAAATTCTCAATAATTTCTGGTCATACTATATTTAGCCACATTCTTAATAGATGAATAAAAATCATGAATTTCGATTTGTAAACGATCATGATAACTGGACTCTTCCAATGGGTCTCATATCCGAAATTACTATCATGATTGTGTTAATAGGTTGCAATATCGCATCGGAGATGACAAACTTTATGGATGATCAATTTCATTATTTTCACAAATGCGACGTTTCGGTATAGATTGTTACACCGTTTTCAGTCATATCTATACAACCAACATTTAGAATGTCACTCAAACAAATGTCGCATCAGTCACCTACTCTATCAGAGGGGGATAACATTTCTAACTTCAGTAATGATGCCAATGCTGTATATGTCTTCATATTCTGGCTGTTGAGAATGAATGTGGTCATGACCTATAGTGGACTCAACGATTTGAGTAAGGACGGTACATACCTTCATGTTTAGGGAATGAAAGGTCGATAGAAAACACCAAGGAAAGAAGGTCCTTATTCCAGACCAGCCACTTTGTGTATGATATCCGTGAACGTGGACAGGATAGTGAAAGAGTTACTCAGGTCTCTTTATTGTATATGCATTTCTATGACGAATTGCGCAATGAAAAGTAATGGTTGCGAAAGAACACAGTGTAGTTTGAATATAAACTAAAACGTCTTACACAAAGGTTTGCACAATCTTAAAGTGGGTCAGGTATTTATTTCGGATCCAGCTATATATAGATCAGTCTTTTTGAGTTTCGCAACAATGAACCTTCTTTTTCAAAACAACCGTTGAGAACTGAGTTTTTGTGAAGTCGGTATATTGTACATACGATTTGTCATATGACACATGATATCGGTGTTATTCGTCTCTGGTGTCTGGCAGCTGATATGCTTGCACGTTTCGTAAGTAGAACTCAATGTCATGGTTTAGGGAAACGAAAGTAGATACAAACACAAAGGTCAGTAACAACACACCAGCTCATGTACTGGGCTTTATTTCAAGTTTTAAGAATCGTGAGTGGAGTCATGGAAGGAAAAAGTATCGAGCAACTTTTAATGACACTTGCATTTCTACCATCTGCTATAGGTAAGAACGTTATTTACTCTTGTTATTTATATCTCCCCATATGCTTCAGCAATGTCGTGAGAAGCGACTAACGGGATCGAGTGGTCAGATTAGTTGACTTTGTTGACACATGTCAACGTGTCCCCATTGTGTAGATCGATGATCAGGATGCTGATCACAGTGAGCCCCAAGCACTTGAATACCCTGGTCACTATTCATGACGGGATGGTGTTTTGTAATTCTGTGGCTTCTTGGAACTTCCACTTGTTTTGGTTGCAAATAAGGATTTAGGATGAGCCCCACTTAATGTGTTGACAGGGATTCGTCATAAAGTGTTCCGAGGTGGCTCATTTCATGTCAGATGGTTTCTTGAAAGCCTGGTGGTCTTTAAGTTTGATACTAGTATGTTGGTCTATCTTCAGTTGTCTGCGACATATAGCCTGTTTTTATATTGTATTGTCTTCGTAAATAAATTAGTTTTAGATTCACATGCCAGTTTTAACACCATCTGTGATACTCTAGTTAGTTTACAGTCCTTCGATGACTGGCTGCTTAACAGCTCAATTTATTGTTTATGTAGAACCTTTCCTGTCACTATATGGCTCAATTATTGCCGAGGTGACGTCAATTTTAACTCACCCACTCACTCACTCATCTAAGTCCGATACTTAATTGTTTCGCCTATAGAGGTGTCTCTGTTGAGATGTATTGTCACTAGTTTCCCTGATGTTGTGTTATATGTGAGATAAAGACTACCATGCGTCTTTTGCAGGATAAAGAAATCATCTGTTCAGAAATATTCTTTAAATATTGACCGTAAATATACCCAATACTCAACCATCACATTTGCTGAAGTGATAAGATAATATATATTTCAATGTATTATTTCAACGAAACAAAAATATTCTGGCATCGAGGTATTTTGTGACAAGGCATTCTCTGTAATTGTGATAGAGGATGGGACTGTCTCTTACTGCCATAATGTGTTTCAGATGGACAATTCAACAATGTGACTGGAGACAAGGCCTCCTCGGGGCCAGTGAGTGAGTGAGTGATTTAGTTATTATTTAACGTCACATCGGCAATATTTCAGCCATATCGTGACCAGAACATATGTGATATTGAAATGGAATCGATGTATATTATAAAAACCTGTCGACAAAGGACAGTAAAACAACTAGAATATCACATTTACAACTAAAACTAGTGGGGAAACCGGGGCAGTGAGGATTTGACTGTGTGTCTGAATGCCAGATGTTCTGTTGTGTTTCAGATGGACATCAACAATGTGACTTTAGACTAAGCCTCCCCTGTGGCTGTGTTAAAGGATGTGACTGTGTCTCTGACTGCGAGATGTTCTGTTGTGTTCAGATGGACAATTCAACAATGTGACTGTAGACAGGACTTCCCCTATGACTGTGTTAAAGGATGTGACCGTGTCTGTGACTGCCAGATGTTCTGTTGTGTCCCCCCGGTGACTGTCCCTCCTGCCAGATGTTCTGTTGTGTCCCCCGGTGACTGTCCCTTACTGCCAGATGTTCTGTTGTGTCCCCCCGGTGACTGTCCCTCCTGCCAGATGTTCTGTTGTGTCCCCCGGTGACTGTCCCTTACTGCCAGATGTTCTGTCATGTCCCCCGGTGACTGTCCCTTACTGCCAGATGTTCTGTTGTGTCCCCCGGTGACTGTCCCTTACTGCCGGATGTTGTATTAACTGCCGCTGACAGAAACTACAGTTGAAGTAACCGGACACAGGGCTCGATTATATACAGACCGCCGCCATATAGCTGGAATATTGCTGAGTGCGGCGTTAAGCAAACAAAACAAACGAACACTACGGAGGAACCGGCTTCCACTATGTATCCAATAAACTACAGTAAACTACAATAACGAACAATGTTTTGGTCGATTATAAAGAACAAAATTTATTGGTCCTTTGAGTGCGTTATAACAGTTTATTGTATTATATATTAGATGTAACTCTTATGGTGAGAACATATACATCTTGAATTTATGTTAGGTGACCTGGGCGTCGCAGGTCCTAAAACGACACCGCGAATCTGAACTGCAATCGGTAAGAGATTATATTATTAGGCAATAGAGGTTGAAGTTTTAATGTATGATGATGTTTGACTACGATGATGGAGATAAAAGTGCGCTGTCTTAATATTACTTGATGAGTATATAATGCAAAATCTTCATATGTCCATTTTACACTGGTTGCTGATTTTTAATAAACATCAGATGACCTGTACTACTTTTTTGTTGTGAATACCGATATAACATCTACTATAAGTCTTGAACACAATGTCCCATATTTTTTCACAATTTGTGTTGACTTGAACATATATATTTAGAGAAATAAACATTATATTGTTATGCTGTAACGATGTGCCTTTGAAAAATCAAATATAACGCATTAAGGTGACGTGATCCCACGGGGAGAGTTCCATGACGACTTAATATTTATGTAATATGTAACGATATTGATTTGGTTCAGGCGGAACATTTCCTTACGTTTCACTTAGAGAAAACATTACTATTTTGACTGGTGTAATTGTATTTCCTTTGACTTCATCATATTGAGGACGATAAAACATTGTTGGAGAAGCTCCGAGTTAGCATTGATCTCCAGCACCCCATACTTGTCATACGAGGGCGGTTGGTAGTTTCTCCTTTGACAATGATGGAGAACAAGCTTATGTATTCATCTTAAGAGCGTTGCGCATAGCTAATTCAACCTGTGTATATTAAAGGGAAAAAACGGAAACTTACAGGACAGCTGAGGCGAGACGCTCAGTCTATTTCTGTTGGTATTGTACGCTGCACATAACGATGTTTAGAATTGTGTAACACTCACTCAGCATTCACTCACAAAGCTATCTTCATAAATGACTCGTCACAATGATCTGGTCCTGAAAGGAAGGATATTTATATGCAACTATTTTCCACTGCATGGTTGGTATTTTTCCACGATGAATACAGACACAACCCCACGTATTAGTCGTCCGTGAACATAGCAGATTTTCCAACTTCAACATTGAGTCTAGGTCTGCAAGGTTTGCTGAACGATGACATGTCTTTAACATTACAATACAACGATACAACTGATATATTTCCGCAGTGATTATGTCCTTAACAAAATCAAAATATCTCAAAACGAACCATCCTTACTAAGCATACATTAGTTATTTCTTATATATTTTTATTTCAAGTCTGTTAATCCATGCTATATGTTGCAATAGTATAAATAGTAATACGACGCAGGACGGATTATTTTCTCTCTGTGTACACACACACACGTACATACACACATGCACGCACGCACACTCATACATTCATACATATATGCACGCACGCACGCGCACACACACACACGCACGCACGCGCACACACACACACACACACACACACACACACACACACATACATACATACATACATACATACATACATACATACATACATACATACATACATACATACATACATACATACAGCTTGATGTTAAGGTCCTTCGAACACGTGAAGGTCGTACAACTTGTCTCGAGCGAAAATTGCCTTCCTGTTTTGAGACTTGGCTTTCTTGAAAGTAGGCATCAACGCTTTTCTTCTGTCTTGCATTTCTTTTGGAAATTGTTCTGATATTGAGAAATTACTGTTACTTACTATTTTTTCTGACCATTTCACGTTGTTGAAAGATGCGGAATTTAGCAAAGTATGGGTCTAATATTTTGGGTTTCATACAACAGTGCTGCACAGTTAGTGTGTCGTCTCTGTAGAATGAGACCAACTACATGGATTTCAGACACCAGAGGGGCTCGGGAAGTGTGTCGTCTGCGTTGAATAAGACAAACGACATGGATTTCAGAGACCTTCGGTCACGACGATTGTGTCGTCTGTGTACAACGCGACATACTACATGGATTTCTCAGACCAGTGGGGTACGACGATTGTTTCGTCTGTTTACACTGCGACAAAAAACATGGATTTCATTGACCAGTGGGGCACGATACGTGCGTCGTCTGTGTACAATGAGGCAAACTACATAGACCAGAAGAGGACGGTTCGTGTCACACAATAACAAAATAAATGGGATTCACACACCAGTGGTGCACGGTACGAGTGTCGTCTGTGTACAATCAGACAAACTACATTGATTTCATAGACCTGTGGGGCACTTTAGGTGTGTCGTCTGGATATAATGAGACAAACTACATGGATTTCATAGACGAGTGGGGCACTTTAGGTGTGTCGTCTGGATATAATGAGACAAACCACATGGGCTTCATAGACCAGTGGGGCACTTTAGGTGTGTCGTCTGTATATAATGGGACAAACTATATGGATTTCATATACCAGTGGGGCACTTTAGGTGTGTCGTCTGGATATAATGAGACAAAATACATTGATTTCATAGACCAGTGGGGCACTTTAGGTGTGTCGTCTGGATATAATGAGACAAACTACATGGATTTCATAGACCAGTGGGGCACGGTACGTGTGTCGTCTGGATATAATGAGACAAACTACATGCGCTTGATAGACCAGTGGGGCACTTTGGGTGTGTCGTCTGGATATAATGAGACAAACTACATGGATTTCATAGACCAGGGATTCACTTTAGGTGTGTCGTCTGGATATAATGAGACAAACTACATGGGCTTGATAGACAAGTGAGGCACTTTAGGTGTGTCGTCTGGGTATAATGAGATAAACTACATGGGCTTGGTAGACGAGTGGGGCACTTTAGGTGTGTCGTCTGGATATAATGGGACAAACTATATGGATTTCATATACCAGTGGGGCACTTTAGGTGTGTCGTCTGGATATAATGAGACAAACTACATGGACTTCATAGACCAGTGGGGCACTTTAGGTGTGTCGTCTGGATATAATGGGACAAACTACATGGATTTCATATACCAGTGGGGCACTTTAGGTGTGTCGTCTGGATATAATGAGACAAACTACATGGGCTTGATAGACCAGTGAGGCACTTTAGGTGTGTCGTCTGGATATAATGAGACAAACTACATGGATTTTATAGACCAGTGAGGCCACGGTAAGTGTGTCGTCTGGATATAATGAGACAAACTACATGGGCTTCATAGACCAGTGGGGCACTTTAGGTGTGTCGTCTGGATATAATGAGACAAACTACATGGATTTCATAGACCAGTGAGTCACTTTAGGTGTGTCGTCTGGATATAATGAGACAAACTACATGGGCTTGATAGACCAGTGAGGCACTTTAGGTGTGTCGTCTGGGTATAATGAGACAAACTACATGGGCTTGATAGACGAGTGGGGCACTTTAGGTGTGTCGTCTGGATATAATGAGACAAACTACATGGATTTCATAGACCAGTGAGTCTCTTTAGGTGTGTCGTCTGGATATAATGAGACAAACTACATGGGCTTGATAGACCAGTGAGGCACTTTAGGTGTGTCGTCTGGGTATAATGAGACAAACTACATGGGCTTGATAGACGAGTGGGGCACTTTAGGTGTGTCGTCTGGATATAATGAGACAAACTACATGGACTTCATAGACCAGTGGGGCACTTTAGGTGTGTCGTCTGGATATAATGAGACAAACTAAATGGATTCATAGACCAGTGGGACACAAGAAGTGTGGTCTGTGTAACATGAGACAAACTGCATGGATTTCATTGACCTGTGTAGCATGAAAAGTGTGTCGTCTGTGTACAATGACCAGTGGGGCACTTTATGTGTGTCGTCTGTGTAGAATGTACTACATGGATTTCATAGACCAGAAGAGGACGGTTCGTGTGTCGTCTGTTTACGACGACACAAACTAAATGGGATTCACACACCAGTGGTGCACAGTAGGAGTGTCGTCTGTGTACAATCAGACAAACTACATTGATTTCATAGACCTGCGGGGCACTTTAGGTGTGTCGTCTGGATATAATGAGACAAATTACATTGATTTCATAAACCAATGGGGCACTTTAGGTGTGTCGTCTGGATATAATGAGACAAACTACATGGATTTCATAGACCAGTGGGGCACTTTAGGTGTGTCGTCTGGATATAATGAGACAAACTACATGGATTTCGTAGACCAGTAGGGCACGGTCCGTGTGTCGTCTGTGTACAATGAGACAAAATACGTTGATTTCTGAGACCAGTGGGGCACAGTAAGTGTGTCATCGATGTACAATGAGACAAACTATATGGATTTACATGACCAGTGGGGCAAGATAAGTATGTCGTCAGTGTACAATGAGACCAACTGCATGGATTTGATAGACGTGGCCAATGACACTCCTATCAAAGTTGTCAAAGAGGCCTTGGGTCTGATTTTCGACTCCCATTTAATTTTTCTTTCACACATCAAATTCCTCTAAAATAAATCCAGTTCTAAGTGGGGAGGGGACCAAACTACCCTGCTACACTTATACAGATCACTCATCCGATAAAAACGTGATTATGGTTCCATCCTATATGGTGGAGCCTGCAAAAGCTACCTTAAACTGCTTGATTCCATTCATCACCAAGGTTTAAGACTTTGCCTTGGATCTTTCAGAACTTCTCCTATTGACAGTATTTACGTTGCAGCAGACCAGCCTTCTCTTAGCCAACGCCGTATAAAATTATCTTTGCAATCTATCACTAAACTATATTCTAGTCAGTCGAACCCTGCATAAAACTGTGTCTTTAATCCCCAATATGAGAATCTGTATAACAAGAAGTCTTCTCTTGTTCCGCCTCTTGGGCAAAGAATTAAACCTTTCATTTCTGCTGCCGGCATTGAACTGGAAAAGATTCCCGTCTCCTTTCTTCTCCTCCTTGTCAATCGGTTAGGCCACAAGTCGACCTAACACTAACTGCATTTACAAAATCCGAAACTAATGAATTACAATGTAAACAAGAATATAATCAATTAAAAAGCAAACACAATACAAATAAATCCGTATTTACAGATGGGTCCAAGGATGGTGGCACGGTCGCTTGTGCAACTGTCGTTGGATCCAGAATCGATTATCAGATTACAGCTCAAGCAAAAGTTGAAGCAAAGGCCATATGAACAGCTCTTAAATATATTAATAAACACCCTAAATATAAACAATACATAATATTTTTCTGATTCTCTTTCGTGCCTTCAGGCTATTAAAAATCTTTCTTGTAAACATCAACTTTTAATAGAAATTATTGAATTGTATAATGATCCTGCTACTGGCCAGTGTGACATCATCTTTTGTTGGCTACCCAGCCACATTGGCATTTCTGGGGACACAATGGCTGATCTTGCTACAAAGGCAGCACTCAACAAATCTGTGACACCACTTTTATGATACAGAAGAAGTGGGACACCCAAGTTGGTATCAGTAAAACCTTATATTGGTTACACCTACTTGGGTTGCCAGTCCAGATTTGAGGAGGTCATTATGCGACAGGTTTGGTCAGGGTTCAAATCATACCTTAGCAACCGATGTCAAGCAGTTATCATTGAAGGTAAACAGTCAAAAAAGAAGGAGCTACTTTATGGGGTACCCCAAGGTTCTGTTTTGAGCCCCATACTGTTTACCCTGTACGCTCTACCTGTCGGCGACATAGTTAGGAAGTACAACTTTGGATTTCATTTGTACGCTGACGGTTCTCAGATCCATATGGGGTTCAAACTGAAGGTCGCTGCTTCTGTTACATCTCTACGTGACTCCATAACTGCATGTGTCAACGAGATAAATACCTGGATGACAAGTCACTTCTTACAAATTAATGGTGATAAGTCAGAGATTTTCATATTTGGATCGAAGTCTACACTGTCATCATTCCAATTCCAGCCACTGAAAGTAGGCGAAAGTGATATCAGGCCAAGTTCACACGCTAAAAAACCTTGGAGTTATTTTCAAGTCCTCTCTGGCTCTTGAACGTCACTCTGATGCTGTATGCAGGACGGCCTACTTTCACATAAGAAGCATCAGCCTTATCAAAAGGTACATTGGAGAGAAAGCAGTTAAGACACTCGTCCATGCTTTTGTTACATCACGCTTAGACTATTGCAATAGTCACCTTTACGGCTCATCAGCGAAAACACTAGACAAATTACAGAGAGTCCAGAGCTGTGCTGCTCGCCTCATTACTGGGACCAAATTCACAGAGCACATCAGTCAAGTACTTAAGACACTCCACTGGCTCCCCATCAGATACAGAATCATGTTTAAGATTCTCATCTTTGTGTTCAACTCTCTCCACCCTCTGGCACCAGTATATATCAGTGACTTGATCTCACTTTACAACCCCAGAAGAGCACTGAGACCCAACTCCTGACGAGTGCTAGAGATTCCACTGACAAGAAAAGAGAATTTCGGTGACAGAGCTTTTTCTAAAGCAGGACCGTGTCGGTGGAATAACTTGCCACCAAACATCCAGAACATTGAAGACCTTGAACAATTCAAACGTGTCTTGAAAACTCACTTTTTGACAGTGCCTTTGCCTAAGCGCCTCTGAGCAAAGTTGTTGGAAAAGGCGCTATATAAATACTAACTTTATTATTATTATGTATTGGTCATTGACAAACTATATGGATTTCATACACCAGTGGTGTACGGTAAGCGTATCGTCTGTGTACAATAAGACAAACTAAATGAGTTTCCTAGTCCAGTGGGGTAAGGTTAGACTAGTGCTGAGTCTCTGAATATAAATATAATTTTGATAGTAACAAACAAGCCCATTTATATTGAAAAGAGCCCCAGGGAGACCAGAGATTCCTGAACCTGAGGAAATCTAGACTTGTTTTGTTTAGGGTTTAGCACTGCAGAGAGGGCTTGGCAGTAGGGAAAATAATGTGGTTCAGGGACTGTGAAACAGACTAGGGTAAGGTATGTGTGTCGTCTGTGTACAATAAGACAAACTTAATAGATTTCATAGACCAGTGGTTCAAGGTTTGTCGTCTGTGTACAATGTTAAAAAACATTAGTTTTTAAGGAAGGACATTTTTACCACTGTTAACAGCGTTCAGTGAGTTTGTGATATTTGTATTAGTATGCATGTATTTACATGCATATCAACGTGTCTACGTGCCATTAATTTCATATTGTCTCGCAGTGTTTTCGGAAATAAAATTACATCTACAAAAGACAGAACATGTTAATAAACATTGTATAATATAGCGTTCTTTCTCACATGAATAGTTATCAACATATCGTTTCCCAAATAGGTCTTTCATTAGCTTTATCCCAAAATCTTCGAAAAAAGGCGAATGACAACAACTACATGGAGCACTATTGATACGGGAAGATTCATTTACACGTGCATTGTTATTTAGGGGCCGTCTCAAATCGTGACTTTAATTGTTGGTTTCGGTTTCATCGGTGGTCAATATTGGTTGTGGCTGATTTTCATCATAAATTGACTTGGGAAAGTTAAATTTGAAATTGGCAAATGTAATGTGGTAATGTAGCAGTGACCTTTTGTTTCGAGGGTGGCAGAGGTGCTAGTGATTGAAGCATCTGTAAAAGATGCATTGATAGTATTGTATTTGAAGTTGTCTATTTCTGACTTTAATAACGACGGCTGAGTACGGCAGTCAGCTGTAAGAAGCCTCCCCCGGAGTTCAACGATCGAAGTAAACCATAGTTTTCAGTGATCCATTAATATACGTTTCATCGATATTTTTCCTTTTATATACAATGGGATCTTCTGTACAGATATCAGAGGCATTAACGCACACTAGCAGGTAACTTGATAAATATTTAGAGACACAAAGGAATACTAGGCTCTTATAGTTCACGAGCAAAAAGGTTCCTAACAACGATTCACAGAAACATTTAAATCTGATCAAGGAATGCTAAAATGATCGAGACAGTTATTAAACATCTTACATCAAGTTAATTTATTTATTGTCGACCATCCATGAGTCACATATGGAAGTTGCAATAAAATGCAGTGATTGATTTATCTGGTAACTTTGGATAAGGGAATCGGTAACTGTAATGCCACTGCAGTATAATGATAAATGTGCAAGAGCAAGAAGATGGGATCTAGGACAGTACTTCTGTCCTATACGTCATGTCGGCAATGATGTTCATACATAATGCGTTATGGAGAATATATATTCGAAACCAAAGCATACACTGACAATTCTGAAATACATTTGAAGGGTGTGAAATAACAAAGGGAAAGTTTCAGCCCGAGTTTTCTGTCAATCGCTGTTTAATGACTTAAGGTCATAAATATTCTAGGTCTTTCTCTTCTCCATCCTCGACCAGCTAGGCGATCATTTTTTCACTCATGGTGTGACTTAGTGTCTGACATGTAAAGAAGAAGCCTTTGCTACCAGTCACAAATTGTCCTAGAATCGAGTCGCTTTGTTTAGGAGAAAAAACATGTTGAACTGAGAATTAAATTAGTGAGTAAATTAAATTAATCTCATCAGGGCATCATTCCATATTAGTCCGCATGAAACTTTAGAGCGGCGGGAGAAGGGAATTCATAGAAAAAGATGCACGGCCTTTTGCAGAGGTCGATAACTCCACGGATTTATAGATACATGTATAATAAAATGTTTATTTGAGGTGGAAGCAAAAGCACTGTAAGTCCCCTTGATCTCCAGTAAGGTGGTCAAACTTTGGTTGTTAGTGGTTTATAGCCTGGTTTCAATAGGTAAGAATGAATTGAATCTACTGTCTTCTTCTCGTCTTAATTCCGTCTTAAAAGTATGATATACCTACCTATTTTACTGTGCTTTGTCGACAGATATTTTGAAATGATGACCTTGAATTCATCGCTTTTTGCCGACGCGATGTAAAGTTTTAACACACTCACCGAATCACCGAATATCACCTGATAAATCATTCTACATTAGAACTGTATCTGGTAAAATAGTGTTTAACAGTAAACTGTTCTAGCATTTCCAGTCGGTAGTTGTAAAGACTTTCATTAATTACACGCTGATACATGACAACATTGACATTGAGGAGCAACATTTCTAACCATTTGTTAAACGTTTTTGATTCCTTGGACAAAGCTGTAAAGAGTAAATAGACTGGTGACTCGTGACTGGTGTTGGTTACATTTTCATATTTGCTATTTGCATTAACATACTCCGAAATTCCACTCATGTCGTTAGTTCCCTTGCTGAATTCTTGTGATCCGTCTGCCCTTGAGACATTTTGAGCACTGGTGTTTTGTTTTTGAAAAACACGCGACTTTAAAATCTGTAAATCTGTGCTAAAATAACACTTTCTTTGTAAATTTCACTTAAATATAGGATATAATTTTCTCAGTTGTGACTATATTCTACACGAACTTTGTGTTAATACATTGACCTGTTTTCAAATATTTATATGGCATCTTGTGTTTCCATGTTTGACTGAAAAATGCTACCATGTTATTCTAAAATTGTTCAATATGTTAATACCTCTATAATTAATCATCATATGAGTATAGCATGCATTCGCGATGTTTGTAAAACATCATTACGAATGGACGCCAAGATTACAGTAATTTCTAATATATAGGTTGATATGTTCATAATATCGTATCCCTTCATTCCTTTCAGCTTATAATGGCATTTCAGATATAACACCAGGGTTGTATATGATTAGCTTTTACGGTTGAATGCTGGGAATGATTGTGTTCGAGGCCAGTAGTAGCCTCAATGAATTTAATAATCACATACCTTCATTTTTAGGGATGTTTAGTCAGATTATAAGGACAGGAAAAAAGATAGCTTTCTCGTTCCAGACCAGCCTTCTTGATGTCCGACATCCGTTAATGGGACAGCGACAGAGTTACTTCCCTATTATCGTTCTTGTAAACACAATTCCAATACGTATTGGCTTGTGAATGAATGGTTGATCACGAAAACTAAGCATTTTAAATTTTGGTAATTTGTTGGTGTAAAAATAGAAAAATAACTGTCATACAGTTATAAAGTCGTACAACTGTTCATTCCAAATCTAGCTGTGCATAAAACTGTCTACTTGAGTTTCATTGCAATCTAACTGAGTTTCAAAGCAACTCTTGTCACTAATATACAATATTTGTATGTGAAATCGGTATTTTTTACTAAGAATCATGTGGTATATGATATTGGTGTCGTGTGTCCATTCAGGAGCTGTACGGCATTCAATCATAGGCTAGGGAAAGCTAACTATAGTTAACAACATCGAGGAAGTAAGACCTCCTCTTTCATATACTAGGCTTCGTTTGACGTAACGAGGTTGAACGAACGATAACGTAGTATGTTTATCATGGAGGGGAGCGGACTCACGCAGCTTTTAACGACACTTGCATTTCTAACTACTGCTACAGGTAATAACCTTATTTGCCCATTTGATTCACAGTAATACGCTGGGGCAGTGGTGGTTGAGAATCCGAATGTTCATCACCCCATCACACCATATATAGTAACCTGCACCAATATTTGATAGCCAGAGTGGTATACACCGGTATACTCTTCCACATTTTTCTAAAACGACAGTATTGTTTCTTGTTTTACCCATTTTAAGAACGCATTTATATATGTTATACTGTTCATCTTTAACAATAGAGTAAATTATAAATAGAATAAAATGTGATATTGGTGTGAAATATGAAACCTTTGGTTTGTTTCTTCGGTTTGCCATATGTGATACCAAATTGTACTGGTGTCGGATGTTTGAACAACTGCCCCGTAAATTTATGGCTGAAATACTGCTGATGTAACCTTAAGTTATAACCCTCTCACACATTCGAATGCGTAATTCGGTTGTAGTAGTTGTGAATGTCTTACTCATGTATGCCTTAATCTACTAGCATTAGTAAAAGACTGGAATGTATGATATGATGGTGTATTTCAATGATAAACAGGAATTACACTGACTGGGTCATCAACGTCCGCCCTGGTGGGTCAGAGGGTCCAGTTTACCTGCACTGTAACAGGGTTATCAATAAGTCAACTCCTATCCTTCCACAGAAATAGTGGTAGCGTTTGTACAATCGAGCTCAACTCATGTCAACAGTTAAGAGCTACTTCAGGTTACAGCTGTTCTTGTGGACAGAATGGAGTGTACCATATGGATATAACCAGTGTCAGTGCGGCAGATGACGGGACATGGGCATGTTCACAAACCAGCAACAACGTCACACTGACTGTTTACTGTAAGTATAATTACAAATGACTGATATGTGTGGAGAATCGTGTGATTTCTAATCTTATGGCATTTTTTTCAGTGTTAAATTGTATTAGGATTGCATGCTGAATTGCCTTGGTGTAGAGTCCATACTATTGCAAAATCCCTATTCCCTACATGATCAGAACTAGGACGCCTTGACAACATGACCAAAATGGTTACCCCGTCCGCAACCTGACACATTAGTTAGGAAGCTTCGAGTTACCAACACTGTACCACTCTTTATCCTTCAAAGTTGAATTGAAGTTATAAATTATGAAACCATTTCTGGGAAACAAGACTCCCTCCTTGAAGACACTGAAATAAATATTTGGATTTTTCTTCGCAGATTCACAATTTGCTTATCATTGACTAACACCATTACTTAGTGCTAGGTGCAATTCTCGCTGGTCGAAGCAACACCAGCTGGAGGAACGAAGAGTGAGAAAATGATGATCACGACAAAGAATATGCATTAAAATGTTTCAGTGTAACTCCTGTGTTTGTTTAGGATTAGTGTATAAACCACTTTGCTATCGATCAACAAATAAACATCAGTCATCTCGCATCAGTAAGTGAAGATATAATAAACAACTTTTGTCAATATAAAATGAAACACCAGATGTTATGATTTACCATTTACATTGTGTTTTCTGTTCTGCGCGATATTTTATATGCCAAAATGAAGTCTACCTTGTGTATTGCCTCGTAAACTATGCTAATAAGAAATCAGCTAAAGCCCAATGTCATACTACCGATGATTTGGATGAAAATACCTAATTGATACTTCAATGCGTTAAATGTCATCATCTGAAAGCATTAGTTTATCAAATAATTTCTAATATCGTGTTATTTTTGGCACTTCTTTTATTTTAGATAATAATAATATCCATACGCGTAGCATTTTGGAACAGCTGATTGCTGCTGCAAAATGTTTTTTATTTATGCAACGATTTGACTGTCACCGTCGAGGCCTTCCGTTTTCGCTTCAAGAAATGAATAAAAACAAAATACAAAAACTTGTATTTATAACCAATAAGAGTTTTGTGCATACTAATATCAAGTTGGGGCAGTGAAGTAGCCCTAATGGGCTTAATGCTTTAGTGTATATAATCACTTACAAATATAATCCACTGTGTAAGATATCAATAATCAATCAACGTGCTATCAGTTAATCCTGTAATCGACTGCTTGGTAAGTCAACTGATCATTTTTCCCTTTTTGTGGTGGCACATGCATATTACATTGCGTGTAATACATTCATCACACCAGACCAGAGTTCTTTTGTATAATTGACTTTATCAGTTAGTCTGAGGCTTCTGCCACAGATTATATCTGTTACAAACTCCCATGCTGGTGTAGTTGTATGCCATGAAATATGGATGTCAAAAAGGAGCTCGTAATTGTTGTATTGTAATACCCAACTAAATTTAACTTTGAGCACAATAAATTATCCCTGCACGTGGTCCTCAAGCTAGGATACGTGCGAGGTGGGACTCACAAATCTGCTGCAGAGGTGACGCAATCTGACTTTTAAAGGAGAATACGAACGAAAACAAAACTTTTGATATATTCTAAAAGTCACCTCCCGTGATTAAAATTAAACAAAAAGTTTGTAAAATAGCTATAGAAACACAAGAAAGTACTTGTATTTCCGCCTATTAGCCTATTACGGAAACACCTGACAGTTAATGAGCAGAAGGTGTATCACGTGACATGACGTCTTATGTGGCTTCCTCTTTGATGTTACCTCACAACTTAACAGTGTCCATGGATTCTGAAGCAGTAAAAGATGTTCCTGATGTCATTTCTGAAATGGATGTTAGACCGTATCAATACGATCCGATTTTACATCTTGCAAGACAATCTTCCAGTGAAGATGAAGAAGAATCAAACGAAACGGAGGCACCACTTGAGGTCAAAATAAATTTAAAGATATATAACCATATCATTTAACAAGAATACTATTTGTCAGCACAATGTGATACAGTTCCAACCAGCAACCCCACCTCTATAAGTATATGACCAGTCCCTATTTTTTTTTTTTTAAATATGATTGCAGTTCCATTTGTGTCAAATGGGTGACTGTACGGTGTCTGGGATTTAAAAACAAAATAATTATACTTCAGACGGGGAAAAATAGAAATTATCTGCTACAAAAATTACACTGGAATTATTTTGTTGAAAAAAAATAGGATCCTAGTTTTCATTGATAACCTATCAAATCTCCATACAAGATCCCAGCCTGGTCGAGCAGAGATAATATTCGCGACGCAGATAAGTTATTCTCCGAAAACTGGTTAATTATAAAATACTAGTCAGGACAATGTATGTTTCCCCAGTGTTTGGTTATGGAAATAGTTATGGTACTCGGTCAAAGTCTTAGAATGACATCTTGTCAGCCAATGAGAATACAGAATAACTTTCAGGGCACTAACAAATAGTGAGTATGACGCCAACGTGCGTAACTGGACAAAATGGAAAACAATGAAAGCAACAGGTACTTCATGATTTGCCGTTGTATTCGGCAATGTTTCCGGTAGACTGCATCATTTAGGGCTCCAAACCGAACCGAACGTTATAGCGAAACTGTTTCAAGCTCATGTGAAATCTCTGACTGATTTTGGTAATATATATCTCATGGGTACCAGTCGAACTGCCCCAGCTACAAAAAAGGTCAAGTGATTTCCAGCGGAATATGCATAATGGCCGAAGCTCAGATAATAGAAACTGTTTTCGCGATAAAAACATAATAAATCATATTTTTGAAATAAAAATTGGGGTACGTGTTTCTGATGTCTTTATCTGTCACCCAGCAAATTATTGCAATTGTCTAGACATCTCGGCGTGACTTGACAAATGGCGCACGAGGCAATCGACGCCCGTCTATTGCATACGGATCATAAAACTGTGAATTTTCTGACGACTTCAGTTCAGGGCTCGTCCAACTGTTCCAACGGACTGTCTGCTTTATGATCACATTGATGTCCGTCGCCATGTGCAATCACCCCAAGCGAGCATATGAGAGCCGTTTTATTGTCGTGAGTTCTACACCAACAGTCATCACAGGGGATAAATACTCCAGTGTTAAAACCGTCAAAGATTTTTTTAATAATGTAAATAATAATTTAATTACTGAGTTTTTAAAGCAAGTAGAATTGTTGCATAAATCTTGAAATATATTTTGCAAAGAGATTAATGTTTTATTATTGGTATTTGAGATTACCAACAGAGGTTGTTAGTGGCTGTATCCTCCAAGGGGGTTAAAGTACTGTAAAATTGTTGTACCCCTGCGAGGATACGTAAGTCCCAAAGCCTTCTAAGTACAGTTCAACTAACCAGAATGTTTAAACGTAGCATTTGTGTGATTTTAATATATGGTTTAACTTTCCTACAATCGCCAGCGGCTGAAGGGATGGTATAAATTTAGCTAGGATTCATGCAGGTAGCGAAGATACTGTAAGTCCCCATTGTCTCTAGTATGGCGATCTACCTTTGGTTGCTGGCGATCTATAGCCCGTTTGTTTATATTGTGTTGTCCTAATTTGAAATCCAGTTTTAGAGAAATCTACTAGTTTTATTTCTGAGTTTGTGATATTCTAGTTGGTTTTACTGTCCTTCGTTGACAGGCTTTTAGTGATTTACATGTATTTATGGTGACGTTAAAAACTGGTAGTTACGATATTGCTGAAATATTGCAGATGTGACTATAAATTTTAACTCACTCCCCACTCTACACCAACAGATCTGCAGTCAGTACCGGACGTCGATGCAAATGTGCTTACCAATGGATCCTTATATATAATGCAAAAGAGAATTGGATGTTTATCTTCCCAGTGGGTTCTAAAACCATAAATGATGTAGAAAAACTGGAACGGTACTTTGCAAGAAGTATTTAGAACTTCTACATCGGATCTCCAAATGCAATAATGCCACAGACGCCCACTCTATGGAGCATGCAAGCTTGTATTGACAAGGTTAAGCTATTGTATCCTGGGCCATAATGCAGGAACCCATATCTATGTATAAACGTTTGAAGAGTATCTGTGACCCATGGCACTTTGAACACAATGAAGAAGTATGACCTCTTCAAATATATACAAGCTTATGTAAATGATGTTCCCCAAGAAGACAACATGAGACAACTAGTTCTGAAGTCAATATCAATGTCAACATTAGAGACACTGAGGTGGTTTAGCAGTTTACTACTAAGACCAGACTTATTATGGTTTAATGCTATTAACAGAAAACTTGTAAACCATAGGCTATGGTACTTGTGTAACATACTAAGCAAATGATCGATCGATGATGTTGTCAAGCTAGGCATTTTGCAAATAATGTCGGATTTGTGTCTACTCTGGCATCATCAGCTGCTTGACTGTCATTACTTACAGAGAAATACACTGTATGAGAACCTATTCTATAATCTGACACTCCATCAATATTTACTTCTGGAAGATTGTGTGGATGATGAACTAAAGATTTTGATGATACTTGGTGGCATTACAAACATCGTAGAATGCTTGGACCTTACAACATGGACGATCTTCATTAAAATTGTCGCCAGAGAAATCAATTTCTGGGCCTAGATTTTCGAAGCTCTCTTCGCGCTAAGATAGTCGTAAGTTAATGTTAATTGTATGGCACTTACGACTCTCGTAGCGCTAAGAGAACTTAGAAAATCTGGACCCTGGAGCCTACAGTCTATACTGTACCTGTAGTATATACACTCTGTGTTTAAATAATGTCCCGGGGATACTCTGGGGTGGCTGTATCTCGCCCAGCAAATCTAATGATGATCTTTCAATAGCCTCTGAAATGATATAATGTATACAACATTTGTAATAATTGTACTCATTCATTCATCATTTATTCATTCATGTTTTTATCGTGTGTTCTTCACAACGAGAAACTACAAGAATGACCCCTAACAGTTACTACCAGTAATGTGGGTGCCCAGTTTCTAATTCTGTTAAATATATGTACAAGATATACAATGTATATGCTGACAATCTCAAATAGAAACTCAAAATTTGAGTGGTTTAACTTTAATTACTTTAATAACGTTGAATGGACAAATCCGGTTTTGTAAGGGGATGAACTATTGCAATGATATTTTGTTTATGCAACGAAAGCAATGTTTTGTTATTCATGTTGTGTTGCTGTCAAATAGCAAACGACATCAGATATTCAACATGGTATATAACTGATCAACTGGTATTTAACTTGATATTAAATAATCTGTCCTACAATAATAACAACATTTCTTTTTTATCATTTAAATGTTGAAGAAATGTATATTAAAAGAACATTCGCATGTCTGATAATTACCCTGTGTCGTCAGAATAATACCTGTTTATATTACTTTGTCGTTACATACTTAAACAATTTATTTCAAACCAAGCTCAAGGGGCTATGACTTTTTCATTTATTTTGACTTTTCGGATGGATCTATTAACAATGTGTCCTCTATGGCAGGGATAGTGGATGTACGTGCGTCTCCGACTGCTAGATGTTATGATATTTTACAGATGGGCCATTGCACAATGTGACTGTAGACAAAGCCTCCACGTTGGCTGTTACAGAGGATGTGACTGTGTCTGTGACTGCCGGAAGTTCTGTTGTGTTTCAGATGGACCATTCAACAATGTGACTGTAGACAAGGCCTCACCATTGGCAGTTACAGAGAATCTGAATGTGCCTCTGACTGCCAGATGTTCCGCTGTCTGCAACCCTGACTGTAGCTACACCTGGATGAAGGGAACACAGCAAGTGTCTGACAACAGAGATCTCCCTATAGGCAGCTTCAGAAGGGGTCAGGAGGGAGAGTACATATGTACAGCCAGGAACACAGCTACTGGAGCTACAGCTGATAGTCAGACTTTGACAGTGAATGTACAGTGTAAGTATAGATGTGTAGTACAGAGAGGAAGGGAGAGTACAGATGTACAGCCAGGAACACATCTACTGGAGCTACAGCTGATAGTCAGACTCTGACAGTGAATGTACAGTGTAAGTGTTGATGTGTATCGCGTGTAGTACAGAGAGGAAGGGAGAGTACAGATGTACAGCCAGGAACACAGCTACAGCTGATAGTCAGACTCTGACAGTCAATGTAGAGTGTAAGTATAGATGTGTATCACGTGTGGTACAGAGAGGAAGGGAGAGTACAGATGTACAGCCAGGAACACAGCTACTAGAGCTACAGCTGATAGTCAGACTCTGACAGTGAATGTACAGTGTAAGTATATCTGTGTAGTGCAGAGATGGAGGGAGAGTACAGATGTACAGCCAGGAACACAGCTACTGGAGCTACAGCTGATAGTCAGGCTCTGACAGTGAATGTACAGTGTAAGTATAGATGTGTAGTACAGAGAGGGAGTGGGAGTACAGATGTACAGCCAGGAGCACAGCTACTTGAGCTACAGCTGATAGTCAGACTCTGACAGTGAATGTACAGTGTAACTATAGATGTGTAGTACAGAGAGGGAGTGGGAGTACAGATCTACAGTCAGGAACACAGCTACTGGAGCTACAGCTGATAGTCAGACTTTGACAGTGAATGTACAGTGTAAGTATAGATGTGTAGTACAGAGAGGAAGGGAGAGTACAAATGTACAGTCAGGAACACAGCTACTGGAACTACAGCTGATAGGCAGCCTCTGACGGTGAATGACCCTCCCGGTGGCTGTGATAGAGCATGTGACTGTGTCTCTGTGACTGCCATGTACTCCGCTGTCTGCAACCCTGACTGTAACGACACCTGGAGTAAGGAGGGGGCGGGGACTCTATGTACAGCGATTCTAACTCAAGTCAGGGTGTGTGTTTATAACGTAATAACTGTGTCCACATTTGATTTCACTTACATGAGATCAATCAATACTTCCTTGAAAGTACATATATACTGAGAGGCAATAAAAACGCATATCAGGAATAAATGTCAGATATACTTCTCATTTGTCCAAAAATTACATATGACGGTACAGGAAATGCATTATGATGACTTGTTAACACTACTGCAGTGTTTACAGAGGATTACGGATGCGACAATGTCTTTGCGAGCATCTCCAACACAAGTGGTATGAGAACACTCAACTGCCAAATGACCCATCTCAATACCGTGTGTGTCCTCCTTGGGCAGCCATGCAAGCCTGGAAACTACCAGGCATTGATAAGCACAATCTCCGAATCAAAGCATGTGGAACGGCTCTCCAGTGGAACTGCAAAGCTTGTGTCAACTCAGCTCCAATTTGGGGAGGATTCAACTGACGTCTCACGCGGCGCCCAAGTTCATCCCACAAATGTTCGATCGGATTAAAATCAGGTGATCGTGAGAGCCAGTTCAAGACATCCACATTGTTGTGATGCAAAGAGTCCTGTGTTATCCTAGCCGTATGTGGTCTGGCATTGTCGTGTTGGAACAAGAGCCGATGTCGTCCATGTCGTCCCATCAATGGCAGAAGCACTGGTTGCAACACGTTTTCAATGTAACGTCGGGCGTTGAGATCCCCTTGAAGAACAGCCAAGTCAGAGCGGAAGTTGACGTTAATTGCTCCCCATACCATAACTCCACCAAAGCGATCACTCTCAATGACACAAGCCTGAGCAAAACGTTCATAGTTACAGCGACATACACGTAGCCTACCATCAGTGAAGCTGACGTTGAAACGTGATTCATCTGTGAAGATGACATCTCGCCACTGTTTAGCACCAATAGCGGCATACTGTCCGGTCACTGGTTGGCCTTCCTCTCGTTCCTATCGTGGCATTTGCAGTCTCTCGTGCTGATCTGAAGCGATTCCGAAGATGATTAACGACGATGTACCGATCTTGCCTTTGTGACGTCACACGAGGCGCTCCCGGAATTGGATGGTCTTGGACACTTCCTGTCGCCCAATGACGTTGCTGCAGCCTCGAAACGGTCGTCTGGTGGACGTGGAAGTGATTAGCAACATCTCTCTGTGTTTGGACAGCATGCAGCATTCCAATCGCTTGGTTCCTTTGGCCGTTGGTCAACCGTGGCATCGTGAATGTGAATGGTAGCCATTTCTCAACCTGTGCTTTTATGGGAGCTGAGTGTGCACATTGCACGTGCACTATGTTTTTCTGTCCATCCAACTGCATTGTCATCACAAATGCTCTTGGGTGCGTTTGAGATGTCACGTCCCTGTGAGTCCATGGGCATCAGAGCTGTGCATTTCTTAACCATATGTTTTCACCATATTGTAGTTTTGGAAACAGCAACATCTCTAAAACGGACTCAGTGTAGAAAGTCATATATGCGTTTTTAACGCCTCCAAGTATATATTTCCCCCTTTTCCGTTTAGGGCGTTTGACTGAGGTTAATCACTATGTTTCCACATTCTCCAAAAGAGAGAAGGAAGACCAGCTTTTAAGAATGACCCAAACTATACGCCCTAAAACGCCTTGACTGAAATACTGACTATGCCATTTCTCCTGATTTATTCACTGATTGGATTATGATGACATCAAAATGAAGGGCATATATGTGTACAATTGTTTAAGTGTTCATATTCAAAACGCAAAAAGGAATGTCTGGTTCATTACTTAAACTGTATAGACCTGTAATTAGACCAGAGAACCGAAACTATCATTATCATTATGTTTCAGAGGAAACTATGAAACGCAAATGCAGGAGACTAATCAGTCGTGAGCATGCAAAGGAGCCGATTTTATTTGCCTCAGAAAGGAATATAGCTGTGAAAACGTTCTTATAGTTCATTTTCTAGTAAATTGTCATTACAAGTAGATAGATGTGCACAGTTACACATAGACCGTAAGGTTTTCAAACGAGTTCAGAAAATTCGGTTTCATTCTTTAATACCAACATTCAACATTTGTTATTAACATTAGTACAAGAAGCAGTGTCGGCATTTTCTACTCTGTACTTTATTTAACACTTCTGGTGACGAATAAATTGTCACTTGACTGTACTGTACTGTACTTTAATACACCTGTAGTGTCATTTAAGTTAGAATCGCCACATTTTCAATCAACTGAATCATCGACAGCTGACAGTAATAAAAGAATAAATTACTAGATATGAGAGAAACCTTACAAGCTTCACAAGTATATATGTAAGTATATATTCAGAATATAGGAGCTGATTGCGTGTTGAATGCAGGTATACCAAGTTTGCATTTTGGGAACTTACTCCTTTGGTTATCTGCTTTGTCTGGAAGCTCTCCTTTACTGATATAATCGTTTCATAAAATACCACATGAGTTACAATTAATGTCACATATGAATCATATATAGCCCTGCAGAAGCAGTCTAGTGATTATGTAACTGTTTATCTCGACAGGGTACCCATCACCACCTACACACAACTGTCCCTCCTGGATAGTCCCAGGTCAGACAACCAGCTGTACATGTCAGACATCAGACAGAGGTAACCCTGCAGGGACAGTCCACTGGATCAGTCCTGGAGGTCAGACGATCTCCTCATCCGGGTCCTCATCTGTGCAGCTGAACTTGACCTCCATCCCGAGATCTGACAATGGGCTGACCTACATCTGTAGGGCAAACAACTCTCTCCCCAGCTCGAACAGTGATGTAACTTACGTTGCCAGCATTGCTTGTACGTAGTAAACCTGTAGAGTTATCATGTCTGTATATATATATGAAATGTCACATTTTTCTATTGTGCACAATGTCCAGACTATGCATAGTATATTATCGATACTGGAACGATTCAAATTCAGCAATTCACAAAAATGGCTAAGTAAAGTTTAATACTGAAAACACACCATGTCATCATATCGTAACCTCCACACATTTTATTTTTCTTTGACAGCTCTAGTCGTCTTGTTCTAAGGGTCACTCTTTCCGCCTTATGTTTTTGCTAGTCTAAAGTTTTAATCATCCATGTTTCTTGCCGTCGTGTTTTCACACCGCAGTCTAGTCATCTTATTTTATCTCCCTGCTCTCTTCATCTTGTTTCACACTCATCTTGGTATGTGGAAGGTGTGAGTTTTCTCTTTTGAAGGATGGTAGCATCATCTGTTTTGGGGATCTAGGCACTTTCCGCATGGTGGCCTCATGTGGTGGCTAGTTTCTAACCGATGAACAGGTTTGCTCTTTGCCAGGCACACGGAATGAACATACTGCCAGTGCTCTCAACTCAATCGACGATTAATCAGCAGTGGTGATAAGATATATCTGTGTTTGATTCATTTACAAAAGGATGGTGGTGGTTAGGTCAACGGCTACTTGGTATAAATGGTGGGTCGTCGTCATTCACAACTGTAAATGAAGAGCTTTGTTATAAGGTTTAACGCCTGTCATTAACAGAAACAAAACTGTTAAACCAGTTTGCAGAAAATCACAAATAACAAACCCACAATCACCGATATATCGAGTTAATTGTGGTATCTTAAATCGGTGTAAAAGGGAACTGACCTGCAACAGTGACCATTGGTCTTGGAATTGTGGAGTAACATATTATATCAGATTGCTGGTGTCAATTTACTGACACGGCAAGACGCGATATCTGTACCGCAGATGGATTAGGAATCATGACAATTTCACTTTTTCAGACCTGGATAAGCCGAATATTATACTTGACAAGAACGACGTCAATGAAAATGATACAGTGAACATTGTCTGTACCGTTGAGAGTAACCCTCCCGCAAAGATAACAATAGACGTCAACGGCAGACAAGAAACACAAACAGCTAGTAATAACCTCAAGCGCTCAACAGTCAAGGTCTGGTGTAGTCACAACGGTACCGTCACATGCAAAGCTGAGAACAATCGGACTAAGAACGTATCCAGTAGCACAGCACAACTGAATGTAAAATGTATGTATAATGCATGAATGGGTTTTTTTAATGCATGAAACAGCTGATATTTTTATTTTTTGTTCTAAAGTAGTTTGCAGGATCTTCATGGGAATGAGACAATATGGCATTATTTATATACTTATGATATTTGTATTATTGGAGAAGTTTCTCATAAAACACACCACCTAATCATCAGAGTTAGCTGTCCGCATGTTGTCTCTAACAGCAAATTATGGTATGGAAGTCTTCTTGAAAGACAACTTTCACAAACGATGCAACAAAACAGATAATGCAACTAGAAAGGGATTATATGTTGTATACCTCGATCTCTTTCAGGTCCCCCACGTGAGGACTTGAGCATGCCTCGAACCAGTGTGGTTCCCGGGAAACCAATGACATTTGTTTCACTGACAGCATATGTCATAGCCAATCCACTACCTCAGTTTACTTGGTATAAACATTCGACTGTACGAATACTTGTGCCCAACGGAACCGATAGTCTGATCGTTTCTAGTGGCCTCAGTTCCACTTTGAGGGTTCACATAAAAAGTGAAGAGGACTTTACAACCTACAGCGTCGTTGTTGAGAACAACATTGGCAACACTGACGTTGTCTTCAGCTTGACAAAAGATGGTGAGTTGGACACAATGAAGGGACGAGGTTGGGGAAGAGACAGTTTAAGGAGGGGAAGGGATTGATAGAGGGGACATGTGTTGTTTACAGGGAATGCTGATACTTACGACTGGATCTAAATATTAACACATTAATCTTTGCCAAACATGTATGTTTAAGTCATCTTAAACGGCTTAGTTTATCGTTTCGTCTAATTTTTTTCGCCTCCTTCCTTCACTGTTATTGATTGACAAGCGACACTGAATGCACGTTTCATAGAACGTGGTCCAATCAAATGAATCATGGCGCGAACCTGGAATAGGTGCAAAGGTCAATGAGTGCCTTTACAGGTGCAGAAAATAATGGGTTTGGATAATTTCTGCAACACATACATGAATGTTGAAGAGATGGACACTTCAGTTTGCTCAAAGATCCTTTGTTCTTCCAGTTGTTTCAGTGTCACCACTAGAGGCGCCATGCAATATCGTCCCCGTAGCCGCCGGAATGGGAGCTGTCATTGTGGTGCTGATTGTGGTTGTTGTCGTCAATCTATACAGACGAAGGCTCTGTCAAGGAACAGGTAGCTATATTAGCATCACTTTATTAACTTGACGTTTCCAGTTTATCGAATTTCGCATTAAACCGACACACATTCGTAAGATTGAAAACTATGACCATTGTATGAATTTACATCAGGCAGACTTTTAGTCTAACCGTTTAAATTAGTATTGTTCAGATATGCAAGATGTACGCTTACATAAAAAAAACATACTCTTAGACTAAAAGGGTGATCCGTTTCGAAGTCTTTGCCCTTGGAACTGTAATGTAGTTTTCCAGCGGGAGCTAGGGTTAACTTTTCTCTAAGAATTTCGTAACAACTTAATTGTTCTAGGTTTGCCTGAGAGGAATATTGATGATGGTGATGGTAAAACAACAATGGGCCTTCAACGCAGTGCAGTAAGAGAAGAGGTTTGTTTTGCTAGGAATATCAATAATAATCCTGTGAAGCATAATATATTCGTTGCTTTGTTCCACCAGTAGCATTGTAACATGTGATTGGTAGCATAGCTTTTAACTATTTGTGATCAATCATCTTGCTTTTGTTTGAAAGATGACACATGATATTCTTTGTTTATGTCCAAATGTTTCCATTAATCCTTACTCAATGTGCCAATCTGTCTTATAGATTAGTGAACATAGACGAGCTGAGGATGGCCCCTTGACCGCTGAGACAGACACGTATTCCAGTCCGTAATTCTTTAAATAATTGTTCTTTTTTTGTCTGACGTAAATATGCTTCACTGCCTGCAAAGTACGATTATTCATTCAAATCGATTTGAAGCAGGCACATTCACAGTGATATCATTTACAGTGCTGCAAAACAGTTTTCCTGCATCAAATAATTCAATGTATAATATGTTAAAAAAACAAATAAGTATGGGACATATGATATTGTATGACACATTTGTGAATTTTATTACATTTCTCGACATAGATGCTTATTCTGGAGTTTATGAAATGGAGACTGACAAACAGACATATACAGAACTAAAGGAATTGGAAACTACCAATGGTTCATCCACACAGGGTAGGTAGGAGACGCACACACAAACTTGCCATCAATGTGTATCCACAATTTCTACTGAACGTAGGATTCTTAATGTGTCATAAATACCAGCATGGTTGTCATTGTGTTTCATTTCCCTTTCTGACAGTTGTTAGAAGCATGCACATTTCCAGATGTAAGCTGGTCTAAATATAACCATGGGAATACGGAGTAGAGGAGGGCGGGTTCATATTCCCAATGGGATGGGTACCTTATTTCGTATGTTATGATGACTAATATCAACAATGTATAGTGCCCAGATTATTTACTGACGTTATCTTTGTAGGAAATGCTACCTATGAAGGTCTCCAAGCGCGAGCACCACAAGTATATGAGGACATGAGGAAATAGAACAGAAACAAACTGAGGTCAACACTCGTAATATGTGTCTACATTGTGCAATTACATCCTCGTTTATCGTTTCGCTGTACATGTTTTTCTTGGGCACAATTGTCTTTCAATTCATATCCTTGTTTCGGGTAATCAATATTGACATGAAACCTCAGTGATTGAGTGAGGTTAGTTTTACACCGCTTTTAACAATATTCCAGCAATATCACGGCAGGAGACACCAGAAATGTGCATCACACATTGTACCCATGTGGGGAATCGAACCCGGGTCTTCGGCGTGACGAGCGAACGCTTTAACCACGGAGCTATCCCACCGCCCCTGAAAACTCAGTGCGAGTGTTTCACTGACTGCACATGGGCATAGATGTTTTAATTGAACTGCATCTGTCTGTTTTAAGTGTCTGTCAGCATGGTCAATGACGACATCTTACGGAATACACCGTTATGTCCTTCACGAATAACAACCCTAAAACTTGGAATCAAATGGATGTTATTTCCTTCAGTATTTTTCAAACGTTTTCGTTCAGGACAATTCTTTTCTTGTAGCATCTTTCCGGGGAAAGAAATGACACAGCTATGCAGACCGAATAATGATTTCTTAAACAAGAAACAGACTGAAGAAAATTGAGAAGAAAGAAACGGAAGCAATATATTATTTTATATCTGGTCAACAAACAATTTTTATACTCAGCTATCACTTTTCGCCAAGCAGTACAGCTTCAAGGTGTTTGCCTACATTTCACGTCTACATGTCTAATTTCACAAGAACGTTCACACACAAGTTATTTGTAAACTAGTGTAGCTAAGTAAAATAGCTACAGTACAATGTATATGTTTCCATGTGTATTATTAATTGATTGTTCGTTTGTTTTATCATGCTTTATCGCTTTATGAATAAATGAATCTTCACACAAACCATGATCTACATAGTGTTATGCCCTGAGTACCAGCTAAGGAAATGTGAACACGAAGCCTATTGTGAAACTACATCCACACAAAACTGAAAATTCAACGCTAGTTATCCGACACTTAACAGGAGTGAAACCGTGAGACACTGAGTGTAGGATTAAAGATATAGATATTTAGAATTAGAATTTTCATGTGTTCATAGTATCTGCTTCTGCCAGTGTATGTTGTCTGTCCACATGTCAGTAAATATCCTAAAATGTAAATATATACATCATGTGCACTGACAACACATACAATCACGACAACTATGGAACTAGTTTTGTTTATCTGAAGTAAGGAAATTATAAATATAAATTTATATAAATGAAGCTGGTATATTTCACGACAACACCTACGTATAGTTTTTGTTTGACCTTTTTAAGAAGTGATGAATGACGGATTCAAATTATATTTGCTTGATAACGGTAACTATTACAGACGTCACTGTTTTACACAAGCTGTTTTCCTTGAATTAGTTGTGTCAACTATATCGCCCACATGTTCTATATTTTCTCTAATTCTTTACTTCCTTGTGTGGTCTTTATGATCTCTAAAGTCAGGAGACAGGGGGAGAGTATATTGAATGTTCGATCAAACACTTAGCTTTGTTTGACCTTGTTTTTGAATGTTATCAACTTGAATGTTACAGGAAAATGTAGAATAGTACTTTGCTTGTCACTGTTGTGATAAGATTCATGCACTTATAACATAAACAACCAATATCAGCACAGTGTGTTTTGTATGTGTTCGTGCAGGTGAACCCCTCTACCAGGAACACTTCCGATTCTGTTTGTATTATATGAACGGGGGAAATATATTTTTGGAATATATTGTCCCTCACAAATGTTTGCGTACCTTTTAACGTATTTGTACAGACGTGGTCCCCCAGGAAAATAGTGAGTGAGGTTAGTGTTACGCCGCTTTTAGCAATATTCCAGCAATATTACGGCGGGGGACACCAGGAATGGACTTCACACATTGTACCCATGTAGGGAATCGAACCTGGGCCTGACGAGCGAACGTTTTAACCACTAGGCTACCACACCGCCCCCTTCCTGAAAAGAAGTGTAAAACGTACCAAATTTGTATTGATTTCAACCATCGTCTTGTCTTGTTAATTACAGAGAAATGGATTGTCTACAAATGCTTAGTCAACTTCAAGAAAAATGATTGTCCAAGACATTAAGCTTAACTCTCACTGTGTAGTCAACAAAACCCTATTTTTGGAAAGTTTTCTTTACTTGTAAGCAGCAGAATCTCTGACCTTCTACACATTAGTGGTAATGCAAAAGTAACAACTGGATGTTAGGTTCATCGATCACTTGATTGTGTATTTTGTTTACAGCCCATCGTAATTATTAGCTACAATAAAATACCATTTGCCTCATGTTAACGTTGAATGAGAAAAATATCTCTTACAGTGAAATTTCAGTTCTCTTTTATGATGATTTGGTACCTTTTGTTACAACAAGGTTTTAAGAATAGCGTTCCCAGGCCCCTCTGTAATATACTTGGCATCATCCTGCAACATTTACAATCATGTCGTCATGACGAAGGCGTTGGGTTCCACGTGTCTCGGTAAAAGTAAAAAAGCCGTCTTTAACTCGTTATTTTCCAGGTGTCCTAAATGACATTGGAGTGATAAATCTCAAAAGGTCTTAGGAAGTGGAGCCGAGGCATGTGATGTGTGGCTGCCAAATATATATGTTCACTGTTTCAATGAAGCTACTTCTTTCATGTCAAACTATTTCTCGGCGGGTTTCTACACGGAGCTCACTGTCAGTTTGCTATATTTTTAACAGGAGGTTGCCATGTTTTACAGTTGAATTGTGTGCTCCGGTGACATTCACGATATGACTCTCAATGTGGCTATTGCGAACATTACTACCCTGCAACAATGGGCCGCTCCAACCACTAAAGCATGTGTATTATATGAATATTGTAAACACATTCACTCTATCCTAGTCATTCAAAACGATCTGCACAATCCTCACACTGTGAAATATGTCCAAATCTAGATGGGCAACAACAAAATCTGGCATTTACAAATACACACAATCGCGAAATCCGCGGCTGGTATATGAGATAAGGGAAATGTAGGTCATAGTGAAAGAACATTCTGTACTGTGTGTGTGTATGTATTCTACTGTTCCTTTAGTAAGTACTAAATTGTATATCAACATTGCACATCTGTGCCGAGTTGAGTTTGGCAGTCATGTCGGTGTCAGCAAGAAGTGGAGGTAAGATTAAAACTAATCGTACTTAATTCCAGTGGTACCATATCAGCATTTCATCCAATCACGTGGTTTGTCCCAACCATACAGTCATCAATAAACATTGCTATTTGCTGCTGATATAGCCTTGCTCCAAGGCTCTACTGAAAGCTAAGCCCATGTATGTACATTGATACTACCCTTTAAACAAGTCTAGATAAGCTAACTGTAATGACGCCAGTGTGTTAAAGGGATATATATTAGAAATTACCATTCAACGATCAATTATAACCTTAGAGACTTGTGCAAGTCTACTGCAGATACATAAACTCAATAAATCACAAATGTTGACGTTAAGGGTAAACACTACATTCAACTGTGGATGCTATCAACTAGACCTGATGACTTCAGTTTTAACCATTCATTCAAACACCAGTCAAGTCCAGGCTGAAACAATATCAACTATGACTTGTTGAACTGTTTAGAAGGAATGTTCACATTAGTTCAGCCATTTTTGTTTATGACTGCGGGACGGCGGACTCTGAACAGCTGAACCATTTTATACACACCTTCCACCCACTGAGAGGAGTTTAGGCACCTCCCCGTGAGTACTTATCAACCACCACCCTACATTTAGAAACAATGTTGAACGTTATCTTGCTCTGAATACTCATGGTATATATCTCTGGGTAATATATTGTCATTGATTTAGGAATATGGGTAAAGTGTATATTTACATTGTACGTACATGAAGATATAATAACAAGCTAGTTGGGGTACCTTGTTCATTCGCAAAACGCAGATTCCGAGAGTTGACAGAAAACGACTTTCGGTAGACCAGTCAATTTGGTTCAAGGTCTCAGATTATATTTCCCGAAAACATACAGTGTGTATGTCATATCCCTGAAATATTACTCCGAAAGCTGAGTAAAACACTGTATACCCAAGCAATCATCAAGTAATTAGTGGTTGTGGTGACCGTGATGAATCATTTGTCCTAGGTAATTCAATCGGTTATACATGTATTATGATTCGGCGAGTAAAGCTAAATAACTTTACATTTTACGATATATAACTTTTCAGTTGTGCCACTGTTTTAAAATATAAACAACACCATTACAAATGTATAATTATGTTTTGTGAAATATTTTACAGAATACTCTCTGAACATGGCGGGATATTCGTATATTCTCTTGTTGATGATACCTTCAACTTCAGGTATGTTTTAACCAGTGAAGATACCTGAATTTGCGTACATTGATTATGATGACGTATGTCACAGGATTGTTTGTCCAGATTTTTTACTGACCGCCGCCATATAGCTGGAATATTGCTGAGTGCGGCGTTAAACAAAATATAAACAAATCAAGTATGTTTTCATTCTACAATCGCGCATCAAGCAGTAGATCTGTGAATGTTATATGACGCACCAACAGAGAATTAATACATTGAAAAGGACACAGACGATGGAAAGTGAACAAAAATCAATTATTAATGGTGTAGAAACTTGTCCTTTCTCGAAAGAGCTCGTTGGAATATTATGACTCTCAGATGTATTATGTTCACTTTTGATTACATTTCTGGGACTTGATTAAGTACTGAGTCTGTACTTTACTAATGAAATATTACATTTGTTACATCTGCCTGCTTTCTGAGGCATTGTGTGTTTGTAGTTCATGTGTATTTTGTTTAAGGAATTACACTTACTGGGTCATCATCGGCAGCCACGCTGGATCAGAGTTTCCAGTTTACCTGCACTGTAACAGGGCCATCAACAAAACTCCTCATCTTCCAGAGGGATAATAGAGACGTTTGTTCAGACTCAACCCATGTCAACAGTTCAGAGCTACTCCAGGTTACAGCTGTTCTTGTGGACAGAGTGGAGTGTACCATATGGATATAACCAGTGTCAGTCTGACAGATGGCGGGACATGGACATGTACACGTTCACAAACCAGCAACAACGTCACACTACCTGTATACTGTAAGTACGCATCACCAAACTTCATGAATCTGATCTGCCAATAACATTACTGCTTGTAATATACACTCAAAGTTTCTGCTTTGTTTAGTTAATGATGTTACCCTCATGTGAAAAACTGCACTTTGATTATGCCAGCACAATTTGTCAGGCAATAATTTCGTATGATCATGATGTAATCTTTCTTTCATGTTGACTATCACAGCTCTGAATACACATATACAATGTGTTCATATGTAACACATGCTATTTTGGGATTACACTTTCTCAATGAAGTACAGATTCTTGTACTTTTGTTGGCTTGAGTTCAATCTGTTATTCGAACCCACACCCTCAGAGTCAGGCACCTAGTCGCCAGCACACAAAGTCAGACGCCTAAGCCATTCAGCCACCCCGGCTTCCAAAAAGTTGGAAGTCGGACAACTGGTAGTCGAGACAGCGGACTTTGTGTACCTCTCTGATGAGTGTAAATTGACACGGCTCCAACGGTCGAAAGCTATACTATTTGGGATTACACTTTCTTAGTAAAGTATAGATTCTAGTACTTCTTTGTTGTTGGGTTGAGTGTCATCCTGGATTCGAACACACGCCATCAGTCTTTGTGTTCTCAGTAGTTGAGTGGGTTAGGCGGCTGACTTTGTGTGCTGGCGATTAGTTGCCTTACTAACGGTGTGAGTTCGAATACGGGATGGAACTGGTGGTCGATATAGATTAGTTCCTGTGGCACTGCACAGCTTGTAGAATGTTACATTATCAACGGTTCTGGCGACGACGGGAGGCCGAAGTGAGCCAGCGGCATAACTAACACATGTGGCAATTGTGTATTATACGATACTACACACAAGGTGTGTGTGCTTTTACAGGATCGTTATGCTCTATTCTGTATGTTGGGATATGCATAAAGAGATTCAACAAAATTAGGTTGGATGTGTAAAGTGTATGAACGTATCAATACCAAGGAAAACCATGGAACATCTAAATAGACAGCGTCCATATTATTAAAACAATGAATAGATGCAAGAGATGATGGCTGGAAATATTGAGGGTTCTGAGTTAATCAAAGATGCTGAATTACAATCAGTGCGAATCCCCTTTGTAACTGGAATGAAAACACATTTTTTAAGGTCCAGATATACCCCTCTGTATTCGCTTATTGTTATATAATTGGAAGTGCGTTTAACCATTTGTGCTTCCGTATCCCACTATTCCATGGTGGCCTCTCCGGTGGATGTGATAGAGGATGTGACTGTGTCTCTGTGACTCTGACTGCCAGATGCTCTGTTGTGTTTCAGATGGACCATTCAACAATGTGACTTAGCCTCTACTGCCAGACCTCCCCAATGGCTGTGATAGAGGATGTGACCTGTGTCCCTGACTGCCAGATGTTCTGCTGTCTGTAACCCTGACTGTATCTACACCTGGAGTAAGGGGACACAGCAAGTGTCTGACAACAGAGATCTTCCTGTAGGCAGCTTCAGAAGGGGCCAGGAGGGAGAGTACAGATGTACAGCCAGGAATACAGCTACTGGAGCTACAGCTGTTAGTCAGACTCTGACAGTGAATGTACAGTGTAAGTATAGATGTGTAGTACACAGAGGGAGGGAGAGTACAGATGTACAGCCAGTAACACAGCTACTGGAGCTGCAGCTGATATTCAGACTCTGACAGGGAATGTACAGTGTAAGTATAGATGTGTATCACGTGTAGTACAGAGAGGGAGAGAGAGTACAGTTGTACAGTCAGTAACACAGCTACTGGAGCTGCAGCTGATAGTCAGACTCTGACAGTGAATGTACAGTGTAAGTATAGATGTGTAGTACAGAGAGGAAGGGAGAGTACAGATGTACAGCCAGGAACACAGCTACTGGAGCTACAGCTGTTAGTCAGACTCTGACAGTGAATGTACAGTGTGAGTATAGATGTGTATCACGTGTAGTACAGAGAGGGAGAGAGAGTACAGTTGTACAGTCAGTAACACAGCTACTGGAGCTGCAGCTGATAGTCAGACTCTGACAGTGAATGTACAGTGTAAGTATAGATGTGTAGTACAGAGAGGAAGGGAGAGTACAGATGTACAGCCAGTAACACAGCTACTAGAGCTACAGCTGATAGTCAGACTCTGACAGTGAATGTACAGTACAAGTATAGATGTGTAGTACAGAGAGGGAGGGAGAGTACAGATGTACAGCCAGGAACACAGCTAGTGGAGCTACAGCTGATAGTCAGACTCTGACAGTGAATGTACAGTGTAAGTAAACATGTGAAGTATAGAGAGGGAGGGAAAGTACAGATGTACAGTCAGGAACACAGCTACTGGAGTTACAGGTGATAGTCAGACTCTGACAGTGAATGTACAGTGTAAGTATAGATGTGTAGTACAGAGAGTGGGGGAGAGTACAGATGTACAGTTAGGAACACAGCTACTGGAGCTACAGCTGATAGTCAGACTCTGACAGTGAATGTAGAGCGTAAGTATAGATATGTAGTACAGAGATGGAGGGAGATTACAGATGTACAGTCAGGAACACAGGTACTTGAGCTACAGCTGATAGTCAGACTCTGACTGTGAATGTACAGTGTAAGTATAGATATGTAGTACAGAGAGGAAGGGTGTGTTCAGATGTACAGACAAGAACACACATACTAGAGCTACAGCTGATAGTCAGACTCTGACAGTGAATGTACAGTGTAAGTATAGATGTGTAGTACATAGAGGGAGGGAGAGTACATATGTACAGTCTGGAACAGTCAGGAACACAGCTACTGGAGCTACAGCTGATAGACTCTGGCAGTGACTGTACAGTGTAAGTATAGATGTGTAGTACAGAGAGGGAGGGAGAGTACAGATGTACAGCCAGTAACACAGCTACTGGAGCTACAGCTGATAGTCAGACTCTGACAGTGAATGTACAGTGTTTGGTAGATATGTAGTACAGAGAGGAAGGGAATGATAAATAGATAGATATTCTTTATTTCCTCCAACTGATTGAAGATTACAATGTGTGGTAATAATATATTTTACGTGAAATGATTATGATAGATTATTGATAGAGCAAGTATCGCCATTTCCTTATAAAATCGCTTACATTAATTATTACTTTTGCCAATGTATCTCTTTCTAGTTCCATTATGCACGCTATTGGACATTCACCAAGTAAAAATGCAAGAATAACATTATCATCTTGATCCCAGATCTTAACAAAAGTTTCTACATCCAGAATATCACATATGGAGTTAAAAAGTTCATTTCTGTCATTCATATTTATCGTACATGACATAAACACGTGCTTTACAATATCACTGGCGACAGTTTTACATGAACATTCTCTTGAAACAATTTCAGCTGATCCATAGAATACTAGTCTTGCAATATCAGTTTACTGGTCGTTCTTCTCTGCCACTAGCATCCAGAAATAGTGTTCATTACTGGATCTTATATTGATATATCTTGAGAGACTAAGTCTTGAATTATACGATACTACGCACAAGGTGTGTGTGCTTTTGCAGGACCGTTATGCACTATTCTGTATGTTGGAGTATGCACAAAGAGCTTCCACAAAATTAGGTTGGATGTGTGTGTAACGTATAAATACCAAGGAAAACCACGGACCATCTAAATAGACAGTGTCCATATTATTAAAACATGAATAAATGCAAGAGATGATGGCTGGAGACATTGAGGGTTATGGACAAATCAAGGATGGTAAATTAGAATCATTGAGTAAGTGGGTTTAACCCTTTGTTCTTCCATATCCCATTATTCTATGATGGCCTCTCCTATGACTGTTATAGAGGTTGTGGCTGTTTCTCTGACTGCCAGATGTTCTGTTGTGTTTCAGATGGACCATTCAACAATGTGACTGTAGACAAGGACTCCCCGGTGGCTGTGATAGACAATATGAATGTGTCTCTGACCGCCACCTGTTCCGCTGTCTGCAACCCTGACTGTAACTACACCTGGAGTAAGGGGACACAGCAAGTGTCTGACAACAGAGATCTCCCTGTAGGCAGCTTCAGAAGAAGCCAGGACGGGGAGTACAGATGTACAGCCAGAAACACAGCTACTGGAGCTACAGCTGATAGTCAGACTCTGACAGTGAATGTACAGTGTAAGTATAGATGTGTAGTACACAGAGGGAGGGAGAGTACAGATGTACAGCCAGTAACACAGCTACTGGAGCTGCAGCTGATATTCAGACTCTGACAGGGAATGTACAGTGTAAGTATAGATGTGTATCACGTGTAGTACAGAGAGGAGAGAGTACAGTTGTACAGTCAGTAACACAGCTACTGGAGCTGCAGCTGATAGTCAGACTCTGACAGTGAATGTACAAGTGTAAGTATAGATGTGTGGGTACAGAGAGGAAGGAGAGTACAGATGTACAGCCAGGAACACAGCTACTGGAGCTACAGCTGTTAGTCAGGCCCTCTGACAGTGAATGTACAGTGTGAGTATAGATGTATCACGTAGTACAGAGAGGGAGAGAGTACAGTTGTACAGTCAGTAACACAGCTACTGGAGCTGCAGCTGATAGTCAGACTCTGACAGTGAATGTACAGTGTAAGTATAGATGTAGTAGTACAGAGAGGAAGGAGAGTACAGATGTACAGCCAGTAACACAGCTACTAGAGCTACAGCTGATAGTCAGACTCTGACAGTGAATGTACAGTACAAGTATATAGATGTGCAAGGTACAGAGAGGGAGGGAGAGTACAGATGTACAGCCAGGAACACAGCTAGTGGAGCTACAGCTGATAGTCAGACTCTGACAGTGAATGTACAGTGTAAGTAAACATGTATGAGTATAGAGGGGAGGGAAAGTACAGATGTACAGTCAGGAACACAGCTACTGGAGTTACAGGTGATAGTCAGACTCTGACAGTGAATGTACAGTGTAAAGTATAGATGTGTGTAGTACAGAGGGGGAGAGTACAGATGTACAGTTAGGGAACACAGCTACTGGAGCCACAGCTGATAGTCGAACTCTGACAGTGAATGTAGAGCGTAAGTATAGATATGTAGTACAGAGATGGAGGGAGATTACAGATGTACAGTCAGGAACACAGGTACTTGAGCTACAGCTGATAGTCAGACTCTGACTGTGAATGTACAGTGTAAGTATAGATATGTAGTACAGAGAGGAAGGGTGTGTTCAGATGTACAAGAACACAGTACATACTAGAGCTACAGCTGATAGTCAGACTCTGACAGTGAATGTACACAGTGTAAAATATAGATGTGTAGTACATAGAGGAGGGAGAGTACATATGTACAGTCTGGAACAGTCAGGAACACAGCTACTGGAGCTACAGCTGATAGACTCTGGCAGTGACTGTACAGTGTAAGTATAGATGTGTAGTACAGAGAGGGAGGGAGAGTACAGATGTACAGCCAGTAACACAGCTACTGGAGCTACAGCTGATAGTCAGACTCTGACAGTGAATGTACAGTGTTTGGTAGATATGTAGTACAGAGAGGAAGGGAATGATAAATAGATAGATATTCTTTATTTCCTCCAACTGATTGAAGATTACAATGTGTGGTAATAATATATTTTACGTGAAATGATTATGATAGATTATTGATAGAGTCACAAATGTTCATATGCACACAAGTGTTTTAGCAAGTATCGCCATTTCCTTATAAAATCGCTTACATTAATTATTACTTTTGCCAATGTATCTCTTTCTAGTTCCATTATGCACGCTATTGGACATTCACCAAGTAAAAATGCAAGAATAACATTATCATCTTGATCCCAGATCTTAACAAAAGTTTCTACATCCAGAATATCACATATGGAGTTAAAAAGTTCATTTCTGTCATTCATATTTATCGTACATGACATAAACACGTGCTTTACAATATCACTGGCGACAGTTTTACATGAACATTCTCTTGAAACAATTTCAGCTGATCCATAGAATACTAGTCTTGCAATATCAGTTTACTGGTCGTTCTTCTCTGCCACTAGCATCCAGAAATAGTGTTCATTACTGGATCTTATATTGATATATCTTGAGAGACTAAGTCTTGAATTAAGATGAACATAAAATAGATTTTCTCGATGAGATTTAGTAGCATCTTTAACAGCATTGGACCAGCATTCCTTACTGATGAATTGACCATTATTGACATAGTTAGCTAGTATATCGTTTAGGTTATACTTATGTACAAGTTGCAGCATATTCTATATCGGGGATTTTCTACTATATACATTGCATGTAGAGCTATCTGTACACATAAATTGACCAAGGGGAACTAGAAACATTACTTTAAAAGCACAGTTATACTTTGCATTACATAACTTTCCTAATAAGTAGAGGGCTCTTTTATCTATGTAATACTGTAGTAGCATGATACCGATACAATCCAATACAACAATACTGGGAGTGCGCTTGTGTAGTCCCTGAACTTTTTTACAAAATTGTCGTTGTACAACTTCAAGCATGTCATACTCTTTAAGAGGAAGTTTACCCCATACGTGACATCCATAGAGGCCACATGATAAGATTACCCTCTCCCAGATACCTGCTGCAGATATCGGGTTAAGACCTCCAAAATACAATCCATTATTATGATTAGTGTTCATGAGTACTCGTAGCTTTTCACATGCAGATTTTGTACGTTCAAGTGATGATTTATCTGTACTGAGATATACACCTGCATATTTAATAGATTTCCTTTGTGCAACATGCATATCACCAATTAATACATTACTGATGTTAACGTTATTGTTTGAGCATTCAAAGTGTAGAACCGCACACTTGCTTACATTGTATTTCAGCTGCCACTTATGAGCATAGTTTGTAGCGACATCGAGAAGATTTTGCAGGCCTTTGGTAGAGGAACTCATCAGAGTAGTGTCATCAGCAAGAAGTATCCCAGGGCATTTACCCCATGGCAAAATTAAGCCAGAATCTGAATGCCGAAGTTCATATAGGAGGTCATTAATAAATAATGTGAATAGCCAGGTGGACATTACTCTACCTTGGCCTAATCCTTGATTCACGGGGAATGTATCCGATTTAAACCCTTCAAAGCATACAAATGAATCCATGGAGCTACAGGAGAGCCTTAATATTATTAGCCTTATACAGATGTACAGTCAGGAACACAGCTACTGGCGCTACAGCTGATAGTCTGACTCTGACAGTGAATGTACAGTGTAAGTATAGATATGTAGTACAGAGAGGGAGGGAAAGTACAGATGTATTTTCAGGAACACAGCTACTGGAGCTACAGCTGATAGTCAGACTCTGACAGTGAATGTACAGTGTAAGTATACATGTGTTTCATGGGCAGTACAGAGAGGAAGGGAGAGTACAGATGTACAGTCAGGAACACAGCTACTAGAGCTACAGCTGATAGTCAGACTCTGACAGTGAATGTACAGTGTAAGTATGTGTAGCTGTAGCTGTGTAGGCCGTGTTAAGGTATGGCAACAACGACGATTGAAGCGCTGAGATGACTTTGACGACTCCAAGGAATACGGCTACTGAATCTTACAGCCCGACTCTCGGTGATTGTACAAGCTTAGTATTATTTGTGTAGTAAACAGAGCTGTCAGACTATAAATGCACACCCAGGAACAAACTGCTACATTAAAACCCTCACCGTGTATGCTATAGTCTGAAATTGTTAACATGTGTACAGGGTACCCTGCACCACCTACACACAACTGTCCCTCCTGGATAGTCCCAGGTCAGACAGTCAGCTGTACATGTCAGACATCAGACAGAGGTAACCCTCCAGGGACAGTCCAGTGGATCAGTCCTGGAGGTCAGACGATCTCCTCATCCGGGTCCTCATCTGTGCAGCTCAACTTGACCTCCACCCCGAGATCTGACAGTGGGCTTAACTACATCTGTAGGGCAACCAACTCTCTCCCTAGCTCGAACATTGATGTAACTTACGTTGCTGGCATTGCTTGTACGTACTAAACGTGTATAATTATCATTTCTATACACATTTCTGTCGTGTGAGTGTACACTATTTCACACAATGTCCTTACTCCATACATACATTTGATTAATTACATTCTCAAGGTTTTCATCGGTGGTAGTTCACAAACTAAACTCCATCACAGTGAACACATTGCATGTAAATTAAATCTACTTCACGTTCACTTTATGGAAGCCCTATGCTTTTGGAACTGGAGCATTAAGATGTTATATTAATTGGTATGTGAGCAACATTAAGTACTTGCAATGGGAACTTATGCTACATTTGGATTTTACTTAACTCGGAAGATGGTTCTTTGCCTCACGCTGAGGTTATGTGCAGGAATCTTGGATGGAAAACTTAATCACTACCCCCACCCTCAAATGCTTGAAAAAAAATATTGATTGATCATTTCGCACCAAAAGCCAACTCAAAAACGATAAAAAAGGTATCGTGATATTCTCTTAAAAATCTATCAGTACGAAACGAGACAAATGATATGTGACCATTGACTCATGCCTTTAGAACAGTCTCACTCTTTCCATGGTGCATTTTAAAGTTTGGCTTTATAGCTGATGTATGTACAGTGAATGTACAGTGTAGGTATAGATGTGTAGTACGGAGAAAGAGGGAAAGTACAGATGTACAGTCAGGAACACAGCTACTAGAGCTACAGTTGATAGTCAGACTCTGACAATGAATGTACAGTGTAAGTATAGATATGTAGTACAGAGAGGGAGGGAAAGTACAGGTGTACAGTCGGGACCACAACTACTGGAGCTAGGGCTGATAGTTAAGTGATTGACTAATGCGGTCTATAATTCTTGCTATAGATTGTTAAGTGATTGACTAATGCGGTCTATAATTCTTGTTATAGCTTGTTAAGTGATTGACTAATGCGGTCTATAATTCTTGTTATAGCTTGTTAAGTGATTGACTAATGCGGTCTATAATTCTTGTTATAGCTTGTTAAGTGATTGACTAATGCGGTCTATAATTCTTGTTATAGCTTGTTAAGTGATTGATTAATGCGGTCTATAATTCTTGTAATAGCTTGTTAAGTGATTGACTAATGCGGTCTATAATTCTTGTAATAGCTTGTTAAGTGATTGACTAATGCGGTCTATAATTCTTGTTATAGCTTGTTAAGTGATTGACTCATGCAGTCTATAATTCAGCATTAAAGGGAAATACATACGCAAGATGACTATGACTCATTGTGTGAGTGAGGGGTCCCGTGTGTGTACAAGCATATATGTATGGAGTAAACTTTCGGTTTAACAGTTATAATTTGTGGTGTTCAGCTTTGCAAAATTCACGATTACCTTGTAAACATGCACCAAGTCTAAAAGGATGACCTGTTCTGCGTACCGTCAAATCTTAGCCTTGTGAACTGCTTCGCTCTGTTGGAGTTTGGACTTACTTAATCTGAAGAATTCGTAAGAGCTTCGTTGTTTCAGGTTTACCCGCGAGGACTGTTGCTTATACCGATAGTGAAACAACAGTGGACATACAACGAGATGAAGTAAGGGTGCGTCTGTGCTGCTTCATCGTCATCTTTATTTCGTCCATTAGGAGATTATTGTGAAGATATTATCATAATCATGTAACGCATAAATTATTGTGTTGCTCCACCAGTAACATAGTTGTAATGTATGGTAGCAAGTAATAATTTGTATTCAACTATTTTACAAATACTTAAGGAAGGTGGAGTCTGACATTCCTTGTTGATGCAAAAACTGTGTCTGTCCATACACTGAAAGTATCTAAATGTGCCAATTTGCCTTACAGAGTAATAGACATGGACGAGCTGTGCTTGGACCCTTACCCGCTGAGACAGACCGTAACTCCTTGTTATTTGATTGCATTCTGCTCGACCTATGTATAATATGCAGCTTATAATACATTCTCCCAGTGTGTTGTGTTTATTTTCGTGAGATATGTCTAGGGCTTACATTTAATGTGTACATACTCATATGCATTTTTGTTTTAGCATGTCTTTGTTCTTAATGAATAAATAATTATACACACAAATAATGATTTACTTAGTTTTATGTTCTGAGCACTGGTAAAGGAAATGTGACCACCAACAATTTGATGAAACTACATCTTTACTGAACTGAAAAATCAAAAGAAATAAATATTTGAATGGCGGTCATCAGTGTTGAAGATGAATAAATTAAATTCCAAATTCAGGCTGAAAATAGGATTCTCCGATAAAACCAAATGTACAAACAGAAATTTGATTTTCTCTTTTTGTCTTAACATTGTACACAGCTCCTGGACGTGTAATCCCTTTAAACGTCCGTCCTTGAGTTTATGGGCTAGTCAACACAAGTCAATGACAGCTCTGTAACTCAAGATTCGTACGACATTGTTAACTTTTAGCTGAAAGTGCACTTGATCTGTTTGCCAAATTTACCGGAGTGATTGTGTAAACTGACTATACCATTCTTATAATGACATTGATGTCAATGCACCAGCATCAGCTTAACTATTATTATCATGAGCAGCAACACAGTCCTGTGTTGGTTGGCCACGGAAGCACAACATGATGCTGTGGATGAGATGTTCGTTACTACAGGTTGACAATACATGTACATAACATGCTAGGCTTGCCAGTGAATATCATACACTACTTGGTGTAAGCCTGGATTTTACACTCAGACAGCTAAGAAGGTGTTCCCATCGCACCAGGACCCTGGTCATTGCTATTCCGACATGGATGTCTTTTTGTGTTACAGGAAGACACCGCAATTGCTCAGATTGTTAGTGAGTTCCTCCATAAGAACATAACAACTCACCAAGGTCAGCACTCAGTCCAGACTTGTCATCCATCAAACATGTCGGGGATATATTTGGAAGTACATTACTGTAATGAACCGTTGGCCACACTCTACGAACTCGGTGCTTTCCTGCCGGAACTATAAGTTGGGAATGCACCACACAGACATTGGTCGCTTGATTAGGAGTAAGCCTCGAATTGTCTGTAGAATAAGGGATTAGGAGATCCACGCGATATTTATAAGTTTGCGGTTCATGGTAAAATGACGATATGGACATTAGGGCGCTTTCACCAGTCAATTATGAACATAAGTTTTCAAAGTGTGGAGTTGACCAGTACTGCCGCTCTTGACACCAACCACGTCGTTCACTCATGTGACGATCCGTAAATCGTCGGATAACATGCGGACGTCGGGCATGTAGGTTTCAAATGTGTAGCCGATTAGGAATAGTCTGTCCACTCACTCTAACACCTAAAGCTCTGTGTACAAGGGTTTTGTAACACAAAGGTACTAATGAAACTGTCTTGTTGTCTCCAGTTGCAGCTCTTTGTCGAGCATGTTTGTAATATTGATCATGCCTCTATTGTATTTCAACTTAATGTAATATATAGCATGAAGTTATCGCACTGTTTGACACGGTGATATAACAGCGAAGGACACTATACATTATGATGTGAAGTGCATTACTCATTTAAAACCGATCCAGAACTGTTAATACCAGAAGCTGACATAATACCAAGCACATATCTGCTCCCGAGTATTCCCATGTGAACTTAGTAGGGGTTAAACGGTACTCTATCATAGTGCTTCTTCAGGTACAGGCACCCATGAAAAGCCACCTCCTCGTGGTGGGTGCTGGGTCACGCTAAGCGCCCTTCAACCCCCCGTTGTGGACCCGGGGGGATATTTGGTCCACCTACCCGTTTGCCGTGGGTTGCGCCCCTGTGTCGGTGGAGGACGGGAGGCTGGTGGTTGAGGGCACTGGTTCCAGGAACAGTGTTCCTTTGCCCAACACACCACTTCGCCCCTTACTTCACCTAGACGGGTGGTTGAATGGGCCCGGTTCAACCAATCGGCTGGTCATGCCGAGCCCTGAGCACTCTACTTTCATTGCTCACTCACTTTTTGGCTTGGTATTTTTATACATATTGTTAAACGTATTGTGCTTGTTTATTATTCTACACTGCTTTTTGAAACATCTGAAAAGTAGAAATTTGCCTAGATGCTGGTGCCAGAAGGCGATGGCTCATGGGCCAATCTGGTGGAAAGATTAATCTTTTAGTTTTTCTGCTTGAGTATATCATCCGAGTATCCTTGGTGCTGCAAGCTGGAGATCCACTTGTTTTTAGCATTGTCCTTGTGATACTCCGTGGTGGGTGGGGAGCTCGGATGATGAACCATTAAAAACTAACCATGGCTTACTGAAACCCCGATTACAAAAAAGCGTCCACTTGACACTGATCCAGATGATAGCGACCAACGACTGTCCACCTCCATTGATTACTGGCCACGCTTCTAGTGATGGAGACAAAAGATAACACCAGACTGAAGTTAAATCCTTTTGCTATACAAAAGGCATACAAGGCATAGCTGGTGATGTTAAAACATCTAACGTTTACGTTCAGGGCACTGCTTATTGAATGCAGCAAAAGGGACAGGCTAATAACCTTATGAGTACTGCAACGTTCGTCGGCATTCCGGTTTCGATATCTCCTCACAGAACACTTAATACCAGCAAAGGAATTGTAAGAGACCGAGATCGATTGTTCACCGACATGTCTGAACTTGATATTGTTTCAGAAATGAAAGATGAAGGGGTCTTATATGTAAAGCGTTTTACAACACGTAAAACCAGGAAACCATTTCAACAAACACTTATCTGTTTTCATTTTCTCTCCAACTGCTCCAAGATCACTAAAGGCAGGGTACTGTAACATTACTGTCGACACGTACATACCAAACCCACTGAGATGTTTTAAATGCCAAAAGTTTGGTCATGGTGTTAGTACTTGCACATTGTCTGTTGTGTGTGCTCACTGTAGTGAGAAGACACATACAACAGAAGATTGTGTCAGTAACTTTAAGAAGTGTACCAATTGTGCAGCTGATCATTCAGCATTCTCAAAAGACTGTCCCATTTGGAAACAGCAGATGGAGATAAATAAGATTAAGTTTACTCAAAATATCAGTTTTTCTGATGCCAAAAAGCTCGTCTTGAGACCGGAAATTAAGGAAACTTATGCTTCCAAAGCCAGAACATCTTCAGAAACAACCCCCACAATAACTAAATCCTCTGTAAGCTGTCAGACGAACTTGACTTGGATCAAAACAGATTCTCCTCAGATTTTGTTACCTGCAATGTCTACACAAACTGCAGACCCACTTCCTGGTACGCCCAAAGTCCAATCAGAACCATCTTATGACCGTGACACTTCTCAGTCAACTCAAAGGTCTCAATCAACGTCAAACGTTCAACCTATCGTTAAGAACAAAGGCAAACCGAAGCCAGATTCAAAGAAACAAAGTGGCAGAGCCCCCAAGGGGTCAGATGATAAAATCAAGTTATTTAACAAATACGGATCACTTGAGGACATGGACGTGTCCGAAAACGTCTATTCTAGTGCACATAGCTTGTCGCCCTCGAAAACGGTGCGGGGTAGATCCCCAAATAATCCGCCTAAAAAATAGGTCTATCTACCAATATTGTGCAGTGGAACTGTAGAGGACTCCGGACAAATTTTAATGAATTACAGCTATTAATCCAGGATTTAACACCATCAGCGTTCTGTCTGCAAGAGACGTATCTGAAACAGACAGATAATTTTAACTCAGTTTGAAGCCTATAATTATTTTTCCCCTACAGGTGATAGAGCCACTGGAGGTTCTACTATCCTTATTCGACAGAATGTAATTCACAGCCCTGTTACTCTTAACACTAATCTCCAAGCTGCTGCAGTGCGACTTACTCTGGGTGTAGCATTTACATTGTGCTCTCTGTATATTCCACCTTCATCCACACTTCAGCTGACTGATCTTCAATCACTCTATGATCAACTCCCAAAGCCATGTGTTATCATGGGTGACCTAAACGGTCACAACCCACTCAAGGGCAGTACTACCACTAATACTAAAAGTAAAATAATTGAAGACTTCATTTCCAATAATGACCTGTGCATATTTAATGATGATTCAAGCACCTATCTGCATCCTGCAACTGGCACATATTCTTCTTTGGATTTATCTGTTGCAGATTCTAACCTCCTGAATGAATTTGATTGGTCAGTTCATGATGACCTTTGTGGAAGTGACCACTTCCCAACTATGCTTTCAGAAACCACTCCATCTGATTCTCCATCGTACACAAGATGGAACTTTTCGAAGGCTAACTGGTCTTTATATGAAACTTTATGCACATCGAAACTGCGACCTGAATATTTCAGTGATATAACTGATCCCATTCAAACTTTTGCTGACATTTTAAAGCAAATAGCTGATGAGTGTATACCAAAGTCCTCTACGACTCCACATGTACGAAAACCATGGTTTAATACAGATTGTAGACAAACCAGAAAAGCGAGGAAAAAGGCTGAGCGTTATTTCCGCCATCACCCAACTGTCCACAACTTAAATAAATTTAAAATACTTAATGCAAAGGCGCGTCGTACCTTCAAACAAAACAAACGACAATCTTGGAGAAATTATGTCTCCAAAATTAATTCACGCACGCCAATGTCTAAGGTTTGGAACATGGTTCAGCTAATAAAAGGCAAAGGTTCAAAATCAGCTGTGCACCATCTTAAAGATGGTGATAACTTGCTAACTGATAAATCTGACATTGCAAATAAAATTGGCGAAACCCTTGCCAAACATTCATCATCGGCAAATTATTTCCCTGAGTTTCAGAGATATCAGAAACAAAAGGAAAAGACAAAGCTTAATTTCGAATCACATAACGGTGAAGATTATAATGAAGTGTTTTCATTACATGAGCTACATACTGCTCTTGAGCAAGCTCATGACACTGCAGCGGGTGATGACAATATACATTACCAGCTACTGAAACACTTACCTGAACCATGTCTGATGACACTTTTAGATATATTTGACCAAATTTGGACGTCTGGAGAATTTCGTCCTTCATGGCGTAATGCCATTGTAGTCCCAATACCAAAACCTGGCAAGGATCATACACATCCGTCTAATTACAGACCGATATCTCTAACTAGCTGTGTCTGTAAAACCATGGAACGTATGGTGAATAATAGATTAACTTGGTATCTTGAAACCAATAACCTTATTACAACTATTCAATGTGGTTTCAGGAAAAATCGAAGTACCATTGATCATTTGGTACGATTAGAATCCTTTGTTAAAAATGCAATCGTAAATAAACAACATGCCGTATCGATATTCTTTGATCTCGAGAAAGCATACGATACCACCTGGAAGCATGGCATTTTAAAGGATTTACATGATTTTGGTTTGAGAGGCCGTTTGCCTCTTTTTATATCACGGTTTCTAAAGGACAGACAATTTCAAGTCCGAGTGGGTTCAACCCTGTCTGACCATTACAATCAGGATCAGGGTGTCCCTCAAGGCAGTATTTTGTCTGTCACTTTATTTAGTATCAAGATCATTAGTTTATCCAAGGTTTTAAACGATTCAATAGATGGATCACTTTTTGTGGATGATTTAATATTTCTTGTCGTGGTAAAAATATGCATACTATTGAACGGCAATTGCAGTTGTGTTTAAATAAAATAAATAAATGGTGTCTTGAAAACGGTTTTAAGTTTTCCAAGTCCAAAACTAATTGTCTACACTTTTGTAGAAAATATAAACCGCATAAAGATCCAGAACTATCTTTAAATGGCACTCCCATCAAAGTTGTTAAGGAGGCCAAATTCTTGGGTCTAATTTTCGACTCCCATTTAACTTTTTTGCCACATATTAAATCGCTTAAGGCCAAATGCCTGAAGGCACTCGATTTGTTGAAAGTTGTTTCCAACTCAAAGTGGGGAGGGGATCAAGCTACCCTCCTCCACCTATATCGATCATTGGTCCGCTCGAAACTTGATTATGGCTCCATCGTATATGGTGGAGCCTGCAAAAGCAACCTAAAACTACTTGATTCTGTCCACCACCAAGGCCTAAGACTTTGTCTTGGATCCTTTAGAACCTCTCCTATTGATAGTGTATATGTTGAAGCAGATGAGCCCTCTCTAACACAACGTCGTATCAAATTATCTTTACAATACATAACTAAACTATATTCTAGCGAGTCTAACCCTGCATTTAACTGTGTCTTTAATCCCTCTACGAGGATTTATACAACAAAAAACCGTCTCTTGTTCCGCCTCTTTGGCACAGAATTAAGCCCTTCATTTCTGCTGCCGGCATTGAGCTGAAAAATATAGCTCCTTCCCGTCTTCTTTCTTCTCCGCCTTGGCAATTGGTTAGGCCACAAGTTGATCTAAGATTAACTACATTTAAAAAATCAGAAACAAACGAATTACAGTATAAACAAGAATTTAGTCAATTAAGAAATAAATATAATACATACAAATCCTTATTTACAGATGGGTCCAAGGATGGTGGCGCAGTGGCATGAGCCACTGTCATTGGATCCCGAACAATATCTTCTAGAATACCGGATAACAGCTCTATATTTACAGCAGAAGCAAACGCCATCTTAACAGCTCTTAAATATATTAATAAACACCGTAAATATGAACAATATATCATCTTTTCAGATTCTCTTTCGTGTCTTCAGGCTATTAAAAATCTTTCTTGTAAACATCCACTTTTATTAGAAATTATTGAAGTGTACAATGAACTTGCTACTGGCCAATGCGACATCGTCTTTTGTTGGTTACCCAGCCACGTTGGCATTTCTGGGAACACGATGGCTGATATTGCTGCTAAGGCAGCCCTCAACAAATCTGTGACACCACTTCTTATCCCATACTCTGATTATAAAGCCAGCATTAGAACATACATCCGCGATCTGATGCAAAGAAGTGGGACACCCTAAGTAGGTATTAATAAATTACATGCAATAAAACCCTACATTGGTTACACCTTCTTGGGTTGTCAGTCCAGATTTGAGGAGGTCATTATATGACGATGTCGCATTGGCCATACCAGATATACTCATGAATATTTATTGAAAGGCGAAGATCCTCCGTTTTGTATCCCTTGTGATGAAAGGATCACAGTCAAGCATGTCTTGCTTGACTGCATTGAATATTCCATCACAAGGGATATCTATTTCAAATCCAAAACTCTGATGGATCACTTTTTTGTGGATGATTTAATATTTCTTGTCGTGGTAAAAATATGCATACTATTGAACGGCAATTGCAGTTGTGTTTAAATAAAATAAATAAATGGTGTCTTGAAAACGGTTTTAAGTTTTCCAAGTCCAAAACTAATTGTCTACACTTTTGTAGAAAATATAAACCGCATAAAGATCCAGAACTATCTTTAAATGGCACTCCCATCAAAGTTGTTAAGGAGGCCAAATTCTTGGGTCTAATTTTCGACTCCCACTATAATTTTTTTGCCACATATTAAATCGCTTAAGGCCAAATGCCTGAAGGCACTCGATTTGTTGAAAGTTGTTTCCAACTCAAAGTGGGGAGGGGATCAAGCTACCCTCCTCCACCTATATCGATCATTGGTCCGCTCGAAACTTGATTATGGCTCCATCGTATATGGTGGAGCCTGCAAAAGCAACCTAAAACTACTTGATTCTGTCCACCACCAAGGCCTAAGACTTTGTCTTGGATCCTTTAGAACCTCTCCTATTGATAGTGTATATGTTGAAGCAGATGAGCCCTCTCTAACACAACGTCGTATCAAATTATCTTTACAATACATAACTAAACTATATTCTAGCGAGTCTAACCCTGCATTTAACTGTGTCTTTAATCCCTCTACGAGGATTTATACAACAAAAAACCGTCTCTTGTTCCGCCTCTTTGGCACAGAATTAAGCCCTTCATTTCTGCTGCCGGCATTGAGCTGAAAAATATAGCTCCTTCCCGTCTTCTTTCTTCTCCGCCTTGGCAATTGGTTAGGCCACAAGTTGATCTAACATTAACTACATTTAAAAAATCAGAAACAAACGAATTACAGTATAAACAAGAATTTAGTCAATTAAGAAATAAATATAATACATACAAATCCTTATTTACAGATGGGTCCAAGGATGGTGGCGCAGTGGCATGTGCCACTGTCATTGGATCCCGAACAATATCTTCTAGAATACCGGATAACAGCTCTATATTTACAGCAGAAGCAAACGCCATCTTAACAGCTCTTAAATATATTAATAAACACCGTAAATATGAACAATATATCATCTTTTCAGATTCTCTTTCGTGTCTTCAGGCTATTAAAAATCTTTCTTGCAAACATCCACTTTTATTAGAAATTATTGAATTGTACAATGAACTTGCTACTGGCCAATGCGACATCGTCTTTTGTTGGTTACCCAGCCACGTTGGCATTTCTGGGAACACGATGGCTGATATTGCTGCTAAGGCAGCCCTCAACAAATCTGTGACACCACTTCTTATCCCATACTCTGATTATAAAGCCAGCATTAGAACATACATCCGCGATCTGATGCAAAAGAAGTGGGACACCCAAGTAGGTATTAATAAATTACATGCAATAAAACCCTACATTGGTTACACCTTCTTGGGTTGTCAGTCCAGATTTGAGGAGGTCATTATGCGACGATGTCGCATTGGCCATACCAGATATACTCATGAATATTTATTGAAAGGCGAAGATCCTCCGTTTTGTATCCCTTGTGATGAAAGGATCACAGTCAAGCATGTCTTGCTTGACTGCATTGAATATTCCATCACAAGGGATATCTATTTCAAATCCAAAACTCTGAAGGATCTTTTTTAATAATGTCAGTTCTCATTTAATTCTTGCATTTTTAAAAAAATTAGATTTGTTGACTGATTTGTAAATAGTTAAATATGTTATTGTTGGTAGTTTATATTAGTAACTGAGATTGTTAGTGGCTGTACCCTCAAAGGGGGTTGACGTAGCGTAAAATTATTGTCCTCCTGAGGGGGTACGTAAGTCCCAAAACTTTCAAAGTCAATTTAAGTGTACCAGGTTTTTAATCGTAGAATATGTGTGCTTTTAATTTATGGCTAGATTTCTCTTCTGTCGCCAATGGCTGAAGGGATGGTGTAAATCCAACTAGGGTCCATGCAGGTAGCAAAAGAAATGTAAGTCCCCATGGTTCCTAGTATGGTGATCTACCTTCAGTTGTTGGCGATCTATAGCCCATTTTTACATTGTATTGTCTTCTTTAATTGGAATATTTTAGCTTTGTTCGCTAGTTTTATATTGATATCTGTGATATTCTAGTTGTTTTACTGCCCTTCGTTGGCAGGTTTTTTTTTTTTATAATATACATATATTTCATTCTAATATCGAATGTTCTCGTCACGATATGGCTGAAATATTGCCGATGTGACGTTAAATATTAACTCACTCACTCACTCACTCACTCTTCAGGTACATATTTGAAGGTACATCAACGCTTCCATTTCTGGGCAAATTTTGTAAAGTCTGGGTGATTTCTGTTCGGGTAGGACATGCATACCAATTTGGCGAATACATGGTGTCATCACCGATTTTAACTGATCAGTTTGTATAGCTTTCACAGCTATTTGTCCCTTTTACACCAAACGTACTTTGTTTCTGAGGATAGTCAATAATATATAGGTATTATTTTGGACTGACGTTCCATATCTAATTCAAATGGGTCAGTGTTTCTGCCAGTGGACTGCAGTCCCCTAGATCCACCATAAGCTCAGACGTATGTTTAAGTATGCTGGATCAAATACAAAAGAAATGTTTGGTCTTTGATTGTCTGGTTTGTTTACTGGCCGCCGTTGCATGGCAGGAGTATGGCTGTGCGGCCTCAGGCAAACAATGCTTCCATCTTTTTTACATATTTTTCATTCATTAATTCATATAATTTTCAGAGCTATATATGTGTCCCTTTACACCAAACGATCTTTGTTTCGGAGGATAGTCTAGACTTTTCGTTCGAACTACCATACCATGTTTGACTTTCTTCCATATTTTGTTAAGTCTATATTTGTATTCTGCTCGACTTATGTAGAGTATACTTTATAGTATATATTCACCCTGGGTTTTCACAGTGTGTTGTGTTTATTTACGTGTGATATTTATAGGGCTTATGTCAGTGACAGATAACTAAAATACAGCAGCATATGCGGTAATCCGTGGATCTGTTGGTTTTCGGTGTTTGATGTTTGGTTTTACATGTGCCCTTACAGGACAATGATTACAATTATTTCCAGTAAGCACGAAAATTCGTTCATGATGCAAAAATACAGATGACACTTTGTAGCGAGAACTGCTCACGCTTGGCCATCGATGAGATCCTTGTATGCACCTCGGATAATATTGACCTGATTCCTTTGCTGTCCATTGGTGGTCACACACTGCTCAATTTCATTAGTCAACGTTTCATATGAATTCATAACGTATATCTGTTGTTTTATGTGTTGCGTTACAAGTATCCGTATTGTACTAAGGGTATGAAACATATTTTGTAGGTATCTCATGCAGCTTTTCTCTTACAGAGCTGCACTTTGAGACTTGATTGATATCTGAACATTCTGTTGATTAGACCCTCGGGTACGTTTGCAGTCTACACACTTATACGGAATTTACAAAATTAATTTTTGTCACTGTCATCCCAGGTGTCGTCATTGCATTACAAAGGTGTTCTTTTTCCACGTGTTACGGTGATTATCATCATATAAAGACTTTCTGTTTTGTTCCTTGATTTTCTTATGTGTGTTGCATACTTTGAACATTATAGCAACCGCATATCTGCATCATGTAATCTGTAATTATACATATGCTTTCACTATGCCCACCAACGATAATTGTATTTAATCATCGATTTCCGCTGTGATATGGACGTCAAGGTGGTTTGGTGAATGGAAACCTCTGACCAAACTCTCTCACATATTTACTGGTACCATGGATTATTCCTTGTACCCAATCGGACACGTTGCGAGTATATCGCACTCACTGCCTTCGCCTTAAACATTAGACATTTACTTAGAAACAGCAATTAAACAACAAAACTAGAACAACACATAAGTCTTTTATTCAGTCATATCTGAGTATGCAATGCATACAAGCATACAAGCTGAATACAGTCTTTTCTCATATGTTATCACGAAAATAAATAGTCCAAGTATGAATATTTACCTTTCATATAATCAGTTACAATATCAGTAAATCATGGAGACCTTTTCAAAGGGGGCTCGTGACAGTTTATATTTGGTAATTCATCTGTTTTTATAACTAAATGACACTGGACAAACAACTACAAAAACGGCTTAGCGATAATCAGTTCAATAAACATGCCTTATATGACATACTGAAATAGTATGACGTATCTGTGAAGTATATACAGTGAAACGCGTATAAAATGATCATACTGAATTGAATGTCATTGTATCGGGAAGTCGCGTAAGTAAAACATACTATACATTTACCCCAAAATACTAAATATTACATTTAAATTACAAACTTCTATTAATATATACAGCTTGAGTCTGTTGAGTCCTCTCAATGTGACTATTAAATATTATGTATATTTAATCAGGCGAAATATGCAATCATTTTCAGTCAATTTTTTAAACTTATGAATAGAAACATTAACTCTTAATAATCACGCAAACCACATGAAGCTATCCCCGATTTGGTTTATAACGTTATAAGTTTCAGTGGCATGTAGTTCTGCAACAGGAAGCGAGGATCATTCTGACGTGTTTCTGAGAGACAAAGTACCCTACTGTAAAAGCTTAAGAATGATGAATGCAGCGATTGCGACAATCAGTCCGGCAAAGACGATGACTACAGCTACAATGAAGAGGGCGTCATCAAAATCTGAAATTGCCAGAAAAACATAGAATGAAACGTATCTATTGTGACAAAAATAAAACGATTGTTTGGTAAAAAAATTATAGCAGCACTTATCACAGTAATAGACATAATTGATAATGGAATTTAGAGCCAGTGTATTCCCAATACCGCTATTAGTACTTGTTGCAATGATTCACGCTTTCAGTAATATATTGTTTTATAATACAATAACCTAGATTTATGTCACTGGTAGAGAAGCTATTAAATATGCATATGATGAACACCTTCTTATGAGACATGCAAGGATAAAACAATAACGCTTTAACAACTACGCTACCCTACAGTTACATACAATGTGTAACCGGATATTTCAATATGTATTTGTTAGATCTCAGCCATCAGACCGTGACCTGTAGCAAATATTGAGTAATATACCAGTGGTATGTTTATATAGTTAGTACACTACAGTTGGATGTATTTTTTATATGACATTGCTGGAACAACTATACTTTTCAAAAAAAGAAACGCATAACCCAGATATCTGTTGCGAAAATGTTGTATTGTCAAACATGTATAACTCGTCCTCAAATAGGGTTTAGTACCCGAATTTGTACGTCAGTTTAGGAGAAGGAAATGACTATACAACCAAGTGGATGATTTTAGATAACGGAAACTTTGAGCGCGATGGTTACGACGTAGCACGGTCCCGACGTCGGGTCTCCTTGCTCTCAGTCCAATCTCCTTCAACCTGTTCCGCACAGTTTGCCGGATATCCTCCGAAGGATGCTGTGCTCTCACCCGTGGCAGTACGATCAAGCAAATATAGTACCCGGATGTATCGATCTTGGGCTGCAGTGGTTACTCCCGGTCTGCCTGTACGTGGACGGTCATTTGTTAAACCTGTTTGGTTGTAACGAGCTGCAAGCCGTGATATCGTGCTCAGACTAACATTCAGACGCATGTCAACAGAAGATTGGTAATCTCTAGCGTGTATTCTTTCAATGGCGATGATTCGTGTCGCAGCATCAAGACGTAGTGTAGTGATTTGACCTTGAAACTCCTTCAAAACGAATGTCGATTTCCGAAAGTAATCTGGATTTTTATAACCAGACAGTGTATGCTCTTTGCCGCACAATTTCAACTGGAAGGTGATTTCAGTTGCGTTGTGGAGATGTCTTCTTAATCCATGTAAGAAATCTCATCAAAATCAGCATTTTAAGTTAATGTCGATTTTCACTTGTGCAGTTGTGTAAAATCATGTTATCAACACTTTTGTTACATATTTTGACTATTGTTTGAACACAATTAATAATTAATAGATTTTGAAAAATACAAAATGTCTATGCGTTTCTTTTTGTGGATAGTATATAAGATATGCATACCTGTATAGAGCGCGAACAGAACAATGATGAACACCACAGCAATGATTATTAAGATGACTTCGAATGCATAGAAGAAGAGTTTCATCTGACTCGATCCTGAAATATAATTCTACAGGGAGTAAATTATGCGTTTTGTAGGTAAATATTTTTCCATTTATTATCTCGTATACAGGACAAAACTGAAAGTCATTGAAGTCAAACAGGTTGTACTGAATTTCTAAATATTTTTTCCCTGGACAGCGTTAATTAAATGATTTCACAATTTTCTAAGTATTGTACAATAACATACCATTCTTGACGAGGACGAGAAGTACGATCACAATTATGACGCAAATAATAATCATAACAATAGCAGCAATCGGTGGTCCAGTACCTTCATGAAAAACAACATATGTTACATATATCACAGATTGAGGAAACATTAAAAACAATATTACCGTGTCTCCAAAACAAAGATAAAGTCAACTTAGCAACATGCAAGTCTTTTCAGTAAAATTAAGAAGTTAAGAAGTTAGTATGAGATTCACAAAAACAAGAAGTACCAGTGCTGCTAGTCATACTTACATCATATAGCAACGCGTTTTGCAACAAAGATTTAAAGTTAGTTCTCGCAACTTGTCAAGATCATTTAGTCAGTTGTATGTAGTTGAATCCTCGATTGATAATGGACTATTGTGAAAATAATTGAAAAAATATATAAGTATTTTCATCATAACGACACTAAAACATTGAAAAACATAAGTTCAATTATCTAAACCCTAATGAATGCGCTTTGTGATCCATCGATATGTAATATTACCATAACACATCACAGTCATTTCTTTCGTTGATGCACATTCAGATCCGTTTCCTGTTACTGTACAAGTCTTCATACCACTACTAGCTGACATTGTCAAAATGCCTGCAGAGGGGGTTGACGCTTTTACTGTTTCATCCTGGAATGATATTTATGATTTAGTTGCAAAGCAGATTCATGGAACTCCCATCTGAATAAGGTGTCATTCTATGCACATGTGAAACAACTCAAAATCGTTGCGATACCTTAGAATAAAATATAGATAACTAGTAAAGAGAGGAACATCATGACAATCATAATCATATCAATCATAGTATAGTCAACTCACTTAATTAGGCTAATGTAGTGTTTGCACCTTGACGCACATGTCTCCCGATAATGCCATTTAAGGGGCAAAGATCAAAACGCATGGATGTACAATGCATTCAAGTGGATTTTTTTACGAATGGGGGGTTCAAAAAGCTTTGCAACTTGGACATGTGTGTATACAAATGATATCAAGTTGTACCATTTCTGACACTAGTCATAACAGGTTCCAGACACAACAATAGTTTGTCTACAGTTTAAAAGGGGTAGGGAGTCCACAGTCGATGACCCAAGGTTTGACATTTCTTCAGATGCCACCCAACCGGAAACCATAGCCGCTTTAGAAAGATGAATTTTGACTGACCAACGACTAAAGGTATCTGAACTTTCTAAGGAATTCCAAATATCAGTTGCAACTGTTGAAACCATTATCATGAGCATCTTGGTATGTCCAAGATATCTGCAAGAGGGGTACCTAGAAATCCCAGAGCTCAAGGTCACCATCAGAGAACAAAAAGTTGTCGAGAGCTCCTGTACTGATACTGAAGCCGGATTTCTTTCTCGTGTAGTGAGAGGTGATTAAACATGGATTCAGAAACAATTGGAATCCATGCAATGGATGCACCCCACTTCTCCGCCGCCGAAGAAGTTTCGCACTCAACCATCGGCTAGCAAAGGAATGGCCACCAAATTTTGGGATGAAAGAGGCATAGTTACTGATTGATTATATGTCTTCAAAAACTACAATCAGGGGACAGTGTAATGCTAATTTAATGAAAGATTTGAGAAAATCTATCCGCTAGAAACGCCGCGGGATGTTATTACGTGGTGTTCTACTTTTGCATGACAATGCTCCGGTTCACAAGTCGTTAATTGCACAGGCCGCCATGCGTGAATGTGGATTCAAATAGTTAAATCACCCACCCCACAGCCGAGATCTTGCCCCCAGTGAATATTTCCTGTTCAGCCAATTGAATCTGCCTAACCTGAAAGACTCTTCCAGGATGACGAGGAAATAAAGGCTGTCCCAGAGGCGTGGTTAGAGGACAAATGAAATAAGTTTATTAGGGTGAATGGAGATTATATGAAAAAAATATAAGTGCAACAAACAACTTGGTCTTATATTGAAGTTGCAAATTATATTGAACGTCCCTCGTATATGATGGAGATATATCAGATGCATACACGCCAAAACGTGAACAATAATAGCGCAAGCAAGGCACAACTATTGACGCTAGTAATTCTCTGAATTACAGGACCGAAGTCAGATCACATGAAATATACAGCTCTATATTCGCTCTAAAACACTATTGTCGCCTTGCTATCATATGGCACTTTGTTCACCGAGGTACCACACTTGGTTGCCCAGCCGATGGCTATTTTTTAATTTGAACTCTCATTGCCGGGTACAACATCGCCGCGACTTAACTGAGTTTTCAAGTGTGGGCCTTGAGTTCCCTCACCTTGCACCGATGTCAACAGAAACACGTGTTCCATGTGCAGTGTTTGGCGTTAGGTGTTTATATATGCAAATGCTGGTTTGGGGATTTCTTCTTCATAATGCGCGGTTAGCATTCGAGTTTATAAGCATCCTGATCACGTCAATATCTTTCACATATGGCATATTAAGAGCATGTCACTTTAGTTACAGTCATGATTAGAGACCTTCACTGATTGAAAGGGAAGATCAGTGTATTTTCTTAACAAAGCAATTTCTACTCATCTATGTTGTTTTGTGAATTATTTTGTATGCTTTTATCACGACATGTAGTATCGATGCCTTACAGACTTCACATGCAGCACCGGCATCAAATGAAATTTTACCAACCATGTTGCTAAATGACATTTAGCATCCAATTGGATTGAAGGTTTTGGCCATCTATTTTGCCATAAGACTTGTCTGTCAAATCTACCCCGATCATACTTTTCGGTAATGAAATCTGTGTACTATATCTAGCCCTACCTGACGTAAAATGTGATTCAACATGCCCTGTGCTCATAAGACTTTCTAGTGGTGCTCAATCTACCAGCTACAGTCGTTTAAATATGAACAGAGATTTTCCCCATACTTTCAACATTATATGTATCTAACGACTAATTGAGATATTTCAATTGGTTGTCAGTAGCTCTTTTCGAAGGTGTCTGATAACGTTTGCCTATAGAAACGCATTGCTTTTGTACAGAAGCGATTGGCTGTACATGGCAGATTGAGTAAACCTACAGTAAAGTATAATTTAACACCCAAACCCTCAATTCAAGTGTTATTGCGGGTGTCCCATGGTCATCTAATTTACAAGTCACAGTTTTGGTTGAACACGATGCCTCCAGCTTGATATTTCTTTTATCTGCAAACAAAACAAAAACGTCAAACAGTTGGGTTTCTTTAAACAAATATATATTCTTCATTCTTCATTCAGTATATGTATCATTAATTGTTTAGTTCGTTTGATTTGCTAATACTTACCTATTGGAGTCAGTATACAGGATTTCGGTGTGTCTGGTCCATCACTACATTGCCAGTTTCCAACATCATCTGCATTGCTGAACGATGCGATGTGTATTTGTGAGGTTTGCGAATCAACGTAGCCCCCAGTTGCATAGCCACTTTCTCCTGGAGCACAGCTTTCGGAAGTATTTCCACATGAAAATTCTGTCGTTCCCTTCCTCTTCCATATAATACCATGTCCTAATGTTCCACTCCATTTGCAGGTGAGGGTGTAACTGGATCCATCAACTGCAGAACATACGTCACCACAGTGGATGCTTGAAACTGTTAAATAATGAAACCAGATATAATATTTCAATATACTCAGAGGCAAAATATATTGTGTCAGTTAATTTTATCATTGGTTATAATGTGTGTGCATTTGTCAGTTTTTAACCAGAGAAACAGTATGTGTAACTAGAAACACTACCAAGCAGTTATTGTTTGAATGACACATGAGATATTCGAGAAGAATCGCCATTAAAGTTCACTTTTAAAGGTAAGATAACCAGATACGTAATATGTCTACTCAATGCAGTCTTCAGAAATGAAGAAGTAAGAAAAAACAACATTTCAGAAGACAGAGAGGCAGATTTATTACATTATAAGGCTTTGGGCCAAAAATACAGTTTTGAAATTTATTGACATGCATATTGCATGCATTAATTTAGGTTTTAAAGTTCATGAGGTTACACGACGTGCATTGAACACAGCTGTAGCCTGGATTGTTTTGTTATCAGTGGATTGCATGAGCTGAGCGAATTTAAGCAAAGTTGGATTTGCAAAGAAATATTGGCTGATATATACTCAGCAGCAAAACACGTCAGTACGAATTCAAAATTAGATAGGCACTGTAATCAAATCATTACAGAAATGGACATAATAAGCGGATCAAAAAAAATTTTGTGTGTACAATATCCTGACACATCAATGAATAACTCAGCACAATTCCAAGACATTACGTGAACGTTTGCAGTCCATTCAGACCCTTGACTTCAGTCTAGTGTGACCACCACAAGTGGCAATAACTGCAGCACAGCGTCTATGCATGGAGTGCACCATTCGATTGATGAAGGCCATTGGCACCTAGCACCACACTCTGAGAAAGGCCTGGCGCAATAATTCGGCTGTGTTCGGCCTTGGTATGACATTATCAAGTCTCCTCTGAATTTCATCCCAAAGATGTTCAATTGGGTTTAAATCGAGACTAAGAGCTGGCCACTGCATTAATGTTGACACCGTTCTGCCTTAGGAAGTCCCGTGTAGCTCTGGCAGCATGGGCCCCGGGCGTTATCATGCTTTAAATGATGTTCCGATGACCTTCGAAATGTGGTATGACGTGGGGTCTGAGAGCTTGGTCGGTGTAGCGCACCGCTGTGATACCGTCTCCTCTCCTTCGACCAAGCTTCTGCAACACCACAGGACCCACTCTCTGGTACAGGCCTATTCCAGCCCATACATTGATGCTTGCACCTCCCCCATGAGTCTCTTTCCATAACATATTGGTCTGAGTAACGCTGGCCACGTCGTCGCCATATTCTTGTTCGGCCATCTGCAGTCGATACGCAGTACCGACTCTCATCTGTGAACAGAACAGTTCTCCATTGCCTGTATCGACAGTTTTGGTGTTGTAGGGCAAACTGTAGACGATCACGCCGATGACGAGGGGTGAGGATAGGTCCATGGTAAGGTCTGTGGCAATGAAGGTTCCCACTGTTAAGACGTCGGCGTACTGTATCAGTGCTGATTGGTCTTCCGTGTGTTCCCACTGTCTGGCGTGCTGTTTCGGATACCTGCATGAAGGGATTCTGTACATGCTGTCGCACAACATGGCGGTCTTGTCGTCTTGTGGTCACCCTTGGTCTGCCAGTACGGGAGCGATCATTTGTCGTGTTGGTGGCCCGGAAACGTTGCTGCAGCCTGTAGATGGTCCGAACGTTGACCTGGACGTGATTGGCAACGGCTTGTGCAGTGTGGCCAGCTTCAAGTCTTCCTAGCACCTGGTTCCTCTGAGCTGTCGTAAGTCGCGGCATCCCGGTGACGTTGTAATGTGAATGTTTCAACCAGGTTTGGGAGTGCATTTTCTTGGGCTGGTCCGTGTGAACAGCACGTGCAGCATGAGTCGCATGAAAAACATGGAGAACACCGTCCCATCTCCGAGATCAGGTTGCGTTTTTGAGATCATTTCCTGGGTTCCATTCTGAGTTTGGGAAGGTATGCCTTTGCTCAGGTAAAGTTGGAGATGTTGTCAAAGATAAACAATAAACAAATTAAATGAGTTTACAGTTATCCGTTTCTGCGAAGGAAAATACCGATATGACGTTTCTTTTGCTGCTTAGTATATGTTTTTCGTAGATGATGATACTTGGCAAGACACATAGCATTCAACTTCGATGAACTTTGCATTATTAGTTGTGCACATTTCACTTAATCTTTGAGTGTGTGGTACATTTCTATGACGACCAGATTCTATATACTTGATAGGATAAGGTTGGATGTCACATGTAAGGTACCTTTCATCATCAAGGTGAGATATAAACAGCTTGTAGTTGCAACATTTTGAGTTGTCATGTAGGGATGAATGCAAGTCCTGAATTATATTATCTTTCAGGCGTTGCTTAAATTCCAATAAGAACAGATCAATGTTTCCCATTTCGAGTTGCATCTACACTTGTCCAACTCCCAATTTTAAATGTCCATCATATTTCTATGTCCAATTACACGCCTCAGGGAAAATGAGGAGGTACACATGAAACTGGTACCTCGCACCTTGCTCCTCGATGTAATATCTAGGTAGCATGTGAACCTTTACAGTAAAATAATCACGTTATAAACCGTCCCGGTAGTGGCCGCTAACTAATGAAGACCCCACGCAAAGACTGATGGAGTCAGGATCTAGCCAGCACCATTTGCAGTCCGTACCATACCTGGCTACAGAGATGTATCTGCGAGAAGAGTTCGATGACGTGTGTGCATCCAGAGGGGTTCGAATCGCTGTTTGGACGATATTTTCTAAAATAAAAATCTACATTTTTGCAACCGTATATTGTTTTTATATATTATGGGTAACTTATATTTCAAATTTGAAGGAAATCCTTGAAGAAATAGATTTTTCAGAAAATTCTCCCGATACACTTACATATAATACACATGGGCTGACACTCTCGATCCTAAACACCTGCTCGTAAACCGGACAGCCAGACTATGTTAACGTGCGTTCTATCAAGCCTTACGTTTTTTCACAAAACAATGTGTTGAGCTTGTAGATTATTCTTTCGGCATTCTGCTCATCGTATTGGTCGATGTCCACGTGTGTGGGGAAAAACCACAGTGGCGTGTCACGCTTAGAAACAGCGTTAGAAAGACATATAGGTATATAGACCCTACCCTAGTACTATATAAAAGGAAAGGGATGTAACGACGGAACCACCCCCTCCTCAATCCAAGTAAGATTTCACCACGTAAACTACTTTTAAGGCCCCATCGAGGCCTACGGATCAAAAGCAAGATAATTTCCCTACAAAATGAGCTATAAATGGTTACAATCGGATCATTATTTCAAAAGTTATACGCCACGACTCACCGAAAACAGCAACCTCCACAATTCCAAGCCAAAATCATGGATCACCCAAGACAGCGAAAACTCACATTTTAAATTCGTTTATTAATTCCAGCCACGTTGACAGCACCTATGTAGGGCTAGATTCGATCGGCAGCGGCATTCCACGGGTCCAAGAACTTATTGCAACATCTACAAATCATTTCCTCGACAGTAAGCAGGCATTTTCTCCAAAACCATCGGCAATCATACTCACTTGTCGGCCATAGATGGCCTTGACATTTAAGTGTAAATTGGATTGAGGAGGGGTGGGTTCAGTCGTTACATCCCTTTCCTTTTGTATAGTACTAGGGTAGGGTCTATATACCTATATGTCTTTCTAACGCTGTTTCTAAGCGTGACACGCCCCTGTGGGAAAAACAACAAACAAACGTGGCAGTGAGAGGGGCCATCGATGGCCATAAGCTATTGATTTTGGGCCAAGCGGGCACAGGCAGGACCACTTTTGTTGCGTCAGATAAGAGGGCAATTATCGAGGAAAGCGAAACGAGTAAGGACTACGGCCACAACAGGGCTGGCAGCCGCTATCATCAACGGGGTGACGCTCCATCGTTCCACCGACATTCTTGATGGACGGTGTGTATTTCTCTGTTATTTTATTATTCTGTTTTACAGATTAAAGATAGTATGCAGCAGAGAGGGTTCGGGTAATCCTGGCACAGTCAGGCTGGTAAGGCTCATCATCAGCTCAGGGCCCTTGCCCCCTCTACACGCAGCCAAGACAGCGAATGGGACTTCTCCCAGGAAACGCTGCCTAGTCGAACCCACCAAGAACTTTCCGGAGAATATGAAGGCTCCCCAACACTGCAGCCTTCTGCATTACACAGAGTGTCAGAAGGGCTGTACTACCGGTGGAGAACCCGGGGACTCTCCTGGTCTGCGCCAAGAGATCAGGAGGTACCAAACCAAGGGCACCAAGAACAATGGGGAGCCTGGCGACAGTGTACTTGGGATGCAAGCGAGACATTTCAAAAGCGAGATCCGCATTATAATCATGCTTTTCCTGAATTTTGCCAATCGCATTGGTGTCAAAAGGGACAGAAAATTCAATGATATAAATAAATTCATTGGCTTTATCAAAAAGGACAAGATCAGGTTTGTTGGCTGGAATTCTTCTGAGGCTGTATATGGGCCTATTCCAGAGAAGTTTGAAAGCATCATTTTCCACGACGCCCTGGACATGTTCAGGGTCGTACCATGGATGGACCTCGGAGTCAAAGCCACAGGCATGTCGGAGACGGTAGTAAAAGCAATGAGCCATGCCATCATGTTGTTTAAGATATGCTGTTTGTGCCAAGGAAGGGCATCCACTGACAAGGTGTTGGACAGTCTCTGTGAATTCATTACAAAGTTGACATTTCATATTGATATTTTCTTTAAGGATCCCATTTAGGCGATTGCGAGTGGGAAGTAACTGGTCCTGAGCAGCAAAAAGGAAGCCCTCAGTTTCACATTTAAGACCAGCCGACCATCCAGGCAAAGGAGTCGGTGGGATTGCTATTCTGATCAACACACTGCATGTAAACACGATGCAATGGCTTCTCAGAAAGCTTCTCCACAAAAGACCGATTCTGGGCGGACTTGGTGAAGGACTTCACCTGGTTTACTCCCATCACTGTACCGTCCAGCAGTACATCGCCATCAACAAAATCAACCTCAAATTTCAGATTCTGTCCAACAACCTTGGCACGCTTAAAATAGCTGTGGAATTCCTTGCTTTCATCATGAGTCTTCACATGCATCACCAGAGCAACATCCGAAAAACAAATATGTGCAAAAGTACACAATAAAATTCTATCATGAAGAGCCTCCACATTAATCATACCCCAACCTCCAGAATTGATTGGCATGTATAAACGGTTAAGAGAGGAACAAGGGTGGTGGGCTCTGTTATCAGACATGACCCTTCTGGTCAGACGGTCAAGACACTCGACGTCTTGTTTTGTCCAATCAACTACTCCAAAGGAATAGGAAAGGACTGGCACAGCAAAAGTATTGGTGGCTTTGACCTTGTTTCGAGCATTTAGCTCTGAGCTCCAGATTTTCTTTAAACGAGATTTGTACTCAGCCCGAAGTTGGTCTTGAATCTGGGCAATCTGGAGCTAGTCTCGAACTTGCATTCCAAGATAGGTGTTGGCCTGATCTTCCACAAGATGCTCAATAACTCCTCCCCCTTGTAACCTGACCGATCCATCATTAGTTACCTTGCCTAGTTTCAAATGAAGAGTATTACATTTGTCGAGTCTAAAAATGTCATGCCAATATCATTAGAAAAGGACTCGACAAGGAGAACCTGGTCTTTCATATAGGAATCACCTTTGGCAAGGAGCTCGATGTCATCCATGTAAAGGAGATGAGTAAGAGGTGTTGGGGATCTGTGGTGAGGAGGTCCGGGATGGTAACCTCCTCTTTATTGAGCAGAAAGCTCAAAGGATTTAAAGACAGACAAAAAAGCAAAGGACTAAAGAAATCCCCCTGAAATATTCCCCCTCTGATTGGAATAGATTCCGAAGTCTGCACCTGCCCTTGCGAGTACACCTCAAGTTGAGTCGACCAGCAACTCATTAAAGACTTGAGTAAATCAAGTAGTCGCTCAGGGAGGTCAATACAATGAAGAGCCTTCAGAATCCATTCGTGAGGGACAGAGTCGTATGCTTTTTTGTAGTCAATCCAGCACATGGAGAGGTTGCGGTGATATGTTTTAGCCTTTTCCAGATCATTTTCTGTACAAGAAGTTGATCCTTGCACCCCCAACATCCCTTTCTTGCTCCCTTCTGCTCTCTGTAAATTATATCATTGGAAGAGCAGTAAGATGACACGAGGTTTGTCAAACACCCTGTGAATATTTTGTATTGTGTATTCAAACATGTGATAGGGCGGAAGTTTTTGGGATCAGTCAAGTCTCCTTTCTTGGGGAGAAGTATTGTGCGACCTTTGCAGAACCATGGAGGAACATGACCTGTGTCCACGAGAGTATTGAAATAGTGTAGTAATGGTGTTTGGACACAGGGGAAGAGTTTCCAATACCGGTTTCGAATGCCATCAGGCCCCGGAGCTGTATTAGATTTGGACTTTTTTATAACACTTTTCAGGCAATCTGGTGAGATATAACAGACAAACGACCTAGTTACCTTCTCATGCATTGCATGGTCATAATCAAGGACCCATGGTGCCTCAAGGTTACAGTTGCCGGGTACAGACCACAACTGTTTCCAGAACCTTTAATTGGTATCCATTGGAGGCCGTTTGTCATGTTCACCATCACCCTTTGTTTTCAGTTGCCTGTAGAAGTGCTTTTCATTGTTTCTAAAAAGTTTATTTTGTTTGATGAATTTATTTTTCTTTTCCCATTTTTTTCTTTCTTTCATTCCAAACCTTTATTTTTGCCTTAAGGGAATCGACAATTTGGAGAAGTACCTTTTCTTTTCTTGTCTTGTATTGTAATTTTAATTTTCTCCAAATTGGGCACCCATGAAGGGCCACCTCCTCGTGGTGGGTGCTGGGTCACGCTAAGCGCCCTTCAACCCCCCGTTGTGGACCCGGGGGGATATTTGGTCCACCAACCCGTTTGCCGTGGGTTGCGCCCCTGTGTCGGTGGAGGACGGGAGGCTGGTGGTCGAGGGCACTTGGAGCCTGGAACCGTGTTCCTTTTGCCCAACACACCACTTCGCCCCTTACTTCACCTAGACGGGTGGTAGAACTGGCCCGGTTCTATCAATCGGCTGGTCACGTCATGCCCTGTGCATGGAAATGTTTTATTTGGATTAATCATGACATAAAAATTGTTGGTTAAAGACTGTGACAACCTTATTACTGCAAATTTACATTTTGCCTAGAGTCCTATGCCAGAAGGCGGTTGCTCATGGGCCAATCTGGTGGTATAGACCTCTGAATTCTGAGTTTCTTAAGAAGACTGTCAAAGGCCGAACCAGCTAGACACTTCTTCTTTTTGATTTCTTAGCTATTTATGTCTGTATTTCTGGAGTATAGCATCCCTGTAGCTCTGATCGTGCAGTTTGGTTTCCACTGCAGGATCGTCCTTGTTGACACTCGATGGCGGGTGGAGATCAGGGTTGCTGAAAATCATTATAATACTATGGCTCACAACATTCCCCCTGGTTCAAAAACGAATAAACGTCGACACCTTTCAACATCATCTGATGATGAAGTCTCTTCAGCGGTGGTGGATTCATGGCCAAGATTCTTGGTTATTGAAACCGCAGATGGAAGTCCATTGAAACTGAATCCCTTTGCTATATCGATGGGTATCAAAGGTGTCTGTGGAGAGGTAGCAAACGTCACACGTCTTCGTTCTGGCTCCCTTCTTGTTGAATGTGCCCGGAGGCAGCAATCTGTAAACTTGTTGGGATTACAACAATTTGTTAATACACAAGTTGTTGTCTCTGTGCACAGGACATTGAACTCTTGCAGAGGTATCGTCCGTGACAGATCTCGTTGTCTGGCGTATATGACAGAAGAAGAAATTGCTGATGAATTGAAACACCAAGGCGTAACTGCTGTTAAGCGGTTTACCAGGAAACAGGAGGCAGATATAATTAAAACAAATACTTACCTGTTCACCTTTGGGCTGTCGTCTCTACCAAAAGCTATTAAAGCTGGTTACTTTAATATCCCAGTTGATGTTTACATCCCTAATCCGCTGCGATGTTTTAAGTGCCAAAAATTTGGACACGGTGCCAAGTCATGCACTCGTAAACCAGTATGCTCCCGTTGCAGTGGGGCTCATGATAACACTGAATGTACCAAAGACATCAGATGTGCTAACTGTAACGGTGAGCACATGGCATCGTCCAAATCATGTCCTAATTTTGAAATCGAGTCAAAGATTCTCAAAATCAAAATCACTAACAACCTCTCCTACCACGAAGCCAAAAAGTTAATACCTGCACAGTCTCAAACCACTACAACTCGATCATATTCAGCCACTGTTTCTTCCCCTGTTCATCATCCTGTAACAAAGGTTTCAATTTCATGCCAGACAGCCAAATCTTGGGTAAAGGCCAAACAAGTTACACTCGATGACTCCACCGAGTCCTCTCAAAATGAGCAAAGTTCGTCAACATCTGCCTCACAGACAGAACAAGAACCAGAGACACAATCAACTCCAGGAAACATAAGCCATTTGTCAAATAAAGAAAAGAAAAAGATGCGTAGGGCAAAGGCCCTCCAGCATTTAGAGGTACCATCTACCTCGTCAACATCCGTGACGGTTCATAATCCGTTTGGACCTTTTGATATTGAGGTCACTCCCTCACAGCCAGGACGAGGGAGTAGACATTCTTCGCGGTCAAGATCCCCTGTTGAACCGCCATGAACAACTCTATTAATTTAGTACAATGGAATTGCAGGGGCCTTAGGAATAATTTTAATGATCTACAGTTATTATCACAAGATTTTAATCCATCGGTTTTTAGTTTACAAGAGACCTACTTGAAAAGTACAGATAAGTTTGAATTGCGTCGGTACAATTCATTCCATTCATTCTCACCTCCAGGTGATAAAGCCACTGGCGGCGCCTCTATTCTCGTGAGGCAGGGTGTTATCCATAGCTCGGTTCCTCTTAAAAGCAATCTTCAGGCTATTGCTGTCCGTCTTTCTTTACAGATAACCTTTACGCTTTGTTCTTTGTATATTTCTCCTTCTTCAGCTCTTCAGCAGTCCGATCTTCAGGATCTCTTTGACCAACTTCCTCAACCATGTATAATCATGGGAGATCTAAACGGCCATAATCCTTTGTGGGGTAGTGCCGATACCAACAGTAAAGGAAAAATCATTGAGGACTTCATTTCAAACGATAATTTATACATCTTTAATGATGGATCTGTCATATATTTACACCCTGGTTCAGGAACGTATTCTGCACTCGATCTGTCGCTCACAGACCCAAGTATTTATAACGAATTTAAGTGGTCTGTCCACGATGACCTGTGTGGAAGTGACCATTTTCCTACAATACTTTCTTCTATAAACCCGAGTGATGACCCATCTACAACAAGGTGGAATAAGGCTAACTGGCCATTATTTCAGACACTGTGTGCTGACAAATTGAAATCTGACCTTTTTGTCAATGTTTCAGATCCGATTGAGTTGTTCTCTGCTAAACTGAAGAATATTGCCGATGAAACGATTCCTAAGGCTTCTGCTAAACCACATGTTCGTAAACCATGGTTTACTGATGATTGTAAACAAGCTAGGAAGTGTAGGAAGAAGGCAGAGAAATACTTTCGACGTCACCCTACAGTTCACAATTTAGATAATGTTAAAATAAACAATGCCAAGGCTCGGCGTACTTTTAAACAAAGTAAACGTCAGTCTTGGAAGAACTTTGTATCAAAGATTAATTCCCGTACGCCAATGACGAAGGTGTGGAACATGATACAGAGAATCAAGGGCAAAGGTAGAAATTCTAGTGTTCATCATCTCAAAGATGGAGACGATCTTTTAACTGATAAAATTGACATTGCAAACAAGTTGGGTGAAACTTTAGCTACAAATTCTCATTCATCAAACTATAATCCAAAGTTTCAGAAATATAAAGATCATCACGAAAAACTTAAAATTAACTTTCACTCTGCTAATGGTGAAGATTATAATGAAGTATTTTCACTACATGAGCTGAATACTGCCTTAGCGCAAGCTCATGATACGGCAACAGGTGCTGATAATATCCACTATCAGCTCCTGAAACATTTACCCAACGCATGTATTGAAACACTACTGAACATTTTTGATAATATTTGGACAACAGGACACTTTCCTCCTTCGTGGCGTCATGCCATTGTTGTACCGATACCTAAGCCTGGCCGGGATCATACAGATCCATGAAACTACAGACCTATTTCACTAACTAGCTGCGTTTGCAAGACCATGGATCGCATGGTCAATAATAGATTAGTATGGTTTCTGGAATCCAATAATCTTATTACTAACATCCAATGTGGTTTTCGCAAAAATAAAAAAATGGTGATTTCCAAAAATTTCCAATTTGGAAGATGATATTTCCAAAAATTTCCAAAATTGAAAGATGATATTTCCAAGGCTTGGAAATCTTTGGAAATTTAGGAAGGATTTTACCACTACTTCTTTCAGTTTCTCCTTTTCCCAAGGATCCCCGTGAGTGTATAGACTGTGTATTCGTCCTCCTAGGAGTGTATTCGTCCTCCTATGCGATCAACTATAACCAGGGAGACTATAAGACGTTGTAGATTATTCCTGGTATAACTTCTCTCGTCTGCATCCTTGTTGTTCTAGGTGTCAAAAATTGGCATTAACTGTCATATTTGCCCTGATATGGCTAGCATTTTCCAAAATACAGTTTTAAGTGTATGGTTTACTTATTATCCACAAAAGCGCAAATAGTTTTGACCTGTCACGGTTTGCATAAACACAAATTACATAGACCTACGTTACATCATTGATTAAATAAAAGTTTACCGGACCCACTGACTGACTGGCCATGGTTTATTACATGTCATAAAAGTGAACCCTTGCCAGGGAATAATAGGCTTATTGTAGTAGAATACATTCTTTAATGGTACCCTCTAATTAACACCTGACACAAGGGATGGACCGTTTAGGTGGTTTATCATTGCGAAATCAACAGTCAACAGACCATGAAATGTTGTTTTAAGACTGTGAGCGAATAGAGAGCAACCCGTTTGGGTTTGTGGTCAGAGACGGTGTTATGCAGTTGGTGTATTCACGAAATATCATGAACTTAATAATAGATAATTGGTTATATTGTCCACACACAGGCGGACTGGGGCAAAAGAACCCAAATGAATCCCTTCTTAAAACTTCATAGTGTAACTAATTAATTTGGTCATATACAATAAAAGGTGACTAAATGTTTAATTTTAGATAACGTTAAATAATTTCTAGAGAAACCACTACACAAGTTCATATCACAGATGATTCCAGAGACAAATAGTTTATGAGATTCTAGTTTATGAAAAGCATTAAATTCCAAACAAGCCAATCTGTTCTCTAATGCTCGGGAATTATTACCACTTACATACCATAGTTTGAGATGTCGACTCAGGAAGCCGACCTTTCGATTCTTATAAGGCTCAGGACATTGACAAGGGGTACGCTTTAAAGTTTGGGTGTTATTTTAGCACATGGCTAATCTCATGTGACGTGTTATTACAAGCTGGTGGTTGATGGAAGTGAACACATCGCACACTGAAGCCGACCGTGTAAAACATGATCAAAACAATCATATGGTAAACACATTTAACAAGGCACTGATCCAGAGCAATTTCCGCGCACTGGTTGTTGCTTTTGTTATTGCTTTTCTCCCTGAGTACCCGGATGATATCCCAGTACTTTCGATTGGTTCGTGACCTTTGCTGCGCAACCCGCATGCGCAATTGACCGTATAGGTGTAGATTGATCAACAAAATAAAATCTTTTTTACTCGATAATATTTCCATCATTTTGAAAATGAAATGAAAACACTTTGAAGTTTAATCATCTGCCAGTGGTAAAAAATGTCAGGACTGAAAAAAACGAAGTCAATGTATGTCTATATATTTTGTCTTATAATCCTAATTATTATATTGCCATATTTGGCATGCATTTTGAAACTTAATAAAAAGCATACGATTATACTTATAGCGTATTTATAACATGACTGTAATATCTAGACATTTTATAGAATGCCAACAAGAATCATATTTCACACACACCCTAGGTATGACCTAGTGTATGTTGTCTGTCTCATTACGGCGAAAACAAATGATTCTGTTGAATGCTACCACAAATGAATAAAAACAAAATGCAAATATTAGAAATAAAACCGACTAAAGTCTGCAACAATGTCAGGTTATTACCTTGTTCGAGGAATGTATCCATCAATATCCACATAGGTTAAGTCCCGATTTTGACAGCCTCAAATTTGGATATAGGAGCCAATAGAGCTTTGGTCTGGATGTGTATGCTGTTTGTCCCTCTTCTGACAACAGTCCCATCTGCTATTGTAGTGACTGAGGCTGTTTTCAGGCACTGATATCTCCATATAATGGTACCATTCCTGCTGGCAGTTCGTCTCGTATTAGTTTGTATTAGTGTTGAAGAATTTTACTTGTTCTGTACTTCTCTCAGGTGATTGCATTAACATAACTACCCTTAATTGGTGCAGCTAGTTATCCCAGGTTTGAGAGCGAAACTTCGCGAATCAGTGACCAAGACGCTGTCAAAAATGGGACACTACCTCCACATAAAGGAACAATATGCCATTGATCTGCAGCTGACAAAGAATCCCGTTCCATGCCAAGTGTCTTTTAACAGTCTAATACCCGAAAAAGGGATACATCGATTCAGTTTTCACATTGGTGTATAATCTCATTGGTCAACTAATTGCATGATGTCCGCCATTCTTTAAAAGGTAATCTAATTAGCCAATAATGAGCATTAAATCCACTTGTGTTTTTCTTGGCTTGGTCATCTCCTCCCCCACACTCCCCACCCACCCGTACCATTGTCTTGCTAATTAACATGGTCTGGTGATCCTCTTACGCCTTAAATAAACAACTTGCCCGACTGGCAAAAGAGGAACACCCCCATCAACTTACTGGCGGTTAATACATTGAAGGAAAGATGTTGTTTTTACACAGGTACAGGGTACAGGACAGGGTGTAATCAGTATAGATTAGTAAATCTACATACATAAACATTACCTTTGACAAATCCACTGTGCAAGAAAAAGTAATTAATCAATCAGCGTGTTATCGGTTAATCCTTTGATCAATGTTTGTTTTGTATCTCAGCTGATAATTCGTCTTGCTGCAGTTCCATGAGCATATTACATAACATGTAATACATTTGTCACATCAGACCATCAATTCATAATGCTGAGTACATGTATTTACTCCAGACACAAGAAATGCGAAATGGGAACCTTTGGCGGGTAACCTGAGTGGTATTACCATCATACCTGTTATAAATGCATTAATTGACCATCAAGTGAATGATGACAAATAACATGTGTAGGTTTATACCACCAAACACTCAGCTGGTTACAGCAAAGGGATAGTAATCGCTGAATTGCATGCAATGTTAATTGCTTGAAAAAAGTTATGGGCCGACACTGTTTGGAGGATACGAACGGAACTTCATTGTTGCATAAGAAATACATATAAGCATTGGATGTGTACTGAAGTTAAAATTGTGTATACCTAAGTACATTTTCATTTGTCATAAATATAATATGTAATAGACATCATATGTTTACATGGCATGATTAAATATCAAGGTAAAAAAACACAGAAATAAGATCAAATTGAAAAATTGGATCAGTCACTATGCCATCTATGCATTAAAAAATCCGAAAAGCATATACACTGCTGGTATACTTTATTGCAATCAGACAGGAACTACTGGGGGTATTCTCAAATACATGTAACAGCATCTGATGAGCATCCACCTTTCCTAATGTCCCGCTGTTTGGGTTGAAGAAATTTTGTCAAGGTGGCCAGATGCCCAGTCCCTGTGTCCGTCACGGTCGAGGGAGCAGATACCGACAATCTTGCAGTTTGGTTTGGTAATTAGACTGTTGGCGAGAAACATTAATCGCTCTGGATCAGTTCCCCTCTAATTACATTGGGATATATACATGTAATGAGAAGAAGCATGAAAGTGTACATTCGATTTCGAAATGGCTAATGCTCAACTTGAACATAAGTTTATTCCTACACCTCGTTGGTGCAATATGCCGAAGGCCAAAGACAACCCACGACGAAGAAATACCGATACCTTGAACGACATCTTCAAGAACTGAGACACCAGTTTCAAAATAAAATGGAATGTTAACTGTTAGACAGTTTGCTGATTCAGCGTCTCTTCTTTCACATCTTTAATATATTTATAATGTACTTATAAATGTGTATGTATATTTATAATTATGTAATATTTTGAAACATTTCATAATATGATGTAATATAACTATTTATAAAAAAATCCTGTAATATGTAGCATGTTGTAACATGATTAAATAAAATCTGTCCATATAGTCTCCCGTTACCACTCGTGGCTTACGCCTTCTATGTTTTTTATGTGTTTTATATTTCAATGTTTATATGCTGAGACTGAAATGAAACACTATCTTTATACATATATTTGCCTCGTTTTCTCATTAGGTGTGTTCTCATTCGCATAATCCGGAATATCCTCTTCTATCAACACGTAGGCCTATCATTGTCTCTATAATCCAATGTTAATTTGCTAACGGACGGGACATCAACATTTCTCTTAACTCATCTGTTTGGACCAAAGGTCGATAGAGGGGAGTTTCCATGTATATTCTCACGCCGTTATCAAGATAACAGTTACCAGGTGAACAGAAGTATATATGCATAGTGACTAGCACCAAATTACCACCAGGTGATTCAGCAAGTAGCACATCGTTGGGGGCATGGGGAGAGTAAGATCAACAAGTCTAAATCCACTCCTTTGTCCAAGTGATGGAATCAATCAACATTCAATCAGCTTGTCTATCCTGAACGTTGTGCATCGACATGCCGCTCTATGCAATAAACAGGGAGTTGTTATCACATAAGTGGTATGTTTCGTTGTGTATCCCCATACTGTTTACTGCAGTATAAGTGAAATCTGCTTCACTTTGCGAATGACCAATCTTTTGAAGTTGATTTAAGTTCTACTTAAGTAAACTGCTACCTAACAGATTAAACTCAGATTAAAACATCTCATTCCAAAGTCGTGTTTTCTATTTCAGGTACTAATAAATACTGAATTTTTACATATGAGATATAAATCTATCGGTACCAGTTTGACGTGTCTGGTCATGAGTCAACTAACATAGTGATTATATATTTTTGACCATTACACGTGTCATTCACACGTCACGTATGCCATTCTAATGTTCTCTGATATATTTCATCATACAGCATTTATGTCATTCAATGTTTTGAAGCTCATATGAAAACATGAAAAATGTTACTGTTCCAGTTCCTTTTGAAGAGTGAAATTATTTTCGTTCTTGGAGTGTTCCATCCAATATAGTCATTATGGTTACAATCGGCCTGATTTTAATTAATACCTATCAAGTTATAGATGTTATACACGCGTGCATGCACACACACACACACACACACAAAACATCCGTAATTTGTGAATTCTGTTCGGACGATAAAGAAATATCAAATTTGATAAGAATCACTCTATAAATTATCAAAAATGTGGAACAAACTTCCGTATACTACCATTTCAGAAACATTGCGATATTGACCATGGAATAATGTTAACAATATGCAACCAACCCAATGTAATACAATACAATTTTTTCACCGCCTGTGCATACCACACTGTTGACGAATCTCTCAGGTGTGTTAGAGCGATAATCATATCGCGACATGATTAAAGGTCACATGCAACCAAAAAAATCAAACATAATTAAAACACAATTATCACTTCTTCATGACATATAATATGCATTGCTTATTATGAAAAAACGAATAAACAAAATTATAAGCGTATAATCGCTAATCAAAAGTGCAATATTTTGTACTTGGGTTTACCTCCCTCGAAACGAAGCAGCCGGGATACCGAACCCAGTCAGAGCGGATGGGTGTGCACTCAAGTGTAACGGCTGGTTCATTAGCAGATGCCGCCTTCACGGCTAATTGTGTGTGTATATATAGAAAGTTGGGTTTTGTAAATACATGCTCATTTTTTTGTGTATAACATTTTGCAATCAACAGACATCATAACATGTCATGTGCTCAAGTATCACACCTGCCTGTCTGTGTAATTACATAATGTGACAGAGACCGAACTCGGGCCATAAATCAATGCGTTTTGTTTATGGTGTATAGCCTGATTGGTGTTAAGTTCAAATTGCATGTGGTCAGTGATCGCAGTTGTGTATTGAATATTGTCATTAGCAGACAGGCAGGCAGACACACAGGTGTCAATAAGACATTGAGTTTTGTCTGTGACAGCGACATATCTATATCACAGTTAGAAATTGTGTCAACTCTAAATAATGACATTGCTTTTAAGTATCGAACTGAGAAAGTGACTCGGTAAGAAGAACGTGTGGTGAAATAGACAAATGAAATTATATAAACAGTTTATTTACTGTCATAACATACAAAAAGCTCGCGCCTGTGAGATATCAACAAAATATTATGAAAAAACTCACACCAAAGCCTTCACCGAGTACATGTATTCACCAGACAGCCCACTTCCAAGTTGCGCGAATCTATTTCACTGCGCACGTGCTATGAGCGCAGCCCAGCTGTTGAAACCCGTATTCCCCAGAAAAGTCTGGGGAAAATTAGTGAAACGTTTGAACTCCGATTTCGCGCGTTTTTTTTCATCGCGTTATTTTTCAACTTTGTAAGTTGAATTAGCATTTTCGACGCTTTGTTTCGGTAAGTCCATACCGAAAGGTATCAGAATCTGCAAAGTTGTGTTTTACGTTGCATGTGACCTTTAACAAACCTACAGCTCAGCAGATTTTAATAACTTACCTTTTTAATAAGAAAAACAAGATTTATGGATGTCTACTTCTTTTTTGTGAATAACACGAAGTTTCGGAGCATATGCTTGCTCCTTCATCAGGTGAAAATCAGGTCACAGTAATGCATTCCACTTCTTAATGCCCATCAAAGATTTAACTTACTTCCAGAGACTTCTTTAAGAGGCATAAGGCCAAGGTAGTAGGCCTTGTTAATTGGTGACTCTTAACTGCCTTGACTCACTCATCAATCAACAAGGGATTAGGTCCTGGGGCGTGCAAAGAACAATAATTTACCATCACCCACCAGTTATCTCCCCTTGTGGACATTTCCAAAATTGTACATTTTTGGAAATCTCATATTTCCAAAATTGGAAACATTGTTCTTAAATATGTCATGCTTTTTGCATATTTCATGCAATTCGAACAGCAACTGTTTGACTGCGTTATTCCTTTTTAACACATCCTTGCTCTTTGCTATTGCTAGAAGACTCTGAAAATTTACTTAGGTAAATAGGTAAATACAGTTTTAGCACACAGCAAATGCTTATATGTATTTCTTTTGCAACAATGAACTTCTGTCCGTATTCTCAAAATAGTGTCGGCCCATAGGTTTTCACATGCAATTAAAATTGCATGCAGTACAGCAATTAATACTCCCTTGTTGTAACCCGTGTTAGGTGGTATAAACCTACACATGTCATTTGTCATCATTCACTTGATGGTCAGTTAATGAATTTATAACAGGTATAATTAGTGGTAACACCACTTAGATAACCCGACAAAGGTTCCCATTTTGCATTTCTTGTGTCTGGAGTAAATACTCAACAGTATAAACATCGATCAAAGGATTAACCCATACTTTTATCTTACACAGCGGATTTGTCAAAAGGTAGTGTTTATGTATGTACATTTACTAATCAATACTAAATACACTCTGTCGTGTCTGTGTCTGCGTAAAACAACTTCCTTCTTTCAAAGGATTAACCGCCAAGACATTGATTCTCATTATTGGTTAACTAAATTACTTTTTTGTAAAGAATGGCGGAGATTATGCAATTAGTTCCCAGGTATGCTATCTTGGGTGACCAATGCGACTATATACCAATGTGAAATACCTGAAACGATATATCACTTTTCGTGAACATGTATTAGACTGTTAAAAGACACATCATTTGGAACAGCTGCAGGTGAATGACATACGGCTCGTTTTTGTGGATATTGATGGATACATTCCTCGAACAAAGTAATAGCCTCATTATAACTACCTGTTTTAGTTTTAATAATTGCATTTTGTTTTTATTCATTTGTCGCAGCATTCCACAGAATCCATGATTTCGTCGTGAAGTAATGAGACAGACAACATACACTAGGGCGTGTGTGCGAATTATGATTTACAATGTCTAGATATTCAAGTTATAAGTAAAGGCAGATCGCCTGATAATAAACTAATTAGGATTATAAGACCAAATAGAAAGACGCACGTTGACTAGTATCTACATACTGGTGAGTGGACATTAACCATGGGAATGTAGCAAGATATTTATTGCGCAGTATGTCACTTCGACCCCCACCTCGCTTCCGAGGAAGAAATCGTTATGTTATAAGTTGTGTCATGCCAAATCCTGTTGGCCATGATTCCAATACATATTTAACTACGAGTAGAAAGTAGTTTTGCTTTTCTAACTTGATGAAAACAAACCATAATCTCATTAATTCTTTAACAGACTTTAGCCCGTCATGTTACGATTATTAAAAATGGCAGCGCACTGTCGCGAACATCCGCCAGTCTGAGAATAAATGCTATTTAGGTTTGTTTTCACCGAGTTACAAAATCAAACTACTTTCTAGTGGTAGTAAAATATGTATTTGATTGATGTCCAATAGGATTTGCGTGACATATCTTATATCATAACAATTTCTCTCGAGGAAGCGAGGTGGGTGTCAATATAACACTACTTACAATATTATTGTCACTTCCACCACGACCTCGCTTCCGAGAAAGAAATCTTTATGCTTCAAGTTGTGTCATGGAAAATATGTTTGGTCATCAATCATATATATATTGTACTACAAGTAGTAAGTAGTTTGATTCTTTAACTTCCGCGAAGCGATCTGGACAAATTTAAGATATCGTTCCAAGCTTCCACAACGCTTGTTTCGCACTCACAAACATAACTCATTTACTAAATGATTTAGCACGAACTGCGGGGTCCGGTGGAAATTAGTGCATGGTGACACCATCACTCGACCCCCCAGGACGGCAACGCAACGATTGACAGCAACGCAACGATTCGTTTTGCTTTGAGTAAGTTTCGTTGTTCAGACCATCCTTTAATGTTGGAATAAGGACGAAAAGTAAATATAAAACAACATGAGTGATTCTACCCTCTGTGTATTGTACTTACCATTGAATCAGAGTACCAATTCTTTATTGAATGTTCATTTTACTGTGATCTGAGAAACAGCCTTCTCCCACAATACTACATAAATAATCCATGTGAAACATTGACAAAAAGAGCGAAGTTTTTGAATATAGAATATAAGATTAAATTAGACATTGTACACGTTAGCATACAGCTTAATATTATATATGGCGCTGGATTGTATTTTCATCTTTATAATTGTAAAACGGGTCGGTGGCCCTTGTACGAAATTAACTCTCACTGACTAGATATAAGCTTATGATGATACATATTTAAACTCAACGTGACAAATTCACTTTTCACCCACAACATTGAACACTTAAAATGTGTTCACTGCAATTTCGAGTAGTCAAGTCGATAATCCTTTCGTTAACCCCTTAAACAATCATTACTAAAACAACACCAAACATCAAAGACTACCGCCAGTCGCCTTAACGACCCCATGAAACACTCATGCCGCCCCATGCCACTATTGCAATTAGCCCATGCAGAACAATAATTTACCATCACCCACCAGTTATCTCCCCTTGCGGATATTTCCAAGATTGGAAATTTTGGGAAACATCATCTTTCCAAAATTGGAAAGTCTTGAAACATCATCTTTCCAAAATTGAAATGTCTTGGAAACATCATCTTTCCAAGACATTTCCAAGCTTGAAATGGCTTTAGATGGATTTTCTGTCGAAAATATAAGCCATAAAGTGAACTCTTCTCTCAAGCAACGCCGTATCAAATTGTCTTTGCAGTATATTACTAAACTATCTTCTAATCAGTCGAACCCTGCATATAACTGTGTCTTTCATCCTCTCTATGAGGATCTGTACAACAAAAGGTCTTCTCTTGTTCCGCCTCTTGGGCACAGAATTAAACCATTCATTGCGGCTGCCGGCATTGAGCTGGAAAATATAGCTCATTCCCGTTTGCTTTCTTATCCTCCTTGGCAATTGGTGAGGCCAGATGTTGACTTACCATTAACCACATTTAAAAAAAAGCTCTTAAATATATAAATAAACACCGTAAATATGAACAATATATCATCTTTTCTGACTCTCTTTCTTGCCTTCAGGCGATTAAAAATCTTTCTGGCAATCATCCACTTTTATTAGAAATTCTTGAATTGTTTAATGAGCTTGCTACTGGCCAATGTGACATCATCTTTTGTTGGTTACCCAGCCACGTTGGCATTTCTGGGAACACAATGGCTGATATTGCTGCTAAGGCAGCACTCAACAAATCTGTGACACCACTTCTTATTCCATACTCTGATTACAAAGCTAGCATTAGAACTTACATCCGTGATCTGATGCAAAAGAAGTGGGACACCCAAGCAGGTATTAATAAATTACATGCACTAAAACCAACTATCGGTTACACTTACTTGGGTTGTCAGTCCAGATTTGAAGAGGTCATCATACGACGATGTCGTATTGGCCACACAAGATATACGCATGAGTACCTATTAAAAGGTGAGGATCCTCCGTTTTGTATCCCTTGTGATGAACGAATCTCGGTCAAGCATGTCTTGCTTGACTGTGTTGAGTATTCCATCACAAGGGATATCTATTTCAAATCACGAACGATGAAGGATCTTTTTAATAATATCAGTTCTCATTTAGTTATTGCGTTTTTAAAAGAATTAGATTTGTTGAATGAATTGTAAATAGATAAATATTTTATAATTGGTAGTTTAATTGAGCAGCTGAGATTGTTAGTGGCTGTATCCTCACAGGGCGTTGAAGCACTGTAAAAATATTGTCCTCCTGTGGGGGTACGTAAGTCCCAAAACATTCAAACTAAATTTAAATATACCATTAGTTTTAATCGTAGAATATGTGTTATTTTAACTTATGGCTAATTTGTCAGAACTTGCTGACGGCTGAAGGGATGGTGTAAATCCAGCTAGGGTCCATGCAGGAAGCAAATGTACTGTAAGTCCCCATGGTCCCTAGTATGGTGATCTAACTTCAGTTGTTAGCGATCTATAGCCCATTTTTATATTGTGTTGTCCCCCATAGTTAAAATGTTTTAAATTCAATTACTAGTTTTACATATATATATGTGATAATCTAGTTATTTTACTGTCCTTCGTTGGCAGAATTTTATAATTTCACTTAAATTGTTGATATATTTATAACTTGCTTTAGTCACGATATGGCTGAAATATTACCGATGTGACTAAAAATCTTAACTCACTCACTAACTCACTCCAAATTGCCTTTTGCCGTTTTGACATTGGACTCCCTGATGATCTTAATTTCAGGCACATCTCTATCCAGGAAATGCATTTTCTAGTTTCCGTTAGTTTTACTTCAAACCGGTTTTTCTTTGGTGTAGTCTTCTTAGTATAGGATGGTTTTGCTTTGGAAACTGTGTGAATTTCCTCCAAGGTTCGAGCGGCAGCATAGACACAACAATTAACTTCATGTAATGAGCAGTCCGATGAAAGTTTCATAAAAATAATATCATTTAATAAATTGACTTCATTTTTGGGAAAAGATTCATTTGTTTGTTAAATTGGCCTCCGATTTTCTAAAGGTATGCCAGATATTTCATCATAAATCGAATGACACAAAATATACACAGGATTTTCGGAAAGATCTGCAACTGAGGAAGAGGAAGAGTGAGGGTCTGAAATTTCGGGGCCAATTGGCTCTATGCCGGAAGAGTTTCCATCAGCAAGAGGAAAGAGGTTGACACGGACGTCCATAAGAAGTTTTGGGTCTGCTGCCACTTGAGCATTCTGTTCATGCAAAGGTTCCTGACGGGCACCAGTTGTGGGTTGAACTGGCTCACGGGGCAAAAGGGATTTTTAAGACGCCGGAATTGATCTCGGAGATTTTGCTCCGTCAGGTAAGCATACATGGGCATGACATTGTCCCAATGCAGCTTCAGCGACTTGCCATTGATACGTGGATTTTCAGGCCATCCTGTCGCTCTCGCACACTCAAGTAGTGTGGTTTTAAGCTGGTTTGACCAAGATATTCTTGGTCGGGTTCTGTGCCTTCCCCTGGAGCAAGTCCGATCTCCAGTATGGTTTGTGTCACTACCGGAGGAAGGCTGACTGGGCTGCGGAAGAGAATTGAAACTTTCCATTTGGCTGTCTGTAACCAAGTGAAAAACCAGCTTCTGGGGGTCAGCCCTATCTCGGTGATGCACGTTTGGTTCAGGGAAAATAATTCCCCTATCTAGCCCCATCACAGAGAGGCGTACATCATCAGGCCCTTATTATTATGTTTTACAGATTAAAGATTGTATGCAGCAAAGAGGGTTCGGGTGATCCTGGCACAGTCAGGCTGGTAAGGCTCATCATCAGCTCAGGGCCCTTGCCCCCTCTACACGCAGCCCAGACAGCGAATGGGACTTCTCCCAGGAAACGCTGCCTAGTCGAACCCACCAAGAACTTTCCGGAGAATATGAAGGCTCCCCAACACTGCAGCCTTCTGCATTACCCAGAGTGTCAGAAGGGCTGTACTCCCGGTGGAGAACCCGGGCACTCTCCTGATTTGCGCCAAGAGATCAGGAGGTACCAAACCAAGGGCACCGAGAACAATGGGGAGCCTGACGACAGTGTACTGGATGCAAGCGAGACATTTCAAAGGCGAGGTCCGCATATTTATCATGCATTTCCTTAATCTTGTCAATCACATTCCTGTCAAAAGGGACAGAAAATTCAATGATATAAATAAATTCATTGGCTTTATCAAAATGGACAAGATCAGGTTTGTTGGCAGGAATTCTTCTGAGGCTGTATATGGGCCTATTCCACAGAAGTTTGAAAGCATCAGTTTCCATGACGCCCTGGACATGTTCAGGGTCGTACCATGGATGGACCTCGGAGTCAAAGCCACAGGCATGTCGGAGACGGTAGTAAAATCAACGAGCCATGCCATCAGGTCGTTTAAGATATGCTGTTTGTGCCAAGGAAGGGCATCCACTAACAAGGTGTTGGACAGTCTCTGTGAATTCATTGCAAAGTCGACATTTCATATCGATGTTTTCTTTAAGAATCACATTTAGGCGATTGTGAGTTGAAGTGACTGGTCCTGAGCAGCAAAAAGGAAGCCCTCAGTTTCACATTTAAGACCAGCCGACTTCATCCAGGCGAAGGAGTCGATGGGATTGCTATTCTGTTCAACACACTGCATGTACACACGATGCAATGGCTTCTCAGAAAGCTTCTCCACAAAAGACCGACTCTGAGCAGACTTGGTAAAGAACTTCACCTGGTTTACTCCCATCGCGGTACCGTCCAGCAGTACATCGCCATCAACAAAATCTACCTCAAATTTCAGATTCTGTCCAACAACCTTGGCACGCTTAAAATAGCTGTGGAAATCCTTGCTTTCATCATGAGTCTTCACATGTATCACTAGAGGATCATCTGATAAATAAATATGTGCAAAAGTACACAATAAAATTCTATCATGAAGAGCCTCCACATTAATCAAACCCCAACCTCCAGAATTGATTGGCATGTATAAACGGTTAAGAGAGGAACGAGGGTGGTGGGCTCTGTTATCAGACATGCCCCTTCTGGTCAGACGGTCGAGACTCTGGATGTCTTGTTTTGTCCAATCAACTACTCCAAAGGAATAGGAAAGGACTGGCACAGCAAAAGTATTGGTGGCTTTGACCTTGTTTTGAGCATTTAGCTCTGAGCTCCAGATTTTCTTTAAACGAGATTTGTACTCAGCCCGAAGTTGGTCTTGAATCTGGGCATTCTGGAGCTTGTCTCGAACTTGCATTCCAAGATAGGTGTTGGCCTGATCTTCCACAAGATGCTCAATAACTCCTCCCCCTTGTTACTTGATCAATCCATCATTAGTTACCTTGCCTCGTTTCAAATGAAGAGTATTACATTTGTCGAGTCTAAAAATGTCATGCCATATCATTAGAAAAGGACTCGACAAGGAGAACCTGGTCTTTCAAATTGGAATCACCTTTGGCAAGGAGCTCGATGTCATCCATGTAAAGGAGATGAGTAAGAGGTGTTGGGGATCTGTGGTGAGGAGGTCCGGGATGGTAACCCTCCTCTTTATTGAGCAGAAAGCTCAAAGGATTTAAAGACAGACAAAAAAAGCAAAGGACTAAAGGAATCCCCCTGAAATATTCCCCCTCTGATTGGAATAGATTCCAATGTCTGCACCTGCCCTTGCGAGTACATCTCAAGTTGAGTCGACCAGCAACTCATTAAAGACTTGAGTAAATCAAGTAGTCGCTCAGGGAGGTCAATACAATGAAGAGACTTCAGAATCCATTCGTGAGGGACAGAGTCATATGCTTTTTTGTAGTCAATCCAGCACATGGAGAGGTTGCGGTGATATGTTTTAGCCTCTTCCAAAATCATTTTCTGTACAAGAAGTTGATCTTTGCACCCCCAACATCCCTTTCTTGCTCCCTTCTGCTCTCTGTAAATTATATCATTGGAAGAGCAGTAAGATGACAGGAGGTGTATTAAACACCCTGTGAATATTTTGTATTGTGTATTCAAACATGTGATAGGGTTTTTGGGATCAGTCAAGCCTCCTTTTTGGGAAGGAGTATTGTGCGACCTTTGCAGAACCATGGAGGAACATGACCTGTGTCCACAAGAGAATTGAAACAGTGAAGTAATGGTGTTTGAACACAGGGGAAGAGTTTCCAATACCGGTTTCGAATGCCATCAGGCCCTGGAGCTGTATTAGATTTGGACTTTTTGATAACACTTTTCAGGCAATCTGGTGAGATTTAACAGACAAACGACCTAGTTACTTTCTCATGCATTGCATGGTCATAATCAAGGACCCATGGTGCCTCCAGGCTACAGTCACCGGGTACAGACCACAACTGTTTTCAGCACCTTTCATTGGCATTTATGGAAGGCCGTTTATCATGTTCACCATCACCGTTTGTTTGAAGTTGCCTGTAGAAGTGTTTTTCATTATTTCTAAAAAGTTTATTTTGTTTGATGAATTTATTTTTCTTTTCCCATTTTTTCTTTCTTTCAGTCCAAACCTTTATTTTTGCCTTAAGGGAATCGACAATTTGGAGAAATATCTTAACTTCAGATCTTAACTTCAGGCAAAGCTCTATCCAGGAAATGCATTTTCTAGTTTCTGTTAGTTTCACTTGAAACCGTTTTTTCTTTGGTGCATTTTTCTTAGTATTGAATGTGTTTCCTTTGGAAACTGTGTGAAGTTCCCCCAAGGTACGAACGGCAGCATAGACACAATTAACTTCATGTAATGAACAGTCCGATGAAAGTTTCATAGAAATAATGTCATTCAATAAATTAATTTCATTTTTGGGAAAAAATTCAGTTTAATTCGCCTCCGTTTTTCTAAAGGTAAATCAGATATTTCATCATAAATAGAATTAAACAAAATATACACAGGATTTTCGGAAAGATCTGCAACTGAGGAAGAGGAAGAGCGAGGATCTGAAATTTTGGAGCTAACTGGCTCAATGCCGGAAGAGTTTCCATCAGGAAGAGGAGAGAGGTTAACACGGACGTCCATCAGAAGTTTTGGGTCTGCTGCCACTTGAGCATTCTGCTCATGCAAAGGTTCCTGACGGGCACCTGTTGTTGGTTGAACTGGCTCACGGCGTATGAGATTTTTAAGACGCCGGAATTGGTCGCGGAGATTTTGCTCCGTCAGGTAAGCATACATGGGCATGACATTGTCCCAATGCAGCTTCAGCGACTTGCCATTGATACGTGGATTATCAGGCGACCCTGTCGCTTTCGCACACTCAAGTATTGTGGATTTAAGCTGGTTTGACCAAGATATTCTTGGCCGGTTTCTGTGCCTTCCCCTGAGGCAAGTCCCATCTCCAGTATGGTTTGTTTCTTTACCGGAGGAAGGCTGACTGGGCTGCGGATTTGAAAGATGATATTCTCCTTGGCTTTCGGTAACCCAGTGTAAAACCAGCTTCGGGGGGTCAGCCCTAACTGGGTGATGTACGTTTAGTTCAGGGAATAAAATTCCCCTATCTAGGCCCACCACGGAGAGGCGTACATCATCAGGCCCTCCGAATGTTATGTTGTATTACAGATTAAAGATAATATGCAGCAGAGAGGGTTCGGGTGATCCTGGCACAGTCAGGCTGGTAAGGCTCATCATCAGCTCAGGGCCCTTGCCCCCTCTACACGCAGCCCAGACAGCGAATGGGACTTCTCCCAGGAAACGCTGCCTAGTCGAACCCACCAAGAACTTTCCGGAGAATATGAAGGCTCCCCAACACTGCAGCCTTCTGCATTACCCAGAGTGTCAGAAGAGCTGTACTCCCGGTGGAGAACCCGGGCACTCTCCTGATCTGCGCCAAAAGATCAGGAGGTACCAAACCAAGGGCACCGAGAACAATGGGGAGCCTGACGACAGTGTACTTGGGATGCAAGCGAGACATTTCAAAGGCGAGGTCCGCATATTTATCATGCATTTCCTTAATCTTGTCAATCACATTCCTGTCAAAAGGGACAGAAAATTCAATGATATAAATAAATTCATTGGCTTTATCAAAAAGGACAAGATCAGTTTTGTTGGCAGGAATTCTTCTGAGGCTGTATATGGGCCTATTCCACAGAAGTTTGAAAGCATCAGTTTCCATGACGCCCTGGACATGTTCAGGGTCGTACCATGGATGGACCTCGGAGTCAAAGCCACAGGCATGTCGGAGATGGTAGTAAAAGCAACGAGCCATGCCATTATTATTATTATTATTTGTACAGATTTTGTACCCGCTCCCCTGACCTAACCGCTGTGTCGATTTTCATGAAACTTTCAGGGATGATTGCCTGTATACTGAAACTGATACAATGTTGAAACAATTCCGACTTCCTGCCTCCGATGGGGTCAGACAACCCAAAATGTCGAAATCTTTACACCTGAATAACTTAAAAATTATAAGAGATAAATGGACCAAATTTTCACTCAATGTAGGCAGCACCATTCTCCAACGAATCAACACATAGAAGAAGTTGGCCGGTAGGTTAAATCTTCCGCAATTTTGAAAAAACTGAAATTTTGGCCGATTTCCGCGTTTTGACGGTGCCTGTCTTCTTCTCGAAAACGGAAAACAGTACAATCGCGTTGAAAAGCCTATACTCTGGACACCTTTATTTGTTCAAGGCATGTTGATATCTTGAAGAGTTTAGGAGTTATCGCCCTTGGAAGTCGGTGAATTTTCTAAGACGCATTTTCATAGGGTTAAGAAAAAGGTCACAACTCTGCGAACCTGTACGTAATTGAATGGGAAACATTTTTGCTTCACATCATGGTTATGTAAAAATCAATACTTACGTCACCATTACGACACAAACACAACCTTTGCGATTTTGCACATTTCCGCACCTTTTTTACGGTGCCTGTGTTTAGCAACCTTCTGCTCCTGAACGGCAAATAGTATAATAGTGTTCTATATATCATTTTAAAGCTCACACCCAGGACTAGTTAGGTCGTTAAAGGTATGTCGATATCTTGAATAGTGTCGGAGTTATCGCCCTTGGACGTTGGTCAATTTTTCGCAAAACGCATTTTTATAGTGTTCACAGCTCTGCGAAAACACAATGTATTTCATGTTTGAAGGTACCAAACTGTAGATAATAACATATGAAAAAATTTTGCATCACATTATTATTATGTAAACGTCAATAGTTACGCCACAAAGGGGGAGGGACATTAGGATTTCCAATTTTTTCAGTTGTGAGATAACTCACTGAAGGAAGCGGCGATTGTTGCTATATTTTAGTGTCGCTTCCTTCAGTCAGTTAGTTATCTCATCTCACAGAAAGCGCCAGTAAAATCTGGCAACAATCGCCGCTTCCTTGTATTCCAGTGCCCACAGAAATAGTTCCCTCTTTAACAGGCCGTAACTCTGTCGTTCTCAGGTCTACATTCAAAAGAATTAGTGTTCTGGAATTGCCAGGATGTGATCCCTCCAGCAGTTTGTTTACCAGCCTCACTGAGAAGAATACACTTGACTTTTTGACCTCGACAAAGTCTGCAACACTTACCTGTAATCTTTCTTATAGTATATGCGTCCTATAAAGAGGCTACCACTGCAAAGCGTGGTCCACGTGCAGATATGGGAGACGATGTGAATTTCACCGACAGATGTAATTTACAATGACAAGGAGCTGTCAAATCTTTGCTGAAACATCATTCAATGCCCCCCCCCCAAATACTTGCCCTTGAATTGGCCTTTACATTGCATCGGCATTATCCTAGCCATACAGCGTCGAGAACAAGTTTTCATTAATAAACATTGTAACTACAGAGTCAGATATGAGTTTTATTTCAAATTGTTTTTGAATGGGTGTTTAGCAAATGTACTATATGCACACATAAATATATGGTTGTTTCACTAGTGCAGTATATGCACATACGTGTATGCGTCAGATAGCTAGGGTCATGGCGATCCCAGAACTCTAATCGTTTGGACCGTAGACCCAAGGATGGCGGAGCTACGCGCTGTTAAAGAGAGAACTATACCTTCTGTGGGAACTATTTAAAAGTATATGACCCCCGCGACCCCGGCTGCATTTCACCGATCCGCTCTCGTGTCAAAAACGTGTTCTGCCTGGGTTTAGACGCTTTCTAGCCCTTCTATACACTTCAAACACCCGTAACTCCGAGAGTTAAAATGGACGCTCCAGCTGACGTCCAAAGAAACGGTACAAGTAAAGGTAGCCACGGGGAGTGTATGGAGAAGTCTGAAAACCGTCAGTATTGCCCAGGAGGCAATCCCAGTTATTATTATTATTATAAAGCTTATTTCCTCCATATAATTATTGTACGTTATATACACATGAATACATTGACGTACATTGTGACGCCATATGCACACGTAATCTCTACCATTTCCTAGTGCTGCTCAGTTCACTTCAGGCCGGTAATGGATGCTACATCGCATCTCTGCGCAGGAATTTAAGACCAACTTCTACCAAGCCTCCTCCTCTCTTTCTCTGTATGTTTGTATGGTTCCTTGACGCGGGCTTCCCCACCACTGTGGCCTGTTTGTTATATACATCTAATTATTACGGTAATTGTATTTTCATTAACGGTTAATAAACGCTGTCCGCCTTGTGCGGGCCTATACAACAAAAATCCATGTTGTTATAATTTGCCACAAATGAACTTGACGTTCTATGGTGATACTGGTTTTGAGTATAAAATATCATTATAGTAAAAGCTCTCTGCAAAGTGTCAACTACTTAACAATTTGGTTATTGACAGTGAAACTTGCATGTATTTTTTCCAATATTTCACAGCACAATATTTCTAATTTTGTCATGTGGTTGTAGACTGAGGAATTTTATAAAGGATGTCTTGAGAACCATGATTCTTTGCTTGGTAAATTTGATCATGGCTGTATTGCTGATAAGGTTATAAGATACATTAATCACATGTTTGAATTCAGTTAATGATCCCTTTTCAGAACATGAAGTGTTTTCTAGTCTTCAAAACATTAAGAGTGGCAAATCAGCAGGACCAGATGGCATAGCCGGTGACTTTTTCAAGGCTTCTAAAAGTTATATTGCACCATTATTAACTAAACTATTCAATAAGTTATTTGAAGATGGCATTTTCCCTGAGACTTGGGGAAAGAGTATCACATGCCTTGCATAAATCTGGAAGCAAACTGGACCCAAACAATTTCAGAGGTATTTCTTTGATCAACTCAATGTGTAAAATTCTTACTTCCATAATCAATAACAGATTACAACAACGGTGTGATGACAACAACATAATCTCAGAGTGTCAAGCTGGCTTTAGACATGGTTATTCAACCACTGACCATATATTCACCTTACAAGCTATGGCAACCAAGTATTTATCAAAAAGGAAGGGGAGATTCTATTGTTTGTTCATAGACTTTACCAAAGCTTTTGACTGCATTAATCATCAAATATTGTTTAGGAGTCTTGTGAGCATTGGTGTGAAAGGGAAATTTATGAAATTTATCATCAAGATGTACTCATCATTATGTGCTTGTGTCAGAACTGATACTGGATTATCATCTTATTTCAACTGTAATGTTGGCACAAGGCAAGGATGTATTTTAAGTCCTCAAATTATCATTATTTTTATAAATCAAATATCATAAATGCTGGAGGATGATGGTGGAAGAGGTATTTTTATATCTTCACAAGCCAAGGATGTTTATTCTCTCCTATTTGCTAACGATGTCTCATCTGTATCTGACAGTGCTATGCAGCTCCAAAGGAAAATTAATGTTGTTGAAAGGTTTTGTGCAGAGACTGGAATGAACGTGAACCTGAAAAAGACTAAAATACTGGTATTTCACAATGGAGGTCCGCTCAGGGATTATGAGTAGTGGTTTTTAAATGGAACACAAATTGAGGTTGTTAATATGTATAGATACTTGTAGGTATTTTGTTTACTCCAAGATTATCATGGACAAAAGCGAAAACCTGTTTATCGTCTCAAGCGAGGAAGGCCATATTTTCTATTAACAATTATCAAAAATGTTTTAGATATATTAACCATCATGAATTGTTTAAGATATTTGACTCTATGATTGCACCAATACTCTGTTATGGATCTGAAATATGGGGAACAAGCTACTGTAAAATTATTGAAACTGTGCACACCAGATTTTGCAAGTCATTTCTTGAAGTCTGTAAAACTACCAACAACAACATGGTTCTGGGAGAGTGTGGGAGAGCTCCCCTCCAGTATCAATATATCTCAAGAGCAGTCAAGTACTGGTGCAGACTGATGCAGCTTCCACGAAACAGACTTCCTTATCAGGCATATCTAATGATGAAAACTCTCGATGATAATGGTAAAACAACATGGGCTTCTCATAAAAGGTTGATATTATTCCAATATGGATTTGGTTTCTTATGGATATCTCAAGACATAGGCTGTATATCCACATTCATGGTAATTTTTAAACAGAGATTCTATGACTGCTTCACTCAAAACTGGCATGCATCACTATTTTCGTCACCCAAATGTAAATACTATTCACAATTTAAATCATCTCTAAGCGTCGAACCATATTTAACCAGTGAATTGCTACCAAATCAACGTAAAATCATAACTCAGTTTCGGTGCTGTAACTTCAGACTCGCAGTGGAATGTGGCCGTCATACAAACACCCCGTATAATGAACGTCTCTGCCTCTTTTGTCATGCTGCTGGCCTTGATTACATCGAAGATGAATTCCATATTTTATTAGTATGTCCAAAATATTCCCAACAAAGATCTGATTGTTTTTCAATATATCTGACTCAACCACCGACAATTGAAACCTTCATCCGATTGTTGTCATCAGACAATATACATATTTTAAAATCATTGAGTAAATATCTTTCACAAGCTCGCCTTAGAAGGAATGAGTGAGTGAGTGAGTTTAGTTTTACGCCGAACTCAGCAATATTCCAGCTATATGGCGGCGGTCTGTAAATAATCGAGTCTGGACCAGACATTTGTCAACCAAGTCAGCGAAACTGACCACCCGATCCCGTTAGTCGCCTCTTACGACAAGATAGTCGCCTTGTTATGGCAGGCACATGGGTTGCTGAAGACCTATTCTATCCCGGATCTTCACGGGTCTAGAAGGAATGATTATCTGTAAAACAAATCAATACTAAACTTTACTTAGCTTTACTCAGTATGTATTTACTTTTGCCAAATGTATGTATTATGGGCCTTGGGCCTAAATTACCGACTAAACCTGTCTGTCTGTCTGTAATACACACTGACTTTTAGAAAGTGACTGAACCTAAGTTACGTAATTATTATTATATTTGGGATTGAATTTGTTATGAGGCAGTGTTATCTGGTGTATAAACAATGTTTCACCTGTTATACGTTGTACCTAAAGAGTCAGTGAGGAACATTTGTGTGCCATAATGAGACCAGGTAAACCCTGGTACCGTTACGATGTTACTTGCTTTTTTTTAGCGGTCTCCCATGATAGGAACTCTCCTGTTAAATAGTATGCTTTTAGTGTGAGCTAGTTTCATTCGTGACCAACTCGTGTTATTCCGGGATGAGACACCGAATCGTAAACACACAAAGTCAGCGATCCCAGCGAGGCTTCCACAACAATGGAAGCCTGATAACTGGTAATCTTGCTCACGCTCTTTGCGTTCCCCTCTGAGAAATATATTGTGTTTCAGTTTTGTGATTACAACCAAGTACATCCGTTGGCTATTTTGGGCATTAGATGAAAGAGTTTCCATATACATTGTAACTCAACAATCGCCATTGCCATCAGCAGCAAACTAAACGTAACTTCTGTTATAATTACTGTAAATATTTTCTCGTTCCTTCAATGTTTCTTTTAAAAACGTGAAGTTTCTTGGGTACTTTTAAAATACACGAAATTTCGACAACAATAATTGAAATAAGAAGTAGCGAGACATTTTTAATAGAAAAATAAGCTATGTTACTAAAGGGAAAACATTAGGCTTTCATAGTTATCCCCGCCGTGATATTGCTGGAATATTGCTAAAAGCGGCGTAAAACTCAACTCACTCACTCACTTCATAGTTATCAATGCGTTAGGAAATTGTCATGTTCTTGTCTGATAGAACACATTGCACAAGCGGTTGCTATATTTACTTACTGTGAAAAACAACAGGATGCTATTCGTATCCAATAGCCAAATGGAGGTGTAGGGTTGAGATTCATTTTCAAATTCAATTTAGCAAACTGGATTACTTTCATCTTGTTGTTTATACAAAAATATATACTCACCCTCTATGGAATGGCTTTTCTGACACAACACCAACACCGTTATAATGAACACACCTCCAACCTGTAATAGAAACGTACGCATATGGCGGCTTCAGTGTGTAGGGAATACTCAGAAATAACTTCTATACGTACTGCAACACTGCACATAGTGTCCAAATAGGTTTTTCGTATTTACGATATGTAATCATTAACCATTGTAACATTTAATAACTATCCGGATACGTTGACGTTAAAGGAATATTCAGATGGCAAATCTAAGCGCAGCGTTACTACCGTCTCTTGACGTAATCGCCAACGGTTACCTGCACGACGTGCCATAGCATTGTAATCCAAACTGAAGACTAGCCTTCATGTGTGTTCAGAGGATGTTCATCGATATGTGGTACTACAACCCTGTCATGGATGTCTGTGATGAAGCGCTGTGTATTCATTGTCTATTTTGTCTGAAGCTCACAAAGTCAAGTTGACAGTCTTGTGAGCTGCTCACCCACTCCTTGAACCCCGTCAAACGGTAATTGTTCCAAGATATTCTGTTGTTCATATGCAGTGTTTCTGCAGCGCCTAAAACGACCTCGGTCATCAACCATGAACAAAAGAAATTAGAAATTGACTGTCTGAATTTTACACGACACTGGACAAAACAAACGAAATCTTGTGATTCTGAGTAGGGTTGCACCCTCCTTATGGAATGATTTCTGACCAATAGTCAATGAATGAAAAACAAGCCAGAATTTCGCATATCACTAGGCTGTACCTGTCAGCTGAGGAGGCGCCACATTTGCTAACCAACAACGAAATCAATATATGTTCTAATTTATCGAGATTTAAGAACAGTTTATAAAAAGAAATTGTATTCGTCTATGCACGTGAACACTCAGAGTTCGTGAGTGAGTTAATATTTAATGTCACATCGGCAATATCTCAGCCATATCGTGACGAGAACAATCCAGACAATAAAGGTGAAAACATTTGGAAGATTAAAACCTACCGACGATGGACAGTAAAAATACTAGAGAATGACAGATATGAATATAAAAGTAGCGAGCAAAGCTAAAAAAATACAATTAAAGAAGACAATACAGTATAAACACTGGCTATAGGTCGCCAACAACTGAAGGTAGATCACCATACTAGGAACCACTGGGACTTACGTTACTTTTGCTACCTGCATGGATCCTAGCGCGATTTACACCGTCCCTTCAGCCTCTGGCGATTGTAGGAAAATTTAGCCAATAGTTAAAATGACACAATTACTATGTTTAAAATGTGATAGTTTATATTTCACTTTGAAAGTTTTGGGAACTCTCAAGAGGACAATAATTTTACGCTACTTCAACCCCCTTTCAGGATACAGCCACTAACAGTCTAAGTTGAAAATCTGAACTACCAATTATAAAACCTTATCTATTTACAAAACATATATCAAAATTAATTTAACAAGTCTATCTCTTTTAAAAAATCGATAATTAACTTTATTAAAAAGGTCCTTTACTGTTTTGATATTAAAATATTTATCCCATATGGTGGAGAATTCAACACAGTCAAGCAGGAAATACTTGACCGTGGTCCTCTCATCACAAGGGATACAAAACGGAGGATCCTCACCTTTCAATAGGTATGCACGAGTATATCTTGTGTGGCCAATACGACATCGTCGTATGATGACCTCTTCCAATCTGGACTGACAATCCAAGTAAGTGTTACCGATATAGGGTTTTATTTCATGTAATTTATTCATACCTACCTGGGTGTCCCACTTCTTTTGCATTAGATCACGGATGTAGGTTCTAATGATAGCTTTGTAATCAGAGTGTGGAATAAGAAGTGGTGTCACAGATTTGTATTCCCAGAAATGCCAACATGGCTGGGTAACCAACAAACGACGATGTCGCATTGGCAAGATCATTATACAATTCAATAATTTCGATTAAAAGTGGATGTTTACAAGAAAGATTTTTAATAGCCTGAAGACACGAAAGAGAATCGGAAAAGATTATGTATTGTTTATGTTTAGTGTGTTTTTAAATATATTTAAGAGCCGTTAATATGGCGTTTGCTTCTGCTGCAAAAATAGAGCTGTTATCGGGTATACTAGAAGATATTGTTCTGGATCCAATGACAGTGGCACTTGCCACCGCGCCACCATCCTTGGACCCATCTGTATATAAGGATTTGCATGTATCATATTTAGTTTTTAATTGATTACATTTTTGTTTATATTGTAATTCATTAGTTTCAGATTTCTTAAACTTTGTCAGAGTTATGTCAACTTCAGGCCTCATCAGTTGCCAAGGAGGAGAAGAAAGAAGACGAGAAGGAGATATATTCTCCAGCTCAATTCCGGCCGCAGCAATAAATGGTTTAATTCTGTGTCCAAGGGGCGGAACAAGGAAAGATTTCTTGTTGTATAAATCCTCATAGAGCAGGGTTAGATTTGTTAGAGTACAGTTTTGTAATATATTGTAAAGATAGTTTTATACGGCGTTGTGCAAGAGATGGCTCATCTGCCTCAAGAGACTATTGATAGAAGTTCTAAATCAAGAATCAAGAATTTTAAGGTTGCGTTTACAGGCTCCACCATACACGATGGAGCCATAATCAAGTTTGGAACTGACCAGTGATCGATATAGATGTAAGAGGGTAGCTTCATCCCCTCCCCACTTTGAATTTGACACAACTTTCAACAAGTCGAGTGCCTTCAGGCATTTAGTTTTTAAATATTTAATATGTGGTAAGAAAGTCAGATGAGAGTCAAAAATAAGTCCCAAGAACTTGGCCTCTTTTACAACCTTGATGGGTCTGTCATTGAAAAATAGTTCTGGGTCTTCATGCGGTTTATATTTTCTACAAAAATGTATACAATTTAATTTGTTTTGGATTTAGAAAATGTAAAACCGTTTTCAATTGACAATTTATGAGTTTTATTGAGACATAGTTGTAGTTGCCACTCTATCGTATGCATATTTTTACCACGACAGAGAAACATTAAAATCATCCACGAAAAGTGATCCATCAACTGAATCATTTAAAACCCTTGACAGGCTGTTTATTTTAATACTAAATAATGTTACAGACAAAATACTGCCTTGTGGGACACCCTGATCCTGATTGTAATGGTCAGACAGGGTTGAACTCACTCGGACTTGAAATTGCCTGTTTGATAAAAATTGTGAAATAAAACGAGGTGAACGACCTCTCAAACCGAAATCATGTAAGTCCTTAAAAATGTCGTACTTCCAAGTAGTATCATATGCTTTCTCCAGATCGAAGAAAATTGATACTAGGTGTTGTTTATTTACAATAGCATTCTTAACATAGGATTTCAATCGTACTAAATGATCAATAGTACTTCGGTTTTGCCTGAAACCACATTAAATATCTGTTATTAGATTGTTGATTTCCAAATACCAAACTAATCTATTGTACTCTATGCGTTCCATGGTTTTACAAACGCAACTGGTTAACGATATAGGGCGATAATTTGAGTGGTCTGTGTGCTTGTTTACGTTCATTGCTAAACCAAACCTTACGAATATGAGGAGTTGCAGAGGACTTAGGAAATGACTGGTCAGCAATTTCATTCAACAGCGCTGAAAACAACTCTTTAGGATCTGGTACATTTTTAAAATTGTCCGGTATTAATTTATCCATACACAATGTTTCATGCAAAGACAAATTTGCCTTCGTAAAATGCCATCGTGATAAAGATGGTTCATCATCCGGTTTTATAGTTTTAAGGACAGTTGGGAAATGATCACTTCCACAAATGTCATCATGAACGGACCATTCAAATTCGTTGTAGACAGTTGAATCAGCGAAGGACAGATCAAGAGTGGAATACGTTCCTGTAGCAGGATGTAAATAGGTGCTTGAATCATCATTACAAATACACAAACTATTATCAGAAACAAAATCTTCAATAACTTTGCCTTTATTATTTATATTTGTACTTCCCCATAGAGGGTTATGCCCGTTTAAATCACCCATGATGACCCAGTGTTTGGGGAGATGTTCATATAAAGCTTGTAGATCTGCCTGCTGTAAAGTCGAAGAGGATGGGATATACAAAGAGCAGAGTGTTAAGGCAATGTGAAATGTTAGCCGAACTGCAACAGCCTGAAGGTTGGTAGTAAGTGGAACAACACTTTGAATGACATCCTGTCTTACCAAGATGGAGGAACCTCCAGTGACTTTTGCACTTTTGAAGTGCTTATACAAATTGTATTTTCTGATATCAAATTTTGTCTGTGTCTCGAAGATATGTTTCTTGTAGACACATTGCTGATGGTGTAAATATAATGTATTATAATCTGTAAATCGTTCAAGTTCAAATGGTGAACGTTCTCATCGTGAGGGAGACCGCTCTGTGACGGAGGGGTTGTGTCCATATCAAGAGCTTCAAGGGAGTTATGAACGACTATCTCTGAAGATGAAGGTTTTTTGTTTGCCTGTTTTCTAATTTTTTTTTCATTTCTGGTCAAAGGTTGTACAACTGGTTCAGCTGTGACTGATATACTGGGGGCATCAGGTACATCGTCATCAATTTGAGAATAATTCAGTTTGAGTTGAAGACGTGTCGGAATCACTGATAGAAGTTAACCTGATAGGCTGATTTGAATTGATCCATGTCAAATCAGTCTGAACACAAACAGATGTGCAAGGAGAAGCAGTATGGGCAGAATATGATCTATTTAGAGGCATTATTTTAATCTGATTTTCTACAAATTTCTTTGTGTCCTGAAAAGAAATGTTTTTCTCATGTTTTAACTTTAGGACTTTTGACTGGTTTTGCCACACAGGACATAACCTTGAGGAAGCTACATGTTGACCTTTACAGTTTGCACACTATATTTCAGCTGAGCAGTCAGTGTTCTCGTGCCCCTTCTCCACAGCGGTGACACACAGCAGATCTATTGCAAGATTTGGAGCCATGTCCACATTTCTGACACTTGAAATCGGAGCGGATTGGGGACATACACCTCCACTCCGATGTTGGCATAACCAGCTTTTATTGATTTCGGCAGGACCGACAATGAAAAGGTGAATAGATACGTACTAGACGGAACTATGTCACCGTCTCGTGTTTTCATTGTGAAACGTTTGACTGTCGTCACACCTTGGTTTTTCAGTTCAGTCGCGATTTCCTTCTCAGACATGTTGTACAGGCAACGTCCTCTGTCACGAACAATGCCACGGCATAAATTCAAGGTTTTGTGCATAGACACAACAACCTCAATGTTCGCAAATGTTTTCAGTGATAACATGTCCACTGATTGTTGTCTCCTTGAACACTCAATAAGCAATGATCCACTTCGAAGACGTGTCACGTTCTTCACTTCGCAACAAATTCCTGAAACAGCTTTTGAAAAAGTGAATGGATTAAGTTTAATTGGTTGTTTATCTGCTGCCTCGATAACAACAAATCGAGCCCATGAATCAAGTACAGGACAGACATTTACATTTTGACCAGTTTCATCAGTTTCTACTTGTCTACGTTTAGATCTAGTTGAACCAGGGTTTTGTTGAGTGGAAATAATGTGATTCAGCATCCATGCTCCCCAGCCACCATGGAGTGCCAAAAAGAGCGGTGTTTAATAGCATCGGATCTCCAACATGCAAACATCGGGGATACAGGGATGTTATACTTCAGCAAATATGACGCGAAAAGCTGCGTTAGTTTACCAAAGTAAATGTTTGGTTGGTTCGCCCAAAACAAGAAATTGGAAACATGCAGATTTCGGAGGACAACATCACCAAATTGGCCCATGAGCCAGCGCCTTCTGGCATGAGACTCCAGGCAGATTTCATTTTGACAACGTAAATACGTTGGCCAAGACCAATCAAAACATATTACAGATTCAAATAATGTATATGCATACAATTCATGCACAGGGCTTGGCATGACCAGCCGATTGGTTGAACCGGGCCCATTCAACCACCCGTCTAGGTGAAGTCAGGGCCGAAGTGGTGTGTTCGGCAAAGGAACACTGTTCCTGGAACCAGTGCCTTCAACTACCAGAATCCCTTCCTCCACCGACACAGGGGCGTAACCCACGGCAAACGGGTTGGTGGACCAAACATACCCCCGGGTCCACAACGGGGGGTTGAAGAGCGCTTAGCGTTACCCAGCACCCACCACGAGGAGGTGGATTTTCACGGGTGCCTGAACACTCAGACACCATATGGATTGGCTTACAAGTTTGACATCAGACTATACTTTTTTCGGCGAAGTTTTGAATACATGGACAACATGACGAAAACTACATTCAAAGTAAACACTGGTTTTGACATTGGCCTCCGTTATGTACAGAGAAATGTTGGAGTACCGACAAAAACACAGGGATGATAAGAAGTCACTTGGGGGTTTGATGATCGAGCAGCCTAATTCACCTTTCTGTCCACATTGCCTACCTTGATGAGCTGCATCCCCTTTGCGATCGACTGTGGCAGTATCCGAGAGATTGTTTCTGCGACAATGATTCTTCTTGCTATAACAACAAGCCTGTCGGTAACAAAACACTATCTACCTTCATGTCTACTCTGAGCAAGCGTTGTGGTTTGCCCCAGGTTTACGCAAACCACTGTATCCGTGCTCCTGACGCCACGCTCCTCACTCGCGGTAACTTTGCGAGTGTCCAAATGATGAATGTCGCCGGTCACAAGAGCGTCAGTTCTTTCCAACTATCAGCAGGTATCAAACAAGGAAAAGATGCATATCGGCCTTGCTATTTCCAACGCCATGCATCCTTCTTCTCTCCCATTTCTGACACCACCACCACCTCGACAGAGTATAACGGCAGCGCCGTCAGTCAAGAATGGGTACGCCTTCTGGGTTTTGCCTGCTGTCGAAACCCGCTAGCAGGAAGAGGACCTTGGTGACTTATTTTGCGATTTTCCGACCCTGAACAATCAACCCATGACAAACCAAACATCTCTTTTTCAAAACTGTAACATTCAGAACGTCAATGTTTTTGTCAAGAAATGACTTCTCCCTGTGACATGAGTTAGGCACATTCCTTCTCTTCATCAGTTGTTCGATCAGCTTTTTTTCTGTGATTCTCTCGCAGTTTGTATTTGTGAACTGTTATTGTTAATACTTCACAGTCATGGTGACATGATTTTAACGAGTTATTGTTGTGATAGAATTTAAATAATATATTTATTTTGAATTGCCTAACTGTAATTCTTATATAGCATTGTGTTTACATACGGTCTATTGCCCACGTTAAAAAACACAAGAGAGAGTCATGACGGTAAGATGAATTCGTTGTAGCCTTATCTCTCGGGGTATACGATCTCATATATCCCAGACCGTAAACCCCTCTTGATGCGGCTACAACTTATATTGAACTGGATGCTGCATGCTAAACAAATAAAATAGAGACCAGCATCAACCCAGCTAACACACAACGTTTTTACAACGTTTGTGGGAAGGTTGTAGATTGGTAACGTCATGACACAACGTTGTCACAACGTTACTATTACGTCATTTCATAGCGATATTTCACAACGTTATAGCATATACATACATACGTTGTCAATCGACATTTACACAATGTTTCATCGATTCTGAAACGTTGATGCGACGTGAACTGTTTCTTTAATGAAAATAGTAAGAAAAGAGTGACGAATTATTCATTATTTCTGCAGAAAACGTAGTGAATTGTTTACCTATGATACTACACTTTGTAAGAAGCCACAGTAACTTCATTTCTATTTGTTCTGACAACGTTAATATCAAATTTAGTTGTTAACTGTTGTAGCATTTATAGTATGCAGGTGTGAAAACGTTCTTAAATTCACTTCCTGCTGATTCTCTGGAACACGGCAACATAGGGGTTGAAAGGCCAACCTGTTTATTCATTCTGTTAAATGGCTTCGATTTATGAGATAGCCCTTTCGGAGCAAGATATAAAGTTTAAAGTACAGAGACCGGAGATAGGAATTCCTTATATTATTTATTTACACAAACCTGCTTGGAATTTTCACTTATGTAATTGTTCCCTTACTTGAGTGTTATTACATATGATGCGTCTGTGACATGTTGAACGGATTTATTATGAAACGTCACCATCGTATATTTTAAAAGACACAAATGTAGGATCAAAGGATGAATCTTGGTTATTTTTACAATATGAGTGAAACAGTATAATACTACAGACATCACTTCAACATTAATATGGATGGTCATGCAGATTTCTAGATGAAATTATTTGAATGAGATGTCAATGCTTCTCAATTAATTAACTTGATATAATGGTCAGCTAAAAAGCAAGACGAGTTTTGTTACTTTCTGATATTCATGTGTTTATTGTACATGCTGCAATGTCATTCTAAACTCTTTCAATATTTTTCGTTCGATACTCGATCACGTAATACGAATATCGTATGCATTCGCGAATGTCAGTCTGTAAGAAAAATCACGATGAATGGACTTTTCCACTGAAAGAATATCACGAATATCTCATATCATGAATATCCCAGTAATCAATAACGCGACTGAGTTAATTGGTTGATAAATATAAAATATCTGGTAATGGCTTTTCTAGCTTCAGCAATCAATACAGTGTGCTTCGGAAACGATATTCGTGTATATTGAATGCAACAAAACTGTGTGATAATGACCAATGGTAGCCTTAGTGGCTTTAGTAACACTGGCACATACCTTCATGTTAAGTCAGATGTTAAAAACAGCAGGGGAATGTGTTTTTCGTTCCACACCAGCCAGCATGCGTCCTATATCCGTAACGCCTAAGTGGTGTTAAAATTCTACAGCGATGTGGTGTAACGTCTAAGGGATAGTGACAGAGTAACTCCCCTTCTCCCTTTATCGATACATATTCCTATGAAGAACTTCCCCTGATGGCTGCGCAAGAAAAATAATATTATTTATAATACGGTTGTGTAAAATTAGAAAAGATAACTCTTTCACAAATTTAAAATGGCTATGATGTTTTTCCAGGTCAGTTAGTTTGTAAATGGTTCGCTTGAGTTTCGTTGCCACACAATTCATTTTCAAAACAACTGCTTGAACAAATGAAAAACTTTTAGTGTGTGAATTTGTGCATTTTTGATACGTGGTATTGCTGTCATTCGTCGCTGGTGTCCATTATTGAGATGAACTGCTTTCGTTGTCGTCAATAAAATGCATGTATTTGGGGTAAGGGAAACAACATCGAGGAAGTAAAAACGCTTGAACTGACGTAGTGGGTTTTCGTTTGAGGTTACAATTTGTTGAATCATGGACAGGAACGGAGTCACGCAGCTTTTGATGGTTCTTGCATTTCTACCTACTGGTATCGGTAAGATCTCTTTTTATTCACATTAGTTAGCAGTATTGTGCGTGTAAAACAGTGATTTTCTGCCCCAAATCTGTCCCTCATTGTTGATTGTTGAATTCCGATGTGATCATAAATTAAAACTCGCTCAGCCAATTCTAATTCATACTTCACTACTCGAAGTAGCAGTTATGATTACCTTACACATATGTGCTATTGTCTACTGGTATCAAACTGGAATATATTTGGATTATGTGAACGCGTATTTTCGATGATTAGCAGGAATCACACTGACTGTGTCATCATCGACCGCCCTGCTGGGTCAGAGGTTCCAGTTTACCTGCACTGTAACAGGGCCATCAACAAGAAATCTTCTAATCTTCAGAAAAAATGACAGAGACCTTTGTACAATCAGACTCGACCGATGTCAACAGGTCAGAGCTACTTCACGCTACGACTGTTCTTGTGGACAGAGTGGAGTGTACCATATGGATATAACCAGTGTCAGTTCGGCAGATGGCGGGACATGGTCATGTACACGTTCACAAACCAGCAACAACGTCACACTGGCTGTTTACTGTAAGTACGGATATGTATTACTGATAATAATATGAGGAAGTCACAATTTTGTGAATCCTAATTTTATGACGTCCTGTTAAATCGTTTTAAGGCCGCTTGGTGAATTACCTTAGTGTAGAGACCATACAATTGCAAAGTCCCAAGAAGGGATCCTAACCACGGGCTTCCTGATCAGAACAAGAACGCCTTGAAAATATGAAAAAAATTAACCCCGTTCGCAACCTGACTCAGTCGCTTCTACATTAGTTTTGGAAGTTTCGAGTCATGTATCTCTCTTCGTCACTTCATAGTTGAAATGGTATTTGTAAGTATGAAACTATTACCGGAAATCACAATCCCATTTTGAAGGCACTGAAATACGGAACTGAATTTTCCTCTCCGATTAAATAGAAAATCATATCATTGACCATAATCGCGAGTGATTTCGTTAGTGTTCGGTGCTATCCTCGCCCGTAGAAGCCTCACCAGCTTGAGGAACGAAGAATGAGAAACCGATTATCATAATAAAGGATATGCACTAAAAGGTTTCAATGTAACACGTGTGTATGTTTAGGATTGGTGTATAAGCCACTTCGCTTTACTCAAATCAGTCCTGATATGCATACATCGCTTCAGTAAGTGAACATTTGATAATAATCAATATAAACACTAGATGTGATGATTTACCCTTTATATTGCTTTTTCTGTTCTGCGCTATATCGTACAAATGAAGACTACAGTGTGTATGCTGGAATAAGAAAATAGCTCCGCACCCACATTCTGTCATTCTATCTATGATTCTGTTGAAAATACCCAATGCTATAATTTCAAACCATTTAATGCTTTCATCAGATGAATGATGTCTGAAAGTATTATTTTATCACAAATACATTGTAATTTCTAATATTTAGTTATTCTTAGTACACCTTTAACTTCATTTGTTTAAAATAATAAGCATAAATCGGTCATTGTATGTATGCAACAATTTGCCTGTCGTCGTTAAGGCTTACTCCGTTTTCCAATTCGTTGCAGCTAATGGATAAAAAACAAAATGCAGGTGTCGCATTTACAACCGATAAAGGATGTCAGCATACTAATATTAAACACCTACCATGTTTCAGTAAAGTATCGTTGCATATCGCCTTGAAGGAACAAGATCCCGTACTTCCAAAGAGCCCAAAGAAACTTGTTCCATATCACCCATCTTTGTGTGTGTATATATATATATATATATAGATATATATTTATCGTCTATCACGTAAGTGTTTTAGGTGTTTTACATGGGTTTCTTTGGTCACCTAAGACAACTCACTTGATGTCAACGGTTGAGTTCGAGTAAGTAAAAACTTCAAAGCCGCATCGGCCTCATAGTGACCAGACCAAGTCCAGACCAAGTCCAGACCTATACTAAGGTTCATCATAAAGACAAAGTAACACTTAAACACATTTTTTATCAACACGTTTTAACTTTACTGTTTCATTTGCAATTACAAAAAACGGACAATAACAATATAAGGTACTAATTAAAACATGGACTGCATGCCTAAATTTTAAAGCAAACAATTAGTTAGACACACGCATATCTACATTCTATGATACTGACCAATTTGGTCCAAGTAATTTCAGTCGCCTAACCCGCTCAGCTACCGCGACTTAGCGGGTTAGGCGGCTGACTTTGTGTGTTGGCGATTAGGTGCCTTACTCTGAGGGTGTGGGTTCGAATCCCGGATGGGGCTCAACTCAAAAAAGTACTAGAATTTGTACTTTACTAAGAAAAGTGTAATCCCAAATGTAACATATGTTACATTTGACCACTTTCTAAATGTCATTGTGTAATCACGGTAGGGTAGCCTAGTCGCTAAAGCGTTCGGTAGTCATGCCGAAGACCCGGGTTCGATTCCCCACATGGGTACAACGTGTGAAGTCCAATTCTGGTGTCCAACGCCATGTTATTGCTAGAATACTGCTCAAAGTGGCGTGAAACTAAACTCACTCATTCATTACCTTATGGCAACAGTTCCGCTCTATCTTTATTTTAATGTACTCTAAATTATTCGCATATTTGACGTTAACCATGTTTTGTCAGAAGTATACATGTTCATTTAACTTTGCTTTTGCAGACTTTCTTTCAGATGGACCATTTAACATTCTGTTATCTATGACAGTGACGAAGGATGTGACCGTCTCCCTGACTGCCATGTGTTCTGTTGTTTCAGATGGACCATTCAACAATGTGACCGTAGACGATGCCTCCCCAATTGCTGTGATAGAGGATGTGACTGTGACTCTGACTGCCAGATGTTCTGCTGTCTGTAACCCTGACTGTATCTACACCTGGAGTAAGGGGACACAGCAAGTGTCTGACAACAGAGATCTTCCTGTAGGCAGCTTCAGAAGGGGCCAGGAGGGAGAGTACAGATGTACAGCCAGGAATACAGCTACTGGAGCTACAGCTGTTAGTCAGACTCTGACAGTGAATGTACAGTGTAAGTATAGATGTGTAGTACAGAGAGGGAGGGAGAGTACAGATGTACAGCCAGTAACACAGCTACTGGAGCTACAGCTGATAGTCAGACTCTGACAGTGAATGTACAGTGTAAGTATAGATGTGTAGTACAGAGAGGGAGGCAGAGTACAGATGTACAGCCAGGAACACAGCTACTGGAGCTACAGCTGATAGTCAGACTCTGACAGTGAATGTACAGTGTAAGTATAGATGTGTATCACGTGTAGTACAGAGAGGGAGGGAGAGTACAGATGTACAGCCAGGAACACAGCTACTAGAGCTACAGCTGATAGTCAGACTCTGACAGTGAATGTACAGTGTAAGTATAGATGTGTAGTACAGAGAGGGAGGAGAGTACAGATGTACAGCCAGGAACACAGCTACTGGAGCTACAGCTGATAGTCAGACTCTGACAGTGAATGTACAGTGTAAGTATAGATGTGTATGACGTGTAGTACAGAGAGGGAGGGAGAGTACAGATGTACAGCCAGGAACACAGCTACTGGAGCTACAGCTGATAGTCAGACTCTGACAGTGAATGTACAGTGTAAGTATAGATGTGTAGTACAGAGAGGGAGGAGAGTACAGATGTACAGCCAGGAACACAGCTACTGGAGCTACAGCTGATAGTCAGACTCTGACAGTGAATGTACAGTGTAAGTATAGATGTGTATCACGTGTAGTACAGAGAGGGAGGGAGAGTACAGATGTACAGCCAGGAACACAGCTACTGGAGCTACAGCTGATAGTCAGACTCTGACAGTGAATGTACAGTGTAAGTATAGATGTGTATCACGTGTAGTACAGAGAGGGAGGGAGAGTACAGATGTACAGCCAGGAACACAGCTACTAGAGCTACAGCTGATAGTCAGACTCTGACAGTGAATGTACAGTGTAAGTATAGATGTGTGTAGTACAGAGGGAGGAGAGTACAGATGTACAGCCAGGAACACAGCTACTGGAGCTACAGCTGATAGTCAGACTCTGACAGTGAATGTACAGTGTAAGTATAGATGTGTATGACGTGTAGTACAGAGAGGGAGGGAGAGTACAGATGTACAGCCAGGAACACAGCTACTGGAGCTACAGCTGATAGTCAGACTCTGACAGTGAATGTACAGTGTAAGTATAGATGTGTATGTGTAGTACAGAGAGGGAGGGAGAGTACAGATGTACAGCCAGGAACACAGCTACTGGAGCTACAGCTGATAGTCAGACTCTGACAGTGAATGTACAGTGTAAGTATAGATGTGTAGTACAGAGAGGGAGGGAGAGTACAGATGTACAGCCAGGAACACAGCTACTAGAGCTACAGCTGATAGTCAGACTCTGACAGTGAATGTACAGTGTAAGTATAGATGTGTAGTACAGAGAGGGAGGGAGAGTACAGATGTACAGCCAGGAACACAGCTACTGGAGCTACAGCTGATAGTCAGACTCTGACAGTGAATGTACAGTGTAAGTATAGATGTGTAGTACAGAGAGGGAGGGAGAGTACAGATGTACAGCCAGGAACACAGCTACTGGAGCTACAGCTGATAGTCAGACTCTGACAGTGAATGTACAGTGTAAGTATAGATGTGTATCACGTGTAGTACAGAGAGGGAGAGAGAGATGATGTACAGCCAGGAACACAGCTACTGGAGCTACAGCTGATAGTCAGACTCTGACAGTGAATGTACAGTGTAAGTATAGATGTGTATCACGTACAGTAGAGGGGAGGAGAGTACAGATGTACAGCCAGGAACACAGCTACTAGAGCTACAGCTGATAGTCAGACTCTGACAGTGAATGTACAGTGTAAGTATAGATGTGTAGTACAGAGAGGGAGGGAGAGTACAGATGTACAGCCAGGAACACAGCTACTGGAGCTACAGCTGATAGTCAGACTCTGACAGTGAATGTACAGTGTAAGTATAGATGTGTAGTACAGAGAGGGAGGAGAGTACAGATGTACAGCCAGGAACACAGCTACTGGAGCTACAGCTGATAGTCAGACTCTGACAGTGAATGTACAGTGTAAGTATAGATGTGTAGTACAGAGAGGGAGGGAGAGTACAGATGTACAGCCAGGAACACAGCTACTGGAGCTACAGCTGATAGTCAGACTCTGACAGTGAATGTACAGTGTAAGTATAGATGTGTATCACGTGTAGTACAGAGAGGGAGGGAGAGTACAGATGTACAGCCAGGAACACAGCTACTGGAGCTACAGCTGATAGTCAGACTCTGACAGTGAATGTACAGTGTAAGTATAGATGTGTAGTACAGAGAGGGAGGGAGAGTACAGATGTACAGCCAGGAACACAGCTACTGGAGCTACAGCTGATAGTCAGACTCTGACAGTGAATGTACAGTGTAAGTATAGATGTGTATGACGTGTAGTACAGAGAGGGAGGAGAGTACAGATGTACAGCCAGGAACACAGCTACTACAGGAGCTACAGCTGATAGTCAGACTCTGACAGTGACAGTGATGATGTGTACAGTGTAAGTATAGATGTGTATAGGCAGACGTGTAGTACAGAGAGGGAGTGAGACTACAGATGTACAGCCAGGAACACAGCTACTAGAGCTACAGCTGATAGTCAGACTCTGACAGTGAATGTACAGTGTAAGTATAGATGTGTAGATGTATCAGTTCAGAGGAGAGGCAAAGAGTACAGATGTACAGCCAGGAACACAGCTACTATGAGCTACAGCTGATAGTCAGACTCTGACAGTGAATCTCAGCTACAGTTTGGGGAGGATTCAACTGACTTCTCACGCGGCGCCCAAGTTCATCCCACAAATGTTCGATCGGATTAAACTCAGGTGATCGTGAGAGCCAGTTCAAGACATCCACATTGTTGTGATGCAAAAAGTCCTGTATTATCCTAGCCGTATGTGGTCTGGCATTGTCGTGTTGGAACAAGAGGCGATGTCGTCCATGTCGTCCCATCAATGGCAGAAGCACTGGTTGCAACACCTTGTCAATGTAACGTCGGGCGTTGAGATCCCCTTGAAGAACAACCAAGTCAGAGCGGAAGTTGACGTCAATTGCTCCCCATTCCATAAATCCACCAAAGCGATCACTCTCAATGACACAAGCCTGAGCAAAACGTTCATGGTTACGGCGATAGACACGTAGCCTACCATCAGTGAAACTGACGTTGAAACGTGATTCATCTGTGAAAATGACATCTCGCCACTGTTTAGCACCAAGATAGCCACCAGCAGCTGCCCAATGTTAACGATTTAGGCGATGTGCATGGGTGAGGATCTGTCCACGATAGGGTCGACGACATCGGATGTGACGTGCAGCAAGGCGGCGGCATACTGTCCGGTCACTGATGGGCCTTCCTCTCGTTCCTATCGTGGCATTTGCAGTCTCTCGTGCTGACCTGAAGCGATTCCGAAGGCGGCTGACGACGATATACCGATCTTGCCTTTGTGACGTAACACGAGGCGCTCCCGGACGTGGATGGTCTGGGACACTTCCTGTTGCCCTATGACGTTGCTGCAGCCTCGAAACGGTCGTCTGGTGGACGTGGAAGTGATTAGCAACATCTCTCTGTGTTTGGCCAGCATGCAGCATTCCAATCGGCTGGTTCCTTTGGGCGTTGGTCAACCGTGGCATCGTGAATGTGAATGTGAATGTTAGCCATTTCTCAACCTGTGCTTTTATTGGAGCTGCACTATGGTTTTCTGTTCATCCAACTGCATTGTCCTCACAAATGCTCTTTGGTGCGTTTGAGATGTCACGTCCCTGTGATTTGAAAATATGGGATTCGAACCTAAACATCAGAGCTGTGCACTTCTTAACCATATGTTTTCACCATATTGTAGTTTTGGAAACAGCAACATCTCTAAAACGGACTTAGTGTAGAAAGTCCAATATGCGTTTTTAACGCCTCCAAGTATATATTTCCCCCTTTTTATCGTTTTTGGGCGTTTAACTGAGGTAAATCACTATGTTTCCACATACTCCAAAAGGAAGAAGGATGACCAGCTTATAAGAATGACCCAAACCAGACGCCCTAATTACTGACCATGCCATTTCTCCGGACTTATTCACTGATCGGATTATGATGACATCAAAACGAAGGGCATATGTGTACAATTGTTTAAGTGTTCATATTCAAAAAAATTAAAAGGAATGTCTGGTTCATTACTTAAACTGTATAGACCTGTAATTAGACCAGAGAACCGAAACTTTCATTGTCATTATGTTTCAGAGGAAACTATGAAACGCAAATGCAGGAGAATAAGCAGTCGTGAGCATGCAAAGGAGCCGATTTTATTTGCCTCAGAAAGGAATATAGCTGTGAAACGTTCTTATACTTCATTTTCTCTATTACAAGTAGATAGATGTGCACAGTTACACATAGACAGTAAGGTTTTCAAACGAGTTAAGAAAATGCAGTTTCATTCTTTAATATCAACATTCAACATTTGTTATTAACATTAGTACAAGAAGCAGTCTCGGCATTTTCTACTCTGTACTTTATTTAACACTTCTGGTGACGAATAAATTGTCACCTGACTGTACTATACTGTACTTTAATCCACCTGTCGTGTCATTTAAGTTAGAACCGCCACATTTTCAATCAACTGAATCATCGGCAGCTGACAGTAAAAAAGAATAAATTACTAGATATGAGAGAAACCTTACAAGCTTCACAAGTATATATGTAAGTATAAATTCAGAATATAGGAGCTGATTGTGTGTTGAATGCAGGTATACCAAGTTTGAATTTTAGGAACTTACTCCTTTGGTTATCTGCTTTGTCTGGAAGCTCACCTTTTACTGTTATTATCGTTTCATAAAATACCACATGAGTTACAGTTAATGTCACATATGAATGATATATAACCCTGCAGAAGCAGTCTAGTGATTATGTAACTGTTTATCTCGACAGGGCACCCAGGGGCACCAAACCACAACTGTCCCTCCTGGATAGTCCCAGGTCAGACAGCCAGCTGTACATGTCAGACATCAGACAGAGGTAACCCTGCAGGGACAGTCCAGTGGATCAGTCCTGGAGGTCAGACGGTCTCCTCATCCGGGTCCTCATCTGTGCAGCTCAACTTGACCTCCATCCCGAGATCTGACAATGGGCGGAACTACATCTGTAGGGCAAACAACTCTCTACCCAGCTCGCACAGTGATGTAGCTTACGTTGCCAGTATTGCTTGTACGTACTAAACCTGTAGAATTATCATGTCTGTAAATATATATAAAATGTCACATTTTTCTATTGTGCACAATGTCCAGACTCTATGCATAGTATATTATCAACACTGGAAATATTCAAATTCAGTAATTCACAAAAATTTCTGAGTAAAGTTTAATACTGAAAACACACTACGTCATCATATCATAACCTCCACACATTGTTTTTTCTTTGAAAGACAGCTCTAGTCGTCTTGTTCTAAGGGTCACTCTTTTCGCCTTATGTTAATGCTAGTCTAATGTTTTAATCATTCATGTTTCATGCCATCGTGTTTTCACACCCCAATCTAGTGATCTTGTTTGATCTCTCTGCTCTTTTCAACTTGTTTAACACTCATTTTGGGACGGGGAAGCTGTGAGTATTCTTCCTGGAAGGATGGTTGCAGCGTCTGTCTTGGGAATCTGGTCACGTCCCTCATGATATAACTCTTGTGGCTAGTTCCTAACCAATGAATAGTTTTGCACTTTCCCAGGCACACATAATGGACATACTGCCAGTGCTCGCAAATCAATCGACAATTAATGAGCAGTGGTGATAAGATATATCTGTGTTTGATCCATATGCAAAAGGATGATGACGGTTAGGGTCAACGGTAATAAATGGTGGGTCGTCGTCATTTACAATTGTCAATCATGCGCTTTGTTATAAGATTTAACGTTAGTCATTAATAGAAACAAAACTGTTACAGCAGCTTGCAAAAAATCACTCGTAACAAACCCACAAATACCAATTTATCAGGTGAATTTTGGTATTTCAAACCAGTGAAAGAGGGAACTGACCTGCCAGCCTGACGATTGGTTGTGGAATGTTCAACTAAGGCATTCTATCAGATTGATGATATCAATTTAAAGACTCGGCAAGATGTGATATCTGTATCACCGATGGAGTAGGTATCATGACAATTTCCCTTTTCCAGACCTGGATAAGCCGAATATCATACTAGACAAGAACGACGTAAATGAAAATGATACAGTGAACATTACCTGTACCGTTGAGAGTAACCCTCCCGCAAACATAACAATCGACGTCAACGGCATACAAGAAACACTAACAGCCAGTAATAACCTCAAGCGCTCAACAGTCAAGGTTTGGTGTAGTCACAACGGTACCGTCACATGCACAGCTGAGAACAATCAGACTAAGGAAGTATCCAGGAGCACAGCACAACTGAATGCAAAATGTATGTATAATACATGAATGTTTGATATTTATGCATGAAACATTTGGTATTTTTTTATTTTTGTTCTGAAGTAGTTTGCAGGATCAAACATTATGATATTTGATATTTGTATTACTGGAGAAGTTTCTCATAAAACACACCACCTAATCATCAGAGTTAGCTGTCCGCATGTCAGAGCTCCAGATAAGATTTAGCTCATGTGGGTACTGTACCCACTGTATTTTTTTTGGAGTGGGTATTGTGAAAGTTAAATGGGTATTTCATTTTCCGTTACCCAAAATTTTCAAATATGTGCGTATGTCAGTCATTTTACTCACCTAAGTATGGTGTCATTGAGTAAGTTTACTACGCAGGTACGTTCTGCCTTATGTCATTCCTAATCAAAACCAACTTAAATATAATGGAAATGATTTCATAAAAAATCACTCATCATATACTGGCAGTACAACACTAGTCCTATACTAACAGTACAACTTGATAGCAACCGTTTTCTTTTTCCTTACGCAAGCGACTTTTATAAATATATTCCGTACGCATTTGTTTTAAACCTTTTGCATATCTAACATTTTTAATGCGTAATTGGTACGCAACAATTATTTTTCAATGCGTAATTGGAAATTTTCTATGCGTATTTTACCCGGATACGCAGCTTATCTGGGCCTCTGGCATGTTGTCTCTACCAGCAAATTATGGTATGGAAGTCTTCTTGAAAGACAACTTTCACAAACGATGCAACAAAACAGATAATGCAACTAGAAAGGGATAATATGTTGTATACCTCGATCTCTTTCAGGTCCCCCACGTGAGGACTTGAGCATGTCGCGAACCGTGGTTCCCGGGGAAACTCATGACATTTGTTTCACTGACAGCATACGTTATAGCCAATCCACTACCTCAGTTTACTTGGTATAAACATTCGACTGAACCTGTGGCCAACGGAACAGATAGTCTGATTGATTCCAGTGGCCTCAGTTCCACTTTGAGAGTACACATAAAAAGTGAAGAGGACTTTACAAACTACAGTGTCGTTGTTGAGAACAACATTGGCAACACTTCACTTTTCTTCAGACTGACAAAAGAAGGTGAGTTAATGTTTTACGGATAATGATGCCTAACGCTTACAAAACATCATCGGTCGCACGAATGTTCACAACAGCTCACCTTTTTCAGTGAAAACCACTATTTATTTCACAGTAAGGGTAATGTTTGCTATTTAGGAATGCATTGATAACATTGTGTATATATTAACGACTTCGGCCAGATCATTCAAAACATTGTACAAAAGCTCTTATCTACCTATTTAACACATAGCATGTCATTCAGCGTACTATAACATAGACCCAGCCATTCAGTGGAAATTATTTTGTCTTCCTATGCAAACAATTCCTTCTACAACTCATCAATGAGAAGTTTCAACGAAGCGCAGAGTCATCAGTTTACATGTGCCTGTTTTCAGTTGGTGGAGAATCTTCAAATGACCAACCATTCAGCATCATCCCTGTAGCAGTTGGAGTCGGGGCAGCTGCCGTGGTGATTTGGTTCATTGCAATAAGTGTCTGTCTTCACCGACGAGGCGTTCTGAAATGTTCAGGTAACCTTTCTTTCAATTTATGTGTGAGCGAACTACCACGGGTACTTGATAAACAGTGACTTTATATTAATATTCTGTCGAAGTGCTAGGCTAATGTGTGACACAGACACCAAAGAAATGCTCTTTTATGAGGCATTTAGGCATTTGTTCCATGGACATGATTATACTTAAATTTTTTGGGACTTCCGAGGCAATGCAATTATTATGAAGTTTCCAGTGAGGAATGTCCTACAATTGCCCTGTTGAGGATTGGAATACATCCCTCAAGTTACATTTGATCCAATTCTGCCCTAAAACGGTCCGAGAATTTGTTTCAGGTACTTCGAACAAAAAAGACTGTCCAGGGCCACAAGGCGATGGTCCTCGTGCAGCGGACAATGTCTACATAGAAGGAAACGATGTAAGCAATTACACAATATTGTATCTATACTGAGTCAAAAAAGAAACTTCACAAAATGTAATTTGAAAAATAGTGAATAATTATTCTCTGATGATACATCTATGTATCCGAAAAGGATTTCCCTATCTCTCAACTCTAGAAAAACCGTAGCAAAACCCACTCAAACCCATCCATTCGTCGTGCAAATGACGTTAGTGCCAAATCAGGTTTTGCACGTGCAGTCGATCACGTGATCTTCGCATCGAAGTTTTCTTCATATGCACAGTTCTAACGGTACTTGAAATGCCACGATTGTCAAATGTGCAACATGAACGTGCCGTTGGTATGTTGCAAGCGGGAAGATCAGTTATTGACGTCCCAAGAGCAATGGGATGCAGCCGTCGTACTGTGTATGACTTGCGAGGTCGTCTACAACAAACTGGCACCACTTCTGATCGCCCAAGGTCGGGTCGTCCACGTGTGACGTCACGAGCAGAAGACCGTCAAATCTTCCTACGTCACCTACGTGACAGATTTCTGCCGGCTACACGAACCAGGGCTGAGATGTTTAGAGGTCGACTGTCCTCACAGACCATTCGAAATCGGTTGTTGTGGGCTGCCAATCTCCATTCTCGACGTCCATATCGTGGGCCAATACTGACGCCGTTTCATCAACGTCAACGTCTGCTGTGGGCCCAACGTCACCTCCGATGAACCCAGAGAGATTGGAATCGAGTCGTCTTTAGCGATGAATCCAGGTTTACCCTCAGATTCGCGGACGGCAGGCATAGAGTCTGGAGACGACGTCGTGAACGGTATGCCCAATGTTGTGTACAGGAAGGCGACAGATTCGGGGGCGGAAGTTGCATGGTGTGGGGTTCTTTCTGTGGGAACAACCGTTCCCGACTTCTGGTCATCCGTGGAAACCTGACAGCTGCTGCTTACCGCGACCAGGTGCTCACCCCTGAACTCGTTCCTTTCATGGCGGCTCATGGCCCAGGTCTACAGTTCCAGCATGATAATGCTCAGCCGCATACCGCGATGTTGACACGAAATGTCCTTCAAAACGCTGAAATCAACGTCATGGACTGGCCATCGAGGTCCCCTTACCTTAATCCAATAGAGCACGTTTGGAATGCTCTTGGGAGAAGGCTTCGTGGTCTTAAGAACCAACCTCAGAATTTGCAGGAACTTGGCGCTGCCTTGCAAGAGCAATGGCGCAGAATCCCCAACCACGTGTTCACAAGCATCAGGCAGGCGATGAGGAGACGGTGTTTGGCTGTGCTGAATGCGCGGGGCGGCCATACACAATATTGAACTGAGAAATTTCGCATTTTTATTCTTGTGACTTGACATTCTGTATACCCATGTTTTGGAACGGCGGTGTACCCTAATGGAACTGATTATGGCACTGTCAGTGTATCGAGTACATCACACAGATCTCAGCAATGAAATAATAACAATTTAACCATCTTACCATCTCTTGTTCTTTTATAGTGCCCTGAAGAAAGAACGTGAAGTTTCTTTTATGACTCAGTATATTTTGTTAATGGGGTAATATGTAGGAGCTGATATCGTCTTCAGTCTTTGCGAACATTGAGAACTCTTCACTACCAACAGGGTGACGATTACCCTGTGTCACTATACGTCGTGTAATACAGTATTCTGTAACTTCCAGGGTGCGAAATGTGGACGCGATGAGGATGGACTCATGTACGTCGGAGTTGAATTCGGTAAACAAGCTACGCCAACTGCTGCTCCAAAGCGCATAGAGGACGACACTGAATACGCGGGTATTGCACATGGTGTGGTCGGTCTTCTTCCGCAAGATAATGATGATAAAAAGGAGTAAAACTTTTGAGTCATGAATTTAACCACAGAGCAGAACCTAAAACAAATTAAGCTTTTAAGTTAGGTATGTTACATAATATAACTACTATGAAAGTATATTCTGGTGCCTTGTTAAGTCTTCAAACCTTTTGTTTCCTCGGAACTTTTTAAAAGTATTACAAAATTCATAACAACTGGTACCGCTACAGTGTTAGATAAATTACGAAACAAACAGACGGTGAACATAACGAAATTTATATAACGCAATAACACCTAAAGCGTCATAAGTTTATTCCAACTGAGGTTATGATGGCGCCGGATATGTCGACGTATGATATACATTGTATAATGTATTCAGAAGAAAATCCAACAACATTTTAAGATGCAACGTGTTGATACTTAAATTATTCAATATATCGAACTAATTAGGTTAATATCACTGTCTGAAAGTAAACATAATCGTATGTTGTTCAGGTGGTGTTTTCTGTACTACGAGAACATAATTATTCCTGCCTTTACCCTGATTTGCTCAGAATAAGCCACTATACATAGTTCAAGGACACCGTATAAGGGTATGATCTAAGTTGAATCCGAACATGATATGCGTACGCACAACAAACACAAACACACACACACACACACACACCACTAAAACACGAAAGGATACAGACACGAAACCACACACAAGGTACTGAGTTATGTTTATATGTTATTCTGAAATCCTTCTTTTCTGTTACTATTTGCAATATTTTTACAGTAATATTTACCTACAGTCAATATGTATTACGATTTCCTTTTTATCAGTTTGATGTATTCAGTTTGATGTATTCTCGCTTTAGATTTATGGCCTCTTTTTTATTTAAGTCGTGTTCACTCAAAATGTCACACCCTTCTTTCAGTGGCAGCTAGGTATACACAACAACACTGAAGTGAACACAGAATATGCTGTACATATATTCGTAATACTTTCGAGATGTATTCGTTGTACTTTCAAGATTGTCATTATCACTTTCCACAAACGTAATGTGATAGGGGACGTAGAAATGGGGAATGTTTCACGTATTATAGCGAGGTACGTACATGACCTAAATATATAGGATGAAACATTTTAGGTCGTGTAAATCACCATCAAACGAATATTACAAGTATGTCGAAATGGAAAATCGTAAATTTAAACAACAATGTTAACATTAACAGAAACAAAGACGGGAAAGGTTATACTAAACATTGTCTCTTTCTTTGAAATAAAAGGATTGTGATATTGATTTTTGTTTGTAACGAAGTAAGATTTTTCGAACCTATGTGTAAATAAACATTCTTTCAAATATATATTTTATCATTTTTATCCATGTTAATTAAACTTACTGTATTTCTTTTCTTTGATGCACACACACACACGCATTGATTACAATTTTATCATAATTATATAATCGGTATATACCCCGCTTAATTTATGTTTTGTCATTTTGTTTCCTACTTGATTGTAACGCTATGTTGACATGTTACAACTATGTAGACAGAAGGTCGTTGTCCTTACCGATCGCTATATGAGTGTATGTATATGGTTACACTGACTGACTGACTGAGTTTGGTTTTACGCCACTTTTAGCAATATTCCAGCAATATCACGGCGGGGGACACCAGAAATGGGCTTCACTCAGTGTACCCATGTGGGGATTCGAACCCGGGTCTTCGGCTTGACGAGCCAACGCTTTAACCACTAGACTACCCCACCGCCCCGTATATGGTTACAATTTTGATGCATTGATGATGGGTATTACCACCCTTTATTCTGATATAGTTCTAAGTCCACCCAAAATCAAAAATCATTTTCCTTATACATGAATGATAAATCTGTTTACACTTTAGGTCAGAAAAAAAAAACTTATGAATCCATATATTTTCTGTATTTTACTCAATATATATTCATATCAATATATTGTAATAAAGAATAAAACTCCACGTGTTGTCCACTTGTCATTCAGAACACGGTGAATACGCCTGTTATCAACATATGGTACGTTTAGGTGAGGATATGTATGTTTTAGATATTATCAATATTGTTATATCATCTTTCTTCACACGTACTTGAAATTTCAACTACGCAGATATTGTGCATAGACCTACCAGCCAGTAAACCGTAGCCATGTGTAATCAAAACGAAATTTATATAACGTAATAACACCTAAAGCGTCATAAGTTTAATCCAGCTGAGGTTATGATGGCGCCTGATATGTCGACATATGATATATAATGGGTTCAGAAGAAAACCCAACAACAGTTTAAGATGCAATGTGTTGATATTGTATTATTCAATATATCGAACTAACAAGGTTAATATCATTGTCTGAAAGTAAACATAATCGTATGTTGTTCCTTTGGTGTTTTCTGTACTACGAGAACATAATTATTCCTGCCTAATGCCTGATTTGCTCAGAATAAGCCACTATACATAGTTCAAGGACACCGTATAGGGGTATGATCTAACACGATATGCGTACGTACAACACACACACACACACACACACACACACACACACACACACACACACACACCCCTCTAAAACATTTTTACAGTAATATATACCTACAGTCAATATGTATTACGATTTCTTTTTTATCAGTTTGATGTATTCTCGCTTTAGGTTTGTGGCGTCTTTTTTTATTTAAGTCGTGTTCACTCAAAATGTCACACCCTTCTTTCAGTGGCAGCTAGGTATACACAACAACACTGGAGTGAACACAGAATATGCTCTACACATATTCGTTATACTTTCGAGATCTATTCGTTGTACTTTCAAGATTGTCGTTATCACTTTCCACAAACGTAATGTGATAGGGGACGTAGAAATAGGGAATGTTTCACGTATTATAGCGAGGTACGTACATGACCAAAATATATAGGATGATACATTGTAGGTTCGTGAAAATCACCATCAAACGAATATTACGAGTATATCGAAATGGAAAATCGTAAATGGAAACAACAATGTTAACATTAACAGAAACAAAGACAGGAATGGTTATACTAAACATTGTCTCTTTCTTTGAAATGTAAGGATTGTGATATTGATTTTTGTTTGTAACGAAGTAAGACTTTTCGAACCTATGTGTAAATAAACATGCATTCAAATATATATTTTATCATTTTTATCCATGTTAATTAAACTTACTGTATTTCTTTTCTTTGATGCACACACACGCATTGATTACAATTTTATCATAATTATATAATCGGTATATACTCCGCTTAATTTGTGTTTTGTCATTTTGTTTCCTACTTGATTGTAACGCTATGTTGACATGTTACAACTATGCAAACAGAAGGTCGTTGTCCTTACCGATCACTATATGAGTGTATGTATATAGTTACAATTTTGATGCATTGATGATGGGTATTACCACCCCTTTATTCTGATATATTTCTGAGTCTACCCTAAAGACAAAATCAAAAATCCTTTTCCTTATACATGAATGATATATCTGTTTACACTTTAGGTCAGAAAAAAACGTTATGAATCCATATATTTTCTGTATTTTACTCAATATATATTCATATCAATATATTCTAATAAAGAATAAAACTCCACGTGTTGTCCTCTCGTTATTCAGAAGACGGTGAATACGCCTGTTATCAACATCTGGTATGTTTAGGTGAGGATATGTGTGTTTTAGATATTATCAATATTGTTATATCATCTTTCTTCACACGTACATGAAATTTCAACTACGCAGATATTGTGCATAGACCTACCAGCCAATAAACCGTAGCCATGTGTAATCAAAACGAAATTTATATAACGTAATAACACCTAAAGCGTCATAAGTTTAACCCAGCTGAGGTTATGATGGCGCCTGATATGTCGACATATGATATATAATGGGTTCAGAAGAAAATCCAACAACATTTTAAGATGCAATGTGTTGATATTATATTATTCAATATATCGAACTAACAAGGTTAATATCACTGTCTGAAAGTAAACATAATCGTATGTTGTTCCTTTGGTGTATTCTGTACTACGAGAACATAATTATTCCTGCCTAATGCCTGATTTGCTCAGAATAAGCCACTATACATAGTTCAAGGACACCGTATAGGGGTATGATCTAACACGATATGCGTACGCACAACAAACACACACACACACACACACACACACACACACACACACACACCTCTAAAACATTTTTACAGTAATATATACCTACAGTCAATATGTATTACGATTTCTTTTTTATCAGTTTGATGTATTCTCGCTTTAGGTTTGTGGCGTCTTTTTTTATTTAAGTCGTGTTCACTCAAAATGTCACACCCTTCTTTCAGTGGCAGCCAGGTATACACAACAACACTGGAGTGAACACAGAATATGCTGTACACATATTCGTTATACTTTCGAGATCTATTCGTTGTACTTTCAAGATTGTCGTTATCACTTTCCACAAACGTAATGTGATAGGGGACGTAGAAATAGGGAATGTTTCACGTATTATAGCGAGGTACGTACATGACCAAAATATATAGGATGATACATTGTAGGTTCGTGAAAATCACCATCAAACGAATATTACGAGTATATCGAAATGGAAAATCGTAAATGGAAACAACAATGTTAACATTAACAGAAACAAAGACAGGAATGGTTATACTAAACATTGTCTCTTTCTTTGAAATGTAAGGATTGTGATATTGATTTTTGTTTGTAACGAAGTAAGACTTTTCGAACCTATGTGTAAATAAACATGCATTCAAATATATATTTTATCATTTTTATCCATGTTAATTAAACTTACTGTATTTCTTTTCTTTGATGCACACACACGCATTGATTACAATTTTATCATAATTATATAATCGGTATATACTCCGCTTAATTTGTGTTTTGTCATTTTGTTTCCTACTTGATTGTAACGCTATGTTGACATGTTACAACTATGCAAACAGAAGGTCGTTGTCCTTACCGATCACTATATGAGTGTATGTATATAGTTACAATTTTGATGCATTGATGATGGGTATTACCACCCCTTTATTCTGATATATTTCTGAGTCTACCCTAAAGACAAAATCAAAAATCCTTTTCCTTATACATGAATGATATATCTGTTTACACTTTAGGTCAGAAAAAACGTTATGAATCCATATATTTTCTGTATTTTACTCAATATATATTCATATCAATATATTCTAATAAAGAATAAAACTCCACGTGTTGTCCTCTCGTTATTCAGAAGACGGTGAATACGCCTGTTATCAACATCTGGTATGTTTAGGTGAGGATATGTGTGTTTTAGATATTATCAATATTGTTATATCATCTTTCTTCACACGTACATGAAATTTCAACTACGCAGATATTGTGCATAGACCTACCAGCCAATAAACCGTAGCCATGTGTAATCAAAACGAAATTTATATAACGTAATAACACCTAAAGCGTCATAAGTTTAACCCAGCTGAGGTTATGATGGCGCCTGATATGTCGACATATGATATATAATGGGTTCAGAAGAAAATCCAACAACATTTTAAGATGCAATGTGTTGATATTATATTATTCAATATATCGAACTAACAAGGTTAATATCACTGTCTGAAAGTAAACATAATCGTATGTTGTTCCTTTGGTGTATTCTGTACTACGAGAACATAATTATTCCTGCCTAATGCCTGATTTGCTCAGAATAAGCCACTATACATAGTTCAAGGACACCGTATAGGGGTATGATCTAACACGATATGCGTACGCACAACAAACACACACACACACACACACACACACACACACACACACACACACACACACCTCTAAAACATTTTTACAGTAATATATACCTACAGTCAATATGTATTACGATTTCTTTTTTATCAGTTTGATGTATTCTCGCTTTAGGTTTGTGGCGTCTTTTTTTATTTAAGTCGTGTTCACTCAAAATGTCACACCCTTCTTTCAGTGGCAGCCAGGTATACACAACAACACTGGAGTGAACACAGAATATGCTGTACACATATTCGTTATACTTTCGAGATCTATTCGTTGTACTTTCAAGATTGTCGTTATCACTTTCCACAAACGTAATGTGATAGGGGACGTAGAAATAGGGAATGTTTCACGTATTATAGCGAGGTACGTACATGACCAAAATATATAGGATGATACATTGTAGGTTCGTGAAAATCACCATCAAACGAATATTACGAGTATATCGAAATGGAAAATCGTAAATGGAAACAACAATGTTAACATTAACAGAAACAAAGACAGGAATGGTTATACTAAACATTGTCTCTTTCTTTGAAATGTAAGGATTGTGATATTGATTTTTGTTTGTAACGAAGTAAGACTTTTCGAACCTATGTGTAAATAAACATGCATTCAAATATATATTTTATCATTTTTATCCGTGTTAATTAAACTTACTGTATTTCTTTTCTTTGATGCACACACACGCATTGATTACAATTTTATCATAATTATATAATCGGTATATACTCCGCTTAATTTGTGTTTTGTCATTTTGTTTCCTACTTGATTGTAACGCTATGTTGACATGTTACAACTATGCAAACAGAAGGTCGTCGCCTTACCGATCACTATATGAGTGTATGTATATGGTTCCAATTTTGATGCATTGATGATGTGTATTACCACCCTTTATTCTGATATAGATCTGAGTTTACCCAAAATCAAAAACCCTTACCTTATACATGAATGATAAATCTGTTTACACTTTAGGTCAGAAAAAACGTTATGAATCCATATCTATTTCTTTATTTTACTCAATATATATTCATATCAATATATTCTAATAAAGAATAAAACTCCACGTGTTGTCCACTCGTCATTCAGAAGACGGTGAATACGCCTGTTATCAACATATGGTACGTTTCGGTCAGGATATGTGAGTTTTAGATATTATCAATATCGTTATGTCATCTTTCTTCACACGTACATGAAGTTTCTACTACCCAGATATTGACCTACCAGTCAGTAAACCGTTGCCATGTGTAATCAAAATGTGCGACATGTTCTAGTTCACAAATCGAAAAGAATCGTTCATGCATTTATGACTGAATGATTTTTTATGTCGTAACCCTAACATATTCAAGTTCGGGAAGTAATCAAAACACTGCATGCTCACGGACAAGTTTTAACATCTGCAGAAACAAAATTGACTTGAAGTTGTCCTTCATGTCAGTTGACATACTCCGTGCCTAGCAATAGAACACCACACAGCTGCTGAGTGAGACGTGATCTCTACAATGCTATATTGAAAGAGCCTCTCATGCTGATTTGTGACAGATCTATGGCAATTACAACACAGTCTATGAAACGGAGGAGTTCACACAATGAATGAGTTTGAAAAAGCATATGTACTTATGATCAGCTATATGCTCATGATCAGCGTGTATTACATTTACTTTCGCACCTCCCCGGCTATAACTAACCCCAACTCCTTGTTGAGCTCTGAAAGGTTTAATTTTACAATGCCACACATAGTTAATGGGTGAATAGGTACAAACATGGAAAGCTCGTCTCAAAACCGGTAGAATTGAATGTGATGTGCGACTCTTGCTAAAATGTGTTAGACGACCCAAGTAAAGCATTAAAAAAGTGCTAACGAGGACAGAATTAATTATTTATTGTTGAATGATGAACGATGTACTTTCTTTGCGAAGAAATGGGCCAACTGTGAGACAATTTGTGCTCAACTTTTCGCGAACTTTCTGATTGCTAAAAGCTTATGATATAGCGGGAATCTAACAGTTTACATCGACCAATAGGTCTGTGATTATCAAAGATACGGTGTGTCAGTATTTCATCACGCAACTGAATGAGGTGTATGTATTAAAGATTTTCCCTGACCCACTTCCGACAAACTTAGACAAACAAAACTTGGAACAGTCTTTAGTCTTTCTCTACACAGACACCACTTAGAGTTGTACACTTCTCCCATTGTTTTACCCAACTCTGGAGGCGTCGTTAGTAAGAGTCGGTGGGGTGAGCCTAAATCCACGACTACTGTCCGTTAATCAGTGTTTCATCATCAGGGAAACGTAAGTTTATGTTTGGAAAGAGTGGGAAAGGTGGAACACATGTGGTGCCAGGTTTGGAGAAAAATGGTGTGTTTGTGTGTGTGTTGGAGGATTTCATAACCACAAGAGCACGCATCTGTCTGGGCAAATATGCGAGACTTGACACCATGCCGCGCCTTTTCAGTGTGATAGCTTCTCGCAATTTACGCAGTAGTGAATAATAGTAAGTCCCACTATTTGTGCGACACTTTTCCAGGAAGACCGTCATCGCTACTCCGCACTGATCCCAAAAGACGGTAAGCGTGACCTTTATTGCCGAGGGTTGAACCCTTGCCTTCATAAGGGGTTGGTGAGTCGAAGTACTTCCACTGAATAAACTGGACTTAAAGTCACCAGGTCATAGTGATGAATCCATGTTTCATCCTGTGTGACATGTCTGTAAAAAAAGGCTTCCTGGTTTTCTTGGCACATGTCTAAAAGAGCCTTTGAGCAATAGACTCGTTCCTGCTTCTGGAAAAGCGTGAGCAGCCTGGGAATCTACCCTGCACAAACCGTATGCATGTGCAAATGGTCGTGAAAGATGTTTTTCCTCAGATCCTACACTTGATATTTTGTACTAACTGGCGAACAATTATACCACAGGGGGTATTCGACTGTACATTAAAACCGGATGCTGCACCTCTGCAACGACCCATTTTCCACTGTACAGTTTCCCAGGGACAACCGGGCTTCACGCTCATGCTAATTACAGACAAAATTTGGAACATAACGGGCTTAAAGTTTGTGTGTCGACAGATAACACTTTCTTGTACCCTTAACCACTATATTTATGATGTGACATCCATTCATTCACTTTATCGGGATCATTAACTGTCGCCTTTGAGCTCGCGTGATCGTGCCTTACCCGAAAATATCTAAATCTGTCAATCACTGTAATATGGATGTTTTTCTTCATACAAGTAGACCTTTTCTATGCAGGCATAATGCAGAATTAATTATATAAATGGCCAATGCATGTATTGTGAATGTTTCAAACCCTTGATTTGACTGAAACTTTACTGTACGCTAAAGGGACGGTGCTAGTGTCTCAGGCTGTGACTGTACGGATAGTTGCGCTTTTACAGAGTGACTGTGTCCTGTGATAGGTATTCGGAAAATACCAGGTGGGCATCTGTGAACTTTTGCAGGTTAATTTGGAGTCACTACTATGCACATGGTTAAGATTCAATTATCCAACAACGTGTTTACTAATTACATCACAGTCACGACATATGCTATGTTTTGAACACTCATTTAGTTAAAGTTAACATACAGGTGTATGTGGAATTATGTCTTGTCCATTTCCAAAATAACCGTTTGCTTTAAGCGGTATGGTGTACTGCACGGCTTAAATTATTTTCAGAAATGGGTGTTGAGGCCCTAGACGAGTATTTGCTTAAATTCGCCACAAGTTGTCACAAGTACCTATTAAAGCTAAAACTAGCACACTCCTATGCGATGGATGCGGGAGAAGTTTCAGAACTAAGAATGGCTTGAAACTTCAGTCCGACAGCATCAACAAGAACATATGGAGATTCGAACGTGTTGTATGTAATAAGAAATTCAACCAGCTGTGGAGTTACAAATCTAGAGTAAATCAACATCGTGATTCAAAGACCAGAGAAGTGTCCAGGTTGTAAGAAATCATTCTTGTCATAGAAAGACCTTGCGCGCCATCGCAAGACCATTTCGGGTAAGACCCGTGAAGATCCGGGGTAGAATAGGTCTTCAGCAACCCATGTGCTTGCCATAAAAGGCGACTATGCTTGTCGTCAGAGGCGACTAACGGGATCGGGTGGTCCGTTTCGCTGACTTGGTTGACACATGTCATCTGTTCACAATTGCGCAGATCGATGCTCATGCTGTTGATCACTGGATTGTCTGGTCCAGACTCGATTATTTACAGACCGCCGCCATATAGCTAGGATATTGCTGAGTGCGGCGTAAAACTAAACTCACTCACTCACTCACTCATTTCGGGTAAGTTTGACACCGGGGATTGTGATGTCTCTCAGAGTGTCATGGCAAAGGATCACATGTATGAACACAAGAGATACTACCACCATGGTTAAATGTACAGGCGCCGAAGTTCGGGCAGCGTTTGAACAGACAGAATATTTTGACAGACAATCTTATAGATAACAACCTATGATTATGTCACAATATACCAAAATATTGAAAATGACGTAATTTTCTAGATTTTGACCTCCATGTAGATTTGTACATCGATAAACCAGAACATAAATTTTGACTGCAAGAATTCCCATGTTTGGGACAATTTCACAGGTTCGATCCGTTTTTCGTCCATTCATCATTAGAATTTAAATATTCGTTGAAATGATTCTTGAAGATGACACAATGAAGAGACAATGAAGAATATTTTCACATAAATACAATCGAATATTTCTGATAGCATGGTCATTAGGGCATGCAAAGTCACAATTATTTTTAAGTTTCGTTGTAATCGCTAATGCATAAATTATGATTATTGAGCAAGAATAGCCAAATAGTATAGAAAGATTATGAATAAACATCACGATTTTTTTTTATTCAAACTAAACTTTCAATGTATTTGAACTTATAATTACATCAGAGGTGCCCGGACTTGGTGAAGTTTGCCCTAGGTGTGTTGTGTACTTGGTTGTCATGGTTAACTTGCCAGTTGTAAAGAATCATGTATAGCAAATAATGGTTTCATAATAGTGATGTTCACAAATTCTGCGATGAAATTGAATATATCATATATTAAGTGAAGTTACGTACATCACTTAAGTTGTGTTACTTGTTGTTACGTTAATATCGGTTTTCAGTTATTCCCGTGTTGGAATAATGTTTGGCTATTTCTCAGTAAAAAAAAATGATCTGCCCCTCAGTTTGAATAATGCTTGGTAGCAATTTGTTGATTTCCTTTATCAGTGAGTCATCATCATATTCTACCTCATTTGCACCATCAGTGTTAGGAATGACTGAAACGATGTTTGATTCATAACTGACAGATTCGTCAGACAACGTTTCGTGTGAAGTACACTGTTGCTTCCACTGGTCGATTGATATCTCGAATTTTTACTGTGAGCAACTCGCGATCAGGGATACATGTTTGGTCATTTTTAATCAGATCAGCTGGAACAATGGTTTGAAAGTTTTTAGACTCAAGTTTGATCTACTGGTGCTACAATCCAAAAGTCGATGTCGGACCTTGATGAGCGTCAATAGAATGACAAATAATAAAATAGTGTCAAAGTCCGAAACATAACAAGAGTACAATCGTAGCAATGGAAAGTCGCCATCAGTAATTGGAGAAATGTAGTATGCATTTAGCCTGAAAATGAAAGAAAACACATTGTAACAGGGATTTTGTTAAAATACATGGCATCATTATCATGCAACTCCCGGTACAGTACAGGTGCAACAGCCATCAGAGCGTACAGTCGATATTTTGCCATGTTTTTCGCTAGATGTAAAGAAATTAAGCATTATAACTTCACACGGGACTTTGAAGAGGACTTTGTTGTAAAAGTAAACACAAGCACGGCGTAGTCAGCACTTGAGTAATATCAGGAGTAAAACAAACTTTTTTGCGATCGCTACGTCAGCGTCTGTCGGGGAGCCGCTTGAAATTTATGACAAGAATAGAAACATTATCATTATAATCTAGTTCCAAATATGTGGAGAAAGACGCGATATTGTCATATTTAAAATGTTGTATTTATCAAAGGCGGGGAATACCTTAAACTAACCGAGAACGCGAAGCCTGGTTGGTCCCTGGAAAACTGTACAGTGGAAAATGGGTTGTTGCAGAGGTGCAACATCCGGTTTTCATGTACAGTCGAATATGCCCTGTGTATACGTCGGTCTTCTAAAATGACAGCCGCCACTCTTGCTGGATGGTGTCTTCATCATTGGCAGAATGGGGGCGTCCAGGAATGGCAGCCGTTTCAACAGATGCTCTGCCACATTTGAACTGGCCCCGCTGTGTTTAACAACGTCATATGACGGGGAAGCACCCATAAGTTTCTTTCATTTCATTGAAGGTCTCTTTTAGCATGCGATCTTTTTAATATGAAAAACTTCCCACCATATAAAGGAAATGAAAGCAGCAACATTCGTTCTCTAATCACAAGAAACTTAACCGTAGTGCGATTCCGGTCTTCAACACACATGTGTTGCATAATTACTGTAAGTTAATACTAATGCCAAATATTCGCAAAGCAGTGTATGTATCCTATCTCACACGCGAAGGTAAATATAACAACACAACAATAAAAAATAATTCCCAACGGGGGCAGGAATATTTCATGAATTGTATCTCTAAAATTTATATTTGTCGATAATTTTCTGAACGGAATGTGGTTATTTTTCGAAAACGATCCACCTGATCCCTACGAACGTGTAAGTACAACAAGAGGTCTAAATGGGTATACAGTATACCGGTGTGAAAGACGAACCTGGTATAAACACGCGAAGGTAAATATAACAACACAACAATAAAAAATAATTCCCAACGGGGGCAGGAATATTTCATGAATTTTATCTCTAAAATTTATATTTGTCGATAATTTTCTGAACGGAATGTGGTCATGTTTCGAAAACAATCCACATGATCCCTACGAACGTGTAAGTACAACAAGTGGTCTAAATGGGTATACAGTATACCGGTGTGAAAGACGAACCTGGTATAATTAAGTATAGCCTGGGCTAACAGAAATGTATGATACTAATAGGGGTGAAGAACGTTCGAGTAGCATACAGTGTTATCAACATTGAATACTTCTTTCCTGATTTTATACTGACCCCCAGACCCACTGTTGAGAAGAGCAATAAAACGTGGAGGCTTTCAGGAAGGTAGCCAGGTAATATTATTGATACACCGTCAATGTATGTATGTATGTATGTATGTATGTATGTATGTATGTATGTATGTATGTATGTATGTATGTATGTATGTATGTATGTATGTATGTATGTATGTATGTATGTATGTGTATGTATGTGTATGTGTGTGTGTGTGTGAATGTACATGTGTGTGTGCCTGTGCCTGTATGTCTACGTGTGTGTTTATGTCTGTCTCTGTGTATCTCTGTGTGTGTGTTTGTGTGTGTCATAGAATATTGTGTCAGTCAATGATGTTTCATATTTTGTTAAATTAGTAAGAATTGAGGAGATATAAAACGTGATTCTCTTCATTTTTCAGTTTGTAAGATATGGCGACTTTAACATTATTGCTCATCTGTACATGGTCGATACTGGTGCAATCGTCAGGTACGTTTCCGATGTTTTGTTGGAAAATAATACATATTGCAATACCCCACTGGTCGATCCTATCGTCTTTCTATTCTAGAGTGGGGTTTCAGGTATGTTGGCATAATCATCCTGCGTCAAGCATGATTCTGAATACACCTTGACTAACGGGATCGGGTGGTCAGGCTCGCTGACTTGCTTGACACATGTCATCGTATCCCTGTTACGTAGATCGATGCTCATGCTGTTGATTGTTTGATTGGCTGGTCCAGACTCGATCATTTACAGACCACTATCAAATATTCTCATGCCACGCCTTACAAATATTGACCGTGCATGTTCCCGACGTCGTCCTTATGTTGGACCGATTAGGATGAACAGTTTGAACCATCTACACTGGGCAAATTTGCACGTGTACGTGGAACAATTTCCTGCAAAATGGCTAGTTTCTGTTAATTTTAAAAAATGACCACATCGTGCTACTGTTTACTTAGGTGTAGGTGCATCTTCATGCCTAATACTGTTTCAATGTGGGTTCATTACGTCCATAAAGCTGATTTATCTACTAACAACTCAATTTGTTCTATATGGGTATGTTGAGACATAAAGTCATACATATGAAGTACATTTTTTTAATAAGTTTAACTTCTTTTGGTTTAGACGATCTCCCGAGAGCTAGCATAATTACCGGGGCTTTCAATTGCCGACCGTACAGAGTTTTTGTGGGGCAGCAATATGTCAGATTCACATGCCAAGCGACGTCATCAGATGCAGAACGGGTGACGTCATATTTGTGGACGTTTCGCGGTGCTCCAATATCATTAGCAACAGGGAGAGTACTCAACCTCAGTCCTATCACCAGGAACAGCGGTGGAAGCTACACGTGTATTGGGAGGCATGTTACGGACACTTCATCACCTGTTATTGTAGATGCACAGTGTAGGTAACAAAGAGTTTCTTCAAAGTGTTATTGAAGATGCATATGTTCATATAATTAACGGTGCAAAAGGAACTACACTCATTATTCATGTGAAACGAATGTGCGTGTGCATATATGCTAGTCAGGTATACGTTGCATCAAACATTTGACATGGGTTAATTTTATCGATGAATATAATGAAATTTCAATCTTTATTTTGATGACAAATCTTTATGGATGATCAACTTCTTTATTTTATCAATGGTGACGTTTCGGTATAGATCCTTATACCGTTTTCAAGCCTGTACTGCTTGAATCTAGACCGAAACTTCGCCATTGATAAAATAAAGAAGTTGATCATCCATAAAATCTTCTCATCTCTAAACCACCAACTTCTAGAATGCCACTCAAACTGATAATCTGTATTTTGTTCTAAACAAGGCATGTTACTATCTTCATGATAGTTTATAGACATATGCATATCAAGTATTTCAATGAGACAATAAAGTTCGGTTGTTGATATATATTTAAAACAGGGTTTCTGTTAGATTCAAAATTAAAAAGAAAACATGATGCTCTCTTAGGAGTTGAGTGATATATACTTTGTGTCAGTGATTATAGCTGAGTATGCATAAAACAACAAACAAATCACATTGTTCACATTTTACTTCCAGACGGCCCAACGGTGCAGGCTATCAGGTCAGTCTCTGTCACGGAATTCCAAAATCTCAATGTGGCCTGCTCTGTCGAATCAAATCCGGTGGCAACAGTGAAATGGACACGGAAAAACAATGCCCAGTTTACTCCTCAGACTGAATCTACTCTGGCCATAGCTAACATACAGAGATCACAGGCAGGGACATATGTGTGTACAGCTACCAACACTCTCAGGCCTTGTGGGAGGACATCTGTAGTGAGATCTGACTCTGTGGAGGTGACAGTGGATGTACAGTGTAAGTATCATTGTTAGAATACTGGACATATGTGTGTACAGCTACCAACACTATAGATCCTTATACCGTTTTCAAGCCTGTACTGCTTGAATCTAGACCGAAACTTCGCCATTGATAAAATAAAAAAGTTGATCATCCATAAAGTCTTCTCATCTCTATACCACCAACTTCTAGAATGCCACTCAAACTGATAACCTGTATTTTGTTCTAAACAAGGCATGTTACTGTCTTCATGATAGTTTATAGACATATGCATATCAAGTATTTCAATGAGACAATAAAGTTCGGTTGTTGATATATATTTAAAACAAGGTTTCTGTTAGATTCAAAATTAAAAAGAAAACATGATGCTCTCTTAGGAGTTGAGTGATATATACTTTGTGTCAGTGATTATAGCTGAGTATGCATAAAACAACAAACAAATCACTTTGTTCACATTTTACTTCCAGACGGCCCAACGGTGCAGGCTATCAGATCAGTCTCTGTCACGGAATTCCAAAATCTCAATGTGGCCTGCTCTGTCGAATCAAATCCGGTGGCAACAGTGAAATGGACACGGAAAAACAATGCCCAGTTTACTCCTCAGACTGGATCTACTCTGACCATAGCTAACATACAGAGATCACAGGCAGGGACATATGTGTGTACAGCTACCAACACTCTCAGGCCTTGTGGGAGGACATCTGTAGTGAGATCTGACTCTGTGGAGGTGACAATGGATGTACAGTGTAAGTATCATTGTTAGAATACTGGACATATGTGTGTACAGCTCCAAACACCCTCAGGCCTTGTGGGAGGACATCTGTAGTGAGATCTGACACTGTGGAGGTGACAGTGGATGTATAGTGTAAGTATCATTGTTAAAATACTGGACATATGTGTGTACAGTTACCAACACTCTCAGTCCTTGTGTGGGGACATCTGTAGTGTGATCTGACTCTGTGGAGATGACAGTGGATGTACAGAGTAAGTATCATTGTTAAAATACTGGACATATGTGTGTACAGCTCCAAACACCCTCAGGCCTTGTGGGAGGACATCTGTAGTGTGATCTGACTCTGTGGAGATGACAGTGGATGTACAGAGTAAGTATCATTGTTAGAATACTGGACATATGTGTGTACAGCTCCAAACACCCTCAGGCCTTGTGGGAGGACATCTGTAGTGAGATCTGACACTGTGGAGGTGACAGTGGATGTATAGTGTAAGTATCATTGTTAAAATACTGGACATATGTGTGTACAGTTACCAACACTCTCAGTCCTTGTGTGGGGACATCTGTAGTGTGATCTGACTCTGTGGAGATGACAGTGGATGTACAGAGTAAGTATCATTGTTAAAATACTGGACATATGTGTGTACAGCTCCAAACACCCTCAGGCCTTGTGGGAGGACATCTGTAGTGTGATCTGACTCTGTGGAGATGACAGTGGATGTACAGAGTAAGTATCATTGTTAGAATACTGGACATATGTGTGTACAGCTCCAAACACCCTCAGGCCTTGTGGGAGGACATCTGTAGTGAGATCTGACACTGTGGAGGTGACAGTGGATGTATAGTGTAAGTATCATTGTTAAAATACTGGACATATGTGTGTACAGTTACCAACACTCTCAGTCCTTGTGTGGGGATTCTGTAGTGTGATCTGACTCTGTGGAGATGACAGTGGATGTACAGAGTAAGTATCATTGTTAAAATACTGGACATATGTGTGTACAGCTCCAAACACCCTCAGGCCTTGTGGGAGGACATCTGTAGTGAGATCTGACACTGTGGAGGTGACAGTGGATGTATAGTGTAAGTATCATTGTTAAAATACTGGACATATGTGTGTACAGTTACCAACACTCTCAGTCCTTGTGTGGGGACATCTGTAGTGTGATCTGACTCTGTGGAGATGACAGTGGATGTACAGAGTAAGTATCATTGTTAAAATACTGGACATATGTGTGTACAGCTCCAAACACCCTCAGGCCTTGTGGGAGGACATCTGTAGTGTGATCTGACTCTGTGGAGATGACAGTGGATGTACAGAGTAAGTATCATTGTTAAAATACTGGACATATGTGTGTACAGCTCCAAACACCCTCAGGCCTTGTGGGAGGACATCTGTAGTGAGATCTGACACTGTGGAGGTGACAGTGGATGTATAGTGTAAGTATCATTGTTAAAATACTGGACATATGTGTGTACAGTTACCAACACTCTCAGTCCTTGTGTGGGGACATCTGTAGTGTGATCTGACTCTGTGGAGATGACAGTGGATGTACAGAGTAAGTATCATTGTTAAAATACTGGACATATGTGTGTACAGCTCAAACACCCTCAGGCCTTGTGGGAGGACATCTGTAGTGAGATCTGACACTGTGGAGGTGACAGTGGATGTATAGTGTAAGTATCATTGTTAAAATACTGGACATATGTGTGTACAGTTACCAACACTCTCAGTCCTTGTGTGGGGACATCTGTAGTGTGATCTGACTCTGTGGAGATGACAGTGGATGTACAGAGTAAGTATCATTGTTAAAATACTGGACATATGTGTGTACAGCTCCAAACACCCTCAGGCCTTGTGTGGGGACATCTGTAGTGTGATCTGACTCTGTGGAGATGACAGTGGATGTACAGAGTAAGTATCATTGTTAAAATACTGGACATATGTGTGTACAGCTCCAAACACCCTCAGGCCTTGTGTGGGGACATCTGTAGTGTGATCTGACTCTGTGGAGATGACAGTGGATGTACAGAGTAAATATCATTGTTAGTCCTATAATGTGTCTCAGGACTAACATTGCTACATGATTCATAAGTTTAGAGTTTTTTATTTTCCCATTACCAGATAATTTGAAAACAAACCCGGAGATTATGAATTCTGACTCGAACCACATGTGCTGCAATGTAATTATTGACATTCTATTCACGTTTGTGATTTCCTAAGGGCATGATAACATAGATTTCGGTCAGTGTCTATTATCTCATCACAATGTATGTTCCCTCCATATAGCATATGTCCCAAGTTTCTGAATTCTCAAATAGTGGACAGCAAGGGTAACAAATCAATTAGAAAATATCTCTTTTCGCCATATGAGTATTTGAAATAATCACCGGTTCACAGACGTTGAACAGCATACACCTTAGACGGGGAAATCGTTAAAATAACCCGGATAACATACAGCAATGAATAAAGGCTTTACCATCTGCGGAGTCACTCATGGCAATGTTGATTCCAGATACTCTTGTAGTTCCTGAAATTATGGCACAGTTTAGGTAACTGTGATGTACATTGATATGACTGTGTTGATGTGAATGTCATTGTATTTGTTTGTTTCACAACGGGAATGATTTTTGTTTCAAGAAACACGAAGGTCATAGCGGTCCACAGGATCTGGATGCTTGAATGTTGTGACATATTATTCTTGATGACAATTTCATTCATGTTTTGTTTCAGATAAGCCTAAAATACGTACCCTGTCCGTCAACCACGCAACAAACCAAGTGACTGTTTCTGAAGGTGACAGGATCACACTGAGGTGTGAAGTTGACAGCAATCCACTCTCGACCCTGAAACTATTATTTGGACGCAAAGAGCTAACAACGACATTCAAGTCTCTGACGGTGGAGTATACATGGGCAGCTGATTGTAAACACACAGGGAGATACTCATGTGAAGCTGAAAACAGTGTAGACGATCCTGCTAGAGGCTATTTGGAACTTTTCGTAAGATGTAAGCATTCAGGACAAATATTACATTCGTCATAAATAACACTCACTGAATTCAGTAGTAACGGGTTTTTTGTTTTGATTTGTTTGTTTTTTTGTCACTAGATACTCACAAAACATTGCACTAAAATCAGAATATATACATATCTTTAATGATAACGTTCCTGGATAGTTCTTAACCTGCCACTGGGCAAAACGAATGTCCTTTAAAAAAGTAAATCAAATACTATCATGAGTTAGTTCAGATCAAATGGCTAAAGTAGTTCTTTGGTCTAGAGAATCCATAGAGTTTCACTGTATCCTATACAAGTATCCTCTTTCCAACTAAAGGTGCGCCCAGACCTGATGAGATGTCCCCTCTACACCGCAAATACGTATCATCACACGGTGGCAATGTAATACTTTCAATCACAATCCTGTCATATCCTCGTCCAACAATCATTTGGATGAGACCAGAAGGATATTACCCGAACAATCTATCATCCTTGTCTGGAGAGACCAGTACCTCGGCATTGACGGTGGCATCCACTCTAAACCTGCAAGACTTACAAGAAGACGATTTTGGGTTGTACCAGGTTCACGCAAACAACGCCGTGGGGCAGAGAGTGGAAACTCTTATTCTTGTATCACAAGGTAATGTATATTTGAACACATGCAGTTAACACATAAAGAGTCAACTCGTAATTTAGCTTTCTATATAAGCATATTAAATTGTAAATGCAGTGAAACCTGCCCACACTGTTACCTGTCTTATCCGGCACACTGCCAAAACCGGCATAAAATTTTGGTCCCGCCATTTTAGAGCTATATTATAATCATTAAAACATTGTGTATTCCGACACCTGTCCATTCCGTATTGAATGCCACAATTAAATTCAACGATGATTTTGTACGTATTTCCAACGACAGGCCCTCCACTTGCTCCTACCGATGTCACAGTACATGCTACGGATTCGTCCTCACTGAATATTGCATGGAAACAGGAGTTTAATGGAGGGTCGGTTCAGATCTTTACTGTTGAGTATAGCAAAGACAAGAGACACTGGGCTGAAGCTGGGTCTTATGAAGAAACAGGAAGAGGGAAGTACCACCATGTTGTTCTCAATGATCTCGATTCTGACACGACATACTACGTGAGGATCATTACAAGGAACATATACGGAGACAGTATACACACTGTATCTGTTGAGGGGAGGACAGAATCACATTTAAAAGGCATGATAATGATTCATTTGGCTTCTTTCTCGAAAATTCAAGAATTATTTATTGGCACTTAATATGCATTTGCATCTATGAATTTTATTGTATAACTCAATCAACAATAATAACTTCAAGTTCTTTAACATAGGTACACAACATTTAGGAGTGCATGCATATTCCTTCATCAGGTGATTGAATGCTAGGATGCAAGGACCATATTCCTTCATCAGGTGACTGAATGCTAGGATGCAAGGACCATATTCCTTCATCAGGTGATTGAATGCTAGGATGCAACAACCTTATTTTTGTATATGTAAGAGTAACACAAGTGGTAAGAAGACAAACCTGGTAATTAAACAAGGGACGCCTATAGTTACTTATCGCTGGTTGGTGATTAGCAATGTGAAGAATGAAAGAGAAAGAGCATTCTCTGAAATATTCTGTTCCTCATAATAAAGAAGTTGACATCCAAAAATTCTATGTTTCATGTCTATCACTAATAGACTCAATATAATAGCAACCTTGCTGTAATATATAGGTAAACAAAAACACGTCATGGTTGTCCAAAGCTGAATAGTCATAACAAGAATATATAATATTCTCTTTCATTCTTCTCAGCAAACAGAAAAAAATAATTGTCCTGCTGAAATATGACACGTATTTGTGGCTACAATTATTATATCTAAGGAAACGTCATGGTTCATCTTGTTTCAGACCCAGCCGTCATAGCAGGGATATCTATCGGTGTAGTTTTACTGATAGGTAATGCAGTCATCATCGTCTTATCCAGGAAGTCTCTCACGTGTTTTGAGGAAACCAAGTAGGTCTACTTACGGGTAATACACAGGGTGTACTAACTATGACTACACATACAACGGATCATTTAATCATGGATATCTAATAGGTTCCCTTTTCGGAGTTATTATTCTGATGGAATCCTTTCCTAGGGTATAACATTATTTATTGATCATTATTCAAAATTAATTCTTTTATATTTTATTTTTATTTCAAGATTGAATATAAACACACACGACACTCACTGGGACTAACTGCTCGTTGAGTGATAACCAACGTTCAGATGCCAATCCACAAACAATCATAAGAATATATTGCATTACTTTTAGCTAATGATATGTACTTGAGATTGTTGTTATCTTAAGGATGTTCACGTAGTCTTGATTCACATATTGTACTTTAGATGATTCTCCAGTTGCCTTAAGTATATTTCCTTTGCACTGTCCACAAGTGCAATTTCACTTCTTACGATTGTAGCGCATTAACAATACAGGTGACAAAACGTGGTCAAAACATTATAACATGCAGAGATATACACTAAATATAGAGTACATTATTTTCGTAACGTAAAGCCTTTGTATAATAGATTTAAAATGGTTTCAGGAATGAAGGAGCATCACATACAGGCGCAATGCAGAACACCCAAGGTATGATTGCGAATGAATTGTAAATCTCATGTTCATGCACTGTATTACACTGTCGCCCGTTTGCTGTGACACAGCCGTTCAACATACATTCCTTCCCTTCAGCTGTGCCAAGCGCATTGCAAATTGAACTGTTACAATAATGTTGACTAGGACGTTGTTGCGACGATTGATTATTCTTTGAATGGCATTTAGAAGTGATACACATAATGGCAGCACTTTTATATGGAAGTCAAATTCTTTATTGTGATAGACACGACGTTTCTAAGTATATTCTCACTCCTTCATCGGGTGAATGAAGGAGTAAGACTATAATTAGAAACCTCGTGTCTATCACAATAAAGAATTTGACTTCCATATAAAAGTCTCGCCTTGACGATAATTCAATTTCCCACAATGACATGTGTCATACAGCCGTCAATTATGCATAATCCTTTTCAACTCCCCATAGATATACCAACATATTTTTATCTATTTTTGTTGCACTTATAAGGTTTTCTTTGACTTATCCAATAGATGCAAGTATTTACTCTGGCCTTCAAGACAACGAGTGTGACAAACAGATATACACAGGACTGAAATCCTTTGAAAAATCACCCACGGAATGTAAGTTAGACATTTGGAATTAGCACATAGTCGATTATATAACATTTGTTCTGTAATGCCTCGTACTGGAAATCTGACCAGACGCTGGTCATAGAGGCACTGACCTCATGTTAACACATGAGACCTCAATCTCTGCAAACACCAGAATCGTTCTGAGGGTTCTTTCTTGTGACCTATTCTTTCAGGTAATTCGGAGTACCAAGGTCTTCAAATGAGGTCAACACAAGTCTACGAGGATCTGAACATATCAAGCATTAAGACCCCAACTGAACCAAATGCAGGTAATTTCAGACGTCAACATTATAAACGAGAATAACGTAATGTGTGTGTCATCAATTCAAATCTTTAAACATATTTTTTTTATTTTAAAATAATTTATCTATCTTTAACTGTCATTCATTTTCATATTGTTCAGGTGATCTACACGTATATGAGAACTGAATCTTCGATCGAGGAAACAGAAAAACACCACTGACATCTGTTGTTGAAATCTCAAAAGGGCTGTGGTTCCACTCTTATGCAATCACGGTTCGCACCTGACTTTCAGTAAAAAGGCATTGTTCACTGGCCTTTTATATTCGTGCTATCACTTTGGCAACGGTCACTTTGACACATGTTCAGGTGTGGTGAACGACAGGGCGTGAATTGGATTATGACTAAAACGGACGATCTTTTCAACTCAAAGAATGTCATAATTCCAAAGGCCGGATGTTCTATTTTGGGGGGTTATTTGTGTTTCAACCGGGAAGGTAACCATGGTTCTGAAAGCATGGTGTTTCCTTGTTGTTTGATCCAAGTTGAAAGGCGACTGAAATGGGCGCTCATTGGTCACCATGGAGCACTTGTTGAGTTGATAAATAGTTACATCCTTGTTGTAATGGCAAATGTCCAAATATGGTTTTAATGGTGCATATATTGTGCAAAGGCATTGCAGTTAGAGTCACATGCATTGGGGTGACTGAGTCATCTCATTTGTGCAATGTCAGTAATAGAACACGTGTATGTATTGATGTCGTTAGGGATCAAACCATATGGTAGTTAACTAAACATCTATTCATGATCACACAATTAACTTACCGACTTTACAAGTAGAAAGATATTTGTCAAAAAATGACACTGGCATACCCTTGTGCGAAGTCACGTGCATGCACGTGTATAATGTTTCTAACAGGAAAACAATTTAGATAAAATACACGACCATGTGACCAATGTAGAATGAAATTACAATGCCGAAGGTTGTATCTAATAGAAACTGCAAGATCGATGTCCAAACTGCATAACAGTGCCTCTTGTCCTTACCTATTAGCCTTTGCACAAAGAATCATACTATATGCTATGATGACAAAATATCGGTGGTCACAATCGATCTTAACCATTTGCCTAACACCCGAAAATTGTTGTTATATCCATTTAGGGTAATTTATCCCAATATGGAAATGTCTGCCTATGTATGTATTTGTATGTTAAAATAGACCACACGTATCACATTTTGCACTATACAGCGCGGCTGTGTACAGGAAAATTATTTTATCAAATATGGACAGCTTTCGCTGGTAACAGTATAAACTGAACTGTATTATCACGCTCACCATTGTTCTTTTTCACCTTCATCCTACGTATTTGTATCTCGATTTTCCTGTTCCTAAATTGAATAAAAGTCCTTACAATCTGATAAGTTTGGCATATATGGAAAGATCAATTTGATGTTAACTGCTGAATCAGTTATGGAATAAATGCATATACACATTTCAATGGAGTCTCACATACTGCAATCATGAACATGTACAGAAGGCATGATAAGCCAGTGTTTACAATAGATACAAACATAACATAGCATTTATTGCAGTGTCACTTGTATGTTGTTTACTAAACAACAATATAATGACATGCATAGGTCGCATGCGTAGCTAGGAACCAACAATAACCTGTTTAGAGATTTGTTATGAACGTGGCACACCCTAGTCAGGGCAACTGCATAACAGAATGCTTTACTTGGTATTGACATTTGACACTAATACCAAGAAACACTTAGTCACCTGAAGATGACACACATTCTACACATCGGTTCTTGGTAGACACGTCATTGTCATGAAGCCCAAGAGTCGACGAGTTGTGTCCCTTTAAAGTTGTTACTGCGTAGTTAGGTTGCTACGGGCAACAAGGTATCGATCGGTATTACATAACACTGTTGTGGCAACATCACGGTAATCATTACTGCATGCGTCTCACATGCACACCTCCCACTTTACATTGCTTTATAAGGTGTGTCGAGTTGTTCCCCTTTCCCGTCTAGTGCTTGATATATACATATCAAGGTGTTGACAGGTGTTGAGATGCAACACCTGTCAGTGTGTCAACCTGGAGTCGCCTCTTACGACAAGCATGGGTTACTGAAGATCAATAGTCTAACCCGGACCTTCACGGGTCATGTTGACATTGAACAGTGGGACATATGGAAGAATACTTAAATTGTAGCGGTTTAAAATAGATAATTTTAGGTTAATAACGATGAGGCATTAGTGATCAAAATAATGTCCGATGTAATGTCCCATTTTACTTTTACTTTTACCAGCAACTTGAAAATACTTTTAAAACAATGTCTATACTTGTCCTTGGAAATAATGATGAAGTGCCTTTTTAAAGGAACATGATGCTTATTATCAACACGAAATGAATTTTACATATCTATAGAATTTTACATGACGTACATATAGTCTTTCACTTGTTCCTGGTTATTTCAGGAATAACATGCACCTGGACTTGTTATCGCATTTTCCTGTTAATGGAGGATCGAAATATACTGACTTTTCCTCATGGCTCATGTGTATGCTATACATGTATATGTATATCTATATAACATGTACGACAATGGGCCATTGTTCACAACTGCAGGAAAAACGTGACACGGACACAGCAAACAGGAAATAAATAACACGACTGGCAAATGTCCATTTTACAAAATACTAGTAAAAGCTGAAACTTGTAATAGTGGTACGCTCTTTAAATCCTATCGTACGTATCCTGTATATAATTCTGAACATAATGTACTTCCAAACAACAACAAGACATTATCTTGAAAGTCATGTTTTCCTGTGCACGTTACCAGGTCATATTTGTCAGCAAGATACATGTAGTCGTATATTTCAAACGGTGGAAGATTCCAAGAGTTATGTCCCTGAGAACCTCAAATTGCATAGTTAGAGCATTCGTGGTATCGACTAATTCATTGACATTCCACTGTCATGACAACATAATAATAAACGTGTTGCTGGCAAATGCACATATGTTTCACTAGTCGACACCATGTTTTAGGTATGCCCAGCATGTTCATTTATTTAACCTTTATGTATGCATAGATAAGTGGCTAAGGATATTTGATTTGCATTAGCTGACCAGTAATGCTGTAATGTAGCGTTTGGTTGTAATAGTTTCCTTGAATGGTGGCGTTGCCTGACATGGTACTACGTAATCGGTGCTAAGCGTTTCAAGACCAGCAGGACTGTCATGAGAACCACAAGGTTGTACTGTTGATCTGGCATGTTCCTGCATCAGCTGGAACCAGCCTCAGAGCTACCCTTTGACATTCCTCCAGGATCGGAATTCTGTTAAAATATAAAAGCATACCGTTGTGACGTACAATACGGAAATCTTGGAACAATCGAGATGTCACACGGGTACCCTTCGGCTAACCTATGTCTGTGGTAAATACAAATGCCAGGCTTTCACAGGAAACAACTTACCACCAAGATCAGTGATGGTTACACTGTAGAGTCACATGGTGCCTTCATCTACCATCAGCTGGAACTAAATCACCTGAACATTTTTCATAAGGATTTCTTAAGCTGAAAATATGATTCATTCCATTACCAATTTAAGACTTTTAACTCTGAAGAATATTCAACATGTTTAAACGTTTACTAATTATGCACATGCCTATCTCGATTTACATGCAGCACACAAATGTAAGTTCCCTATAACGTGACATTCTGCAAAAAATGCCCCTCTAATATTGTGGAAGATGAGTTATATTTTCTACTTAAATGTTTTGCATATAATCATCTACGATAGATTTAAGTCCTATTTTGATTGTATACGCACCCAACTATCCATTTATAAAAAATTGTTAAATTGACATTTTCTATAAATTCTGATCTAATGATTATCCGAAAACGAGCTTGTATATCGCCATTGTGACAGTGTCTTTATGTACAAAGGGCCTGTAGACTTAATGCATTGAAATAATAGCAGACGTATATCTATTACATTTCACCGTAAAAGGTTCACATAAGAAATAATTCTTTTTCCTGCCTTTTGGGTTCAATCAATACACTGGACAAGTGATTTTACATCTGACGCTAAAATTAATTGACATCGCACCAAGGTAGCACGTCGACAGGTGAATGAATGAAACTGCTGTAGGAGTATTGTAGATGTGTGTGTCTGTGTCCCTGTTCGAGATTCACAGCATCAAGGTGTCGATGCATGTGCAGGGATATAACAACATCGGGGTGTCGCAATGCAATCAATGTGTTTTGCAGTGGAAGGGAGATAATCGTACTTAGCTGCATCCACCGCTATTGAGTTGGGCGAAGATACCCCTATTGCTTGCCTTTTCCTGTTTCCAGATACGCGACATAAATCCACAGTTCCAAAAAATACATGTTGGTATGAATAGAACCGTATAAACATACCCTTTCAGTCTATGTTTTCTTTAACACTTCACTGGTTAGAGCCATTGAACGTTTGTTTAAATACTTTAGACACCAAATACTATGTCGTATCAATATTTCACTGTTAACTGTTTCATATTTATCCAACTGCAGGATGTTTGATTCGTTGTACTCCACTTTCTAAAAGAGTCATGGTCTTTCATTGGCATCATGGTATTATTGATGTAGGGTGTTCAGGTGACATTGATTTGAGTCGTTCTGAAGATGATATGTCCGTGGTGTCGGGGTGTTATTGATGTAGGGTGTTCATGTGACATTGTTGTGAGTAATTCTGAAGATGGTATTCACATGTTGTCGGGGTGTTATTGATGTAGGGTGTTCATGTGACATTGTTGTGAGTAATTCTGAAGATGGTATTCACATGTTGTCGGGGTGTTATTGATGTAGGGTGTTCATGTGACATTGTTGTGAGTAATTCTGAAGATGGTATTCCTGTGGTATCGGGGTGTTATTGATGTAGGGTGTTGAGGTGATATTGTTGTGAGTAGTTCTGAAGATGGTATTCCCGTGGTATCGGGGTGTTATTGATGTAGGGTGTTGAGGTGATATTGTTGTTAGTAGTTCTGAAGATGGTATTCCCATGGTATCGGGGTGTTATTGGTGTATGATGTTGAAGTGATATTGTTGTTAGTAGTTCTGAAGGTGGTATTCCTGTGGTATCGGGGTGTTATTGATGTAGGGTGTTGAGGTGATATTGTTGTTAGTAGTTCTGATGGCGGTATTCCCGTGGTGTCATGGTGTTATTGATGTATGATGTTGAGGTGATATTGTTGTTAGTAGTTCTGATGGCGGTATTCCCGTGGTGTCGGGGTGTTATTGATGTAGGGTGTTGAGGTGATATTGTTGTTAGTAGTTCTGATGGCGGTATTCCTGTGGTGTCAGGGTGTTATTGATGTAGACTGTTGAGGTGATATTGTTGTTAGTAGTTCTGATGGCGGTATTCCCGTGGTGTCAGGGGTCGTTTATTGATGTAGACTGTTGAGGTGATATTGTTGTTAGTAGTTCTGATGGCGGTATTCCCGTGGTGTCAGGGTGTTATTGATGTAGACTGTTGAGGTGATATTGTTGTTAGTAGTTCTGATGGCGGTATTCCCGTGGTGTCGGGGTGTTATTGATGTAGGGTGTTGAGGTGATATTGTTGTTAGTAGTTCTGATGGCGGTATTCCCGTGGTGTCGGGGTGTTAGTTATGTAGGGTGTTGAGGTGATATTGTTGTTAGTAGTTCTGATGGCGGTATTCCCGTGGTGTCGGGGTGTTAGTTATGTAGGGTGTTGAGGTGATATTGTTGTTAGTAGTTCTGATGGCGGTATTCCCGTGGTGTCAGGGTGTTATTGATGTAGACTGTTGAGGTGATATTGTTGTTAGTAGTTCTGATGGCGGTATTCCCGTGGTGTCAGGGTGTTATTGATGTAGACTGTTGAGGTGATATTGTTGTTAGTAGTTCTGATGGCGGTATTCCCGTGGTGTCGGGGTGTTATTGATGTAGACTGTCGAGGTGATATTGTTGTTAGTAGTTCTGATGGCGGTATTCCCGTGGTGTCAGGGTGTTATTGATGTAGAATTAATGATGTTGAGGTGATATTGTTGTTAGTAGTTCTGATGGCGGTATTCCGTGGTGTCAGGGTGTTATTGATGTAGACTGTCGAGGTGATATTGTTGTTAGTAGTTCTGATGGCGGTATTCCCGTGGTGTCGGGGTGTTATTGATGTAGACTGTTGAGGTGATATTGTTGTTAGTAGTTCTGATGGCGGTATTCCCGTGGTGTCAGGGTGTTATTGATGTAGACTGTTGAGGTGATATTGTTGTTAGTAGTTCTGATGGCGGTATTCCCGTGGTGTCAGGGTGTTATTGATGTAGACTGTTGAGGTGATATTGTTGTTAGTAGTTCTGATGGCGGTATTCCCGTGGTGTCAGGGTGTTATTGATGTAGACTGTTGAGGTGATATTGTTGTTAGTAGTTCTGATGGCGGTATTCCCGTGGTGTCAGGGTGTTATTGATGTAGACTGTTGAGGTGATATTGTTGTTAGTAGTTCTGATGGCGGTATTCCGTGGTGTCAGGGTGTTATTGATGTAGACTGTTGAGGTGATATTGTTGTTAGTAGTTCTGATGGCGGTATTCCCGTGGTGTCAGGTCAGTTATTGATGTAGACTGTTGAGGTGATATTGTTGTTAGTAGTTCTGATGGCGGTATTCCCGTGGTGTCAAATTGTTGTAGTGTTTCTGATATTGTTGTTAGTAGTTCTGATGGCGGTATTCCCGTGGTGTCAGGGTGTTATTGATGTAGACTGTTGAGGTGATATTGTTGTTAGTAGTTCTGATGGCGGTATTCCCGTGGTGTCAGGGTGTGTTATTGATGTAGACTGTTGAGGTGATATTGTTGTTAGTAGTTCTGATGGCGGTATTCCCGTGGTGTCAGGGTGTTATTGATGTAGACTGTTGAGGTGATATTGTTGTTAGTAGTTCTGATGGCGGTATTCCCGTGGTGTCAGGGTGTTATTGATGTAGACTGTTGAGGTGATATTGTTGTTAGTAGTTCTGATGGCGGTATTCCCGTGGTGTCAGGGTGTTATTGATGTAGACTGTTGAGGTGATATTGTTGTTAGTAGTTCTGATGGCGGTATTCCCGTGGTGTCAGGTGTTATTGATGATGTAGACTGTTGAGGTGATATTGTTGTTAGTAGTTCTGATGGCGGTATTCCCGTGGTGTCAAGTGTTATTGATGTAGGTGTTGATGATATTGTTGTTAGTAGTTCTGATGGCGGTATTCCCGTGGTGTCAAGTGTTATTGATGGACTGTTGTTATATTGTTGTTAGATGTAGTATTCCCGTGTGTGAGGTGATATTGTTGTTAGTAGTTCTGATGGCGGTATTCCGTGGTGTCGAAGTGTTATTGATGTAGGGTGTCGAGGTGATATTGTTGTTAGTAGTTCTGATGGCGGTATTCCCGTGGTGTCAGGCACCGTTATTGATGTAGTGTCGAAATTGATATTGTTGTTAGTAGTTCTGATGGCGGTATTCCCGTGGTGTCAGGGTGTTATTGATGTAGGGGTTGAGGTGATATTGTTGTTAGTAGTTCTGATGGCGGTATTCCGTGGTGTCAAGGTGTTATTGATGTAGGGTGTCGAGGTGATATTGTTGTTAGTAGTTCTGATGGCGGTATTCCCGTGGTGTCGGGGTGTTATTGATGTAGACTGTTGAGGTGATATTGTTGTTAGTAGTTCTGATGGCGGTATTCCGTGGTGTCAGGTGTATTGTTATTGATGGCGGACTGTGTCGAGGTGATATTGTTGTTAGTAGTTCTGATGGCGGTATTCCCGTGGTGTCGGGGTGTTATTGATGTATGTAAGGGTGTTGAGGTGATATTGTTGTTAGTAGTTCTGATGGCGGTATTCCCGTGGTGTCGGGGTGTTATTGATGTAGACTGTTGAGGTGATATTGTTGTTAGTAGTTCTGATGGCGGTATTCCGTGGTGTCAGGGTGTTATTGATGTAGACTGTTGAGGTGATATTGTTGTTAGTAGTTCTGATGGCGGTATTCCCGTGGTGTCAGGTGTTATTGATGTAGACTGTTGAGGTGATATTGTTGTTAGTAGTTCTGATGGCGGTATTCCCGTGGTGTCAGGGTGTTATTGATGTAGACTGTTGAGGTGATATTGTTGTTAGTAGTTCTGATGGCGGTATTCCCGTGGTGTCGGGTGTTATTGATGTAGGACTGTCGAGGTGATATTGTTGTTAGTAGTTCTGATGGCGGTATTCCCGTGGTGTCAGGGTTATTGATGTAGACTGTTGAGGTGATATTGTTGTTAGTAGTTCTGATGGCGGTATTCCCGTGGTGTCAGGGTGTTATTGATGTAGGGTGTCGAGGTGATATTGTTGTTAGTAGTTCTGATGGCGGTATTCCCGTGGTGTCGGGGTGTTATTGATGTAGGGTGTTGAGGTGATATTGTTGTTAGTAGTTCTGATGGCGGTATTCCCGTGGTGTCGGGGTGTTAGTTATGTAGGGTGTTGAGGTGATATTGTTGTTAGTAGTTCTGATGGCGGTATTCCCGTGGTGTCAGGGTGTTATTGATGTAGACTGTTGAGGTGATATTGTTGTTAGTAGTTCTGATGGCGGTATTCCTGTGGTGTCAGGGTGTTATTGATGTAGACTGTTGATGTGATATTGTTGTGAGTAGTTCTGAAGATGGTATTCCCGTGGTGTCGGGGTGTTATTGATGTAGGGTGTCGAGGTGATATTGTTGTTAGTAGTTCTGATGGCGGTATTCCCGTGGTGTCAGGGTGTTATTGATGTAGGGTGTTGAGGTGATATTGTTGTTAGTAGTTCTGAGGGCGGTATTCCCGTGGTGTCAGGGTGTTAGTTATGTAGACTGTCGAGGTGATATTGTTGTTAGTAGTTCTGATGGCGGTATTCCCGTGGTGTCAGGGTGTTATTGGTGTAGACTGTTGAGGTGATATTGTTGATATCCTGTATTCATTAGTATGAGTGTCAGTGTGATATTGTTGTTGGTGTCAATTCGATATCGTGTTAATATGCAATTGTTCTGTCGAGGTCATAGTATTGTAAAGTGTTCACGGTAGTTTGCTGTGATTACAGCTTATTTTGAGGGATATCACTGTGACATTACTGTTGGCTGTCTTCACGCTCTGTTTGACTATGTACAGGATATATTGTTTTGGGTGTCGATACCACACACATTATGTGTAACATATCAATGCAGGTGGATTACGACGTGGCATTACTGTGTGTGTTATCTGTTGTGGATGTAAAGGGTATCTGTTTGTTGGTATTCCTGGCATGTGAATGAATATTTTAGTGGATGTAGGGATATATTATTATAAGTGTCGGTGATATACTGTAATGGTGATATATATTGATGTAGGTGTTATCAGGTTTTTGATATGTTGAGTGTCCAGGATATATCTTTGTGAGAGCTGGGCCATATTTTTGGGTGAATGTTAAGGCTATATTATCGAATTTGGTATCAACGATAGAGTGAAGAGGAAATATTTATGAAGGTATTCGGGTGATTTTTTTGCGGGTGTTAACAATATATTTGCTGTGGATGTCACCGTCATATTTTTGTTAGCGTCAATGATATTTTCATTTTGACATTCGATGTGATTTGCAGCTTGCCCGATATTGCTATGAGTGTCGTGGTCATAAACGTGGGTTGACATGCTAGTTTTGAAGAAAGGTGGGACATTCATTACCAATGTGTAAACTTAAGTGATCTCATCAGGTGCAAAACAAATCTGGTTTCGCTGACAGGGTGATGATAACCAAGATGTCAAGGTGACATCGTTGTAAGGCGTTGTGTGATAAAATGCATGAAGTGCGAGATACCAGCCCTTCCTGAGATCATGTCTGTTTGAACCATATACGCTGAAATGTAACAGTTTTGTGGAGTTATTCGACCTACACCTCCCGAGGTAAAATTGTTGCTTGGTATGAACATGGGAGATTTCAAACAGCAGATTGCTTTTTTTGATTCATTCTAATTGGCGAGCTGTGGTTTGCGCAAGGTAATAATTTTTTTCACACCTTATATTACTACAATACCACCACAACAACAACAATATTATTACTACTATGCTACTACGCTGAACTACTACTACTACACTACTACTACTACTACTTGCACATTACTGCTACTACTACTACTACTACGACTACTACTACTACTACTACTACTACTACTACTACTGCTACCAGTAGTAGTGAGTGACTGAGTTACGGTTAGAATCACATCGGCAATATTGCAGCCATATCGTGACTATAACAATATAGTCTTTAATAATAAATAAAAGTTATTTCGTAAAATCTGTCAACAAAGGACAGTAAAAACAACAATGTTATCACAAATAGAAAGTTAAAACTAGCATGAAAGCATTAAAACATGTATTATACTACAGGACAATGCAATATAAACACCGGGCTATAGGTCGCCCACAACTGAAGGTTGATCACCACACTAGGGACCATGGGGACTTACTGGATTTACATCATTTCTTCAGATGTTGGTGATTCTTATATTAAAAAACATACATACTACAATTAAAATCACGGATAATGAAAAATACTGTTAGTAAAATGGGACTTACATACCCTCTCAGGGGGATAGCGGCAGTAGTAGTAGTAGTAGTAGTAGTAGTAGCAGTCGTAGTAGTGGTAGTAGCAGTAGTAGTGGTAGTGGTATTAGTAGTTTTAATAGTAGTAGTAATGGTAGTGGTAGTAGTGGTAGTGGTAGTAGTAGTAGAAGTAGTAGTGGTAGTAGTAGTAGTGGTAGTAGTAGTAGTAGTTTTAGTAGTAGTGGTAGTAGTAGTGGTAGTAGTAGTGGTAGTAGTAGTAGTGGTAGTGGTAGTAGTGGTAGTAGTGGTAGTAGTAGTAGTAGTGGTAGTGGTAGAAGTGGTATTGGTAGTGGTAGTGGCAGTAGTAGTGGTAGTAGTAGTGGAAGTAGTAATAGTAGTAGCAGTAGTGATAGTGGTAGTAGTAGTAGTGGTAGTAGTAGTAGTAGTAGTTTTAGTAGTAGTGGTAGTAGTAGTGGTAGTAGTAGTGGTAGTAGTAGTAGTGGTAGTGGTAGTGGTAGTAGTAGTAGTAGTAGTTTTAGTAGTAGTGGTAGTAGTAGTGGTAGTAGTAGTGGTAGTAGTAGTAGTGGTAGTGGTAGTAGTAGTGGTAGTAGTAGTAGTGGTAGTGGTAGTGGTAGAAGTGGTATTGGTAGTGGTAGTGGTAGTAGTAGTGGTAGTAGTAGTAGTAGTAGTAGTAGTAGTAGTAGCAGTAGTAGTAGTAGTAGTGGTGGTGGTGGTGGTGGTGGTGGTGGTGGGGACATTCAATGTCATTCGACATATGAAGGGCATGTTCTGTTCCATTCTGAGAGATATACTGGAGTAACGTGTTTGAATTTCGCTATTAGCTGCAACTGGACATTCAGTGGGTCTCTTCTATATTTAGTGTACAACATGACATTTTTGGTTGAGTAATGAATACACCTCCATTTTAAGAACTATAAATGTAACTCTCAATTGTGAGTTATCATCATCACCAACATCATCATTGTCATAGTCGTCAACATCATCTACCAACCCGGGCCAGGCCATGTCTACCCCATTCCAACCCCGATAAACTACGTTACTCCCCACGCTAAGAGCTTGACATCGACCCGTATGCCCCGGCCCCCGTGGCCTCGACCTACATCCCCCACCGAGTATAGAGCGGCAGGGTTGGGTTCAACAGGATATCACGTGACTCGAGTGATTTTAAACAGTTATGAACAACTGTTGAAATTCAGGTGTTGATTGCACTCTGTACCCTGTGCAAATATATGCTACAAACTTTCCCTCATGCATAAGTCTGTGCTAAAGCCAGCGTGCTGAAGAGCGTGCTAGTTATAAGATGTTTCGGCATTCCGTTTTTGTTTTGTTGCTGTTGCTGTTTTTTTAACAAGGGTGAATCAATGTTGAATAATAACAACAGCATCCAAATTAATGTATGATTTAAAATGTAAAGTAGCGATCTTATTAACAGACTATTAACCCACATACGTGATGGGTAGAAGGGAGATGAATTTGGGTTTTGCCGGGGTGTGGCGTTGTTGACAGCAATAAGACAATCTTATGACGTGTGAATGTTATTGGAAATACCTAACGATTTGTATTCGTGATGCAGTGGTGGTTGTTGAAAACACTAATGGGTTGTAATCGTGATGATTTGATGGTTTGATGGTTGTTGGAAACACCTAATGGGTTGTATTCGTGATGCAGTGATGGTTGTTTGAAACACCTAATGGGTTGTATTCGTGATGCAGTGATGGTTGTTGGAAACACCTAATGGGTTGTATTCGTGATGCAGTGATGGTTGTTGGAAACACCTAATGGGTTGTATTCGTGATGCAGTGATAGTTATTGGAAATACCTAACGATTTGTATTCGTTATGCAGTAATGGTTGTTGAAAACAACTAATGGGTTGTATTCGTGATGCAGTGATGGTTGTCGGAAATATCTAACTATTTGTATTCGTGATGCAGTGGTGGCTGTTGGAAACACCTAATGGGTTGTATTCGTGATGATTTGATTGTTGTCGGAAACACCTAAAGGGTTGCATTCGTGATGCAATGATAGTTGTTGGAAACAACTAAGGGGTTGTATTCGTGATGCAGTGATGGTTGTTGGAAACACCTAATGGGTTGTATTCGCGATGCAGTGATGATTGTTGGAAACACCTAATGGGTTGTATTCGTGATGCAGTGATGGTTGTTGCAAACACCTAATGGGTTGTATTCGTGATGCAGTGATGGTTGTTTGAAACACCTAATGGGTTGCATTCGTGATGCAGTGATAGTTGTTGGAAACACCTAATGGGTTGTATTCGTGATGATTTGATTGTTGTCGGAAACACCTAAAGGGTTGCATTCGTGATGCAATGATAGTTGTTGGAAACAACTAAGGGGTTGTATTCGTGATGCAGTGATGGTTGTTGGAAACACCTAATGGGTTGTATTCGCGATGCAGTGATGATTGTTGGAAACACCTAAAGGGTTGTATTCGTGATGCAGTGATGGTTGTTGCAAACACCTAATGAGTTGTATTCGTGATGCAGTGATGGTTGTTCGAAACACCTAATGGGTTGTATTTGTGATGCAGTGATGGTTGTTTGAAACACCTTCTGGGTTATATTCGTGATGCAGTGATGGTTGTTGGAAACACCTAAATTGTTGCATTCGTGATGCAGTGATAGTTGTTGGAAACAACTAATGGGTTGCATTCGTGATGCAGTGATGGTTGTTGCAAACACCTAATGGGTTGTATTCGTGATGCAGTGATGGTTGTTGGAAACACCTTATAGGGTATATTCGTGATGCATTGATGGTTGTCAAAAACACCTAATGGGTTATATTTGTGATGCAGTAATGGTAGTCGGAAGCACATACTGGGTTATATTCGTGATGCAGTGATGGTTGTTGGAAACACCTAATGGGTTGTATTCGAGATGCAGTGATGGTTGTTTGAAACACCTAAGGGGTTATATTCGTGGTGCAGTTATGGTTGTTTGAAACACCTAATTTGTTATATTCGTGATGCGGTGATGGTTGTTTGAAACACCGTTTATGGTATATTCGTGATGCATTGATGGTTGTCAAAAACACCTAATGGGTTGTATTTGTGATGCATTGATGTTTGTCGGAAGCACCTAATGGGTTGTATTCGTGATGCAGTGATATTTGTTGGAAACACTTAATGGGTTATATTCGTGATGCAGTGATGTTTGTTGGAAACACCGTATATGGTTTATTCGTTATGCATTGGGGGTTGTCAAAAACACCTAATGGGTTGTATTTGTGATGCATTGATGTTTGTCGGAAGGACCTAATGGGTTGTATTCGTGATGCAGTGATTGTTGTTTGAAACACCTAATGGGTTGTATTCGTGATGCAGTGATGGTTGTTGGGTTGTATTCGTGATGCAATGATGGTTGTTGGGTTGTATTCGTGATGCAATTATGGTTGTTGGGTTGTATTCGTGATGCAATGATGGTTGTTGGGTTGTATTCGTGATGCAATGATGGTTGTTGGGTTGTATTCATGTTGCATTTGGGGTTCGAATACATCGTGCCAATGTACATCGAGTGTTTAAACTAGAAAGATTAACGTGCATGGTTATGTCTCATCTATGATCAACATAGCCATGTATATATTCTCCATTCCTGATTTCAATTTTAATACTGTGATGCGTTTGATGAATTGTAAATACAGGTGAGTAAATTACCCTGTTTCAAATGGCGCCTGTAATGGATGTGTGCACCAGTTTCGGAACACTCAGTCATCACCAGTCGTATGCGGAAATATTTTTTTGTGAGCAGACAGGTGCGAATTGCGGTGACCTGGATTTTACTGATTTTTATACACAGCTCACATCTCAACATGAGGCAACTGATCAGTGGGCTATTGTTTTCCTGTGTCCTGTTTAGCTCTGAATTCCATGACTGTCAACTAGCCAAAGGTAAGCATATGCATTAAGTGTATTTTTTCTACAGTAATGAATAACACAAAGAAAGGGTTAAGATCATCTCTCACATCCAGGATTCTGCAGGTCACGTTGAATGAACACACGGCATGGTGGGCCTCGGGGTGTGCTTGCTGTTTTGTTATCTTATAAAGCTACCATAACAAGATCACTAAAATAGTGGGTATTTAGGCTTCAGTTAGTTCAAGAGTTCATTGCTGCACATACAGATATTGTAACTGGCAAACTGTGAAATAATTCAAGTTTTCTGGTTTCCACTTTATTCATTTAACACACAGTATGAATTTTCAATGCAAAAGACATCATGAAAAGAATATAAGATAAACAGCATGTAAAACAAGTGACGTAGCCTTCCTTAGACTTGAGCCATTCGACATCTGCCAAGTGTTCCCCACAGAGGGAGAAGGATCAATCATTTACCATAGTACCTCTACTATCAATCATTTACCATAGTACCTCTACTATCAATCATTTACCATAGTACCTCTACTATCAATCATTGACCATAGTATCTCTACTATCAATCACTGACCATAGTACCTCTACTATCAATCATTTACCATAGTACCTCTACTATCAATCATTTACCATAGTACCTCTACTATCAATCATTTACCATAGTACCTCTACTATCAATCATTGACCATAGTACCTCTACTATCAATCACTGACCATAGTACCTCTACTATCAATCATTTACCATAGTACCTCTACTATCAATCATTTACCATAGTACTTCTACTATCAATCATTGACCATAGTACCTCTACTATCAATCATTTACCATAGTACCTCTACTATCAATCATTTACCATAGTACCTCTACCTGTAGGTGTAGGGTTGAACTGAATGTGTTTGGCCTTTCACAAAGATTTTCCAATGTATAATGCTGTATGCACTGGGGAAAATGTTTTGGAATTGTTCTGAACCGATGTGATGTTTAGAGACACGCGACTAAGGCAAAAGGCCAGAGGAAATTTAACACGGCTGTCTGTGAGTGTATATCGCTAAGCATAGCCGAAAAGGACTGCTTATTGATTATAGTTTCATGAAGTTGCATGTCATATCCCGTTTAACATAGGCACACAAGAAACTGCACCTGATAAGACAAATTGAAGAACATTACAGATAATTCTTTCATTGTACAATGGGAAAATACATGAAAATGCTCTCCTTATTATTAATGCATTGAAACATGATGCTGACAAGCAAACCATGTGTTGATTCTCTGCTCAAAAACTAAAGAGTCATCGTGGACTCAGTCTATATAAGAATCAGGTGGGAAACTGACATGCTGCAGAGAAATATAATGTGATGTAATGAACCATAGGAGTCAATTAAAACAATACAAATCACACAATGGAAGTACAAATTAGAGTGGCAGCTGGTTTAAAAATACAAGATCAGTAATAACAATAAAGAAAGTGATGATAATATTCACCTTAGCAACACTACTCCAACAGTAGGTATAGGCAGGGGATAATGGTCATCACACGCCAGCCTGGTCTTCTGGTAACTTGCTGTCTTGTTAGATGAGGTGCAAGAATTACCTTCCCTTATATACCTAAGAAATGAGGATAGAAAAGTCAAAAATACGCTCTATGATGGTTCTGGAATCAGCTCCTTGTTGCACTTTCCAGGCCGTTTTTTTCCTTTTTTCTTAATCTAGTACTGGTATAAATATAGACACTGTCCCTCACAGAATTTCATATGGACAATGCATTACTCTTGGAACATTGTTGCACAATGAACATCACTTTGCTTGAGAGAGAGAGAGAGAATGTGTCAGAGGGTCAGAGGGAGGAAGGGACAGAGAGAGAAAACGAGAAAAAGTGAGAGAGAGAAAGAGTGTGTGTGTTTGAGAGAGAGAGAAAGAGAGAGAGAGAGAGAGAGAGAGAGAGAGAGAGAGAGAGAGAGAGAGAGAGAGAGAGAAATGGGTACGTGAAACAGAGATATTGTTTCGAATATTTCATCCTAAATGCAAACGCACATTTCACTGTATTATCGGTGCACATGTAATATGTTACGTGCCCCAATTATACTTTCGAAGGGACGGTGGGGAAGCCTAGTGGTCGAAGTGTTTGCTCTTCACGCCTCAGACCTGGGTTCGCTTCCTCACATGATACAATGAATGAAGCCAATTTATGGTGTCCCCCGCCGTGACATTGCGTAAATAATGCGTATAGCCATATCAATCACTCGTTATACTTTCGAATATCTAATTAGCATGATGTTCTATACTTTTTATCACATACGTGAGGCTGGAAATGCCATCGAAACAACGCGGCACGGAGCAGTATCCCAAGTATATGGCAGTGATCCGTATATGATCCAGTCATCAAAAGACAATCCAGAGAATTACATCATGAGCACAGATATCAGAAATCGATTACTAATGTGTCAACCAAATCAGCCTGTTTGAACTCCCGATCCGGATAATCGCCTCTTATGACAACAGTGGGTTGCAGAGGATCATTTCTATGTGATGTTCATGGGTCGAGAGAGATATGATACAACATGATATGATGTGATATACGATATGATGTGATATACGATACGATATATGATATGAAAGGTGATATAATAATGATATGATATGAAAGGTTATATGAAGTTCAGAAATTAGTATGAGAATAGAATCATGTAAACTAGTCTGACTTCATTTTCCAAAGCGCTGATATACATGATTTGAAAACAGTGTGCGAAATATCCACTGGCCCACTAGCCCGTGGCTAGTAAGAATCCAGTCGCATCAGTAATTTCCACAATCAGTAGCCAGACTGGCTAGTGAATTTCCATGGGGTCATTTTGTAAATATACATTTGTTTTTTATTTTATTTATCTTTTTGTAATCTTGGTTTAGTTTCTGCATTCAGATTTGGACCTAGTGACTTATGTTGTGGACTAGTAACCTCTCAGGCATAGCCTGCCCGATTGGCTAGCAAAATTTGGAAACAATTTCGCACCCTGTTTGGAAACAATGTGTTTTCGGTTTCAGCGGCTGTGATAACAGCTCCTCTGGGAGGAACGGTGACGTTAACCTGGAAACGTCCGGCCCGCCTACAGCAGTACACAGTCAGGAACACAGAGTGGAAGGAAGATATATTCTATATCTCCAAGTCTGGTGGGGTCAGGGTTGTCCATCCTGCCTACAAGGACAGAACACGGAACATATCCTCAAGTAAAGAAGGGGTCAGTGTGGTACTTCATGGGGTCAAGTGGACACACTCTGGACGTTATAAGTGTTTCAGGGGGTCGCCAGAAAGGAGACCCCGCGTTTCTATCAATCAATGTGGCCTGAGACTCGTCGTCATCGGTAGGCAAAACATACATGAAGCATGCAACTTTATGGATAACAACTTCTTGTTCATAGCATAGAGCGACTTGTCGATCTCGATTCTTACACCGTTATCAAGCTCTATGCAATAAACAAGAAGTTGTCACCCATAAACTTGAATGCTTCATTTTGTACTCACCAACTTCTAAGATAGAATGCAGATGAAACAATTAGGCAATACATGTCTGCAAAGTAAACTGATTGACAAATGAAGCATATTCTTGTGTTTGATGCGGAGAACACAACACAAACAAGAAATTGTGATGTATTCAATGTGGTGCATCCAGTGATTCGAAAACCGTTTTCAGTAACATGTTGATAGTTTCCCCGATATTCTTTTGATAACGATTGCATATTTTAAGTGGGATCTTTCAAGTGAATACTATATTTTCAGGCATATATATATATGTGTATCATGAATGGTATGATGAAATGACACATCAGCAGTTATAGTAGCATATTGCAAAGTCGCATTTAGCAGTGACGCTGAGTAGGTTGTCTCAACACTTATGTTGCGTAGCAGCAAATCACATGATCACAGTTAACCGCCATCAGTAATGATAACTGTTTGGACACATTTTTACGCCGACTAACACGAAACAAACCAGGAACAGTTGTTCGTAGGTGATGCATGGGATACGGACATAGTTATGATCTGAATCGCAAGGTTGTAGTGTTTCGGCGACTGGTTTCAGTCTAGTAGCGTGTTGATACGTTTGTAAGCTAACGTCAAGTCTTTCAAGTGTGTTCGTTTTGCCGGCGGTTTAGTTGCATTTACATGTAGTCAAGGGTCATTTTTGAGACGCTATAAAATTAAGAATAGAATTGTAATTTTTGCTTAGTTTGAGTTACCCGACTGATTGTCAGTCATAATATGCATTTCTGAATTCATTTACTTGTCAGTATGTTACGTGTGTGCCATACCGGGCCCAATTCGTGTGAATTGGCCAATACTGTTCCCTGGCGTTATCGGCATTATAGTTGTGGATGTATCCTGTCACATATATTTCACAGATGGCGACTATCGGGATCGGTTGGACAGGCTCGCTGACTTGGTTGAAACATGCCATTGTGTCCCATTTGCGTAGATCGATGCTCTTGCTGTTGATCACTGGATTGTTTGTAACCGCCGCTGGAATATTGCTGATTGTGGAGTAAAACTAAACATACTCACTCACTCACTATTTCACAGATGCCCGAGACCCTTATGTTGCGACCACAGATGCATATGATCTGTTTCACAACAACGGCAGGAACTTGTCGTGCATCTTCGTCACCAATGCAACGTCATCGTATCCCGGGGACACCTCCTTCATCTGGAGGAGGAATGGAGTAGAGTTTGACAGCAGCATGGAGCTCCACACGTCAGTCCAGCATGGAGAGACCGGCAGTCAGCTGAGGGTGGTCACCAGTACACTCGCCGTCACATCTGTAGGAGACACGGGGGACAGATTCACGTGCCAAGCTCAATTTGGGAAGGAACATCTTACGGGCCAGAGTGAGGAGTTTGCCCTGAACATGGACTGTAAGTAATAATTTACGCACCTGAGATTCATTGGTTCTCACGTTGCATTCAAGATCGGTTAAAGTTACTGCTTTTCGACCTCTATGCATGGCTATTGCACATTTTCGATTATTTCATTGATAACCGGAAGTCACGGGTTCAGAGCATATAAGCAGTAGCGATATGGTAACTGTTTTGTACCAAACCTCTGTCATGACGTCACTAATCCGGAGACATATGCCGGTTTCGTAATGCAAGCCACCTAAGGTATTGTGTATCAGTTGTAACATAGATCCCCCTCTCCAATACAGCACTGACTCCCAGCAAACCAGTCCGTGTTGCAGTGGGAAGATTCTGCAGTAGTCCTGCTTTGCTTTACTTGACGCTCGATGTCTGATATCTCGTTAATGTATTCTGGATGTTTTAACAAACATCTTCTAACTTTCGTTTGTGTTTGTCTCTGTGAATGCTTAGGCAAAACATGTGTTCTTACTTTACTGCTGTTCCGTTGTTATACCTCTGCCATTTGTAGAATATACTTTTCCACTGTACTGCTATTGATGATGTATTCCTCCCTTAATATATTCCACACAGCCGGTCCAGTTGTCTACACCAACCACGTCGTGCTGAACGAAGGGGGCAAGGCCACATTGACGTGGACGCTGCCGCAGCCCATGAGCCCATTCGTCGTGACGTCCCCGAGTGGTGTAGCTATACTGGATGTCGACTCTGCCAGCATCTTCATCACCTCCCCCTACAGATCCAGGGTGACGGTCGCCGGAGTCCTTACAGCTGATGATTACATGGCAGTGCAGTTGATAGTCCACGGTGTCAGGGGGAATGATGCTGGGCAGTACTCTTGTGAAACTCGGGATAATGGAACTCTCGCTGACTGGGACAACTTCGTGTATGTCTTACGTGAGTTCCTTACATTCCTTACGTATTGTCAGTTTGATTGCCAGTAGAAGATTGCATTTGTCCCCGATACCTTGATATGTCTGAAAATGTTACAATCTCAAGTACCTTCATTTTTCATTATGGTGCAGTTTCCTAACATAGTGAAATCTCCTCAGATGAATTATGTTAATGACATTTTCTGAGATAACTGTTTTGTCTTCCTTTTTATCTGATCAGGCCATTTTCCCCCTGATATTTTTTTTCTCATACAACATCAATTTCTTGGATTAAAAAGAAAGACACATGTTCACATTTTGAAACAGCGACGACATGTTTTGTATTGATGATGTTTAAACGAACAGTGTATTCTGTGTATTTTACACGGATTGCACATGATGGTAATATGGAGAATGAAGGGAATCTAATACTTTCAGGGAAACCCAGGGACCCGACAATTTTAAATGTTCCCGAGAGACAAGGCATGGCGTTATCGTGTTCCTCTGCTTCCCGGTCACTTCCACATAATAGCCCGGAAATGTTGTCCTACAACTGGAGGGGGAACAGCAGCGAGGTAGGCATGGAGGTGTTTCAGAGCCAAGAACCGACCTTCAGCATCAGGACCAGTCCCAGGGATGGAGACCACTACTCATGTCAAGCCACAGAGCAGGGACTTGTGTCACAATGGAGCGAGCCGTTTGTTCTCAGTAAGGATATTCCTGTGATGTGTTCCACAGAATGATATTGCTCTCACTTTTTCCCCAACCATTTGGCCTCTAGTTTCATAAAATAAAACATGCTATTTCACTGAAAATATACAGACGGTTGGGTTTTGGAGTATATGATTATTTTCAAGTGACATTTACTGCACTATCATGGAATCTGCCGTGTGATGCTATAAACATGAATGGGATGGTTTGAATATTTAATAATAATTTGTAATATGCTGTGATCCCGGTTCTGACATGTTCATTGATGATACTACTGGATAATTTTCTTTAATGTCATGAAAAACTTCCTTCCAGAAAAACCCCTAGTTCCAACAATATCCAGTGCAGGGTCTCACCTGCAAGTGATGCTGACTTGTGTCTCCGCCTCAAGGATGTTTCCAGATGCTGAGAGTGAGGAGCTCGTGTACAGATGGCAGCGAAGCGACAGTAGCCTGGAGGGTGGGGAGATGATCGCAGGTGCTACCCTCAACATCAGTTCTGCAAACCAGGGGGGACCAGTACAGATGTCAGGCTGTAGAACAAGGCCTTCACTCAGACTGGAGCGATGCCCATGTTCTGTGTGAGTACCTGTACTGGGGTTATTGGGGTGATGGCTGTTAGTTTCTCTATGTCTGAGGAACAGTGAGTGGGTGGGTGGTCGGGTGGGTGGGTGAGTGAGTGAGTGAGAAATACCCAAGCAATATCATGGCGGAGACACAATATTCGGCGATTCGACCATGGCCCTGCAGCGTGACTAGCAATCGTTTTAGTAGCCAGATTTCCCCACTGCCTAGTATGCAATTGAAATGAAAACCTCATGGCATTTGCCTAGCATTAATCATTTTCTTGACCACATATGGATAAAACGTTATTTGAACAGAAACAACCTACTTCATAGGACACTGTCTAATCTTTCGTCATTTTTAGCAAATGAAACGAAATCGTATCTGTTAGTGAAAGAGTTCAGGTGATAAACTGAGATTCTGTACCTGCATTGTACTCCAGATGAACCAACCATAAAGCGACTGACCCATAACGTCACGCCCAGTACTGACCTGAATCCTGATGACGTGGTGACCTTCACATGTGAGGTGGACGGCACGCCGCCTTTGTATGTGTCCCTCATCAGGTTGTCTAAGGAAGGGAATACAGCACTTGGCAGCACCACAACCTACGCTTCTACGACGGTAGCCTTTAACATCGGAAATCCCAGCCTAGGAGAATACCTGTGTTCAGCGTCCAATGTAGTTGGACATGACGATGGGTCTGCTTCTACTGGCTTCTTGAAGTGTAAGCACCTCATCGTGTGTGAAGTAGCATTTAGTCAAAGTCAGTCATGCTATACTGGAAGATTCACTCTTTTGAAAACAGGCATATACCCTTTAGATCTATTCAAGTGAATTGTCAAGACTGATTCAGATAAGTGACTATGAAAGATGAAGATGAACTAGAAAAGCATCCTGACGAAAGTATATGTCATCTTAATAAGTTCTACGTCAATGCATATATGACCCGTGAAGGTCCGGGTTAGAATATTGATCTTCAGTAACCCATGCTTGTCGTAAGAGGCGACTAACGGGATCGGGTGGTCAGGCTCGCTGACTTGGTTGACACATGTCATCGTATCCCGATTATGCTCGTTGATTATTTAGACTCGATTATTTACAGACCGCCGCCATATAGCTGGAATATTGCTGAGTGCGGCGTAAAACTAACCTCACTTCCTCGCTTATGCATATACCCTACACCTGTCTAAGCCAATACATGTTGTGTCATTTCAGCGAAACTGCGCCGCCAGAATGCAGGAGACATCACGTTGAGGATATATGTTGATGATGCTGTGGGAACATTCTATCTCAGCGGGTATCCGGAACCCAGCAGAACAAGACTATCTTTCTCTCCAGGCGGACTGACTGACATTCACATCTCAAATACCGAGAAGTACCAACTCACAACATCAAATATCGAGGATAACTGGTTCGTGGTTACATTCACCATACACAACGTGGAGGCTAGTGATGAAGGAACGTATACCATCTATGTCGACAATGGGGAAGGCTCTCTAGACGTCAACGTGGAACTGAACTTTTCGGGTGAATATATATGGCATGGTGAAATGTCGTTTTCTGGTTGGCTGAGCGCTATTCTATTACTTTCAATGTACCCCGCTTACAAGCGAGTAACATTTTCTATGTACCCCGCTGGGAATGCCGAACTCATTTGGTAGTTCGTAGTAGTAATTCTTTATCTCGAATAACATTAAATAACGTATGATGTACGGAAATTACCGATGGCATGATGATGTTTGACACGGACGATATGTAAGAAGGACAGGGACATATACAAACCCAATATACAGTTACATTGGCTTGTACTTCACTCAACATATTTGCGAACACCTGGCTATATCAGTGATTTTCAGCCACATAATGTTCGCCGCTATATTGCTATTTAACATTGTACGCACCATGGAGTGAGTGAGTGAGTTTAGCTTTACGCCGCTTTTAGCAATATTCCAGCACGGGGGGCACCAGATTATGCCCCATGGAATCGTTTTCAGTGGGTGTTCTTTTACGTTGATATTTTGGGGCTTTTTAACACGAAGATGTATACATTATGTGAAACATTGTACGTAACTGTCTCAAGATCCATTATCTGTCAGTACTTACCATAACATACCTTCCTTATCCATTCGCCTACAATGCTATATGCCATGGAAGAGATTTGAGATAAGCAATTGTAATTGCTATGATCAAAGCTATGTCAGTCTCACAATACGGGAAACGCTCTTTATCAGTTTCAGCTTTGGCATTGTTGACGTTGCTTAGTAATACTACTTTAGCTGAAGGGTTCACAGCCAGTGAAAATGAAACGTTAGTTTTCGGCATCTTCTAATTGTTTGTTTCTGTTTTATTTTGATTTGCTTTTGTTTGGTTTGTTTGATTAGGGGTTTTTTGGGTTTGTTGTATTATTATTATTTATTTTTTTATGCTTTTTTTTATTTTATTTCTTTCTTTTTGTGTGTGTGTGTGTGTGTGTGTGTGTGGGGGGCGGGGGGTTAGGGGTGTGTGTGAATCCTTATATGACTGTACCACTGGTTCTGTACTACATTATATTATCGTTTTCTGGTTGGCGGAGCGTTCTTCTATTATTTTCAATGTACCCCGCTGGGAATACCGAACTCATTTGGTACTTCGTAGTAGTAATTCTTTATCTCGAATAACATTGAATAACGTATGATGTACGGAAATATCCGATGTTTTGCGAATGCAATGGGAGATAACTGTAAATTTCTTTTTCTTGTCTTGTCGTCTGGAACTCTATACTATGATCCGATACCCGTGCTTCAAACAGTTCACAATTACCATTGAGTTGTTCGGTAAGATATTTACGTTGTTCAATGGTCCCCCGGGGAACATGGGTTGATGTACCCTCGATGTTCTTTATGTTCCCCTCGTCCTTCGGGCTCAGGGAACATAACCAAACATAGAGGGTACATCAGCCCATGCCCCCCTCGGGACCAGTGAACAACTTATATGCAGTAACCTATACTCAGCTGATGTCATTGCTTGTCTTGTAGAAGGGGAGAAGGTTGTGATCATCGCCGCTGCATCTGTCTTGTTTGTGGGTCTGACAATCATTTCCATTGTCTTCCTGGCAATCCGGAAACTGACAGGTGGAAATATGAATGGTAAAGTAACCTCAACCACCTTCTACCTAATGTATGCTAGTCTTATTAAGAACATATTGTGACCTTATCTGCATCCCGTTATACCAGACATAACAAATAACATAAGACTTTTGAATGTATAACAACTGTGGTAAAAGGTTTAACTCACTTGTTTTCTTTCATGTTTCTTTTTTCTTTCTTTTTTAACAATAGAAATCTTACATATCAAGACTCCTTTTGAGGACATATGTTTCAATCAGAAGCGGAAAGAAAAATGATCCATCATGTTTAGATTGGTTCACAGTCGCTGTTATGTTATATAACACGTAATGTTTATTGTTGCTTATGTTACAGAATCAAGGAAACGCAGGTAAGCATTTGAACTTGGCAGGAGACCACAGGTGGATAGATGGCTAGATACTCTATTGTGGGGGTCAATCATCGCTGTGCCCGAGTCTGCCTTTCGTCAGTGGCTGCTGTTTCTGTGCCACTGTGGCTCCCCCGTTATCATCTGGTAATGTTAAACGTGGAATGGTTGAGGTGTGGATAGGGTGATTTGGTAGGGTTACATTTTAGAGGCTCGTGAACAAACGAGACAATTGGCAAAAACGTATTACAACTATATTTTGTTGGGAAGGGAGGTTCGAATAAATAATACATTTGGTATTTAATGCCAAAAGACTATTCTTAAATCAGTCGGAAGAGGAGGATAATTTTTTATGGATGAACAACGTCTATTATTGTCGACGTTACGGTGTTGGATCTAACACCGTTTTCAAGCAAGTGATGAAACAGTAAGTGAGTGAGTTAGTATTTAACGTCACATCGGCAATATCTCAGCCCTATCGTGACGAAAACAATTCATACAGAGGGGATGAAAACATTTCGAAGAAAAAAACCTGTAGACAATGGACAGTAAAAATACTAGAATATCACATATATGAATATGGAACTAGTATGCAAAACTAAAACGTGTTTATGAAAGATCACCAAACTGGTGTTGAAACAGAATGAGGATAAAGAAGCATATGTATATTACAGTCAGATTGTGAAATCCGTCATTTCGTGAAATGACTAACAGGTTCAGTCATTTCGCTGGATAATGGTATATCAGGATCACTTAACTAAGTTTTGCCTACTGAGACCACTGACTAAAAGGCTGCTGAAGTAGCGTTACAGTAAGTTGACATTTTCTTGACGATAGGTGCCCCAGTGATCCTCCAATCTGATCATGGATCAGTGTTCACGTCTCATGTTATTAAAGAAATTCAATAAGTCTGGCCAGAACTAGCACGAGTACATGGTAAGCAACGCCATCCCCAAAGGCAAGGATCAGTTGAAAGGGCAACTGGCGACATACATGCTGGTAGTGTGGATGAGTGGTAACAAGACTAAAGACTGGCGACATCTTATTCATTTCACGAAATGACTGAAATGTTTAGTCATTTCACGAAATGACTGATTTCACAATCTGACCGTAACATACACAAGTGTGAGTACAACTGACTGACTGACTGAGTTTGGTTTTACGCCGCTTAAAGCAATATTCCAGCAACATCACGGCGGGGGACACCAGAAATGGGCTTCACACATTGTGCCCATGTGGGGATTCGAACCCGGGTCTTCGGCGTGACGAGCCAACGCTTTAACCTTTAGGCTACCCCACCGCTCCTGTGAGTACAAAGGGGTATTAGGACTGCAATAGCATATGGAAGCCGGTAACAAGAACAACACATAGCCTACGTAGATGGAAGTGTCAACTCATGAAGCCTGAAGCCCTCTTTGTATTGTACAAACATCTCCTTGTATATGTGCTTCTCTATGCCAGTTCTGTTTAATCGCTTGTTTGATAACAGTGTTGGAACCTACACCGAAACTTCGTTCTCACTGTAATAATGAAGTTAGTCTCATCCATATATTAAGGGGGCGGTGGGGTAGCCTAATGGTTAAAGCGCCGAAGACCCGGGTTCGATTCCCCACATGGGCACAATGTGTGAAGCTCATTTCTGGTGTCCCCCGCCGTGATATTGCTGGAATATTGCTAAAAGCGGCGTAAAACCATACTCACTCACTCATCCATATATTGTTATCCTTCCTTACTGCTCCAACTGCTAAATGCCTCGCATTGTCAGATAGAACATATTTCGGGTCATGTATCAGCTATGCTATATGTCATGTGTGTTGTTGGTGGGAAGCTCTGTCACGGTGGTAAACCCAATACTGACCCCATCACCCCATGTACCAGTCCCGCTGTGTTCATCACTGTTATGCTTGTTTATGTAATCTCTAATCACGTTATGTTTTTGGTTTTTTTCAGATTTAATGTTTCCGGGTTACCTGATGTAATACGAGAACCTGGATCTATCGTCACTATTGCCTGTCGGGACCTGCACGACAAAGACAAAATGGAGGCACGTTTACCCCCTGACATAGGCAATGATGCAAAGAGGATGTCCTTCTTCCTGCACAGGATGTATGTCGGAAACGGTAGGTGTTCTAATTTGTTGTTGTTGTTGGGGTGTGTGTGTGTGTTTGTGTTAAAGCGTTCGCTCGTCACGCCGAAGGCCCTGGTTCGATTTCCCACATGGGTACAATGTGTGAAGCCCGTTGCTGGTGTCCCACCTCGTGATATTGCTAGAATATTGCTAAAAGCGGCGTAAAACCCCACTCACTCACTCTAATTTGTTGAGGTATTCACAAACTCAATAATGTTTCATAAGATTTCAGGGCGATGGGGTAGCCTAGTGGTTAAAGCTTTCGCTCGTCACGCCGAGGACCTGGGTTCAATTTTTATGACTTAGCTGTGTGACATCCTTACAGATCCGTCGTCAAATTAAATATATGTGTTTTTATTCAGATGCTGATGACGAAGCACAACAATCGGATTTCATCGCATCCCGTGAAGGAGATGAATTGTTGTTATTCTAGATGCTGCATTTCTTCCCAAATCCCGCATTTATAATTATTCGTGCTTCCGTCCTGATTGTCAAACCTTGTTACAACTTCCTCGTCAAGTAGCACTTTTAAGGTATTGTATTATAACGTTAGTACACTAGCCAGTGGTAATGTAGTTCGTCTTATGTTTCCTTGAAGAGTTGACATTATTGATCTTGTATTCAGAAATATTTGTGGGTGCCATAAAACAGAGACTGATTAGAGGTATGCATATAATATTATCCCCATGGTGTTTGTTGATTTCTTTTTCGAAATTCTCATGAATATTTGCCGATTGCAGTAGAAATAGCTGAATATATTTTATTGCTTCTGGTTGTTATATGACGTAGGCTTCCATTGTTAGGGTATATACCACAATCGACAATAAACGCTTTTTCTTGTCCAAAGTTTTGACATTTGCCCCAATAGAGGGTTTTGCATGAAGGAGTGTATCGGTATGGTTTTATTCCGCTTTTTAGCATTCCTCCAGCTACATCACAGCACGGGACACCAGAAATGGGATTTATGCTATTTACATATGTGTGACGTTGAGCGTCTTCAGTGCAATGTGTAAACACAGATACTCAACTGTGTCTTGAACTTGTCTTCTTGTCGGATGGGAGCCCTCAATCAATCATATTTGTCGCATCGGAATGAAGAATATCTAATTTGAATCGCTCACGTGGAGCGACTTGTCTTGCCTCAGATGGGTTTAGACAATGTTGTGGGGATAACATAGAGTGCATTCATGGCAAACAAGAACACGTTACAGTGGCGTAAACTGACGCCTGCAGCGGTAGTGATGGTTGCGATGACGACTGAGGTGGTTGCGCTGTTAACTGATGTCCGAGTCGTCTGTGGTCAAGCAGGTGTCAGTTGTCATGTCAGCGGTGGCAATTACGCTGCTATTACAACTGTTCTTGTAGTGGTGGAAGCAGAGGGAAAATGCTGTTTGAAATCTGCTGATGTTTGAAGGGGATGGTAGCAAGTGGTAGCATTCATTCATTAATGATTCATTAATCAAGTAATTAATTAATGAGTTGATGCTGGCATTGATGGCGATCTTTATGCAATATTTTCGGGGTCTTGCACCCTGTGATGTCCAGCTTGACAATGACACAAAGATTACTATACTTCTCTATCTATAAAGGTTGATGAAGACATTTCTGATGCCGATCTCAGTTTGGCACGGACAAAACAAAACATTATCAGAGCAAATCAGGATCCGAACGATCATGAAAATCTGTCGTGCGAAAGGAATGCAACTCTTTCGCCTACCTAACAAGCTATATCATTATTTATATAGAGTAGTTGTCACAAAAATGCATTATCCATTTATTCTCCATTAATTCACGGGAAATATCGCAAGGAAGATATCATTACAATTGAATGGTATTTTACACAACTTACCAGTAAATGACGTTTACCACTTTTACAATGACTTCACAATTAAATCCTTCGTCATTTGTCAATGTCTTATAGCTGTGGTTGTTGCTATAATACAGTCATTGAATTGTACTGCAACTGAGTGAGTGAGTGAGTGATTAATTTTACGCCGCACCAGCAATATTCCAGCTTCATGGCGGCGGTCTGTACATAATCGAGTCTGGACCAGACAATCCAGCATGAGCATACATCTGTGGAATTGGGAACCGATAACATGTATCATCCAAGTCAGCGAGCCTGACCACCCGATCCCGTTAGTCGCGTCTTACGACAAGCATGGGTTACTGAAGATCAATTCTAACCCGGATCTTCACGGGTTACTGCAACTAAATTTAGACTGCCGTTGTCATTCCATTGCAGTAATACCGCAAGTCCAAGACTCGTATGCATGCATGAACATGTGACCGTGGGTTCGAATCCCGGAATATATTCCGTCAGTCAGCTCAACAGTCAGCTCACTCCTTCCGCCGCCATATAGCTGGAATATTGCTGAGTACGGCGTAAAACTCAACTCACTCACTCCATACTCCCTCCGCTCAGCTCCACAGCACTCACTCACACTGCACTCGCTCAGCAACATCGATGATTAAAGTATCGGCAGTATATTAAATATTTTACACAGTGCTCTTCGTTCTTATCAAGACATGTATAAAAGGTCACATGCATTATAATGATTATACTGGGACCTGCTGAGAACTGACTCCAGTTTGCGAGCGTCGCTGTCTAAGGTGGGTGAGTCCTTGCGTGATATTTCATGATCGTTGTATAGATATTTATACATCACACTATGATATACGAAAATACTTGCAACCCATATTATATCTTGCCTTCATTGTAATGGACTGGCATGTTACCATGAAACTGGTTAGTTCAGTATTCCATCCAAATTCGCATAACATTAGCAAAAGAGGTTGTAATTCGAGATGTTCAAATGCGAGCCCTTACAAAATATATTTATGCAGATAGATTAACTTCTTTTGGGAATTCGACAGTAGTACCCTTCTTCTTTTTTTACAGCTGTGGTTGTAAACAGATTCCGAAATAGAATCTGTTTTCGGCAAATGTCAGTAGACATGTAACTACCGCTTAGTTGCTTCTTCGGCTTTGTATCATCATCACATACGAAATATATACAGGATACTGGTGTAGTTGACAACACCAGCCCAAGTAGGTAAACTGACAACACCCTAAAAGACAATGCTGTTGTCGTTGTTTAGCATTTACAAAAATGGATTCTTCAGTTAAATTTCCGATCGTGACTATTATATTATGGGATGTTACTTTATTGTGAATGGTCGAATTTAAGTGTCACTAAGTAAACAGGGCAACAGGGTTAATGACTGATTCGGCTGTGCTATGAGTACACATTTTACACGTATCTAGGTTGGATGTTGGCGAGGGTAAATCACTTTCCCCAGAAACTCAGCTGTACACGTTGTGATGACGCAGAAGACAAGCAGCAATGTATTCATAAGGTACATTATGATATGTACGTCTAGCATGATACGTTCACATAGTATTCAACAAAACTATTGTTGGGTCACCATATAGTTGTTGGCAATACAACGAAAGGTCTATTTTAATCTCAAAGTAATAGAAGGCAAAGCCACAATTGTTAAGGACCACATGCGAATGTTTGTTGCTGCATTAATTTAAATAATATCTGGGTGAGTGAGTTTAGTCGCTTTTAGCAATTTTTCCCGCAATATCCAACAATATCACAGAAATGGGTTTCACACATTGTACACAGGTGGGGAATCGAACCCGGGTCTTCAGCGTGACGAGCGAACGCTTTAACCACTAGGCTACCGCACCGCCCCAATAATATTTGAACTACGGTAATTACTGCTGGAGCAGGTGCAGACTGACCAACACTGCTCCCTGAGTGGAACGACATAATACAGTTTGTGATTATGAACCTGGTTAAGTGCGTCAAAGCTAAGTGGGAATCTTGAGCAGGAAGGGTGCGACGTGTACACCAGATGCTGACTGTTTACAAACATCATGAGTGTTGCAGCAGTTAATGTGAACATGATGCTGTTGGTTATCCAATATTGTCCGGTACCCAACTGACTGTATCTCTATCCTTTCATTGAGCCGTGAAGATCCGGGCTAAAACTGATCTTCAGTAACCTATGCTTGTAGTAAGAGGTGACTAACGGGATCGAGTTTCAGGTTCGCTGACTTGGTTGACACATGTCATCGTATCCCGATTATGCTCGTTGATCACTGGATTGTCTGGTCCAGACTTGATTATTTACAGACCGCCGCAACATAGCTGGAATATTGGTGAGTGCGGCGTAAAACTACACTCATTCACTATTTTTTTACAATAACTGTTGACATGGACGATGAATGACAATACATTCAAAATCAGTCGAAATGTCTTCATTATTTATAAAAAAATAGTTTTCAGTATCACATGACATGGACGACCCATCAAAAGTGTACCATTTTCTGGATAATTTACGAGCTTCGTGTATTAAGTATTTTGTTCGTCTAATAAACCTGTTGATATTTGATAAACTATGAAGCATTCATGCAGTTATAAATTATGTCAGGCGATGAATGCAGATAAGCTATGTATTTGCAAAAGGGCAACTCGACAGTTCTCACGGTATCCAGGAAACAAGATCATAGTGCTAGAATACATAACAGTGAGTGAGTGTGTATGGTTTTGCTCCGCCTTTAGCAATATTCCAGCAACATCACGGCGGGGGACACCAGAAATGGGCTTCACACATTGTACCCATGTGGGGAATCGAACCTGGGTCTTCGGCGTGACGAGCCAACGCTTTAACCACTAGGCTACCCCACCGCCCAAGAATACATAACAAACAAGTCGGAGATATGAAGATTAAGTTCGGCAACTTATGGCAGATAGCTATCCATATCTTAGTATAAGCCTTCAACATCTTGACAGAAGCTCGAAGTCAAATTCATATACAATTTGCAAACATTAATTCCACCAAATGGTAAATACATTTCAAGGACAGTTTAACCTTTGGCGATATATTTGAGAATGTCACCAGTTCAGATACAAATGTTTATACATGATTCATGTTATCAGGGGCATGAGGCTGGTATTGTATTCCGGATACCAATATCACTGCTGATTGAAATTATTGAGGCAGTTTAGTTTTTTAAGAAAGGAATGCCTCATGGTATAGGTAATCAGCTTGTCAAAACGCTTAAATTGTCTGAGGAAAAGATATTGCCATTTTTGTTGAAATATACTCAATGGTAAAAGAAGCGCAGGATTTACATAAAATGCGGATGAATTAAGACCATTACAGAATATACATGATATCGGAGAAAACATTGGATGACAAACCGGTTTGATTGTGTGTTCAAAACCTGTGTGTTTATTGACAAATCCCTCAAGAAACAGACTTCTCATTAAACAGAGAAGTGTCAATGGCGTGTATAGTCTCCGTTAGCTGCGACACACGACGTACATTGCCTTCTCAGTGGGAAGATACGAATTTGAAAGAAGGCTTCCAAGTCCCTGAAGTATGCATGGCTGTCTTGTGGGATGATGCTGCCTCCAAATATAGTCCCTGACATGCGCAATTTGCTCATGCCCGATGACACAGACGGTCGGGGGATCACAGGAATATATACTTCACCCTTTACTCTGCGGAAGTCCACTGAGAACCGCGCTGCACGGGTTTCTGGAAAAGAGGTTGCCCCAGAAGAGAGAGCACGTGTCCTGTACCTGTGGTGAAAACATGATCCCTGCCTCCCCACGCCATGATGATCCTCCTCCCCAGCCAATGCTTCCTCCTCCCCACGCCATGATGCTTCCTCCTCCCCACGCCATGTCCTGTACCTCCTCCCCACGTGGTGATCCCTCCTCCCCACGAAGATGCCTCCCCCCACGCCATGATGCTTCCTCCTCCCCCTTGGTCGTACAGCCTCCTACAGTAACTACTACTCCGTAGCACCCCGTTTCTTGGTTTGCAGTTGCTTCACGGTGTGTTTTTCGACGGATATAATGTCTCAGTTCGACTCACAATTAAACAGGGACACGGCAACGTTCGCAATGTTTACATTCCCACAATGCATTTAAGTTGTAGAATGAATGAATTCACGTGTTTGTTATGAATGAAAAAATAGTTACGTCATGTGACCTAACTGAGAGGTCATCGGTTATCGTTACGATGGTCAGAAAATACGACACTCGTGTGACGTAGAGATTAGTATGCAACTACCCATGCTTTGACCACGTGGGTAATAAAACAATGTCCCTTATTATTCAAGATTCTGTCCTTTTTGCTACAAAAATAATCTTAATTTAATTGAAGATGAAATACATGTTTTACTTTATTGTAAAGCCTACTTAGATACAAGGAATAAGTTTCTAGGTAAATATTAGAAACATCCTATTCAAAAAACATAAATGTTATAAATAATTTGTGCCTATTTCTATATAATGTTGGGAAAATAAGAGATTCTGATGTTTTTTATGTAAAACCAGGGATAATCTACAACATTATATAGTCTCCCTGGTAATACGCATGTAACTTCTTATTATATTTATGAATGTATTTTGGGCCAGTGGCCTATTACTAAATATAATGTCTGTCTGTCTGTCTGTCTGAAATGCACTATCCTACATATATGTTGAAGTTCTGCCAATTTTAATGTAAAAGGATTATTAACATTATTTGTGGTGTTTAACTGTTGACAGGAAATTATCTAAATCTGTATTATTTGACACTAGTGTCAAAAGTCAGTTCACAAATTCAGTATCGTGTGTCCGCCATTGGCGTTGATGCAGGCCTGACAACGACGACGCATAGACGCCACCAAGTGATTGGAGAAAGCTTGGGGAATGTCGTTCCATGTCTGATCCAACCCTTGTCCCAATTCAGATAGCATCAATGGTTGATTCTGGGCTTGGCATAAACTCGCTCCATTTCCCCTGGTATCCATGCAGTCCATGCTCAAAGTGCAAATAGAATGTAACAAATTACACAATGATATTTTGACAAGGCTATCCTGAACAAATTTGTTTAACCGGGATTTGAATGTGACAAAGTCAGTACAGTCCCTGAGATTCTGTGGAAGTTAGTTCCAGGCCACTGGTTCTGCATATGCAAAGGATCTGTTTCCATACTGCACTGTTCTTGTTTTAGGGACAACAAGCAGATTTTTATCTTGCAAACGGAGCGAACGAGAAGGTTTGTACAGAGATAGAAGACTGGATAAATATATAATGTAGGGGCAGTTCCAGACAGCCAGCCAAAGACAGGGCAGAGAAGTATAAACTGAATTCTGATATTCACAGCCAACCAGTGTAGAAAGCATAGAATGGGAGTGAGATGACCATTCTTCCTGGATCTTGTCACAATGTGAGCTGCTACATTCTGTACTCTTTGTAGCTTTTGTATCTGAGACTTGGTTGCACCGGCTAACAGACAGTTGCTGTAGTCAAGTCTGCTCATGACAAGGGATAGAACGAGTTGTTGCTGTGTCAGTTGTCAGGTATTGACGGATATTGCCAATGTTCCGGAGTGAGATGAAGCAGGTCTTAACTAGATTAGAGACATGATTGTCAAGTGACAAATCTGAGTGTAGGATTACCCCAAGATCTCTGACTTGATCTGCGATAGGAATATGAGACTTGTCGAGCTCGACGGAATCAATGGCACACAGATCCCTCTGTTTCACTGGACCAAGGAGAATAGATTCGGTCTTGCTGGTATTCAATTTTCAGTTCATTTACTAGCATCCAGGATTCGATACTGACACAGCATTGGAACATGTCTCTCGAGGCAGTGGCTGTTTGTTCCTTGTCAGGACTGAAGCATATGTACACCTGTGTATCATCTGTATGGTGATGACGATTCACACGGTGCTCATCAACTACGCTTCCGAGCTCTGTTATGTACAATGTGAACCGCACTGGTCCTAGGACCGACCCCTGTGGAACACAAAACTTGATGACCGGAATGTTCTGCTGTCTCAGGAAATCTGTCACAACACGAGCGACAAGTGGACGGCATTAACTTGCTGAAGCGTTAAGTTACGGCTCTGTCCTTGAATGAATGGCTGCACATGAGACCTCTTGATCTCATCCCTGTATCGCAGACAAGTTGTGTCCGACCATGAGAAGTGATGTCTCCCCATACTCTCACACCACCAAACTGTCAGCATATAGTTCACCTCGCCGTCTGTGCACCCGTGCCTTGCCATCTGAGCTGTCCAGATGAAATTTCGACTCGTCAATGAACAAAACACAATCCCAATCTTGTTTCATGTACCGTAGATGACGCTGGAGAAAACTTGGACGTCATACAGGCCGTCGGGGCCGGATGTTTCCTCAGTCGGTTCTGAACAGTCTTGGAACTGATTGGACGCAAGCCAGGAATGGTCCGAGCAGTCAAACTGGCAGTCTGGAGTTGATTCCTTTGATCGATCAGCCAAATGTAGTTGTCTTGCTGACGTGACGTCACGCGTGGACGGAATAAACTTCTTTATTTAGGTGATGCGACGTTTCGATAGAGATTCAAGCAGGTACGTCAGACCTCGTTGTGCCTGAATAAAGAAGTTGCTCATCCATAAAGTAATTGATTAATAAATCTCGATCCATAACGGTCGACGCACCAATTTGAAACTAACTGGGCACAAACGTCCAACATAACCCGCACCAAATTTGGGTTAAACGATATGGTATCTATCTGTCTATAATATTTTACTACATGTAAATACGATTATGTAAATGCATGCATTGTGTCTTCAAGCTTTCCTAGTAAATCAAAATGGAATGTCCATGTTACAAAAACAATTCATTATGTTGAAAATGTCTATATACTAGTATGTAAAGAGTTAACATCAAGGAAAAATCAACATAGATACAATTCAGTGTGAGACCAGAATATACATAGACTATGGCAAATGTCGATCCTACGACCTGATCTGTTTCACTGTTTTGCAAACTTGGTGCAAATCAGTACTTTGCGTATTCAATCAAAAGAGTTTATGTGTGGCACATTTGCCTACGATATTGTCAAACATGTTTTTATGTACTGCGAGCTGACAAGACGTCAGAGAGATCTTCTTATCGAATCAATTATTGAAATAGTAGATTCAATACGTTTTCTAGCCTTAGAACAATGATGAATAATTAACTCTGTGTTTTCTACTCAGGGAACTTCCAACGGAATATTTTCTATCCCTTGATGATAATGTATGGCTTCAATGTATGACCAATGTACGTACAACTGTTAACAACTGGAAACATTTCTTTGTAAAATGTATGTTACTATCTGTATTCCCCTGTTTCTGATCTGCATGTAAATATATTATATCACATTGTATCTTCATTCACTGGAGGGAATATCTGTAGCTTCTCTCAAATTCGTCAAAGGCATTCAGAAGTTGGTGTAGTAATACAAGACAAATCTTATGGAAAAATTAATCAAGAAGATGTTATCCATCAGATTTGTCTTGCAATAGCTTCTCTCAATTTAAAATGTGCCCCAAAGCATCTTGGTTCTACTTACAAATATCATTCCATGCTTCCAATCTTCTTTTATCTGTAACCATGGAAGTAATAATAAATAGCCGATGAAATCAAAAGATTCCACTGGAATCTGTACATTTCTAATTTCATCACCTCAATCAGTTATTTGAGCTTTCTGTTCCATGACCATTTTAAGGGCATTTACCTTTATGTGTGTAGTGGTAGTCCAAGGTGGACCATAATGGTGGAATTAAACATTTCATAAATGTCTTTTGCATAATAAATCATTTATTGTTTTATTGACACAAACCGAATGCTGGGCATACACACTAATGATGGTAAAATCTTTAAAAAAACAATTGCCTATCAAAGCGTTGCTTTCCGATGTCGGTTATCTGTTTCAAATGACGAGTGGACTGCTATAGATCGATATTATTTAATAGTTACAAAGGTATTGAAGTCCATGAGATAATTACAAAAGACAAGGTAAATATCAAGCTGTTTTGTTACTGATATGAAAGATAGACCTGATTTGAAAATATTTGCAAAGTCTTGTGGATGTGCAGTAAGAACCAGCAGTTAGCAGTTCCACAAGGGAAGTGAGTGTTTTGTTCTGCAAGGGAGAAATTTTCAAACACCATTTCAATGTTGTACTTCCTATATTGCTTGGTTTCTGAGCATGTATGCCAATACTGTGTAAGTTGTAATTGCAAAAGTATTGAAAATCTATCTATCCAAGTATCAGCCCTTTACTCGATTACCTTTATTCCAGTGCAGTCAAAGGAAAAACAATTTTTCTATGGAAAAGGTCACTGAGTTGATTGCATTATGCACCAGTAAATACAGCATTACTCATTCAGTGGCACTTAAGAATGCATTGGAGAACACGCATGTATATATGTTATCACGCGAGTGTGTTTCCAGATGGTTAATATCATGCATTAGTAATAAACATTGTATTTAGTGAGCCCTCGGCATATATACTCTTCAAAATAAGAAACTTGACATGCTGTTTTGGAGTTTACTTACTGAGTGCATATAACTGATTCAAACATGATATAATCATTGCTCAGTTAAATCTAAAATCATCACTTTACAAATTTCCAAAACATGATTATCCAGAAAGTGTTTCGGTCAAGCATGTCCTGCTTGACTGTGTTGAATATTCCATCACAAGGGATAACTATTTCAAATCACGAACTATGAAGGATCTTTTGAATAATATAAGTTCTCATTTATTTATTGCATTTTTAAAAGAAATAGATTTGTAAATAGATAAATATTTTATGATTGAAAGTTTAAATTAGTCACGCAGATTGTTAGTGGCTGTATCCTCAAGGGGGATTAAAGTAGCGTAAAATTATTGTCCTCCTGAGAGGGACACGTAAGTCCCAAAACATTCAAAGTAAATTTAATCTTGCCACTTTTTTAATCGTAGAATACGTGTCTTTTTAATGTATGGCTAGATTTGCTAAATTGCTAACGGCTGAAGGGATGGTGTAAATCCAGCTAGGGTCCATACAGGAAGCAATTACACTGTAAGTCCCCATGGTCCCTAGTATGGTGATCTACCTTCGGTTGCTGGCAATCTATAGCCTGTTTTTATATTGTATTGTCATGTATAGTTAAAATATTTTAGATTTAATTACTAGTTCTATATTTATATCTGTGATAATCTAGTTTATTAACTGTCCTTTGCTGACAGAATTTTATAATTTACCTTTAATTGTTAATATATTGATTTAGTCACGATATGGCTGAAATATTGCCCATGTGACTGAAAATCTTAAGTCACTCACTCACTCCAGAAAGTGTTTGGTAAAACCACAGAGGGCTATGAAAGTCACTTGGTCAGAGTAAAATGTAAGTATCTGGTGTGACCACCATGAGCATCGAAAACAGCTTGGCATCGATGACGCATAGAAGAAAGGAGATGCCAATGGCTGTGATGAGGAATGTTTTGATACACTGGCTGAAGTGCTGTGTGTAGTTCTTGTAGTGTCTGAGGTGGCGGATTACGCTGGCGCAAGCGTCGATCAAGAGTATCCCATAGATGTTCAATGGGGGACAAATCCGGTGATCGAGAAAGCCAAGGTAACACCTGAACATTGTTTTGCTGGAGAAAGTCCTGTCAAACACGTGCAAGTGAGGTCGAGCATTGTCATGCTCCAATGATCACGTTGATGTTGGCAACGACGTGACGTTGAACTGGTCTTCTGGCAAAAGTCTGTCTTTCTATTCCCTATTGCGCACTGTCTGGTCGGAGATTCGGAGCAGTCCAGGGATTTGGATCGTTGTGGATGATTCGGCCGTGGTATTTGAAGGAAAATGTCTTAACCGGATGTAGCGATCCTGGGCGGCGGTGGTAACTCCAGGTCAACCTGACCTGGGTATGACATTACGATCCCAGTATTTTTGCATCGGGTCCATAGGTTTGAGATTGTCGGTCTGGACACGCTGAAGTGCCTTGCCACATCATGCTGCCATGTCCGTCCTTGTAAACGGCCGATGGCGTTGTGTCGTTGAGCTTATGTCAGTCTTATCCTTCTCTTGTCGTCTGGAGTGGCTTAAAGCAATGCATCTGGAGTACCATTGATGTGGCATTTCAAAACCTACAGTCATAGGCTTCAGCTCAGGGTGATACACAATTTCATGATGCTCGTGCATTTCATGTAGGGTGCGTTTTAGCAATTCACTACAGACGTTAGTGTACCGTTACGTTTTTGTTAAACGATTCCTTTTTCAAACATTTTGTCGTCATCAACCATTCCCCCACATGCTGGGATTCAGCATAGGTTGGTCTGTGTCAAATATTTTCCTAAAATTCAAATTTGTATTATGTCAAGTTTCTTTATTTAAGAGAATATTTTGGAGTTCAATATTAGCAGCAGAAATAAAAATTTAACTGGCGGAATAAGCGATGACTTTTTATCATCCAGATCCTCATATAGGGACTAAATACACAGTTATATAAAGGGTTGGTTTCATTAGAATAAAATTTTGTAATATAATGCAAAGGATGTTTAAGAGAGGGTTCATCTGCCTCAACATAAATACTTTCAATATGTGAAGTTCTGAAAGATGCAAGACACATTTCCAGACTTTGATGGTGGGTTGCATTTATAAATATATAGGAGCCATAATCGAGTTTAGAAAGGATGAGTGATCGATATAGGTGAAGGAGGATTGATTGGTCCCCTCCCAACTTGGAGTTTGAAACAACTTTTAATAAATAAAGTCCTTTCAAACATTTAGCTTTCAGATATGTAATACATGGTAAGAAAGAAAGATGCTGATCAAATACTATTAAAAAAAATGTAGCTTCCTGTAGGACTTGCCCACTATACATACGGCTGGTTCCTTTTGCGGTTTATACTTCCGACAGAAATGAACGCAATTTGTTTTAGATTTTGAAAACATAAATCATTGCTTTTATTAAGACACATCTGAATATCTCTCTCATTTGTGCGCATAGTTAGTTTTAACTCGAAATGATACATTAAAATCGTCTCCAAACAATGATCCATCAGCGGATTCATTTAAAACTTTAGATAGACTATTGACTTTTATACTGAACAACGTTACCGATAGTATGCTACCTTGTGGCACGCCCAGATCTTGATGATACAAATCAGACAAGGTGGAACCAACACGTACCTATGGAAGCGCATTGCTGCCAGCAGTGAGCAAAATATATAGAATTTATAATTAGATGATAGTTTCATCTGATTATATGATAGTTTCATCTGATAATGTGATAGTTACATCTCATTATATGATAGTTTCATCTCCTTATGTGATAGTTACATCTCATTATATGATTGTTTAATCTCATTATATGATAGTTACATCTCATTATATGATAGTTACATCTCCTTATGTGATAGTTACATCTCATTATATGATAGTTTCATCTGATTATATGATAGTTTCAACTCCTTATATGATAGTTTCATCTCATTATATGATAGTTTCATCTCCTTATGTGATAGTTACATCTCATTATATGATAGTTTCATCTCCTTATGTGATAGTTTCATCTCCTTATGTGATAGTTACATCTAATTATATGATAGTTACATCTCATTATATGATGGTTTCATCTCCTTATATGATAGTTACATCTCATTATATGATAGTTTCATCTCCTTATATGATAGTTACAACTCATTATATGATAGTTTCATCTCCTTATATGATAGTTATCTCCTTATATGATAGTTACATCTCATTATATGATAGTTTCATCTGATTATATGATAGTTTCATCTCCTTATGTGATAGTTTCATCTGATTATATGATAGTTTCATCTCATTATGTGATAGTTTCATCTCTTTATGTGATAGTTTCATATCATTATATGATAGTTTCATCTCCTTATATGATAGTTACGTCTCCTTATGTGATAGTTACATCTCCTTATGTGATAGTTACATCTCATTATATGATGGTTTCATGTCCTTATGTGATAGTTTCATCTAATTATATGATAGTTTCATCTAATTATATGATGGTTCCATCTCATTATATGATAGTTTCATCTAATTATATGATAGTTTCATCTCCTTATCTGATAGTTTCATCTAATTATATGATGGTTTCATCTCCTTATGTGATAGTTTCATCTCATTATATGATAGTTTCATCTAATTAAATGATGATTAAATGACCTTATATGATATTTCATCTAAATATTTTTTCATCTAATTAGATCTTATTTTCATCTAATTAGATTATATTTCCATCTAAATAGATGATATTTTCATCTAATTAGATGATATTTTCATCTAATTAGATAATACCTTTATCTAATTAGATGGCAGTTATATCTAATTAGATGATAGTTTTGTTTTGTTAGATGATTATTTCATCTAATGAGCGAATGTTATGTATATAAGACTCGACTGACTGAAGTCAGTTCAGACGAGGATGGATCATCTTGTCAAGTTTTACTTTGGTCTTGGACTTTCTAATTCTGATATACTGGACAGACTTTTTTATGTATCATGGCATTTCCATAAGCAGAGTTCAGAGGATGTGTAATATTTACAGAAGAAAGCATCAAAGCGATTTGCTTGATGTTGCATTATACATTGTGAAGCAAACAGATTCATCGAGCCGACTGCTAGGATACAATATCATGCATTTAAAATGTGTACAACGGGGATTTGTGATCAGTCAAATTTGTGTCCGTCACTTGATGCACATAATTTCTCCAAATGGCATGGAGGCTAGGAGAACGACGAGAGTACATGAACCAAGGTCCTAATTATGTATGGCATGTGGATAGTTATGATAAACTTACACCGTATGGTGTATGTGTGAAAGGCGCAATAGATGGATTCTCCAGGTTTATCATCTAAAGGCGGGTGTTATCGATGCAATAAATTAATTTGATAAACTTGATATCCAAATCTGATAACTATGCAAATTACGTCAATCCACGAACTACTTTCACAAAACTCCATACACGCCATGCGAATCCTAAAACGTTTTTAACATTTCATTGATGACGTCGTCGCGCGCTTACATTGTTTTTAAACAAACATGGCTGCCCCCATTCTCAAAATTGGTGATTCTGTAAGAATTGATAACAGAGGTTCTGGAGTCGTTACTGCAGTAAATGACTTTGAAAACATGAAGCGGAGTACTTCGTTCATATTGAAGGTACGGATTATGAGGCACGACTGAAAGGCAATCGTCTAAGAAAGGTACCAACCAAGGACTTCGATCCATTTATCACAACGACGAATCGATTCCTTCAGGTATCAGAAACTGATACTGATGAGGTGATTACCCGCACTTAATAAACATTGCCAGAAAAAAACCTTCCGGGTTTTGTTCTTTATAGACAGAAAGATCTTATTTTAATCATGAGTTATGTTTGCACTGTATCAGCGACTAGTCACAACCATATGCTGCCGTCATCAACGACCTTAACCTTGGTGTACCGCTAAGTGTTCTTACGCAAATGCTCGATTCTCTTCATATAAATTCACGCACGATTTGCTTCTTTTTGTAGAATAATAATGTTAAGAATGACATTATATACTAAGCAGCAAAAGAAACGTCAGCTTGGAATTTTCCTTCACAGAAACGGATACCTGTAAACTCATTTAATGTTTTGTATATTCTTGACAACATCTCCAACTTTACCTAAGCAAAGACATTCCTTCCCAAATTCAGAATGGAACCCAGGAAATGGTCTCAAAAACGCAATCGAACTCGGCGATGGTACGGTGTTCTCCATGTTTTTCATGCAACTCATGCTGAACGTGCTGGTCACAAGGACCAGCCCTATAAAATGCACCTCCAAACCTGGTTGAAACATTCACATTACAACGTCAGCAGGATGCCGCGACTCAACGACAGCTCAGAGGAACCAGGCGCTAGGAAGACTTGAAGCTGGCCACACTGCACAAGCCGTTACCAATCACTTCCAGGTCAACGTTCGGACCATCTACAGGCTGCAGCAACGTTTTCGGGCCACCAACACGACAAATGATCGCCCCCGTACTGGCAATCCAAGGGTGACCACATGACGACAAAACCGCCATGTTGTGCGACAGCATGTACAGAATCCCTTCATGCAGGCATCCGAAACAGCACGCCAGACAGCGGGAACACACGGAAGACCAATCAGTACTGATACTGTACGCCGACGTCTTAACAGCGGGAACTTCCATTGCCGCAGACCCTACCGTGGACCTATCCTCACCCCTCGTCATCTGCGTGAACGTCTACAGTTTGCCCTACAACACCAAAACTGGCGATACAGGCAATGGAGAACTGTTCTGTTCACAGATGAGTCGGTACTGCCTATCAACTGCAGATGGCAGAATATGGCGACGACGTGGCAAGCGTTACTCAGACCAATGTGTTATATGGAAAGAGACTCATGGGGAGGTGCAAGCATCTGGTATGGGGTGGAATAGGCCTGAACCAGAGAGTGGGTCCTGTGGTGTTCCAGAACTTTGGTCCAGGGAGAGGAGACGGCATCACAGCGGTGCGCTACATCGACCAAGCTCTCAGACCCCACGTCATACCACATTTCAAACGTCACCAGAACAACATTTTCTAGCATGATAACGCCCGGGCCCATACTGCCAGAGCTACACGGGACTTCCTAAAGCAGAACGGTGTCAACATTATACAGTGGCCAACCCTTAGTCCAGATTTAAACCCAATTGAACATCTTTGGGATGAAATTCAGAGGAGATTGAATAATGTCATACCAAGGTCGAACACAGCCGATTTATTGCGCCAAGCCTTTCTCGTAGTGTGGTTCCAGGTGCCAATGACAATCAATCGAAAGGTGCACTCCATGCTTAGACGCTGTGCTGCAGTTATTACCGCTCGTGGTGGTCACACTAGATACTGAAGTCAAGAGTCTGAATGGGCTGCAAACGTTCACGTAATGTCTTGATATTGTGTGAGTTATTCATTGGTTTGTCAAGATATTGTATACAACAAATGTTTATTATCCCCTTATTATGTCCATTTCTGTAATGATTTTATTACAGTGCCTATCTAATTTTAAAATTGTACTGACGTTTTTTTGCTGCTGAGTATATAATCTTCTTCGAGTTTCTTTCGTGCCGTCAGGCTATAAAAATCTCACTTCTAAACATCCACTTTTCATCGAAATAATTGAATTATATAATGATCTTGGTTCTGACCAATATGACATCGTTCTCTGTTGGTTACCCAGCCATGTTGGAGTTTCTGGTAAGACAATAGCCGATTTTGCTGCTAAGGCAGCACTTAAATAATCTGTGACACCACTTCTCACTCACCCCTTATTCAGATTACAAACCTGTTATTAGATCCTATATCAGTGATCTATGCAAAAGAAGTGGGTTCACTCAAGTAGGTATTAATAAAATACATGCAATTAAACCAACAATCGGTTACCCCTACTTGTGCTGTCTGTCCAGATTTGAAGAGGTCATTATGTGACGATGTCTCATTGGCCATACAAGATATACACATGAGTACCTATTGAAAGGTGAAGTTCCTCCTTTTGCATCCCTTGTGATGAAAGAATCACAGTCACGAATGTTCTCCTTGACTGCATTGATTTTTCCGTCACAGGGAATCAGTATTTCAATGTCAAAATAGTTCAGGATCTTTTCAACTTTAATCGTCCTTCAATTATTGTATTTTAAAAAGCAATAGATTTGTTACATACATTTTAACAAATGATTTGTTAATAGCAAAATATTGTATTATTGGCAGCTTAAATGAGCAGCTGAGATTGTGAGTGGCTGTATCCTCACAGGGGGTTGAAGTATTGTGAAAGTATTGTCTTCCAGTGGGGGGTATGTAAGTCAGAAAATATTCAAGGTAAATTGAGCATAGCGAATATTTTAAAACGTAGTATTTTTTTCATTTTAAATTTTGGCTAAATTTGCCTACATTCACCAACATCTGAAGAGATGATATAAATCCAGCTAGGGTCCATACAAGTAGCAAAGGTACCGTAAGTCCCCGTGGTCCATAGCATGGTGATTTATCTTCAGTTGCTAGTGATCTATAGCCTGATTTTATATTGTACTATAATATATGATGATATATTTTAAAGTTAAATGCTTGTTTTGAACACCATCTGTGATACTCTAGTTATTTTTACGGACCTTCAATGATTGTGGTTGTATACCATCTTGTATGTATTGTGCAAAACCTTTCTCGTCACTATAAGGCCAAGTTGACGTTAAATTGTAACGCATTCACTCACTCACATACATGCCTGTTTTCCGTTTTTCAGACTTTCCGGTTTTATTAGTTTATCCGAATGATGATTTTTTTTCATTTAAATTTTCTTTGGCTATGATAATGCATATATACTCAGCAGCAGAAAAACGTCAGTACGAATTCAAAATTAGATAGGCACTGTAATCAAATCATTACAGAAATGGACATAATAAGCGGATCAAAAGCATTTTTTGTGTACAATATCCTGCCACATCGATGAATAACTCATCCCAAAGATGTTCAATTGGGTTTAAATCAGGACTAAGGGCTGGCCACTGCTTACTATTGACACCGTTCTGCTGTAGGAAGTCCCGTGTAGTTCTGGCAGTATGGGCCCGGGCGTTATCATGCTGGAAAATGTTGTTCCGGTGACGTGCGAAATGTGATATGACGTGGGAGCTGAGAGTTTGGTCGATGTAGCGCACCGCTGTGATGCCGCCTCCTCTCCCTGGACCAAGGTTCTGGAACACCACAGGACCCACTCTCTGGTCCAGGCCTATTCCACCCGATACCATGATGCTTGCACCTCCCCATGAGTCTCTTTCCATAACACATTGGTCTGAGTAACGCTGGCCACGTCGTCGCCATGTTCTTGTTCAGCCATCTGCAGTTGATAGGCAGTACCGACTCATCTGTGAACAGAACAGTTCTCCATTGCCTGTAGGGCAATCTGTAGACGTTCACGCAGAAGACAAGGGGTGAGGATAGGTCCACGGTAGGGTCTGCGGCAATGGAAGTTCCCGCTGTTAAGACGTCGGCGTACAGTATCAGTACTGATTGGTCTTCCGTGTGTTCCCGCTGTCTGGCGTGCTGTTTTGGATGTCTGCATGAAGGGATTCTGTACATGCTGTCGCACAACAGGTCACCCTTGTTCTGCCTGTACGGGGGCGATCATTTGTCGTGTTGGTGGCCCGGAAACGTTGCTGCAGCCTGTAGATGGTCCGAACGTTGACCTGGAAGTGGTTGGCAACGGCTTGTGCAGTGTGGCCAGCTTCAAGTCTTCCTAGCGCCTGGTTCCTCTGAGCTGTCGTGAGTCGAGGCATCCTGCTGACGTTGTAATGTGAATGTTTCAACCAGGTTTGGAGGTGCATTTTATAGGGCTGGTCCTTGTGACCAGCACGTTCAGCATGAGTTGCATGAAACACATGGAGAACACCGTACCATCTCCGAGATCAGGTTGCGTTTTTGAGACCATTTCCTGGGTTCCATTCTGAATTTGGGAAGGAATGTCTTTGCTTAGGTAAAGTTGGAGATGTTGTCAAACATATACAGTTAAAACATTAAATGAGTTTACAGTTATCCGTTTCTGTGAAGGAAAATTCCAAACTGACGTTTCTTTTGCTGCTTAGTATATATACATTGATAGTGTGTCTATTATTGCTTTATTTATTTGCATAAATATATGCAGTATACGCAGGCATTGGGACAGGTTGCAGTCAAAATACATGTTAAGCCATTATAAATTAAATTGTATACGTATCTACGTTTCTTTGTTTATATAATCCGACGGTAAATATGTTCATGTCACTTCCATCATTTTGAGGGTTATCTGTACTACCCATAAAAAGTTAAGACTCACTTAAAGCATTCACTAAATGTATGTATGTATATTTGGTTTCATCGAAGATGAATTTCTCCCCCAATTTGCGGGAACCAACTGCAAACCTTATGCAGATGAATTGCATGAAGATCATGCATCAAATTGCTGAAAAGCATGTGTAAATATCGTGCATGTGAACAGCTGCGTTTTGGTGTAAAGTATTTTTAAGAATTCGCCTAGTTTCACTGAGTTTCATCATTTATTGAACTCATGACAATAAAGTAATCTTTTCAACGTTACGAATTTGTTTTACAATACATCAGTTCATGTGTAAACGGTACCTTTAAACAGTATGGAATATTTTGCAAAATCTAGATTAGAACAGTTGACTGAAGTAAGTGGCTACATTTACACTAGTGAGTCTAATCTTTTGATTGATAGTATATCTCATCCAAGGTCTGCTGATACAACTGAATAACTCACTTGACTTTGTTAAAGACAGAAATTAGCCTTTCACAAGCTGGCCTTCAATATTATGACGTGAAATGCCTTGACGTAAACTTGGCTAAATTCAAATGATAGGGAGAGACTTTTTGAGGATCGGTTGTGGTGTGTGATGAAATAACTGTGACCTCGTGAACCCAACTCCGCATTGTGAAAGGGCACAACACTCAAACACTTAACATCTTCAATCTTACCCCTATTGCTCTTCAAGATCGTTTAACTTGAAGATCCGGGTTAGAATTGATCTTCAGAAGAGGCAATATACGTAGGGGCAATGCTCTCTACAATAAAAGATTTACAGGTGTAATTTTACGTCATTATTTCACATTTATGATTGTACACAACTTTTTACAGTTATAATTGAACAACGTCGGATTCACATTTAAGAATACCTCAACTCGCTCATGTGTGATGTTACATCACACGTTTAGCATTTGTGCTTTTATATCACAGCATGGGGCGACTGAACAGTTCCGGGAACAACAGGTCCTGCAACTTCTGCGCCCAAGTTATCCTGTGTCTTCTGTTCACCTCAGTTACATCACTTCCACAGGAGGCACGTCTGGCTCAGATTATTCAAGCTCAACGTCTTCAGCTCTATCGCTCCTGCTACATCATCACGGGGCCATATAAACAGACACAGGAACTAGGCAGGACTAGTAAGACACATTAGATCTATGGATGAGATTATAAACCATGACGGTTAGCACATGATCTGTATTTGTTTGGAAAATTGAGTGGTTTGATCGAATAGGTATTGGCCGTTATAAAAATTAACCTGTGTGATAGATTTAGCTTATAATATTGACTGCCTTATAATGCGACTTAGAACCATATATTTGTTCTTTCAGTAATGTATGTGTCAGTTTTTGAGTGAATGAGTTAGGTTTTACGCCGCACACAGCAATATTCCAGCTATATGGCAGCAGTCTGTAAATAATCGAGTCTGGACCAGACAATCCAGTGGTAAACAACATGAGCATCGATCTGCGCAATTGAGGACCGATGACATGTGTCAACCAAGTCAGCGCGCCTGACCACCCGATCCCGTTAGTCACCTCTTACGACAAGCATAGTCGCCTTTTGTGGCAAGCATGGGTTGCTGAAGACCTATTCTACCCCGGATCTTCACGGGTCATCTCATCTTTTGAACGATATTGAATCACTGATGTACCTGATACACCTAATTTGCTAGTTTTTGTTTTGGCAGTCCAGGCAGAAATGCTGATTATTAAACATTGAAAAAGTAAGGGAGCACAGTTTGTGCCTGCTGTGATACCTACGTCTTCCCGAAATATCTAAAGTATCAATGATAAAGGTGCACTCATATGTGGTGATGAAAATATATTATGTAATATTTTTTGGGCATCACATTCAACAGAGATTCCAAATGGATACACAACACTGAGGATCTATAATAAATTCATTCACGTGAAGCTGTATCCACGCAGAAAAACGTGGGCTGACGCTCAGACGTCATGTCAGAAGGATTGTGGAAGTCTGGTGAAGTTTGACTCAAGGCTAACAGAGCGAAGAATTGTGTCTTATTTCGGGTTTGCCACTGTGAAGAGGCGTACGTATACGTTTTGTTTTTAGAGTGACATTAATAGCGCCTATCATCTTCCATGCATCAATTACTACTTTACAGAAAACTGAAAACCAGAGACTGTCAAGCATGCTTGTGCACTGAGAGACAGTTTGACACACTGGGATACCATAATTCAGATTATTGACCCTCAGTTTATTACTCGTGATTTTATTCGTCTAATTCTAAACGCCAGGCAGAGTAACGAGAGGTATAATTTTGTTAACGCTTTTGGGTATAACTAGACTGGAGATGAAACCTACGACCTTCCACTCTACTGGTAGACACTTTGACCACGAGAACACGGAGTCGGTCCATTGAATATTAACCAGAGGAACACAAATATGTATTCTGAAATTTCTTGGATGGTTTTAACGTTCTCCTGTCAAACCAGTATTATTGTAAAGTAACTGTAAAATGATCTAGTTGAAGAGACATGTGTAGAACTGCAACAGCCCTTTGACGATCTTTCTCTTCTTACTCACCGCTTACGGTGAAAGGTATACCAGTAGACCAAGACATGCATAATCCTTTATACCGCACAGCTTGTGTTAACGACCTCCTGGGGTCATCCCTGATTTTCAGAGATCCATTTATATCATTTTCACCACTTTTTACTCCCAATCGCTCAATAATAATATCTGTTGTATACGAATACACAACCCCTTATGTAGGCAGTTCTGTCTGTGTTAAAATTAATCTACATCTACCTCAGAGTTGCATTGTGCTGTTACATGTCCAGTTTTAAACACGTTCTCTTTCCTGCAGTGTTGCCATGGATTGGACTCAAGGATGTGTTCGATAACAACACGTATATCTGGACCGATGGTACCCGAACCACTCACAAAAATTGGCATGCCAGGAATCCCTCCCACACAAGTGAAGGTCGAAAAGAAAATTGTGTGAACATCTGTTGTGAAGACACTGCAAAATTGACATGGAATGACCAATTCTGTTGGAAAAAAGCATCTTTCATATGTCAAATTTGAACACAGAAGTGGACAGAGAGACTTTGTTCCACGTTATGCTTCACATGCATCTCGAGTCACGTGAGTCACTTGGGACGACCAACACAACTAGGACATTGTCTCAACAGGGAAAGTGTTGACTTAACAAAAAAAACGAATTCAGTGTTTGCGACGGGGTAGCAAATAATTATTGAATAAACAAAATGTCGAAACATAATCCACGAAGGATTTGTTACATCTAACATTTGTAACCCAAAACAGACAATAAAGACGTTTAAGGTAGTCGTCACTTACATTTTGTCCCAACGTGACACTTACTGGATGCAGTAGTTAATGTGAGGTCACGACTCGGCTGCATCAGGTAGCCTCTGACACACAGTAGGATGGGAAACTGCCGGAAATATTGCTTTTGGCAGGAGTTATGAGAAGAAAGATTGCATCAAAGCCAAAAGACGGATGCTGACAAGCGCTACATATATGTACGACACTGGTGTGGCAACAACACCGATCTTGTAGGCTGTTGTTCAGCTTCGATGATTTCTGTGTTGTTTCTGTAGTGGTCAGTATTCCAGATGTGTTGATACTGAGCACAAGCGGTAGGATAGATAAAGTACCCATCATATAACTAGACTCCCCCTTGTGCTCTTACTGAGCGAGGCTGCTAGCAATACCGGGTAGCAATATTTCTAGCAATATTTGTTGTGATTAAGCACACAATCCAGTGAACTTCTAAAAGTCTCAAAGTCCTGTTTCTCATCTGCCTCGAGTCTCATGATCGCGATTATCACCTGCCTACAGTGAAATGATCTTACGTCTCATCTTCCCAAAGTCTAATATGCCTGTATCTTATCTAAATACAGTAAAATAAATGTACTTCTCATCTTATCAGACCCGTGAAGGTCCGGGTTAGAATGAATCTTCAGTAACCAATGCTTGTCGTAAGAGGCGACTAACGGGATCGGGTGGTCAGGCTCGCTGGCTTGGTTGACACATTTCATCAGTTCCCAATTGCGCAGATCGATGCTCCTGCTGTTGATCACTGGATTGTCTGGACCAGACTCGATTATTTACAGACCGCCGCCATATAGCTGGAATATTGTTGAGTGCGGCGTAAAACTTATCTCTCTCACCCACTAACTCATCTCATGAAGGCAACTACAATAATTGAAAGCTTCACTTTTTAATCACATAGCAGTTAAGTCTTCATAAATCTGCATGCATGCCATGGCTATGTCTGTTCTGATTAGAAATATGACCTTTGCCTTTTTTATTAGTATACTAACGGAAAAGGTAACTGTGCATAACATAAAAGTGCTTAAAAAAGGTTATTGAAACAAGTTATGAAAAAGAAGCCGTAATAAACATGTAACAAAGCACTTTGCATGACATTTGATGTCACGCATCGCGCGTGGCACGTGCACTTTGTGCACAATGAACGTTATCAAGTTTTGCATGCTCTTTTACACCTGAAGTTCACACAATTGAAAATTGAAGAACGGCTGATTATTTTTCAGCCTCTGAATGTTTTGAAAAACACGTTAAACTGAAGTTGACAGACATTTTGGTGTCCATCAAAACACGAGCTCATCTCTATGGAGACGTTTTCAACATAATGGGAACATGAGAGATTTGCCTCGGACCGGCCGTCCACGCATGACGTCAAGTCAGCAAGACAACCACATTCGGCTGACCCATCTAAGGAATCGATTCCAGACTACCAGTTTAACTGTTCAGACCATTCCTGGCTTACGTCCAAATCAGTTCTAGGACTGTACGGAACCGATTGATGGAGACAATTTGGGATGGTGTTTAGTTCACTGACGAGTCGCGATTTCATCTGAACAGCTCAGAGGCAGGGTAAGGATGTGAAGGGTATGCTGACGCGTGCATTGTTCAACGTCGACAGTTTGGTGGTGCCAGAGTTATAGTACGGGAAGACATCACTTCTCATGGTCGGGGACAACTTGTCATTGTCAATAGCAATCTGATAAGTCTGCGATACAGGGATGAGATCATTTGGCCTCATGTGCAACCGTTGATTCAAGGACAGAGCAGTAACTTCGCGCTTCGGCAAGGTAATGCCCGTCGACATGTCGCTCGTGTTAAGACAGATATCTTTAGACAGAAGAACATTCCGGCACTTCCCTGGCCAGCTGTTTCTCTGGGCCTGTCCTTTATCGAACAAGGTTCGGATGAAATGGAGCGACATTTACGTCAGGCCCGCAATCAACCATCGACGTCAGCTGAATTGGGACAAGCGTTGGTTCAGAACGGAACAGCATTCTTCAAGCTTCCTTCGATCGCTTAGTGTTGTCTATGCGTCGTCGTTGTGAAGTCTAATGGTGCACACACGATGCTGAATTTGTGAACTGACCTTTAATACCACATCTCTTCAAGGGCGTGTCAAAATGCCTAGTGTCAAATAGTACAGATTTCGATATTTTAGTGTCAACAGTTTAACAGTGATTAAGGAAAACACCACAAATCATGTTATTATATTTTTTTCATTACAAAGTGGTATAACATCAAAATATGCACACTTACGTTACTTATTTTGACATCATAAGTGAGTGAAACCTTATATAAATGATATTTTAAGATAAGTAATATAATCTCTGTTTTTAAATGCGCTTTTTCATTTAATTGAGAAATCTCAATCTTGATGTTGATGCTTGAAAAATGAAATTGTATTCATACAAACAAGCTTTTAACAGTGGTGCGACGCCCAATGAATCTTTGTTCATGCATTCACCTTGCTCGAATCTTACCCTAAGCCTCCAGAGTGCAGGTCTTGTAACAGCTGCAGATGGGACCTACCTTCGCCTTCTGTACATTCACCTTGCTCGAATCTTACCCTAAGCCTCCCGAGTGCAGGTCTTTTAACAGCTGCAGATGGGACCTACTTTCGCCTTCTTTACATTCACCTTGCTCGAATCTTACCCTAAGCCTCCAGAGTGCAGGTCTTGTATCAGCTGCAGATGGGACCTACCTTCGCCTTCTGTACATGGACAACACACCACAGGAGATTAGCAGCTGCTCTGTAGACGACATTTGTCGGCAGGTTTTATAATCTCTATATATATTCTATTTCAATGTCAAGTGTTCTCGTCACGATATGGCTGAAATATTGCCGATGTGACGTTAAATAATAACTCACTCACTCACTCTATAGACGACAGTTGGTATTGCATAATTTCACCGTATCAGGTATCTAGAGAACTGCTTATCCCCATGACGAAATGATGCAAGTTGGCACATACTTGAAGAATCTTAAGTCTAAGGAGGTTACCCATTACATGAAAAGCACGTCGTAAATCTGAAGTAGCGTCATACATTCTAATCAATAGGACAAATGATCCAAATAACTTCAGGGGTATAAAGTTTTTAGATATAGTAAGCAAAGTATATACATCTATCATTGATACACGCATCAATTCTGGCTATCTGTACAAAGTCATATATCATAATCCCAAGCAGACTTTCGAGAGGGCTACTCGACAATTGTCCAAACATATGTATTACATTATCCAATACATAAGCTTACACGTAAAAAGAAGGACAGTTTTACTGTATTTTTGTTGACTTCCAGGAGACACATGATTGCGTTGTCAGACATAAATTATTATACCTACTACTACAAAGAGGTTTGCATGGAAACATTGCACGTCTATAACGATATTTATAACGATTTGAGGGCAGCTGTAAGATGTTCAAAATTTAGTATGACGGATGTGTTTTGTATTTCTTCTGGGGTAAGACAGGGCTGTATACTCTCGCCAGTATTATTCAAAATGTATATAGATGAGCTCGTGAAAGATATTATCTCAAGTGACATAACAGGTATATTCATCAATGAAACTATTCACACATTGCTTATACTCTTATTCGCGGATGACGTAGCGATATTAGATTACAGTGTCTCAAACCTAGAGAAAATTGACATTTTATACGAATATTGTAAAAAATGGGGATTATCTTGTAATACCGATAAAACTAAAATAGTAGTCACAATATCAAAACACGAGAGATGTCAAATAAATGGAAAATCACTAGGAGTTACCTCTTATAAATACCTAGGCATCGTGTTTTCATGAAGAAATGTATTTTCATGCAGCCTGTGAAACACTAGCGAAAGAAGCCGAGAAAGCTTTAAACAATGTCAACCGCTTTATCCGGAACATCTCAATAACATCTGCGTCCTAAATATTTGATAGTAAAATACAACCGATCTTACTTTACAATCTTACCAACAAAAATGAAAAACTTACCTTGTGTTTAGCAATTTTTATAACAAAGATATTTAAGACTTATGCAACAAGTCTAAATTGCTACTCGAGAAGTTTGTACATCACTGACATACATAATTATTCAATGTGTATATTCATTCATCCATACGTACTTATATACCTGTGAATCTTTGCAAACGATTACATGAAATGTATCACCACAAGGCGCTCACGCCATAGAACAGTCTGTATTGCCATGTACTCTCGGCCTCATGGCCTCATATAGGAATAAAGTCTGTCTGTCTGTCTCTCTGTCAAGTAAGACAGGATAGATAGTCATTAAGGTTTATGTCTCTGTGCATAGATATACTTATGGAAACGAATAAGGGAACACATGAAAGTACAAGTGTTCCTTTATTCTTTTCCAGGTTTCTTCACGAGGTATTTTTTGCACTGTGGGTGAAATTCTGGAAATAAATAAAGGAACACTTGTACTTTCAAGTGTTTCCTTATTCGTTTCTATGAGTATATATTCAGCTCAGTTTTATGCTGTTCAAATGAAAAGAATCATGGGACACTGTCATGGGAGACGCATAGTAAAGTTGTTTGTGGTTTATCGCTGGCTCTACGATATTCTATCTATATTCTATACACTGCTTGTACACTATCGAATGTGGACCAGACTCAAATGTCTCAAGTGCCTGACCACATGATACCTCTGATGGCCTTTTATGAGCAGCCAGCATAGACTAGTGATAGATAAACTGACACGCTCTATAACCCGGAATCTCCACGCTCAAATGCTAAGTATTATTAGAGCATTCGAACTCAATGTATCCACGATGAACATATAATTACCTCGGGATACGATTATATATGGATCACGCACCTGTTATTTCTGCGTCTCCCGTGGGGCTCGATGGATAGTCTGGCTGATGAAATATTCCTCCCTCGTAAGTCCTGTGTCAATGATGCGGCGGGACAAGTCGTTCTTGAGAAACACTTTTTATGGGTAGACAACTTCTTTTATGCAGTAGATGCGATCTACTGCATATAAGAAGTTGTCTACCCATAAAAAGGTGTCCCTCTTCATCATACCAGCTTCTAAATGCCACTTGAGGAAGTCGTTCTTGGTTGATATTGGTACACAGTTAAAGCAAGCACTATGAATAAGGTACTGTAATTGCACATGTATATAGTCAAGACTCACTGAGGTATACTGGACAAAACAAGTTAGGGATATTGGGGGTTTTTTTTGATATTTCATCAGTGTGTCAATGAATAAATAGATCATAATTCATAATTTCAAAATTTACACATATCCCTAACTATTTTTGTCTAGTATATGAAACATTAGTCCATTAATAATACAATCATTAACAGGCCTTGTTGTGGCGGTACCCTTGACTGGGGTTGAAATGCCGTAGCATTATTGTCCCCTTGAGAGGATATGTAAGCCCACTTTCAGTCACAGGGGCAGAGACAGGCTAGTCACGTGAGACAGTGCGACTGAGTCAGTCTAATGTGCACAAAGCTGTAAACAGGTAACGGGGGTGGTATCAACAGCTGATAGTATAAAACATAAACATATGCTTGACACTTGTTAAATTGAAACCTGTATCGTTTTATTGTGTGTGATATTATGAAACAAGATATGTACCATCCAGATAACAATACGGACAAAGTAAAGTGGATAGCGGCATCATTTTGTTGGAACGAATAAGTACGACGTTGAAATTCCATGGCACCACAACGCGAAGTTCACTCTGATGAAACGTTTGCTTTACTCTGATAAAACTTTTGGAAGAGAAGAAGTTGTGACGGCAACATAACGTCTCCTTTTGTACAGTAGGACTTGTCGAAACACCCTAACCGGATGTCGCCGTCATTTGTCAACGAGTGCTTACCTAAATGCATGCACGGTCTAGATTTCATTCATCTGCTGTCGCACTCGTCTTCCTAGATAATCGGGCGGTGGGGTAGCTTACTCACTCACTCAAAGTTCAAATGTGTTGGATCGGGTTCAAGTCTGTGGGACAGGACGGCCAGTCTATGACATCAACACCAGCGTTACGTAAGAAGTTGCGCGTCAGAATTACAGCATGGGGCATAGCTTTGTTCTGTTGAAATGTCAGTCCACGACCATGTCGCTGCATGAAGGGCTAGTGTCAAAACTTGATCCTGCTAATATGCTCCTACTGTGTTGACCTCGGAATAACTGTGTGAAAGTAAAGGTGACAGTCAGAAGAGAGACTGCGGAGAGGACGTCATCTTACCTGTATCTCATATTGGCGTGACGTCATATGCTGCGCTCGAGACCTTGGGCGATCTGCAGCGGTGCCTATATGTTGTAAGCAGGTTCTCAGACAGCACATTGTCTGAAGACTACAGCCAAAGGATCACGTTACTGATTTGAGAGTCGTGTATACGCACACACTTGGAACAAGTTACAAGTCTTATGTCTAATCCTGGTTAGCAATACCTGTGTACCTATTTCCAATACACGTGCTATCGCAAAGGTGATTGTTGTGTTTCACGCTTTTTCCGCGCTTTATGTTCACTTATCGTCATGTCGGAGACAGTATTCAAACAGCCACACGTCATTGCCGTGTGTATGGCACAGGAGGAAACTCCAATGCTACCCCGATGAAAAATAATGTGTCAAGTGTCTAGTTTTGTTAAGCGGGACTGTTTTGATACATACATCAAACGTCCTGATGTGTAAACACTTTCTCAGTAAAGTACACATTTCAGTATTTACGAGAATCTGTAGGCTACAGGCAAAGTGTTATCCCAACACAGCATTGGCCGAGAGGGTCAGATCGCTGACAGTGTGCTGCGAGTAGGTGTTTCACTCTGAGAGGGTCAGATCGCTGACTGTGTGCAGCGAGTAGGTGTTTTACTCTGAGAGGGTCAGATCGCTGACTGTGTGCTGCGAGTAGGTGTTTCACTCTGAGAGGGTCTATCAGTTTATTGCATGAAGGCCAGAGGCCCATATACAGAATAAATATGTATGATATGTACAACATATACAACATGCGACACACACGTTACATTGAATCTCTTCTCAATATAAGCGCGTGATAAATAAATAGAGCTACCTTATATTGTAATAGGGATGCTTTACACGAAAGTATTGAATACGGTTTTGTAGCATTAATATTTAATTGTAGCCATTGTGGAAAATACAGTTGCCTTAAATCATTATATGCAGGACAAAGAAATAGAAAGTGTAATTCATTCTCTACAGTATTACAAAATGGACAGAACCTTTGTGATTTTATAATAGATGAATATCTTCCTTGATTGATATTTAAATCATTTAGGCCAAGTCTCAGGCGCATGAAAACACTACGAAGCTTTTACTACGTAAGTTGTATAGATACGACTCAGGTTCAAGTAAAATTTTTTATGAATTTAGAACCAGTTTTAGCCACGATATGGCTGCAATGTTGCCGATGTGAGCTATAAAATGTTCTGACGCCACTCACTCACTCACACATTAATGGATTCCAGCAGGCACATGAAGTAAGCCCCGAAATGCTTTACCAAAACTATATAATAGTGTAAATCGATACAAGGCATTTTGTCCTCGTGTAAATCTTGTATTTTGCTTTCATTTTAAGCTTTTGCATTCCAGAGAGTGATTTAGCTTGGAAATAATATATGGTTCAGGGGCAGAGACAGGCTAGTCAGTGCGACTGAGTCAGTTTAAGGTGCACAAAGCTGTAAACAGGTAACAGGGGTGGTATCAACAGCTGATAGTATAAAACATATACATATACTTGACACCCTTGTTTAATTGAATATATGGCTGCAATATTGCCGATGTGACGTTAAATGTAACTCCACTCCTCACTCACTGTTAAATTGAAACCTGTATTGTTTTAATGTGTGTGATATTATAAAACAAGATCCATCCAGGTAACAATACGGACAAAGAGAGTAAAGGTGGATGGCGGCATCATTTTGTTGGAATCAACGAGGCACGACGCTGAAATTCCATGGCACCACAACGCGAACTTCACTCTGATAAAACGTTTGCTTTACTCTGATAAAACGTTTCTTGAAGAGAAAGAAGTTGTGACGGCGGTGTCCTCCCATTACGCAGACAGCCAGTTCGCAGACACCTTAAAAACAAACAACATTTACGGTTCAGGTGAACAGATTATCTACTACCTGTTACCTACGAATCATTATGGAATAGTCCAAATAAAAGCACAGGAACAAACTGAAGCACTAAATTCTTCAAAGGCATTTAGCAGTTGTTAGTAGTAATGCAAGACCAATCGTATGGATATAACATAAATCAAGAAGTTGTTGTCTTGTATTAAAACTGAAGCTATATTATTTATTTTGAAAGATGGACGAAAAGACACTGTAAGACAGTAATTTGAATTTTATTGCTGCAATATGAAAATCAGTTTTTCACAAACATTTCGGTTTAACCTTCTAGTCTTAACGGGAGTCTGCATCTTTATATTGAAAAACATTAAGCTTATCTATTAGAAATTGCGACACTGGTGTATCATATAAATCAAATAAATACAAATGTGAACCTAAATATTATTCATAACGCATCATGTCAATGTGGTATGGATGTGAGGATGTTTTCATTACGTCCTTGAATGGCCATTGCATACTACTCAAACATATAAACTGTTACAATCTTTAGAAAGTATTGTTATTGTTAGAACACTGATTGGCATTAATCGTATCTTACATGGCAATGTAGGTGTCTCATTTACTGCAAATCAGATTCTGGTGTCCCCGCCGTGATATTGCTGGAATATTGCTTTTAAAGCGGTGTAAAACTAAACTCAGTCAAATAGTCAGTCAAGTACTGCAAATCAGGAATGTTTTCAAATATGTACATATCTATATCTTTCCCACAAAACGTTTTCTCAGTAAACTTCTGACTCACTAAACAGTGGACTGTTCCATTATACCCGTAGGTTGTTACCCTAATTAACCTTCTAGTTCAGTGTCTGTCAATTGGGTGTCTGTCAAATGGGCGTCTGTCAAATGGGAGATAACCGTGACGGCAACATAACGTCTCCTTTTGTACAGTATGACTTGTCAAAAACACCCTAACCGGATGTCGCCGTCATTTGTCAACGAGTACTTACCTAAATGCATGCATGGTGTAGGGTTGATTCATCTGCTGTTGCACTCGTCTTCCTTAGCTAATCGGGCGGTGGGGTAGCTTTACTTACTCACCAAAGTTCAAATGTGTTGGATCGGGTTCAAGTCTGTGGGACAGGAAGGCCAGTCTATGACATCAACACCAGCGTTACGTAAGAAGCTGCGCGTCAGAATTACAGCATGGGGCATAGCTTTGTTCTGTTGAAATGTCAGTCCACGACCATGTCGCTGCATGAAGGGCTAGTGTCAAAACTTGATCCTGCTAATATGCTACTACTGTGTTGACCTCGGAATAACTGTGTGAAAGTGAAGGTGACAGTCAGAAGAGAGACTGAGGAGAGGACGTCATCTAACTGGTATCTCATCTTGGCGTGACGTCATATGCTGCGCTCGAGACCTTTGGCGATCTGCAGCGGTGCCTATATGTTGTAAGCAGGTTCTCAGACAGCACATTGTCTGAAGACTACAGCCAAAGGATCACGTTACTGATTTGTGAGTCGTGTATACGCACACACTTGGAACAAGTTACAAGTCTTATGTCTAATCCTGGTTAGCAATACCTGTGTACCTATTTCCAATACACGCTATCGCAAAGGTGATTGTTGTGTTTCACGCTTTTTCCGCGCTTTATGTTCACTTATCGTCATGTCGGAGACAGTATTCAAACAGCCACACGTCATTGCCGTGTATGGCACAGGAGGAAACTCAATGCTACCCCGATGAAAAATAATGTGTCAAGTGTCTAGTTTTGTTAAGCGGGACTGTTTTGATACATACATCAAACGTCCTGATGTGTAAACACTTTCTCAGTAAAGTACACATTTCAGTATTTACGAGAATCTGTAGGCTACAGGCAAAGTGTTATCCCAACACAGCATTGGCCGAGAGGGTCAGATCGCTGAGTGTGTGCTGCGAGTAGGTGTTTCACTCTGAGAGGGTCAGATCGCTGACTGTGTGCAGCGAGTAGGTGTTTCACTCTGAGAGGGTCAGATCGCTGACTGTGTGCTGCGAGTAGGTGTTTCACTCTGAGAGGATCAGATCGCTGACTGTGTGCTGCGTGTAGGTGTTTCACTCTGAGAGGGTCAGATCGCTGAGTGTGTGCTGCGAGTAGGTGTTTCACTCTGAGAGGGTCAGATCGCTGACTGTGTGCAGCGAGTAGGTGTTTCACTCTGAGATTGTAGTTGGAATCCCCAATGGGTGAGGTGAGGTGAAATTGGGTTTAACGTCGTGCTTGAGAATATTTCGCTCATATGACGACGTGCATGCGTGTGTATGCGTATGTGCGGCTGCTTGTACTAGCCCAGACCTAAGCTGGTTTTATAGTGCTAGCCCACTGAGACACCATGCTGCAGTGAAGCATGAATACCCCACTCAGACACATTATACTGACTCCAAGCCGACCAGTCCTTGTTGTACCCATTAATGCGGAGCACCAGGCAGGGACCAACAAGTACCATATTTTAACGTCTTTTGGTATGACGCGGTCGGGGATCGAACCCGCGACCTTCCGCTCTCCGGGCGGACGCTCTAACCACTACACCACGGAGGCGGTCTCCCCAATGGGACTCCACCCCCGAAAGTAGTAGAATCTGTACTTTGCTGTGTCGGTGTTATCCCAAATGTAACAACATTTGGTTATATTTGACCAGTTTCTAGAAGGCATTGTGAATTACATAGTAATGAAATATTCCATTTGACTGAAAAAGAATTTATATCTAACTAGAATTATATTGCATTCTCCGGGATTTTGTGTTAAACCGACGCAACATCCGTAAGCACTTAACGCTCTCAACATAAACTAGTTACATACAGGACAATCGTCGGATGATACGGTTGTGCTGATCACGTGATATTAAATCACTCATACACACAACGTCCACATGTATTCAACAACTGCACTTCATACCAGTATAATCCAAGTGTATCTGTATGGTGTCCAGTATAATCCACGTGTCTCTGTATGGTGTCCAGTATAATCCAAGTGTCTCTGTATGGTGTCCAGTATAATCCACGTGTCTCTGTATGGTGTCCAGTATAATCCACGTGTCTCTGTATGATGTCCAGTATAACGCTTATTAACTATAGGGTCAAGACGGTCATCAATATCTCATGATACTATTCAATAGTACACTGAGGGAAAATTCCAAGCGTAGGAAGGATTAGTACTGGAGGGGGATTCCCTGATTTGTTTCCCCCAATAAATTTAATGCAATAGCTGCAGAGTATGCAGCTATCACGTATCCATTTGTGTGCCTGCTGTTTGTTGTCTTCTTGACTGACTGACTGACTGACTGACTGAGTTTAGTTTTACGCCGCTTTTAGCAATATTCCAGCAATATCACGGCGGGGGACACCAGAAATGGGCTTAACACATTGTGCCCATGTGGGGAATCGAACCCGGGCCTTCGGCGTGACGAGCCAACGCCTTAACCACTAGGCTACCCCACCGCCTCTGTCTTCTTGACAACCATGTTCCGACAGTCAGTAGTTTGCTGATATGCGCAACGACCCATGGTGCCATCACACGCAGTGAGCACTATATCCAAGCCTGGCCACACTGTCCGTCACATCCCCCATTACTACCAGCCTTGGTTCTAATTCTAATCCGGAACTCCTCAACTTTCAATCGTAGGATATTTCTTGTTGTAAATAATGGGTAAAACTTCAATGTGACGTCCTATGAACAGATGGTCGCAAGTTGTCGCCCGTAAATGAAGGGATGGTGTAAATCCATGCAGGTAGCATAAGTACTGCAAGTCCCCATGGTCCCTAGTATGGTGACCTACCTCCAGTCGTTAGCCATACTCAGCTTGTTATATACTATTCACACTTTGCTAAGGATCAAACCATTCATTCAACAGAAAACTATGATGTGGGGTCTAATTTGGTTTAAATATCTAAGCTTATTGTAAGCATGGATCCTTAGTTTCAGTATGTCACTGCATCTTGTGGATCCCATACCTGCTATTCACAGGTGTCGTGTACTTGTCAATAACTCGTTCCATGATTTCCAAAATGGTTGATTGGTGCCATAAAAAACATGTTTATGGTTACTCATGTATTAAGTGCATAAGGTTAGATTATGTGGCTGCTTACCTGAAGAAGGGTTACCATATCATTATATATTTAGTTTTAAATGGATACTATTTCAAATTTCAAATTTATGTTTAAGTAAAGTTGTGAATTTTTGTGATCCTAAGCAGTACATATTGTATTGTCCTGATTGATATCAAACTTTAGAGATAGATGCTAATTTTCATTCTTGTTTCTATGATAGTCTAGTTGTTTTTACTGTCCTTTGTTGATTTTATAAATTCAACTGTATTCATCATGAATGTATAGCTAGTTTTAGTCAAGATGCTCACTCACTTACCCGAAGTCAAAGGAGGATGCTTAATACAAAATACAATAACTGACTGACTAGGGAACAAGAATGCAACCGGTAATAAACAGGACATAAAGATGTTAGTCATCAGTTTGTGACAGCCAGCCACGCAGTATGGCGGCATGTGGTACGATGAAGACACACGACTGCTTGCTCTTCTTTGCCATAGCGTGGCTTGTACTGTGTCCTACTGTTGAAGGTAAGGCAACTTTAATACTCGTGTTGTTTGCTTTTATGCCTGCTTTTGAAATCATTATATCTAAACATAATTATTAGTGCAAGTGAGTGAGTGAGTTTAGTTTTACGCCTCACTCAGCAATATTCCAGCTATATGGCGGCGGTCTGTAAATAATTGCCTTTGGATTACACAATCCAGTGATCAACAGCATGAGCATCGATCCACGCAGTTGGGATACGATGACATGTGTCAACCAAGTCAGCGAGCAGGACCACCCGATCCCGTTAGTAGCTTCTAACGACAAGCATGGGTTACCGAAGATACATTCTAACCTGGATCTTCAGGTCAGGAAACTGCTCGTAGTCAGACGCAGTATATATTGTTATCAAATCTAAAATACTTCAAACATAGATATTGAACAATGATAAGCACCATGTGATATTTCTTTAAACAATAACTCTTTTCCATCGTAACCTGTAAACATATATGACGTCATACATTCAGTTTAATATAGTTACATAAACGTGCTGAGACACAGATACTGATCTCAGAGTCAGGTATTTAATCGCCAGCACACAAAGTCAGCGATCTAACCCACTAAGCCAGCGCAGCTTCCACACAGAATGGACGTCGGACAACCGGTAGTCTAGACCACAGACCACTGTGATAAGTGTAAATTGGCATGGCCCCCACCATCCAAAACTACGAACACACAATGCCATATGTATCAAATGTGAGATTTGGGATTACACTGAGTAATTGTGAGGGACCGTTCATAATTGATTGGGGGGAGAAGAAATTTTAAGGGGGGTCGCCCAATTTGTTCTGAGGAGGTAGGGGTCACATGCATTAGGGGGTCAGCAATTGTGTACATAGAAATATCAAAAAGTTATGCTTACAAATTATGGGAAAGAGAGGGGTCCATTGATTTTGTACATAACATGCAGGGGGCGGGGATATTATTTTACATACATTTTAGGGGGGTCATTCACATTGTACACGCTTCTCCATAAAAATCATTTCATGAACAGTCCCTAATGATTCTAGTACTTTTGTTAGATGGCGGACTCTGTGTGCTAGCGATTAGGTGCTTGACTCTGAGAGTGTGGGCTCGAGTCCCAGATCAACCTGGCACGTGTACTACAATATGTAGTTTACTGAGAACGTGTAATCCTAAACAACATATGTTACATTGACCATTTCCTATACTGAAGCAATTTGACAATGCATAGAAGGTTTTTTTTGCATATTTTTTAAACAAAAAAATAATAAACGTGAATGAAGTAACTAAGGTTTTTTATACCTAGTGTCCGAGTTTCAAATCCATTGCCTTTTGTTTGAAACAGACAATCGCTAAAACACCTTCCCCTCGTTGCGTTGACAACGCAATCTGATCGCGAAAATGAATATGCACGTGCAATGCCAGAGGTCTCATGCATTTAAGGCAAGGGCATCAGTGGGACAGAGGCGATATGAAACAATGCTAGAATTGAATTTACAGGAACGGGAACGTGCTCTAGGGCTGCTCGAAGCAGGGACTTCACAGACAGCCGTTGCCAGTCGTTTTAATGTCAACCAAACAACCATAAGCCGTCTTGTCCGTAGACATCAACAAACAGGAAGCGTTGCAGACCGTCCTCGACCAGGTCAACTTCCGGTTACGACGGCTAGACGAGACCGACAAATTGGACTGGCGCACCTCCTCAGGACGGCAGAGCAACAGCAGCGAACATAATTGGCAGACATGGGAGACGAATCCACCCCATTACAGTCAGACGACGCCTGAGACACACGGGATTACGATCCAGGGCCCTGTTCCTCAAAGCGATCGTAGCGCTACGACTGTCGTAAGTCTATGTTAAAGTATGGGAGTTACGATCAACTTTGAGGGATGGTCCCATCCCATATTGCAGCTCTGACACCGTCAGCCCCGCCGTCGATTTGCGCAACAGTATTGTCGTCGACCACGGTTTTTCTTCCGTAGAACTGTGTTTTTGGACGAGTTGGGGTGGTGTGCTTCCTTGGTGATGAAGAAAACGAGTTTATCGGCGACATGGTGAAGGTTACGCCAGTACAGGTGTCGGACAGCGAGATCGATTCGGCGGTGGAAGTGTGATGGTTCGGGAAGCATAAACGCAAGTTTCAGAAGCGATCCTCACGTTATTCAGGTTAGTCTCATAGGAGCGCTATGTGGATGACATTCTAAGGTCTGCTGTCGTTCCTTTGCTTCCCTTCACCTACGACGTCAACGTCAGTTGATATTCCAGCATGACAACGCATACCCCATGCCCGCTTGAGTGAGACAAGCCTTCCTTCAGCAAACTGGAATCATGCGTCTGATTTCACAGCGCTTCACTGCGCACGTATATACAACTGCCACACTACTTCAGCTTGACCACCAGCATTGCTAATATCAACACAATAGACGTGATGTAAATGCTTACAAAACATTTAATAAAACTCGAAAAATACAATTATATGATTTTTCCTCCACAATTATTAGGGAAACTCACTAACATATTACCTTCTATTATAAAAATATTCAAACTCAATTACAATACACAGCCCGAAACATAAACAAACAATATCTAACTTATAAATCAGAAAGACTTGTAAAAATAAATCCCTATCTATACAAACTTTGCAGCAAAACGTTAGTAAACATTTGCCTACCTGGTAAATGGTGTATTTGTTGCCGTTTATAAAGGGAAGTTCACAACATAACGGCCGGGCGAAACACCAAATTTATGCCACTCATACTCCATCATGTCCTGTTGCATCGTTCAAAAGATAGATGTCAAAACTTGAACCACCAGAAATCTGCTCTCTGCTAGCTTCCCCGCAGTCCTGTCACTGCTGGAGAAAAAAGCTTGGCCATAATCCATTCCCAAGTGATGAATACAAAATACAATTTCCAAAGAATCCAAGGAAACGTTAGTTGCATGTACAAAAATCATTGCGTTAGGCCAGCACTGTCACTCTTTCGTCGCATACCGGAGGCACGTTCGTGAAATCATGGTCGAAACTCGCCGGTCATAAAAATCAACAGTCTTTGATGAGTTACAGCACTGATTCGATCAAAAAAGGATCTATTCTTCGATTCTGCAGGATTCAGATTCGACAGTCAGTCAAGTATTTTCTCCACTGTCACTTCAAATTTCAACCTTTCGCAAAATGTAAACTCTGGCTCATCCGCCATTTCAAACTGTTGCGTAATAATTACTTCCAAGAAAATAAGAAGGTCGGACGATTCCATTATAGTGTGGCCAGGGGGGTACAGTAACACTGCACACAAAACAATAGGCTGGTTTCGGTCGTGTGAAGGTAGTCTTATAAATACCAAGCTCTTAGGTATTACATAATTGCATTGAATAAACGGTAGTTTGTTTTCTTTGGACAGAATGTATTTTATGTTGCAGTGTTTACTCCATTCACAGACGAGTCCCATGCTGGATTACGCAGTGTCTTCCGCGGAACGAAGAAATTCGATTTTAAATCGGTTATGGTAGAATGCAGATAAACATACTGTCTTTGGAAATTAGACGAATGTTAGACCGAATTGATAGTCTCTAAATTAATCATTTGAAGCCGAACGCTACGCTTCAAATGAAATTTAGAGACTATCAATCCGGTCTAACATTCATCTAATTTCCAAACACATTACGTTTATTTCCTAATTGATTTCATCCGATATCTAGTTTAATTTTTTCTTATATCAAACTCGCATATCTAGTTTAATTTTTTCGCATATCAACCTCGGCTCAGTGTCTCAGTATAAATGGCATTGTGTATTCATAAATGCACGTGACCTTATGAAATACAGTTTTTGCTGTCATGTTTCTGACACATTTACCCGCTCAGTGGACCGCCCGGAAATTAGGCCAAGTGCCTCTAAATACGACGTGACCTTCCCTATTTCTTAATGAAAGGTGGTCTTGAAGTCAGAGTGAAGGAGTGAGTGAGATTAGTTTTACGCCGCTTTTAGCAATATTCCAGCAATATCATGGTGGGGACACCAAATGGGTTTCACACATTGTACCCGTGTGTGGAATCGAACTCGGGCCTTCAGTGTGACGAGCGGAAGCTTTAACCGCAGACAGCCCTAGCGCCCAATTAGCTAGGAAGACGAGTGCTACAGCAGATGAATCAGCCTTAGACCATACAAGCATTTAGGCAAGCACTCGTTGACAAATGACGACGACTTCCGGTTAAAGTGTTTCGAGCCCTACTGTGCATGAGATGTTATGTTGCCGTCACCACTCCTTCTGTTCCAAAAGTTTTATAGTGAAGTCATGGAACGTCGTACGTTATCGTTCCAACAGAATCATGCCGCTATCCACTGTACTTTGTATGCATTGTTACATGGATGGTACGCATCTAGTTTCCTAATATCGCACACAGTAATACAATGCAGGCTTCAATTTAACAAGTGTCAAGTTTTGTATATGTACAGTGGAATCTTTGAAATCCGGACTCTGTGTAATCCGATTTTCTCCATAATCCGGACTACTCTTTGAGTCCCGGCAAAATTGTTCTTAATTTATCATTCAAGCGTGCTTTATAATCCGGACACTCACTGGTTACCGAGTAAAATAAGTCCCGACAATCAACTTGCTATGAGAACAATGCTTTGTGATCCGGACGTAGCTGACTAAAATAACAGTCCCGACAATCAACTTGCTATGAGAACAATGCTTTGTGATCCGGACGTAGCTGACGAACATAACAGAGGCAGAAGCAATTCATGTTAACAGACTTTTCCCAGTGAAAGTATAGATAATATATTATACATAAAAAACAAAAAAGAACGATTCAGGTAGTTGGTTGCCCTTAACAAAGGGAGGGAACGGACAAAAGTCGAACCCGGACTGCTTTACAATCAAGACAAATGAGTATATGTGTTTTATTACCAGCTGTTGATACCAAACCCGTTGCCACTTATTTACAGCCGACTTATTTACAGCTTTGTGCGCCTTATGCTAACTCAGACGAACTGTCTCACCCAAAATGAAGCAATGGTAGATTTTCCTCAGAATCAGGTTCTGAATCCCCGAGCTCCTTTGGCTCCTTTTCAATTTAAATGCTTCTTTCTTCCCCTCCTTGGCAAATAGTGAGGCCACAAGCTGACCTAACACTGACAACATTTCAAAAATCAGAAACTAATGAATTGCAATATAAAGAAGAATATAATCAATTAAAAAGTAAATATAATACATACAAATCCGTATTTACAGAAGGATCCAGGGATGGTGGTGCAGTTGCTTGTGCCACTGTCATTGGACCCAGAACAATATCCTCTAGATTGTCACAGGACAGCTTCACAGCAGAAGCAAACGCCATACTAACAGCTCTTAAATATGTTGATAGACAACCTAAATATAAACAATATATCATATTTTTATACTCTTCTTGCCTTCGGGCTATAAAAAAATCTTTCTTTAAACATCTTTAAAACATCCATCCATCGAAATAATTGAATTATATAATGATCTTGCTACTGGCCAGTACGACATCGTCCTCTGTTGGTTACCAAGCCATGTTGGAATATCTGGCAACACAATGGCCGACTTTGCTGCTAAAGCAGCACTCAACAAATCTATGACACCACTTCTCATCTCATACTCTGATAACAGCTGTAATCAGATCATATATCCGTGATCTAATGCAAAAGAAGTGCGACGCCCAAGTAGGTATCAATAAATTGACGTATTGATTTCCATGACAAGGGATAAATATTTCAATGTCAAAACAATTAAGGATTCTTTATAATGTTAATTATCATTTAATACATTGTTTAAAGGCAATAGAATTACTAGATAAATTTGAACTATATGTTTTGTAAATAGATAAATGATATTTTATAAATGGTAGTATAAATTAACAACTGAGATTGTTAGCGGCTGTATCCTCAAATGGGGTTAAAGTATCGAAAAAATATTGTCCTCCTGAGGGGGTACGTAAGTCCCAAAACTTTCAAAGTAAATATAAACTTACCAATTTTTAAACGTAGAAGTTTTGTTATTTCACAATATGGCTAAATGTTCCCACAATCGCCAGCGGCTGAAGGAAATGGTGTAATGCAGGTAGCAAAAGTACTGTAAGTCCACATGGTCCCTAGTATGGTGATCTACTCGAGTAGTTTCCGGACATACTGCACTTAAACACTCGGCTCCAGGACAGTTGAGGACCCAGTGGTCCGAACCCTCACACCTCTAGCAACGACTGAATGGAGGAGGACCTCTCAGGGTGTGTAGTATTGGGACTCCAAACAATACTAGGAGTCGTGACGGTATGATTAGCGTCAGGAACAGTTGAAATCAGGAATATCCACACCAGCGTCGGCAACATGACGGACAGCGACTGGGGCGGTGATAACAGGGACGCTGGTGTTGCGGCCCACGTGTAGTGCCGGATAGGTCCTCAGATAGTGCCCTGTCTATTGCAGTGGGTACAGAGCAGGGGGCACTACTCTCTGATGTCCACAGTTCCCACACCTATTTCCGCGTACCGCCATTGGACAGCGGTCGAAGACGTGGTCGGCGGCTCCCGGACATTTCCAACAAAACAGGGTTTGGGGCATTTTCGGAACTTCGCGGCGGAGGTTGCAGAACCCTTGTCGTTGTTGTAGGAAGACATTGTCTTAATCAGTCGCCATAAGCCCGTGTTCGCAAACCATAGAATAGAGTTATGTCTACCTAAATATCACACAATATCCTACAATTTGATAATGTATTACTGCTTGTCGATCTGGCATGTGATGACACAAGGGATGACAGAGGGGGATGACACAGAGGATGACACAGAGGATGACACAAGGGATGACACAAGGGATCACAGAGGGGATGACTCAATGGATGATTCTGGGGATGACAGTGGAGATGACTCAGGGGATGACACAGGGAATGACACAGGGGATGACACTGGGGATGACTCAGGGGATGACACAAGGGATGACTCATTGGATGATTCTGGGGATGACACAGGGGATGACACTGGTGATGACACAGGGAATTACTCAGGGGATGACACAGGGGATGACACAGGGGATGACACAGGGGATGACTCAATGTATGACTCTAGGGATCGCACATGTGATGACTTACGAGATGACCCATTGGAGGACATAGGGGATGACACAGGGGGATGACTCAATGGATGAAACTAGGGATGATACAGAGGATGACTTAAGATATGACACAGGGGGTGACTCAGAGGATGACACAGGATATCACAGAGAGGGTGACACTAGGGCCAGAGCCTAGGCAGCACATTTCCGACATGATCTGATATCAGGCCACCAGCTCAGCTCGGAAATCCGCTGTCGTCATACCACACAGTCTGCTTGTTGTGTTTAGTTTTCAGATTTTCACTCAACCCTGAAATTGCCCTTTAGCATTCTGACAATAGTAGGCTGGAACGATGCCTCGCCGATCAGCACTTCCTCATAACCAAAGAACTCCCGTTTGTCTTGCCCTTGTGTCATGGAGAATGTATTCCGAATTATCTCTCAAGTAAGACATGGTGACCTTATCAAAGAACTTCAAGCGGAGTAAAGGATATCATGACGAATTAGGATGTTTTTACTAAATCTTGTCTGCCATGACTTTCCCTACAAACATAAACTGCGTGAAGATCCGGGTTAGAATTGGTCTTCTGTAACCCATGCTTCTGTAACCATCGATGCTGTTGATCACGGGATTGTCTGGTCCAGGCTCAATTATTTACATACTGTCGCCATATAGCTGGAATATACAACAAACAAAACTCTATATATATATGTGTGTGTGTGTGTGTTTCTAGGACTCGTGGTTGACGAAGGAGAAAATGCGTTTTTTTCATGGAAGCAGCCGGATCCTCCTGTCAGGGAGTTTTCGATTCTAAAATCAGACATCTGCATCTTCAACGTCAGTAACTATGACAACATCACCCCCTGCACGTCGGGGGTCAAGTTTACCGGACACGTGACCTCCGAGGGACATGGAGTATTTAGTTTTGTACTGGTGAATGTCACCCTGGAGGATGGCGGCACGTACACATGTTATCACAGGGGATCAAGCATATCTAATTGTGGAGAAGAACTGCACGTACTGGGTACGTGTTGCATGCATGGCATTGTTATGCTACCCTAATAAAACTTTATAATTGTAGTTTCACGGGCAGGTATATTTAAAGATATGACTGGCTCAACTGTAAGATCGTCCATCATTCCATATGCCATTTACCCCAGTTCATATTTACTACTCAGTTCATATTTAATATTTCTTTTCTAATTATGGCATCTCCGGGTCCGCAATTAACATTTCGCCGAAAACGATTTGATATTGGTAAAAAGTATGTGGTGTCAACTATCAATTCTAATATTGTATCGATATGGGCTATTGATAATATAAATATGCTATCAATTAATTACCAGATGTGATATTACATGGCGTGTTTATGCACTGTTGTGGAGCATGCAAGGCCAATCCTTTATCCAATACATCACGGAATCGCTCTTCAGTGTATGTACATACATTGTTATATATTTAATCCCTCACTGTATTTAATGTTGGTGGTGTAATTTAGTGTCAATGACCACCAATGTCCCGTTCGTTATTTGTAGATGTCCCTGCCACGTGTGGTCTCTATGGAGAACCTCTATCTGTTTCGTGGAAGCTTCCAAACCCTGGTGTCAAGGAGTTCACGGTGGTGAAGTCAGGTGACTGCTTCTTCCACATAGCCAACTATAATCAAGTCACAAAGTGTGACAACTCAATCGGACATTTCACCGGTAATATCACACAATCCGGAAATGGTGTATTCAGCTTTCATCTGCCCTCTCTGACATCCTCTGATGACGGATACTTCAGATGCTATGTCGGCCCACCAAATTCAAGAGAGTCAAGAATACCTGCATGCGGACAAGAGGTGTCAGTAATTGGTAAGTACTGCTTCATATTGGTACACACATGTAGATACACCATCACTGTAATATATTCTTCTTGTGAGTAAAGGTTGTTGAATTTCCTCTGCAGCAGCCATGACAGCAATGAGTTCAGGACACTGTGCAGTGTATGACTTCCTAGTGTTACGGGGCTGTCCAGTGATATAAGTGTACTCGCGAACGGGTATACCTTGATATGAACAGTGACTCATTGTTAAATTGTCATCTTTAAACTAATTGTGGTTCTTTGGGTTCATTTTGTGAAATAAAGGTATTGTGGGGGTTTGTTACATATTATAGTTGACTCTTTATATAAGTAGGGAACCTGAACTTTTAATTTGGTAGGAAGTATAAGCGTTATCAAACTTTTAAAAGAGAGACATCACCACCCCTTAACGCATGTGAAGCATGTGCACAACGCATTAGCCCCATACACGTGCATGTGGTGTCATGCTTGTTTCTGACGGTTTTCAAGAAAGTCGATAAATCACTGTAAACGATTAATTTTGACAATCATCTGGTGTCACAAAGCTGTAAGTGTTTGTTTCTAGCCGGATTGTTTTGTTTGAAAATGCAAATTTCACGTCATATACCGATCATCTTACAAGAGTGAGTGAGTTAATAATTGAACGTCACATCGGCAATATCGCAGCCATATCGTGACGATCATCTTACAAGAGCGATTACTGTACAAACAACCATGGTCATAAGAAAGTGCAAGTGGCAATCGTAAATTAAAAATGAAGTCCCCCTACTTTGAAGAGTATATATAGTGCCAGGGTTGTAAGCCGAAGACGTAAGCTATATAACATATAAGATGCACCCCCCAACTGTCAGAGATAACTAAGCTCTACCCCGGGGGGTTGTTCCCGAGGACAGCCCTTGGCATTTGCAGAACGTTATAAGGAAATGGTCTTGGCTGTGATATGTTTCCTGTCGTTGCCACACATGTCATGCAGGTTAGACCCAAAGATCTCCAATAGAATTGCAGTACCCCGTTGAAACTAACGACCAATCCAATGAGAAGCAGATATACCAGAGACCATATCATAGTCCATTATATGGTCTCTGGATATACCAACTAGCCACAAAACTCTATTACCAGGATAAGGTCAGTCAGCTCACACATCACTGTACCACCATAGTGATAGTTGATCTATACTGGCAGCGCTCAGGATTTCCAACTCCATTCTTAAAAGCATATGCTTAGCAGTCATGAATATCACTTCAACCTGCATTTTACAACCAGGCTGAGCACAGTTTGATTGCCCATGGATGATACACCTACTTTCGGTGTTATTGTTTGCTGATAAAGTCCTCGCAGGACAACGTTATTGCTCTTATGATAAGGACAGATCATGAGTAATCATAAATCCATAACTCTCAGTAACACATCTAGAATATTCTACGATTCTTCCTCAGAAAAATACATTGAAAATATCATTTCATATCATATCACGAACTCATCATTGTACTAACAGATAGGATAATATCAAATTAGTTGACGAGCATTAGGGAAATATATCACTGCAAACTAACCATTATGTTATGTTCCTCAGATGATCTACAGCATCCATACATCGTCCGCCCCGACACCATACCCCCTAGAGGACCGTTAACACTTGCCTGCCACTTCAATACTGCTGTTAAACGGAGCAGATACCATCATATCGTTGCATCCTTCACATGGAGAAGGAATGACGTTGTCCTGGAGACGGGACAAAGATATAACTTGACATCACGCAACGCTCAGTGGGAACCCAGAGTTCGATATTACATTGGCTATCTGACCATCACCGATGTCGGGAGGGAGACTGACACAGACAGTTACACTTGTGAAGCCGAGCTGGATCACAGCCTCCACACGGAGCAGAGCGATGCGTTCATCATCGGGAAGGAATGTAAGCTGATGTTTATCATCTACTTCAATTATGCAGTTGTTGAGACAACAAAATGTCAATGACACTTCCTAAAACAATAGACTGACTGACTGAGTTTGGTTTTACGCCGCTTATAGCAATATTCCAGCAACATCACGACGGGGGACACCAGAAATGGGCTTCACAAATTGTACCCATGTGGGGATTCGAACCCGGGTCTTCGGCGTGACGAGCCAACGCTTTAACCATTAGGCTACCCCACCGCCCCTTAAAACAATAGAAGGAATGGTATTAGGAGTATGGTAAATGGTATTTGACCATGTCGCACCAGGACACACCTTTTAGCTGTCGTGAATAATACACATCTGATGTTAGAACTATTCTAAATACAATACATGAAGCATTAACATCATTATTATGAGTGAGTGAGTGAGTTAATATTAACGTCACATCGGCAATAGCTCAGTCCTGTCGTGACGAAACAAATTTATACAATAAAAGATGAAACCATTTTGAAGAGTAAAACCTGTCGTCGATGGACAGTAAAAACACTAGGGTATCACAGACATGAATATAGAAGTAGCATGTAAACCTGAAACTTTGTATTTAAAGAACACAATATAATATAAAACACGGGCTATAGATCGCCAACAACTGAAGGTAGATCACCATACTAGGGACCATGGGGACTTTCATCAATATTATGAATCCTGATTGAAATATATTCTGAGCTACACGTAGGACAATTTTAGAATTAATTCACGGGGTTCAAATTATCATACTTGTAATTTTCCTGAGATTTAATTGTTTGAATCACCTGACCAACGGTATAATCATGTCTAAATCATCACATTTGAAAACAAACATTAACCACATCGATTCCGTTCTAGTGTCAACAGATCTGTACACAAATTATACACTTGCACGCGAGGGAGAGACCGCCTCCATGGTATGGAAGCTACCCCGGTCCGGACTATGGTACCGCATACAGAACCCGAGATCATCCACATTGATATCAACGTTAAACGATACTACACACGTCTGGCAGGGAGCCTGGTCAAAGATAAGGATAACTGGGCTTATTGTATTCCCCGACTCTCGCGCTTTGCTGCTGACCATGTACCATGTGAGCTTAAGAGATGCTGGACACTACCGCTGTATCCCATCCATGTGTGATGATGTTCTGGTTGTACAAAGTAAGTACACTTCCAGTACTCAGTATTATAAGATTGTACAATGACTGATAACAACCATCAGCACGTAGCAAGCTGGTGTCTACGGAAGCCTAATGCTGCCACTTTTGTAGCATAAAATATTTTTCTGCGAAAGTTCTCGTTGCCTCGAATATTTCTCGTCGCTTCGAACATTTTCTCGTTGCTTCAACCATTTTTTTGTTGCTTCGAGTATTTTCTCGCATTAGGCTTTCGTAGGTCGCAAAAGCGTAACAGTAAGTATTGAGATAATACGAAAAGATTGCAGTTCGCCCTAAGGATGTACGTACATATACGTTGCGCCATATGTTCAGTTAGCACCAACCTCAATCTTATGTCTGTTTCCCCCGAAAGGCCCGGGTTAGAACTTACGATTTATTTTATCGTAACTCCAATGGATACATAGGTGCTCTTGATGTCAATCTTTGTCTGGTTAAGACTTAGTGTTTAAAGCCGTCGGCATACACCTGTAATAGCCATGTGTGCCACTGTGAGTATTAAATAGACAAGCCATCTCTATTTCTCTATTGCACAGAACGACCAAGCAAGCCAACTGTTGTGCGAGGGAATATGACATTCACTTGCTCCTCAACGGCAATGACTCTGCCGAAGGAATATCGCCCACCATTGTCTTACATCTGGACTAGAAACGGCCAACAGATGCAACATGGAGGAGAATATCGGATGGATGGACCGCATCTCATTCTGCCTGACAACATATATCACGGAGACAGATATTCATGTCAGGCAAAAGAGGAAAGCCTGACCTCTGAATGGAGTCTTGACGTCAGAGGTTAGAATGCTTATTTGGACTGACTGACTGACTGAGTTTAGTTTTACGCCGCTTTTAGCAATATTCCAGCAATATCACGGCGGGGGGATACGAGAACTGGGATTAACACATTGTGCCCATGCGGGGAATCGAACCCGGGTCTTCGGCGTGACGAGCGGACGCTTTAACAACTAGGCTACCTCACCGTCCCTGCTTAGTTGGAGTATAAATGCGTTAGTACTGCCTTGCTGCACACATATGTTGATGAGTTTCCTTAGAACATTGTGTTCACGGTTGTAAAAGAAAGTGTTTGTTGCACCAAAGAGCCAATGACCAAATGAGTTAGTATATAGGCTTAACGTTACTTTGAAGACTTCTGTCACAGTGTTATTATCTGTTTGCATCGCATTCAGACACGAAGTCTTACAGGTGTGTATGTGTGATTTGCAGATTTGTAGATAAGAGATGCGCACTGCAGTGAATTCCGTCTCAACCAGACTTCTATGTGCCCATGTCTTGTGATACAGGCCTTTACTAATACGATTTTTACAAATTCTTGCTAAGATGTACATAAATATGATTAATCCAAACATATAGACACTATAAATGTGTATCCTTACTGAAATAAATTTAGATTATTATTTATAGTTATAACAGATCCTGCTCCTTATGTCAGCGCCCCTGTTCAAGCTACACCAGGTCAGACTGTGACATTAACATGCTCCTTCCCTGCCCGAAATCTGTCTCGGACTACACAAGTGGCCTACAGCTGGACAAAGAACAACATCCCGATAGAGGGTGGCCAAAGGTATCAGATGAGGGATGGTTCTCTCACTATTACAGATGTCAGGGGGGATGACCAGGGTGGATATTCCTGTCGGATTGAGAAGCAAAACTCGGCCTCTGAATGGAGCGAGACTATTCAAGTCATGGTGTTGGGTTAGTGTTGATCGTCCTTCTTGGAAACAGTAATTTCACCTTTTCTGTCACATGGGCATTCATGTTTTTTACATTCTGCTGCATGATACTGATGGAATTGTAGATTGCATGCCTCTGATGGGTCAAAACGGGATTAACGCTATAGTCAAATTTTATTCTATTCATATGGATACATGTATAGCCCCATATTAACGCATAAAGAAAAGGCTGCCGACAACCAATCAGAACTGTAAATGTTCTATATCAGTACATTTTTCGATGATTTCTTACGCCTTAGATCTCAGCACTCAAGCGATCAGGTAGAAGGCCCAGGAAATTCATTTCGTTGCCTAAAACATCCGATGATATTTTCAATATCGAACCATACAGATTGGTTATAGGCAGCTATGTATATTATGAATACATATGCAGCCTGTCTACTATTTACACAGGTACACCGAGGCGCAAAAGAAACGCTGGCTTCTAATTTTCTCATCTAATAAAAACATATGACAAGGTATGTCAACAGATATCATTGTATTTCACAGACACAACAATTAACACCAGGTTGACCACATGATGATATTGTAAGGAATAGTGAGCATTCGTGTCACATGTGTTGGATTGTCCATAATTCGATCACATTCCATTTCATGTTATCATTACACAAATCAGTTAAAAGTGTAATTCCATCATCAATAGCGAGTGTGTCTACCTATAGCAAGTATGCAGTCCCTGACACGATGTCGTACAGGCGTTACCAGTCCCCTCACAATGACTGGAGTGATGTGACGCCACTGTTCTTGCGGTGCCTGCGTCAACGTCTGTCTGTAATGTGGACGTTGTTGACGTTGCCGAATCCGCCTCCAAAGATGGTCTCAGAGGTGTTCTATGGGATTCATGTCAGGGGATCTGGCTGGACACGGAAGAACTTGTAAGTTGTTGACATTGAAATACTCTCTGGTAACACGTGCAGTGTGTGGAGTGGCGTTATCCTGTTGGAACAGCGTTCTTGGGTTATTCTGCGGGAATGGAAACACGAGTGGTGTCAAGATCTGGTTAATGTAGCGGTCAGCGTTGAGGGTACCATTTGTAACCACCAGGTCGGTCTTAGTGCCTCCACAAATACTGCCCCAAATCAACACACTTCCGCCGCCACGAGGATGCACTTCTTGGACGCAGCAACGTGACGTTCGTTCGCCTCTGCGCCGGTAAACTCGCACTCGGCCGTCAGCACTGTAAAGCTGGAACCTGCTTTCATCTGAAAACAGCACTCTGTCCCAATGTCGTCTTTGCCAGCGTTGCACAATGCGAGCCCACCTCAATCGATGTTGAGTCGATGTTGCCGGGTCAAGGTCATTCCCCTAAAGGGCTGGTAAGCTCTCAAACCAAAATGGCGGAGACGTCGGGCTACAGTCCTCCTGCTGATGGGGTGTTGTATAGCATCTCGTGCTGATGACATCACAGTGAGGAACCTGTCACGGAGGTGCAGCAGACGAAGATGGCGGTCTTCGTTGGCCATGGTTACCCGTGGGCTGTCTGATGTCCGACCAGTATCTCTGAGACGTTTCACCATTATCTCAATTGTGGTCGCTACAATCCCTATCGCTCTCTCTCGCTGCTCAGGCGTCAAACGTGACATTCTTGTTGGTGAAATCCAAACCATTCAATGCTAAGGAAGGATTCTGGGCATGATTTATACCCGATCCTTGCACAGAATTGTCCTTATGCATCTTCTCGAAATAAAAACGAAAAACCCATATTTCACAGAAACATCGTGATGCCGATTCACCACGAGGCCAAAGAAATGACTGTTACGTTTGGGAGAATGCTTTAACAGTGTATCTTACCATGGTTTTAGGTGTGGATTAAAATTGTGTCAACGTTTATAAAACCAGCGTTTCTTTTGCCCCTGAGTTTATGTTGTCCGAAGAGGCTCTTTTTCGAAGAATCATATGGAATATTTGATACCTCATTCTAATCTGACATAGGGCATTCTTCATTGTCATTGTCGAATCATGAAAATCAATGCCTATGCTTATTCTAAATTAGAGAAAAGTTATGATATACGTTTGTTGTTTTCTGTGACAGTTACCAAACAAAAATCTGAACATTTTTATCAACATTTTATAGCTGACGTATCACATTCAAAGACAAGTGTTGTTGCTGGCGCATGTATGATAGTCATTGCAAGATTAGTACTAAGTGCTTACGGGGCGGTGGGGTAGCCTAGTGGTTAAAGCGTTCGCTCGTCACTAGGGCTTCCACGGGTACTCGAGTACTCGAGGACGAGTCGGGTTGAGCTGGACTCGAGTCCATTTTGTAGGACTCGAGGACTCGAAAAGGGGAGATAACTCGAATTATTGGATTACAATGACAGACTGTCCGTCAGCCATGTGATGAGCATGAGCGGCCGTTAACGTCTAATATTAAGATAAGATATAACTTTATTACCCCGGAGGAAATTCTTATACATCCAAACTGTCTCAAAATGAATATGTACACAATTAACAAAAATATACACAATAATTACATGCACAAAACGAAAGCTATTTACACAATAAAACGGACATGATAGGTATAGGTAAAAAGGCTGAATAATTCTAGTTGTTATCACATGCTGATAATTCAAAATATTTGTTGCATTCACGAATACTTGATGGTATGAAAGACTGTCAAGCTCTGTTTGTTTTGAGGGAAGGTAATCAACAGCAGCGTCCAGAAAGAAGTACTTCAAAATCGTTAGATAAAATATGTTAACTATCAAATCTAATTTTAGTTGCCTTTTTGACAATCTGGCGCTCATAGAAAAAGGGAATATACTCGAAATTTTGTCGGCAGTATTAACAATTTTGAAAAGTTTGTTTTTGTTGCGATCAGACGGGCCCCATACCAACACAGAAAATTGTAGGTCAACACACTTTGAATAAAGGTTTGATAAAAACTGTCATTACGGTTTTGTCAATGACTTGACGATAATAAAGTTCAGAATCAGAAATTAGGCCAGTAACAGTGGCGTCATCTGCGAATTTCACAGTAATCAAGTCATTTAATGACAAGTAACACTCATTGGTATACAAAACGAAGAGTACGGATGAAAGAACACAGTCCTGTGGATCTCCAGTAGAGGTTGAGATTAAAGAAGATTGATGGCCATTGACACTGACATACTGAGTTCTATGTACCCTGAATTCTTTGACCCATCTCATAATGTTTTTTATTAAGGACTAGTTTAAGTAATTTACTCCTCACACGGTGTGGCTGTATGGTATTAGTTGTTACAAGTCTGCAGGTGAGAGTAATTATTATACACTTCTTAAAATGATTTCACTTCTTAAAATGATTAGGTAACTATCTTAACAGACATGGAGAACGATAAAAAATCAAATGTATGGGCGTGTCTTGATCCGGATAGTGAAAAGAGAAAAATAACCAAATGCCGCCTATGCGGTATATCACTGCGTTATGCAGGCAGTACAACCAGTACGATGGAAAAAAAACAACATTTGGCAAGTAAACATCCAAATGCGGATACTGACCAATAGGAAATGTTAGTCACACGACAATGTGAAGTCGGAATGAAGTAAGTGTTCCCTTGTGTGATCGGAACACATGTCATGCCGGTTACGCTATCGTTTGTTTGAAAGGTATGAATTTCGAGTACTCGGGTCCGAGTGGAGTCTCACCCCTCGAGTACTCCAGTCCAAGAAAATGGACTCGTTGAAGCCCTACTCGTCACGCCCAAGACCCGGGTTCGAATCCCCACATGGGTAAAATGTGTGAAGCCCATTTCTGGTGTCCCCCGGCGTGATGTTGCTAAAAGCGACGTAAAACCAAACTCAGTCAGTCAGTCAGACTAAGTGCTTACATCTGTCTCTCTCGCGTTTCTCCAATACAATACGATGAAGTTTTAGTATCATAAGATATGTTGTGAAAGTGTTATATACAACTGCATTCGTCATGGTTACAGCAGATCCTGCTCCCTATGTCAGCGCACCTGTTCAAGCCACACCAGGTAAGACTGTGACATTGACATGCTCCTTCGCTGCCCGAAATCTGTCTTGGACTACACAAGTGGCCTACAGCTGGACAAGGAACAACATCCCGATAGAGGGTGGCCAAAGGTATCAGATGAGGGATGGTTCTCTCACTATTACAGATGTAAGGGAGAATGACCAGGGTGGATATTCCTGTCGGACTGAGAAGCAAAACTCGTCCTCTGAATGGAGCGAGACTATTCAAGTCATGGTGTTGGGTTAGTGTTGATCGTCTTTTTATGAGACATAATATATCCATCTTTACAAATCATCCACCTTGTCCGAAACGAATGAGTAATGTACAAGGTTTCACAGCGTGGAAAATGCATGCATATAGGTGAACATCAATGTGTTAGGACTTATTCACAAATACTTTTATGAACTTTAATATCTGTGCCAGTTAACAACAATATGTCTTGGGACATGTTCTTTGACATACCATGCTTAATTTGCAGCTGATCCATCACTTACAACAGCCGTTGTTGCTGGTGCAGCTGCAGCAGTCATTGCAGTGGTTGCAGTCATATTCGTCGTATTTCTCTTTCTATACAAAAGAACAAAACGTAAGTATAAATACGTTTTTCTCAATTCCAGTATAGTTCCAGGTTGAATTTATGTCAATGTAGATGGAAAAGCTGAATGATCGATTTTACGCTGCAGTAATATAGGCAGTTCTATGGCTGATGTCAGCTTGATGTGTGAGAAAAGCGTGAAATGGTGTAGGTCACACGTTTACCACCTTCGTGAAAGCGACACGTATCGTGCTTACGAGGTACCCATTCACAGATGGGTGAACTGGGACACATAGTCACAGTACTTTGTCCGAGTTTACTGCACGTTTCTGTACCTGCAACAAGGTGTTTTCACGTATTCATGTTGCCACCATCTGGTCATTTACCAACGGATTCGTGTTGTCTTAAGTGCACAGGGAAAGAGTGTTGTCAGTATGACCCTGAAGATTTGTATCAATATCGTTACCATTTGAGAATAATTCTGTGAATTTGTTACCATACTGCTGACGTGCAATGTTTGTCGTATCATCATAGCTGAATGGTATTTTGTTGACTAGTAATAGTATGATCACATGCTATTCTTACGAGTATTGGAAACACAATTCAAATTCAGTTTGCGTCTACATATATTGAATAATAGTTCACATATTCTTTACTCTTTGTCCACAGGTTCATTGGAAGCAAGGTGCAGTATTAATTTTGCGAATCCTCTATTTCATACTAATAAGAATATTTGTAGTAATGACGAAAGTGTCAAGTTACAAGGGGGTGGGGGTAGAGGGGAGAGATATTGAGAAACACGATCAGACCTACATGTATACTAGTATATCTTGTAATACACGAAAATCCAAAATTCAAGACTCCGGGTCAATAAAATCTCACTTAAAGTAAATCTGGAGTGAGTGAGCCGAGTGCTGTAAACAAGGTCAAAGCCACCCATAAGTTTTGTGTCTGTCCTTTCCTAATCCTTTGGAGGGTTGGGTTGTATCCCATTACCCCTACATCCCAGTACCCCTACAATTAGTTAAAACAACACACGGCATTTACCTGTCTGGCAGAATGAACTTACCCATGGGAGCGATTAAAGTATTGTGTATACAACTTAGAAAGGATTACGGTGTTCTTGGTTAGAGAAAGTTTGTTAAGATGAAATGAAGTAAATGTTGAAATTGACACTGAGATGAGACAAGTAATTTGAGAAGACTTAGTATAGTAAAGTGTCGTATATACAAATTAGAAAGGATTAAGCTGTTCTTGGTTAGAGAAAAGTTGTTAAGATGAAATGAAGTAAATGTTGAAATTGACAATTAATTTGAGATGACGTAGCATATTATATAAATGTTGGAAACAAACTAACATGACATCGACATGGCTGGTCTTCGCAATGTTGAGTTTGTTATGTCACGGAGAGGTAGCACCCAAGTCCTATTTGAGGGTTATCTACACACTAAGAATGTCGAGAGACAGTCTTTTGTACACTGGAAGTGTGTCCAGCCAACTTGCAGAGGCAGAGTCACAACAGTCGGAAATGTTTTGAGGAATGCGACGGAGCATAATCATCCGCCAGAGGATAGCCAGAAGGTCCGGTTTGTCAGCAACCTTAGGAAGAGAGAGAGGGAAGAGTCAACATTGATGCACACCCTCTACAACAACGAGATTACGAACTTGGACGATGATAAGATACCATTGATGCCCTCCTTCCCGACCATGAGCAGTGCCATGTACCACCATCGATAGAAGACAATTCCTGTTTTGCCGCAGACGAGATCGGAAGTGAACCTTCAAGATTCCAGGACGCAGACAGCAGATGGTCGACCCTTCCTCCTGTTTTCAGATGGTGATGGTGATAAGATCCTGGCATTTGGCACCATGGATAGTCTTCAGGCCTTGCAGTCTTCTGAAATCATCTATATGGATGGAACCTTTACTGGTCTGTGGAATCAAGTGTACATCCTACCACAACCTATCCCCTCATCTTCACCATCCTGTGTCCAGACAGACTTTGAGCTGGCGGCAATTCATGCTATAGAGAGAGAGTTTTCCGACTGCTGAAGTGAAGGGTTGCTTCTTCCACTACTGTCAGGCCATTTGGAGGAAGGTCCAGGATCTGGGACTTGCTGTTGCTTACAGAGAGGATCTGAAAATATCCAGATGGGTAAGAAGAGCGGCTGGACTACCCCTTTTACCCCAAAACAGTATCCAGGACACGTGGGTTGACACCATGGACGACGCTCCCGATGTACCAAGAGCGGCCACCTTCAACGATTACATGGTGACTACCTGGGTGGACTCAACTGAACAACAGGTCCAAGGACAAACAACAACCTAGAGGGATTCCACAACCGCCTGAACCGGGGACTCCCACATCGACACCCCAACATCTACCGATTTGTGGAGGTGATCAGGACAGTTAAACACGCTGAGAGAGCGAAAATTTCCCAGATAGACTTTGGTGCAGCACAGAGAAGCAGAAAGAGAGTGTACATAGAGATGGAGCATCGTTTGTGTCGCCTCAAGGAGCAGCTCAATCTTGGGCTGAAAACACCAATGCAGTTCCTTGACGCTGTGGGCCATCTCCTTAAATTGGGACAGAGACTTGTTTAAAAGACAAAAATTAACATTAAAAAGTTAACATGACCTGCTGCTCATATTTATGTCACGACCAGGAAGATAAATGTGCATTATATTCATTTATTTGTGTAATTAAATCCATAAATTAAAACATTAAATATTGTGTTCATGTGTTTGGGCTAGTCCATTGTCCAGGTAACAGGTAACAAGAAGGGGATTAGCAGTGCATTGGACCATGAACTTTGTTGTTATAAGCTGTAGGGGTAATGGGATGTAGGGGTAATGGGAGGATACCCTTTGGAGTAGTTGATTGGGCAAAACAAGGGCAAAACAGTCTTGACCGCCTGACCAGAATGATTATGTCTGATAACACAGCTTATCACCCTCGCTCCTCTCTTAATCGTTTATATGTGCCAATTAATTCGGGAGGTCGGGGTTTGATTAATGGAGAGGCTCTTCACAATAGAATCTTGTTGTGCACGTTTGCACATATTTTAATCATCTGGTCAGGAAAAACATGGCTCGTGAAGAAATCATGCTGCACGTTATAGCAATGGATGTAACCAAGGTGAAGTTATTCACCATGTTAGCCCAGAGTCGGTCATTGAAGGGGACAGCCTACTAGGAAACCACTGCACCGTGTACATATACAGTGTGTGGAACAGAATAGCAACCAAACCGGATCCTTTGCCTGGATGAAGTCGGGTGGTCTTAATGAAAAACAGAGTTTTTGTTTTGGCTGCACATGACCAGTCTCTTCCAGTTCGCAATCGCCAAAATGTGATTCGAAAGAAACTCCAACTAGGTAGCGGTTCATGAAAGAGATCTCATTCGCTGTCTGGGCTGAGTGTAGAGGAGGCAAAGTTACCTGATCTCTCTGTTGCTTTTTAGTTCAATCTGTAAAACATAAAAGCATTGGATGCCTTTAAACCTTCTGCTTAACAATAAAGAAGGTTATCATCCGGGACCTCCTCAGCACTGAGACAGACAACATCTCTTAGTAACCTCTTTTACATGGTTGGCCTTGACCTTCTTCTCAATGGAGACTCTATACTGTAAAATATCTTCTTGTCGAGTTATTGACCAAATCGTCGAAGAAGGGCTTATCCGTACTTCAGTTCTGAGACACTCTCCGGAATGTCCCCATGAAGGACCAAGCTCGGGCAGAATACAAATGTCTTACGAAAGAGCCGAACAAGATCTAGGCTACACACGTCAGCGCTGTACCCGTCCTCTTATATTATTTTATTGTTGATTGGACGAAGCAAGTAATTCAGAGTGTTGAATCCCTCACGCGAAGAATCATGTCAGGAAATAGAATCCACCTCCATCACTCTTCCCTCAATTGGTTAGTATATTTATCATTTTTTAAATCGAAGGGTTTGGTTTGATTAGCGTGGAGGCTCCTCATGACAAAATGTTCTTGTGTTCTTTGCTCACAATGTATTTGTCTGATGATTCTCTTGTTAAGCATGTCAAAACCCATGAAGAAACAAGACATTCAATCGTTATCTAAAACGAGCCAAGTATGTTGGACATAATCCTACTGTCAATGTCGATTTTTGTTATGGTTTTAACAGAAATAAGTGTCAGCTAAGCGAAGACTCATATCGAATCGGCAAAAAATCGGTGTTTTGAAGGGAAGGCTCTCTTGATGATCACTGCACCAAATTTATGTGTGTTTGTGTGTGTTTGTTGAACAATCCTTCTGACTGTCCTTTGTCTGGATGGAGTCCGCTGGCCTGAAAAGTGAAACGGAAGATTTTCTGTTTGCTTCTCAGGACTGGTCACTTTCCCTCACGTTACCGTCCTTGTATGATTCTGCGACAGAATTTATATATGAATTGTAGATTATGTAAAATAGATATTGGGACTATCCAACATCTTGTCAATAGATGCCAAGCCTTGGCATAAACACAGTGTAATAACCAACATGATGGCGTTGCACCCTTTATTACCGTCTTCGCAAAGCTTGTGGTTTTGATGTAGTGGTCCATCTTGGATACGACCCAGAATATGTAGACAGCTTCATGGAAAATGACAGTTACAAAGGTCGGTGGAATAGGTCCATATACGTATCAAATCCAACAACCCAGGCCTTGTGTTTTTTATAAAACCAATGAAATATTATATATTGTTGAAATTTATGTCCTTCTTGACACAAAAGTGACTGACAAGATTTAAGGGAAACGTCGCTTACAAAATGTCATGTTTGCATCCCAAGTACCAAGTTGTCCGACTCCCCATAATTCGTGGTGCCCTACTGACGGGAACGTATCCATTTTGACGCTCCGGGAACTGCAGAAGGCTTCAATGTTGTCGAGACTAAAGATTCGACCAGGCAGCGCTTCATGAAAGAAGTCCCATTCGCTGTCTGGGCTGCATGTAAAGAGGGATAAGGCCCTGAGCAGATGACGTTCCTAACCAGAGTGACTATTCCAGGATCACTCGAACCCTCTGTCCTGTATTTATTAATTTCAGTCATATTAATTAATTTATCGCAATAATAGTCTAAGACAAAATATAAACAATGGTTTCTAAGACAGGCAGCAGAAAGCCTCACCAGCTGTGTCATCTAGTTTGTAATAATTGCAATTATGACATACACTAACGTCCAAAAGAAACGATAAAGAGAATATTTTGACTATAACATAAATAAACAACGCAGAATGTTTGAAAAGACATTTGTATGTGATAAACAGATGAATAATCTGCATAATTGTCAGAGATTAATCTAATTATCGATGACAACAAACTTGGAAAAAGTCTTGAAACAAGAGTGTGTCATTTGTCCAGTATATACAATCATGATACTGTGAATTTTATCAGAGTGATCAGTATCTGGTATGTCCACCTCGTGCATCAATACATGCGGCAACTCGACGTCGTACTGAGTAGACCAAACGCTGGATAACATGCACGGGTATCCTCCTCCACTCCTCCTGGAGAGCCTGAGCAAAGTGCTGTCTGTTTCCTGGAAGTACAGGTCTTGCACGCACTTGTTGACCCAAATGGTCCTAGATATGCTCAATGGGTGACATGTCAGGTGACCGAGCAGGCCAAGGCAACACGTTGACGTTATTTCTTTGGAGGAAATCTGTGCTAACACGACCTGTATGTTGAGGGGCGTTGTCCTATTGAAAGACAATGAGGTTTAGGTGTTGTTGCAAGAAAGGCAGGACAACTGGGCGCAGCATCTGGTCGATGTACGACTCGAGCCGTGCCATTATTATGGAATATGAATAACTTGCTCTCGTCAGAAAACATGACCTTTTGTCATTGCCTGTTCTGCCATTATCGAACGGTGCGTGCCCACTGCAGACGTCGACGTCGATGCTGATGCGTTAAAATTACGCCTCGAAAGGGTCTGTGAGCACGAATATCATGCCGTCGGAGTCGTCGTGCAACTGTCTGTCGGCTGACACGATGTCCAAGACCAATTACTGCCGAGGACGTCACAGGCAGGAAACGTTTTCTGAGATGAAGCATTCGGAAATACCGGTCCTCATTCAGCGTGGTAACGGGAGGTCTCCCACTTCTGGGCCGGTCTGATGTCACACCTGTCTGCCTGGTACGTTGTGGGAGTCTCGTGATAGTAATACAAGCACAGCCCAAGGGTGTAGCAACGTGCTGGTAGGCGGCTCCCATTTGTATCATTCCAATGGCCCTCTCTCTTTCTTCGAGTGTTAATCGCGGCATGGTCGTTATTATATTTTTGATGGGATGATGTCATTGAACAGCTCTACACTCATTTTATATAAATACCATGCACGTGATTCACGCCCGAACACAACTATATTTATGATTCTTGACTGTTGACTTGAGGCGATTGTTTCCATATCATATCTAATCAAAAATACACATTTTTTTTCACAATATTTATGTTTTTAATTTTGTATCGTTTCTTTTAGACGTTAGTGTATACCGTGTACATTTGGTTGTAAACTGATCATTTATCATGGCTGTTCATTTCACGTACATTGTTGTTCCACAGATATATCACACCAGTCAGTGTTCGAATGAGCGACATCGACAAGTCCGCCATAGACGATACAGATGTTTACACGCTTATAGAAGACTAGTAACCTCCTAATGAATGTTTTGATAAGCATTTTAGGTTACTGCAAAGGATAATGCTGCGTTGAGCATGATTTTACTTCTATCATAGTGTTTCATTCCAGTATGCGAGGTTTAATACTTAAACGAATTCCGGGGGAGTTGTTAACTGGTGCCAACTGATTATCATCGGGGTCAATACGGGATTCGAATCTAGCATTTCGAATTTTGCAAACGAAACATACATTAATTGTATTTAGTCGTTAGAATGTTTGTCCTATTTTATATATGTTAGACGCATGTCCACATGTATTTTTATATTCATGTTTTTAACACATTTTATATTGCAATGAAAAACCCAGCTTTTGTGTCCCTTTGATCATTATTTCGGTAATAGGAAAGTGTATTAGATTTGTATATTTCCTTTGTGTTGGAAGCTAGTACGATGCTATTCACGTGTACGACTGTTTGTGAAACCACACCTTTCACAGTGCTAATAATCTCGAGCTGGCAATGAGACTCCGACTAATTATCAGCTGTCAATAATGTTTTCAGGGTTCCTGAATTATACCGCCGTTCATATGTTGATGAAAAGCAGTTACAACCATAATGTTCTTTGCCATAGTGGTTATTTTTCAGAATTGTGCATGCTTCTGGAAGCGCACGTAATATCTCCAAACAATCATCATCTTCCTGAATTGAACCCATTTCATTTGTTGACCAGCTTTAGCAAAGGTGCATGTGTTCCTATGGACGGCCAGAAAGGTGAACAGTGAACGTGAAAAATGTCACACATATATTTTGAAGACTGCAAATATAAATTAAGATTAATTAATTGCCGTTAAGAACATAATCTGCCACAAATAGATGCTATATATGTATCGCAATCCAATATGTACGTCGCACAAATGCAAGCTAACACGTTTTAATCTCCTAATATTGATAACATTTAAAAAACGAAAAGAAAATATGTTCATTAGACATTTTAAACCTAAGCTGAATTCAAAAGTGTGTAGTTCATGTGTACTCTCACCAAACTGAAGTTACGCCTATGACGACAAAGGCATTCAGATGTCACTGGCATAATGCTGGTTGTCTGCCTTTGACTAGTTATTGCGTTTCCATCACTAAAGAAGAGTGACGTGGCGTTTCCATAACATCACATTGGCAGCTTACAATGACAATGAGTGGTAAAGACGATGTTACAATTTTCATGTTCCTTTTTAATATTTTTTCCAAACTTTACGCTGCATTGTCTCAGCTGTATTCACTTTGAAAAAAATGAAATACCTTGAATTCTATTTCCATTCCCGTTGTGCATTTATAGATATAATTGCTTAAAGATATGCACCTTGTTTTGTGTCCTTTATTTGTTGTTTATAGATAATTTATATACAATGTTCGCCTACATATACTGAATAAGTGCAACAATTTTCCCCGGTTACATTTTCAGTATCTTAATTTCCTAGTCGAACTTGCACGTGCTAATATCTGTTTTATGTTATGACTGTGTCATTTTTACATTGGCCATAGTTCGATTAATTTTAACATCAGCAGTAAATTACAATTGGAATTTTTTGTCTAATGTTATAGACAAGTTTTCGGATCCTTTTAGTTATGCGTATATACATAGGCTAAGTGTTATTGTTTTGCTTATCACGCACTTTCAATGTTTTGCTCATCCATCTGAATATAGCTGTAGCTTTACTTACTCGATCTTGTACAAGTATCCGACGATACTAACATAGTTTGTATTCATGTTATGTTTACTTCTAAATATCCATGTGTATGTGTATAGCCTATGTGCTGTTTCTATCCATATAACCATTTCTTCATATCATCATCATGTTTGTTGGTATGATTATTTCAACTCTTCGGGAGCACCATATATTGAGTTTAGATATGTACGTGGTACCATCAAAGACGAGCATCAGGTACAATACATGTTCCTGTCAATGAGCAGGTATCGAGTCCGTTAGAGGAGTGTGGCACATTATTGGTTGCAGACTACGCCACAGAGATCCTCCAGTACAAAATCTCGCAATATCCTGAACCGAAGGCAATACTTAAACGTCAAATTCAAAATCTGATACAGTCAATGAGGAGGAGGGTCGCTTATGTTCTTGCAGTTACACCAGATCTTGGCATTATGCTCACTCACTGATACTTATGTTATTGCAGTTACACCAGATCTTGACATTATGCTCACTCACTGATACTTATGTTATTGCAGTTACACCAGATCTTGACATTATGCTCACTCACTGATACTTATGTTATTGTAGTTACACCAGATCTTGACATTATGCTCACTCACTGATGCTTATGTTATTGCAGTTACACCAGATCTTGACATTATGCTCACTCACTGATACTTATGTTATTGCAGTTACACCAGATCTTGACATTATGCTCACTCACTCTTATGTTATTGTAGTTACACCAGATCTTGATATGCTCACTCACTGATGTTATGTAGTTACACCAGATCTTGACATTATGCTCACTCACTGATACTTATGTTATTGTAGTTACACCAGATCTTGACATTATGCTCACTCACTGATACTTATGTTATTGCAGTTACACCAGATCTTGACATTATGCTCACCTGATACTTGATATTATGTTATTGCAGTTACACCAGATCTTGGCATTATGCTCACTCACTGATGCTTATGTTATTGCAGTTACACCAGATCTTGACATTATGCTCACTCACTGATACTTATGTTATTGTAGTTACACCAGATCTTGACATTATGCTCACTCACTGATACTTATGTTATTGCAGTTACACCAGATCTTGACATTATTATGCTCACTCACTGATACTTATGTTATTGCAGTTACACCAGATCTTGACATTATGCTCACTCACTGATACTTATGTTATTGCAGTTACACCAGATCTTGACATTATGCTCACTCACTGATACTTATGTTATTGCAGTTACACCAGATCTTGACATTATGCTCACTCACTGATACTTATGTTATTGCAGTTACACCAGATCTTGACATTATGCTCACTCACTGATACTTATGTTATTGCAGTTACACCAGATCTTGACATTATGCTCACTTCACTGATACTTATGTTATTGCAGTTACACCAGATCTTGACATTATGCTCACTCACTGATACTTATGTTATTGCAGTTACACCAGATCTTGACATTATGCTCACTCACTGATACTTATGTTATTGCAGTTACACCAGATCTTGACATTATCCTCACTCACTGATACTTATGTTATTGCAGTTACACCAGATCTTGACATTATCCTCACTCACTGATACTTATGTTATTGCAGTTACACCAGATCTTGACATTATCCTCACTCACTGATGCTTATGTTATTGCAGTTACACCAGATCTTGACATTATCCTCACTCACTGATGCTTATGTTATTGTAGTTACACCAGATCTTGACATTATCCTCACTCACTGATGCTTATGTTATTGCAGTTACACTCATTATGCTCACTCACTGATACTTATGTTATTGCAGTTACACCAGATCTTGACATTATGCTCACTCACTGATACTTATGTTATTGCAGTTACACCAGATCTTGACATTATCCTCACTCACTGATACTTATGTTATTGCAGTTACACCAGATCTTGACATTATCCTCACTCACTGATACTTATGTTATTGCAGTTACACCAGATCTTGACATTATGCTCACTAACTGATACTTATGTTATTGCAGTTACACCACATCTTGACATTATCCTCACTCACTGATACTTATGTTATTGAGGTTACACCAGATCTTGATATTATGCTCACTCACTGATACTTATGTTATTGCAGTTACACCAGATCTTGACATTATGCTCACTAACTGATACTTATGTTATTGCAGTTACACCACATCTTGACATTATCCTCACTCACTGATACTTATGTTATTGAGGTTACACCAGATCTTGATATTATGCTCACTCACTGATACTTATGTTATTGCAGTTACACCAGATCTTGACATTATGCTCACTCACTGATACTTATGTTATTGCAGTTACACCAGATCTTGACATTATGCTCACTCACTGATACTTATGTTATTGCAGTTACACCAGATCTTGACATTATGCTCACTCACTGATACTTATGTTATTGCAGTTACACCAGATCTTGACATTATGCTCACTCACTGATACTTATGTTATTGCAGTTACACCAGATCTTGACATTATCCTCACTCACTGATACTTATGTTATTGCAGTTACACCAGATCTTGACATTATCCCCACTCACTGATGCTTATGTTATTGCAGTTACACCAGATCTTGACATTATGCTCATTCACTGATACTTATGTTATTGCAGTTACACCAGATCTTGACATTATGCTCACTCACTGATACTTATGTTATTGCAGTTACACCAGATCTTGACATTATCCTCATTCACTGATACTTATGTTATTGCAGTTACACCAGATCTTGATACTATGCTCACTCACTGATACTTATATATTGCAGTTACACCAGATCTTGACATTATGCTCACTCACTGATACTTATGTTATTGCAGTTACACCAGATCTTGACATTATGCTCACTCACTGATACTTATGTTATTGCAGTTACACCAGATCTTGACATTATCCTCACTCACTGATACTTATGTTGCAGTTACCACACCAGATCTTGACATTATCCTCACTCACTGATACTTATGTTATTGCAGTTACACCAGATCTTGACATTATCCTCACTCACTGATGCTTATGTTATTGCAGTTACACCAGATCTTGACATTATCCTCACTCACTGATACTTATGTTATTGCAGTTACACCAGATCTTGACATTATCCTCACTCACTGATACTTATGTTATTGCAGTTACACCAGATCTTGATATTATGCTCACTCACTCACTGATACTTATGTTATTGCAGTTACACCAGATCTTGACATTATCCTCACTCACTGATGCTTATGTTATTGCAGTTACACCAGATCTTGACATTATCCTCACTCACTGATACTTATGTTATTGCAGTTACACCAGATCTTGACATTATGCTCATTCACTGATACTTATGTTATTGCAGTTACACCAGATCTTGACATTATGCTCACTCACTGATACTTATGTTATTGCACTTACACCAGATCTTGACATTATGCTCACTCACTCACTGATACTTATGTTATTGCAGTTACCCCAGATCTTGGCATTATGCTCACTCACTGATACTTATGTTATTGCACTTACACCAGATCTTGACATTATGCTCACTCACTGATACTTATGTTATTGCAGTTACACCAGATCTTGACATTATGCTCACTCACTGATACTTATGTTATTTCTGTGGTCTGGATGCAAAATTTTGAAAATGATATCTTTATTTCAAATGAAGATCATGTGACCATATGACTACTACAAAATGAGCTATTTGTTTGTCATGTTAGTTTCCTTGCATAAACTCCAGTTTTTCGTTCTTCTTTTTCTTCTTTTTTTGCGGGGGCGGTGGGGCAGCCTGGTGGTTGAAACGTTCGCTCGTCACGCCGAAGACCCGGGTTCGATCCCCCACATGGGTTCAATGTGTGGAGCCCATTTCTGGTGTGCCCCGTCGTGATATTGCTGGAATATTTTAAAGCGGTGTAAAACTTAACTTTCACACTCTTTTTTGCCTTTACCATACAATCATTCTTTAATGGTCATTTTATCCAGATAGTAAGATAAATTGAAATTTGGATAAGTTCCGTTTCTATTTTTAATGATAACATATTGTTACTATGAAATGTTTTTTGGTATTGTGATAGATTGCTCCATGTTTAATGGACTCTTACTGCGTGCAACACAGTATCGACAGTGTGTTATACGGTGGGATGTCAGTGACTGGATAAAATGAAACTACTTATATATCTATGCTAGATATCAACAGTGGAAACATATTAAGCAACAATATATAAAGTCACACGGATGCCTTGTATGAACATGTTGTACTCTGCAATAAAATATATCCGCTTTACGATCGTTATTGTGTGATTATCACTCATCCAAGGCTTAAAATCCAGAGATGAATATATCTGTAATATTCCATAAGTAACGAAACAAAACGATCATCCATGAACATCTATTTCTTGGAATATGCATTAACATTCCATTCCTATTTCAGACAATACATATTAGTGAGTGAGCGAGTTTAGTTTTACGCCCGCCTCACCAATATTCCAGCTGGATGGTGGCCATACACATTAACCGAGATTATCAGTATAACGAGCATATATGAAATCATTTTGAAGACAGAATTCAGTTCACTTCTATAGTGATGATGCTGAACTCTTTGTCGTAACTGCGGTCGGGCGTCAGTAGACCCGACTACAGTTACCTACTAAGATGATCGTTTCACATTGTCGGGGAGATGAAAGCTCAAGCTGTACACTCAATTGGTCCGTCGAGGGATGCTAAGTGAAGGAGTGAGTGGTCAGACGACCATGACTCCTGACGAACTATATTACAGTCATGTACTGGCACACATACATTCAAAGATAACCACAACACCGGGTTCTATACTCACATAGGCGTACTCTGCTTCAGTCCATCTCTCTAACCGGTTGGTTCATCCCATAGTGGGAATCTGAGGAACGGTGACAGCGATTAGCTTCAGTCAACTGAAAGCGAGCACTTCTCTGTTAAAGGCATATTTTTAAATGGTTCGAACCTGGCCTGATCGTGATGACATGTTCCAAAACATCGTTTTGATTCGTTAAAACTGCATCTGACCTTGAACTTCTGTGTCGTGATTGGAGAAATACCGCGCAGCCCTGATCGGTGACTCACCCCTTTTCAACTGATTTGTCGATTTGTCGGATTAAGCTTAATCTGTTCTGTTTTTCATTGATTGTCTTTACCTCGCAAAACACATCTAACTATTGATCTCCTTGTAACTGGCGACATTCTGTCTCCATTGTTTTTAACCTTAATCACTTATGAGAATAACCGCAAATCTAAATAAGGAATCTGATGTAATTTTGAAATCCTTCGCAAAATGTTTCTTTATCATCCTTCTGTTAAGTTTGTTGGTTGGTTGGTTGTTGTTTAACGCCGCACTCAGCAGTAATCAAGCTATATGACGGCGGTCTGTAAATAATCCAGTCTGGACCAGACAATCCAGTGATCAACAGCATAAGCATCGATCCACGCAATGAGATACGATGACATGTGTCAACCAAGTCAGCGAGCCTGATCACCCGATCCTGAACACTAGCCGCCTCTAACGACAAGCATGGGTTACTGACGACCAATTCTAATCTGGATCTTCACGGGTTCTGTTAAGCTTTATTGAAACCAACCTACATTCAGATTCTACAGTGTACATAACTACCTGTGCTTGTTATAGCGCTATATATAACATATCAGCCTACAACCAATCCTCGATAATCTCTAGGGTATCCGTTACAATCACTCTCCACTATACCCTGGATGCATCCACGGCTTGGCCCGATAATTATATTACCTCCCTTTGCTAGCTCCGCATTTTCACAGTAGCCAATCAGCTAAGCCGCCGATACATCCGAGCTTGCCTGTGCCAACACAGATAGCGGTCGCAGTCGCGAAGGTTTGTTCGCAGTGCCACTCAGATTTTTTGAGGGAATAATACAGACAAATTGACAGATCTGAAACTTTCAAAAAATAAATAAAAGAACTTCTTCTATCTCTTTCAGAGTATCTCTGCATAAATTGTGTTGCCAAGTTTAAACGGTTAGATAATTTAAGAAGCGAAAGTGGGTTGTGATTGGTTCGCTCAACTTCCAGCGTAGACACCTGATTGGATAAAAAACCAGCAAAGGGGGGTAATAAAATCATCGGGCCAAGCCGTGGATGCATCCAAGGTATAGTGGAGAGTGATCTTAACGTATAACCTGGATATTATCGAGAATGCCTACAACCCTGTTCTGTACAAAAGGATTCTCAGAGGGTTGATCTCATCTCATATTAATAATTGTACATGATCCAAAATAACCGGGTCAAAGGTTTTAAAACATGATAGTGGACGTCTCTGGCTGAGATGCCAACTATTCCGATTTTGGCGGAGTTACTCCGATTTGCAACTACAAAATCTGCCGTCCGATTTTTTTAAAGCTTCTAATCTTTTTAGAAAAATCTGAAATTTTGTTTATGGTGTGCGATTTCGTAAGTTACCGGTGATTTATTTGCGTAGACACCTGTAAAAGCATTCGAAAGCTTACCTTTTGATCAATTGGAGTCTCGGTTGTGTATATTACGTGTTATTGACGACGAAGTTGCTCAAAGTTTTTCCGAATGCATGTCATATTGTCAGTGAAACAAAATGGCGGAGCCTTCAGTTCTCGGGGATGGCTTCCAGCCTGGCATGACTCCACTTCCATTAGCTTCATTAGGTTGGAATCTCTGCACCATGGCTTGAACGAATTAATATTTCATATATAGGTCGGTTGGTATTAATAGTCATAACGGGAGTGACATGAAATTGACGAAGAATGGACATGTTTCTGCATTGTGGTGGCGCGTGGTCCTGTACACAAAGCTCAGGTCACGAATCGGTTGAAGTTAAGCAACGTTGAGCTCGGACAATCCTTGGATGGGTGACCGTGTTTGGCAGCTTGACTCCTGAGAGTTTCTAGGACAACGAAGCACATGTGATACATGTGGTCTCACCTTAGGCCATCGAGGTTGTTCAAATTGCCTCTGTTCACCCAGCAGAAAATGGGTACCCGGTTGCATAAAGTCATGTGACTATAACCTTCTAACAGGCAGCTTGAGTTATCCGGGGTAATAAGAATCAGATTCTGATTAAGCGCCGCGAGCAATCACTTGGTGTTTCGAAACGTGTGCTATAGAAGAAGACTTTTTATTATTGGCTTCGGACTCGTTCCTTCTGAAAATTATCCATACAAACATGTGGACCACTTCGTGCACCATGACACAGTTAATGTATATCTACAAATACCAAAGTAAATGAAATGGATATTGTTGTTCAGCATATCAAACTCACATGGTCTGTCTGCTGTAGGCGAGTGCACAAGGTCGACATCGCATACTTCAGAAAACGCGAAAGCGTCTAAAGTATTCACAGCATGGGAAGCATTTTGGTTTGTTTGTTTTTTCTATCTGTGATATTTCCAAAGAAGCAGTGTTTTTAATCTTCATCAGAACACTGCCAACGGTCTTCTGATAGACAATTACTTATGCATTGAACGGAAATGCGGCACCAAGTTCCATACTTAATAGATGCTGATGCCTGGAATATGTTGATATTGATGATAGTACCCCGCATCACAGACAGAAACTCAACGCTACGTTTTCAAAGAGGTGAAGTGGAAACATCTGTTTTGGTTGAATTGGTTACAGTTTAACGTAATAATATCCAACAACGAGAATGTGATGAATGATAATGATGCGCTATGCACATCGTCTCAAACAATATTAATAATTGCATCAACTGATTCTAACATACATATTTGTCTGTGAGTGTATTTGTTGTTTAAAGCCGCACTAAGCATCATTCCAGGACATCCATGCAAGCAACGACGGTTTATATTCAAAACCGGAACAGACAATCCAACGCTCGATAATCAACGCGGTCGGGATACGAAAACACAATCACACATTTGGTCAGGCCTGCCAATCCATTTAGTCGTCTCTTAAAACCACCATTGGATTTTGGGGCCCCATTTAAACTTTAAGTCCACATTGGTGTGTTTGACCGTTTGATGAATGGAACATTGGTGGCGTTAGCGTGAAGCATCATTTACTCGCATAAGACACTTAGTATATAACCTGCGAGATAACTGCAATTCCTTTCGAAGCGGTGTAAAACCAAACCCACCAACTCTTGTATTTTGCCAGTGGTGTGCCAGGTAACTGTACGCTTTACCGAACTGGTTAAAGATATCCCTGCTTATATGTCCTTCACCCTCTAAAACATATACGTCTGAGTAAAGGTGAGTGAGCGAGTGAGTGAGTGAGCGAGAGAGAATGAGTGAGTGAGTGAGTTAAAATTTAGATATTATGACTGTAAGAAATCATATATTTATAATTAAGTTTTATTGTAAAATCTGTCGACAAAGGACAGTAAACCAACTCGAATATCACATAGTTACATTTTACAAGTACTCTTTAAGATTAAATAATATATAGCACCATTCATGAAAATGCAATATTAAATGGGCTATAGATCGCCAGTCTTCAAAACGCGATCGATATGGATCGCCAGCAACTGAAGGTAGATCACCATACGAGAGTCCATGGGGACTTACAGTACTTTTGCACCCTCAAGGTCTCTGAGTAAATGATTCACGCTAAGTATGAGTATATATTAAGACAGATGAAGAAGTATAAAGAAAGTGCCCACTCAGACTTTGAACGTGTGACAGAAATATTCAAGGCTTCTATTGAAATCGTATTGCTATTTCTTAATATTGTGGATCAGGAACGAAACATTTATCATTTAAAACAGACGAATATCTAAGGAACACGCATGACTTAAAGCAAAATCAGAAAAAAATCAAGCTAACTGCGTGTTTGGAAATATGTCAAACACGATTGCAAAAGAAAACATTACCTCCAAAAATAACACTTCTTGTCACTCCAAGGAAGTTTTTAAAAGATATAAGTAATTTTCAACACCACATTGAAAGATATTGTGCAACAGATTTAAATGAAACTTGTTGAAAAAATGGTTGTTTAAATCTTTCGAAATAAATAAGGGCAGTAAATCTCCCATTCAAATAAGAACTTTAATATGCACATACAATGTGACTGACACAAATGGTTTTGAAATATTTGATAAAACAATTGTACCAATTCTATCTTATGAGATTGGTATATGTGGATTTACACAAGGTGAAAACATGGAAGATGTCCACCAAAGATTCTGCCAAAATTGCTGAATATGTTTATCTGTGACCAAATCCCGTCACCCATGGTGGCTGTGGGAGATTATAACAGTACACGATACTGGATCCACTTCCAAATAGTAATATTCTCCAAAGAACAGCTCTTCTTTGCAAAATGCTGTGGTACCTGCATTTTCAGTATTTTCCAAAGAATGCAGATTTACTGATCTGAATCAGGACATTGTCACTAGTGTTCATGACTTATGCACAGCGCGGAAATGCGGCACCCAGTTCCATGCATACTGAATGATGTTGATCTTACTGATATAGCAAAGATACCCTTTGAAGACACGTTGGCGTTCAACTTTCAAGTTGGTTATAAACAAGAAAGGAGTTAAGAAACCTTTAAAATAACTGGTCCCACAATCACTGGTTTTGAAATCCTGATAATATAACCTCGGTAAAGTGACCGTCACATTTGACTGTAAGAAATGGCAAAAGATTTACTCTGCTTTGTTTTGAGGTGAACGTAGCTGGGTGATCTGAGGTGTGGGAGGCTCCGTGATCTGACGTGTGGGAGGCTCCGTGATCTGAGGTGTGGGAGGATCCGTGATCTGAGGTGTGGGTGGATCCGTGATCTGAGGTGTGGGAGGCTCCGTGATCTGAGGTGTGGGAGGCTCCGTGATCTGAGGTGTGGGAGGCTCCGTGATCTGAGGTGTGGGAGGCTCCGTGATCTGAGGTGTGGGAGGATCCGTGATCTGAGGTGTGGGTGGATCCGTGATCTGAGGTGTGGGTGGCTCCGTGATCTGAGGTGTGGGTGGCTCCGTGATCTGAGGTGTGGGGAGGCTCCGTGATCTGAGTGTGGGTGGATCTGATCTGGAGGTGTGGGGAGAGGTGAGGATGGCTCCGTGATCTGAGGTGTGGATGGCTCTGATCTGGTGTGGATGGCTCCGTGATCTGAGGTGTGGATGGCTCCGTGATCTGAGGTGTGGATGGCTCCGTGATCTGAGGTGTGGGTGGCTCCGTGATCTGAGGTGTGGATGGCTCCGTGATCTGAGGTGTGGGAGGCTCCGTGATCTGAGGTGTGGGTGGCTCCGTGATCTGAGGTGTGGGTGGCTCCGTGATCTGAGGTGTGGGAGGCTCCGTGATCTGAGGTGTGGTGATCTGAGGTGTGGGAGGCTCCGTGATCTGAGGTGTGGGAGGCTCCGTGATCTGAGGTGTGGGAGGCTCCGTGATCTGAGGTGTGGGAGGCTCCAGTGATCTGAGGTGGAGGCTGTGGAGGTGTGGGAGGCTCCGTGATCTGAGGTGTGGGAGGCTCCGTGATCTGAGGTGTGGAGGCTCCGTGATCTGAGGTGTGGGTGGCTCCGTGATCTGAGGTGTGGGAGACTCCGTGATCTGAGGTGTGGTGATCTGAGGAGGCTCCGTGATCTGAGGTGGGAGGCTCCGTGATCTGAGGTGTGGGAGGCTCCGTGATCTGAGGTGTGGGAGGCTCCGTGATCTGGTGTGGGAGGCTCCGTGATCTGAGGTGTGGGAGGCTCCGTGATCTGAGGTGTGGGAGACTCCGTGATCTGAGGTGTGGGAGGCTCCGTGATCTGAGGTGTGGGAGGCTCCGTGATCTGAGGTGTGGGAGGCTCCGTGATCTGAGGTGTGGGAGGCTCCGTGATCTGAGGTGGCTCCGTGATCTGAGGTGTGGGTGGCTCCGTGATCTGAGGTGTGGGAGGCTCCGTGATCTGAGGTGTGGTGATCTGGCTCCGTGATCTGAGGTGGTGTGGAGGTGTCTCCGTGATCTGAGGTGTGGGAGGCTCCGTGATCTGAGGTGTGGGAGGCTCCAGTGATCTGAGGTGTGGGAGGCCTGGCTCCAGATCTGGGTGTGGGATCCGTGATCTGAGGTGTGGGAGGCTCCGTGATCTGAGGTGAGGCTCCGTGGAGGTGTGGAGGCTCCGTGTGGGAGGCTCCGTGATCTGAGGTGAGGCTCCCGTGATCTGAGGTGTGGGAGGCTCCGTGATCTGAGGTGTGGGAGGCTCCGTGATCTGAGGTGTGGGAGGCTGAGGTGTGGGAGGCTCCGTGATCTGAGTGATCTGAGGTGGTGTGGGAGTGGGAGGTGTGGGTGGCTCCGAGGTGTGGATCCGTGATCTGAGGTGTGGATGGCTCCGTGATCTGAGGTGTTGGATGGCTCCATGATCTGAGGTGTGGGAGGCTCCATAACCTGAGGTGTGGATGGCTCCGTGATCTGAGGTGTGGGAGGCTCCGTGATCTGAGGTGTGGGAGGCTCCGTGATCTGAGGTGTGGATGGCTCCTTGATCTGAGGTGTGGGAGGCTCCGTGATCTGAGGTGTGGGTGGCTCAGTGATCTGAGGTGTGGGAGGCTCCGTGATCTGAGGTGTGGATGGCTCCGTGATCTGAGGTTTGGATGGCTCCATGATCTGAGGTGTGGGAGGCTCCATAACCTGAGGTGTGGATGGCTCCGTGATCTGAGGTGTGGGAGGCTCCGTGATCTGAGGTGTGGTAGGCTCCATGATCTGAGGTGTGGATGGCTCCTTGATCTGAGGTGTGGGAGGCTCCATGATCTGAGGTGTGGATTGCTCCATGATCTGAGGTGTGGGAGGTTCCATGATTGATCTGAGGTGTGGGTGGTACTTTGATCTGAGTTGTGGGACGCTCCGCGATCTGAGGCGTGGGTGGTTCCGTGATCTGAGTTGTGGGTGGCCCTTTGATCTGAGGTGTGGGTGCCTCCGTGATCTGAGGTTTGGTTGGTTCTAAGATCTGTGGTTTGGGTGGTTCTATGACCTGAGGTGCCTGTGCCTCCGTGGTCTAAGTTCTGCATGGCTCCGTGATCTGAGGTCTGAGTTGCTCCGTGATCTGAGATGTGGGTGGCTCACTGGCCACTTTAGGGATCCAAGCAATAAGACACCAGAAACGTAACCAAGTTATTTGTTAGATATCGCACATAATTCCCTACAACGACGCAGTAAATAGTTCAAATTATGACAATGTTAAGGTATTGATACCAAAATTTGTTTACACTGAAAATAGCAACAACAAGGAACATTCCTTCCTATTGCCAGTGGAAAAAACAGTGTCATGAGTCGTGCCCTTGTTTTCATTTCCTGAACCATAGCTTATACGTGAAGTGCCACGTGATGTTCGTTATCTGATTGTCAGGACCAGGACTAGACCGGCTATCTCCGGATATTGGTGACAGAATATGATCGCTGGAAACGTCAGCATGGTCACCGACTTGCCGCTTGTCTTCTTTGGTCTTGTCTTCACCCACTACATTTTGTAGTCTCCAGACGCTGGTATCAACAATAAAGTAATCATTGTTTATCTGTCTGCATCTTTCATGCACGGGTATTCAGAGTCTACCTTCTGTCTGAACACGAACATCCAACCCCAGTGTGATCTTACAACAGAATCCCTGTTCAAGGCGTCCCTTTTGTCTCTGCGGACACTGAATGATGAACCTAAGATGTTTAACAGACTGTGTGATACAAGTCTTGGAGATAACTGTTATTCTGATGTTGGTATTTTCCACATCAAGCTCAACGGAGTCTGGAACTAAAACTGAGACTGAGATGGATGGTTATGTCACTATCAGGAACATTGGCATCAAGTTGTGTCAGCTAAAATGTACTGAACTTGGAGCATGTTTGAGTTTCGAGTACAATATTCAAACCTTAACTTGTCGTTTATCTCGAGATGAATCGAAGAAGACTGAGAAGACAGAAGAATACATTTCTCATTCAAGGAATCATTCAAATGTAAGTAAAATTGGCAAAGTCATTCAATAATCATGAGAAATATCTTCCAAAAAGAACAATCATACTACCAGGTAGCTGGGGCAAGTCAATCGATTAAAAACACACGGGCAACATCAAAGTAAAAAACTATATCAGATATCGTTATACTCAATGTGGGGTCAGTATATAAATGTCCAGCTCATGTCATCCATATAGGTTTTATTGGATTGCTGAAAGCCTGAACCAGGCCACAACATGTAGTATAGACCTTTTTTTCCCATCCTAGAAGAAATTCAGCAGCGAAACAGTTAATCGAATTTGTACTCAACTAAGAGTGGGTGAGTTAAAATTTAGTCACTTCGGCAATATTTCAACCATATCGTGAATAAATCAAGTTACAGAAAAAAAATAATCAAAGGGAAATTATAAAAAACCTGCTAACGAAGGACAGTTATGCAACTAGATTACCACAGATAGAAACTTAAAACTTGTAATTAAATCTAAAACATTTTAACTATACATGACAATACATTATGAAAAAAACAGGCTATAGATCGCCAACAACCGAAGGTAGATCACCATACATTTCGGCCACATTTCCTTGTTTTGATTTTGTCAACTTAAAAGAAATTACGACCCGAATGCATAACGAAGGAGAAACCAGAACTGCTGAATGAGCATGACGAGTTCTTGCTTAGATATCGGATCACCAAATACTGTATGTGCAAATTCTTACTGTATTGAGTAAACCTTAAATGATTTGCGTAAGATCTTTTTATAATATCTAGTATCCATTCAGCACAACTGAATTGTTCAGATCTATTTGAAACAATATTTAAATTACTATTAGACTTACAGCAAAAACACATTTACAATATATTATACATCAATTTTGAGTCCTTCGCCGTGCCGTCTGTGCCACGGAGGCCGTTGCCGAGTTATGTATCATTTCAATTACTCCGCAGATTTTGACAGATTCCCAATGAACTATGGCATTATGCATGTAATTATACATGGCGTATACATAAGAATGTAAACGTAGAAATGGTATGATACTACAGACTAAATTCTTACATAGTCCTTCTTTCTCCTGTTTGAAGGTCCCGGTCAGTCCCTGTGCATCCAAGACTTGCAGTCTCGGATCTAGATGTTTGGAGAAACGATCTGGAAAAGTTGTTTGTGTACAAGGTAACGACTGTAATTTTCATATGTTTTCTTCAACATATGTTATATTTGGGATTACACTTTCTTAGTAAAGTACAAATTCTAGTACTTTGGGGGCTGAGTCCCATCCGGGTTTCGAACCCACACCTTCAGAGTCAGGCACCTAATCGCCAGCGCACGAAGTCAGCCGCCTAACCCACGCAGCCGTCGCGACTTCTCTTGGCCAACATCAAGGAAGATACGTGTGTTCTCAACAGACGTACATTTACAATACTATAATATTGCAAGTTCTGGCGTTAATGAGAATGAAAATACTGTTTTTGTGTATAAATACGATAAGAAACAAAATCTTTCCGATATTCCTGAAAAATCTGTGCTAAAACAATGTCTACATTGTGAGCATTTGTGTATATAACACTGTCAAGGGATGATGGCTGGTGTTTGCTCCCTATACCGGTGGCACACATAAACACATGCAAAGGCTAGTAAATTTTTCATCAGGAAAAGGTACAGATGGGACAACCAAAAAATGGAATTGTATGGGACATGAAGCCTTGAATTGTGATTTCCAACACCTCCTGAGTAAGACAACCCTCTTGACGTTTTACTTTCAAATCTTGGTAAAATGAGCAGCCTTAGGTATAACTCAACAGATATGAACTATAGCCACCCAAGGCGGAGATTGCATGACTGAGTTTGGTTTTACGCCGCTTTTAGCAATATTCAAGCAATGTCACGGGATGGGACACAAGAAATGGGGTACCCATGTAGGGAATCGAACCCGGGTCTTTAGCGTCACCCATTATGCTACCCAACCAGTTGGTTTTTACTGTCTCTTTGTTGTAATGAATGAAGAACTAGTTGTTGTCTTTGTATCATGGTAACATGTCAAATCTACAGATGGCAAGCAGAACTGCCCTGAGACATCTCCACCAAATAGCACTGACAGCCAGGAATCTTCAAAGACCCACACACTTCACGATGCATGTCGAGAAGGGGACGTGGACCAAGTGAGATGCATCCTATCCGGGAGTGTGGTAGACCTCAACAGTAGGGACCAGAAGAAAGGAAGGACACCACTCATGGTGGCGGCATGGAAGGGACACAAAAGAATTTTTGACCTTCTTAAAAGAAAAGGCGCTAATGCTTCACTGGTGGATAACCACAGCCGCAACATCCTGCACTGGTCCTGCACAGGTGGACATGTGGGCATGGTGGAACATGTACTCACACAATACAATATGTATATCAACAGTAGAACAAAGTTCGGAACAACTCCATTGATGAAGGCTGCATATCATGGACACATAGACGTGTTTCAGTACCTTGTGTCTGCGGGAGCTAATGTGTGACTGTCGGATGAAGACGGCGACAACTTACTTCATTTTGCCTGCATGGGAGGACATACCAGCATGGTAAAGCTAATTCTGTCACGGGACTTACTGAACATTAACAGTAAAGGCAAGCATGGAAGGACACCGTTGATGAGAGCAGCGTATTTCGGAAACAGAAAAATGTTGGATCTACTTGTGAGGAAAGGTTCTCGAATTTCCTCAGTTGATGATACTGGAGAAAACATACTACATTTGGCTTCTATGGGGGGACGTCTGGAGATGGTGAAATATACCCTATCACAGAACATGTCAGACATCAATGCCAGGGACAACGATGGTGACACCGCAGTCATGCTAGCAAAGCTTTCAGGACATCGTGCAGTGTATGACTTTCTACAACATGTGTAGCTATGAGCTCAACTAACTTATAACATTATGAGTGACTTATTTGTTTTATAAACTGGTGGTTCTACATGTTGTGTAATCAATGTGTTGTGGGTTTTTGTCAGACGTTAATACATTTAACCACAAATTTACTTTGGGTAGACAATGTAATTAAAGAGATCTAACCACCAGGTGACTTTGATGATCTGAAGTTGTCAAAGACATTGTGTGAAGGAGATCATCATGGTGTATGCATGAACCACTCGTGTGGCGGGATTCGGAGGTGATGTCGCAGCATGTCTGGTGGGTTTATATTTATGATTTATCTGAACATATCATGCCTGTTTTTGTATGTTCAAAAACATAACACAAAATGTGTTTTTGAGATTGAATTATCTCTACATCATGAGTGTCTTTAAGCGTAATGTGAATTGGGTTCGTTTTGTTCCGTTTTTCATACGTTATATTAACGTTTTTCTAGGGCTGCGCAATATAACCGGTACACCGGTATTTACCGGTTCAGACATGAAAACGATACGTATTGCGATACGCTAATCGAAAACCGGTATTCTGACATGCATTCGGAAAACTTCGTAACACTCGGAAATCTTCGGATATTTCCGTTTTTTGAATTGTTCTTTTCCCTGTTTCATTAGTGCCATATGTTACTTACATTTTTATTTTGTCATGATTAAAAGTTTTTATAAACGGTTAATCAATCATACTGATTTTGTTGTGTTTTTGCTTTATAATCAAGCATTAACTCGATTATAAGTAGTTTTTGTTAAAAAAATAATCCATGCAATATATTGCAATACATATCGCAATATATGCTTCCGCATCGCAATATATCGCAATATGAAAATTCTCTGCAATACCCATCCCTACGTATTTCAGAATCAAGTGATCTTTTAAGTGAAGAAAGTCTTAGATGTTGATGAAACTGGGATTCGAAACAAGAAACACTACTCTTTCCGTTTCTTTGGTTACTTCAAGTTATTCATATTTCCGTTACAGTAAAGAAACTTGTCAAATAAGCAAACACATCGCGGTATCTGTGTGCTTACATGTACAAATAAAATAGTGACGAAGTACTGGGGATAGAGGGGAGTCTTTTCATACTCTTGTGCTGCATTATTTTCCATTTTCAAACTTTGAAAAGTTGATAAGTTTATTTAGTATGATTTTGCTTGCTTACTTTTTGACACTAAAATAGCGTCAATTTTGTTTTATCATCCAAAACTGTGTTCCACAGGAGATATCGCTTGTGTGAGATCAAACGATATCTCCTAGGAGATATCGTTTTGACAGTAGATTTTGTACAATGCCCTGACAATGCTATGACGTCATGTACTTGATGACGTCACAATGCTATGACATCGCTGCACTGCAAGTCTAATGGCAGTACCATGTTCAGAGATGTACATTTTGCATTGAAAATTAATGAAGAGTGATTTTGGATGATAAATAGAATCTAACCCTCGTGTCTTCTGATATCAAATATATCAACACTCGTTGATAAAGTAAAAATATCCTCGGCAAGCCTCGGATATTTGTAACTTTATCAACTCGTGATGATATAATTGATATCAGAAGACAGTTGGGTGAGATTCTCTATATATTTTAACAGAAATATGGGGAGCAAACTATTTCGAAGCCATCGAAAATATCCACGCATCATATTTTAAAAGATTTCTTACAGTTAGTAAATTTGCTTACAATAAAGCCTTACTTGGCGAAACAGGACGCTATGACATGCATATTGAGAGTCAAATGAGATTTATTAGATACTGGATTAAACTTATAAGAATGCCTGATTATCGTTACCTCCCATCAAAGCTACCAGTTATTGTTATCATTAGATAATCGTGGAAAACATTCATGGGCTTCAGATGTGAGAAGAATGATATTTTCCGAAACAGTATATTCATTATTCACAATGTAAATCGATGTTCGGACCCCAAAAATATATCAGAGTTCTTAATGAGAAGTCACCTTTAAGACTTTTTGTAAATTTAGAATTTCTCCACATGCCTCAAAATACATTTTAGAAAAGATAATAATACATTGTAAGATTTGTGATGTTCTTAGTGTCATCTTGTAAAACTGAAGACGAATTTTACATATTATTAGTTTATTAAGCTTTTTCTGCCTGCCGAAATAACTATTTGAAATGTACTAATGATACCCCACAAACGATGCATAATCTACTTAGTTCTAAAAATGTTGATATTATCAAATCTGTAGCCATTTTCATAAAACATTGGATGTCTATGTTAACTGTATCTCGTGCCACGTGATCAGTAGTTGTCATTAAGCAACTTCAATTGTACTCAGTATATTATGTGTTTCTTTATATGTTTCATAAGATATTATTAAATGTGCTTCTTGCCAATTTATCTCTGCATTGTGACTGTCTATCTTAGCTATATTAGGCACATAAAGAAACTGTGCATACAAAAATTTATAATCTAAATTTATCAAACCTGTGTAGACACATAAGGATTCAACTCAGAGATTAGTGACATGTATCCAACATGCATGCACGTGCCACGTTCCGTGACGTCAGTGGATTTGTCCTGGATACGTGCAATACGTTGTTGCGCGTGCATTCCGGGAAAGAGAAACAGAGCAAATGATTGCCACACAATACTGTCACTTTGGAAAGCTCAACCCCTGCCCTTGCGATCTTTCAAAAAATTAAACGGCCATTGAAACGCATAGCATGCCAAGGGCCACGTTTGCACAAGGTCATGACGCCATTGGGATGGTCCATGGGGAATGTCTCAACGACAAGTGGCTGCACATTTCGACTGCCACCGGAACACCATTTCTGCACTGGTGAGACTCTACCAGAACACAAATCGATCGGCCACGTTCTGGACGTCCACGTGTAACAACGCCAAGACAGGACAGATGGATAAGGGTGACCCATCTTAGCCACAGGTTTCAGACTGCAGTGATGACTGCCCGAACCATCCCAGGACTTCGCCGTATCCACCCCAACACAGTTCGACAACGTTGACGTCATCACGGGATCAGACCACGACGTCCCGCCATACGGCCTATCCTGACACAACGTCATTGTTTTTACAGATGAGTCCAGGTTTAACATTTCCCACAGTGATGGATGTCAACGAGCCTATAGACGCGTGGGAGAACGTTATGCACAGGCCTGTGTCTTGCAGAGGAATCGCTTTGGTGGTGGTGGTGATTCCGTGATGATTTTGGGGTGAAATAACAGCACGCCAAAGAACTGGGATCAGATTCTTCTACAGGGATCAGATTCTTCGACCTGTGGCAATTCCTTTTCTGCAACGTCATGGCCCTGTGTTAACATTCCAACAGGACAATGCCCGCCCTCATACGGCAAGGGTTGCTATGGCTTTCTTGCAACACCACAACGTTGACTTACTGCCTTGGCCTGCAAATTCACCGGATCTCTCCCCGATAGAGCATGTTTGGGACGAGATTGATCGACGTCTACGCCGTCTACCTCATCCGCCAGATAGCGTCCTTGACCTTGCAACAGAACTTGAGAGAATCTGGCGTGACATCCCACAAGCCTTCCTTGCACGTTGGATAGGCTCGATGCGTTATTGAGCTTGTGACAAGGTCGTTTGACCCCTGTCCCGCTTGTGGACTCGTGACGTGATTGTGATTGACTTTTCAATTGAAATTCTCCCGACTTGTTATGGTCTCATGATCCCTCCATTACAGTTTATATGTACCTTTGACATTGTTATCGTACTTATCAACTGGGATAATATTTTGACAATGCACAGTTTCTTTATGTGGCTAGTATATATGGGTGTATGTGACAGATCAAACTATTAAGACTAGACTTTATTGTTACCTTGAAGTTTCACAGGAATATCAAAAGTGAATATTAATGAATTTCCAGTACTATCTAGTACGAAATAATAATCCAGATATAAACAACACCTGGAGAATACAAGTATTTAAGAAATACCTATAGCAAATGCATAAAAAAACCATTATTAAAGTTCTTGGAAATTTGCGGAGCACGTTTGCAGCGATACATCAGCTACAAATAATATTACTTCTGTTGAGTGACCGGAATACTCTCACCACAGACATCAGGCGGAGTGAGTGAGTTAATATTGTCACAACCGGCGATGAAGATGGTAGTACATCTTCAGTTCATAATGACGATCGGTTCCAACCTGTTACGTGCTGAAACTAAGAAGGTTCATTGGAAGTCAGTCCGTTAAAGAACTAAAGAGGAAACAAACCCAACAACAAAGAAGTGTGTAATTTACAATTGTAATCTAAAATTTCTAATTTCACAAATCAATGCAAATCATTACATATAGTAAAGTTCAACTCTCCGCAACAGTAATCCAACTTCTAACTGTGTTTGGAGCCGTGAAAATCAAGGTTAGAATTAGTCCTCAGTAACCCATTCTTGTCGTGAGAGGCGAAACACCACAATGATTATGTCCTTATCTGCTGTAAACATACCATGTACCCTTGGATCTTGTGTGTGCCTGTCTCCCCGTACCAGGTCGGACTTCCATCTACAATTGATGTAATTGATAATATCAATGATAGCTCAGCCAGTCACTGAGACACTTGTTATATAACCCACTCACACACTGACTTAGGACGAGCAAACAAGTTATTTCTTCGTTACTTTCAGTGCCATCATCTGGGAAAGACAAAGGGTGAACACTGAAGTTACAACCCTTACTTGATTAGGCTTGTCCCAGCAAGGGATTGCACAGATGTATAACGAATATATTACATTTAGATTTTTTAGCAGCTACATTTTCGTGTTTTCCGGAACCATTTTCATTCGTCCGTATGGGACAGTAAACCGGATTGTTGTCGGAGACGAACAATATTGATTCACAGGAACATAATTCTTACAACTGATGCAGACCCAACAGATCCAACAGATCTAATTACGAAACCTCGCTGCAAACTGGTCAGCCCCTGCTCCCTCGACCGAGACGGACACGTGGACTTCTGTCCACCTTGGCAGAATTTCTTCAACCTAATCAGTGGGACATTAGGAAGGGTGGATGCCCATGAGATGCCGTTATCTGAAAATATCCCCGGTAGTTCCAGTTTGATTGTAATAAAGTATCCCAGCAGTCTAGGCATTTTCAGATTTACAAATGTTTGGATGGTTTGGATTTTTCAGACAATCAAACTTGCATGCAATACAACGATTACTACTCTCCTGCTGTAACCCTTGTTTGGTGGTAAACCTACACATGTTATTTGTAATCATTCACTTGATGGTCAGTTAATGAATTTATAACAGGTATAATTAGTGATAACACCACTCAGATTGCCCGACAAAGGTTCCCATTTGGCATTTCTTGTGTCTGAAGTAAATACTCATCATTATAAATTGAGGTCTGATGTGGCAAATGTATTACATCTTATGTAATATGCGCATGGAAGTGCAGCAAGAGGAATTATCAGCTGAGTTTCAAAGCAAACATTGATCAAAGGATTTACCGATAACACGCTGATTGATTAATTGTTTTTATCCTGCACAGCGGATCTGTCAAAAGGTAGAGTTTATGGATGTAGATTCACTAATCTATACTAAATACACCCTGTCATAAAGTTTCTTTGTGAAAACAACGTCCTTCCTTCAAAGGATTAACCGCCAAAACCTTGATTGTTAGCTCATTATTGGCTAACTAATGGCAGACATCATGCAATTACTTGCCAGGTGTGCTATCTTGGGTGACCAATGGGATACACCAATGTGAAAAACCTGAAACGATAGATCACTCTTTCGCATATTAGACCGATAAAAGACACATGACATGGAACAGGATTCTTTGTCAGCTGCAGATGAATGGCATCTCATTCCTTTATGTGGATATTGATGGATACATTCCCCTAACAAGGTAATTGCCTGATATTGTTGCTATAACTTTAGTCTGTTTAAATTTTAATATTTGCATTTTGTTTTAATCTATTTGTTATGGCATTCAACAGAATCATTTTTTTGCCGTGAAAGGTAATGAGACAGACAACATACACTAGATCGCACTTAGGGCGTGTGTGTGAAATATGATACACGTCTAGATATTACAATCATGTTATAAATTCACTAAGTATAAGCAGATCGTGTGCATTTTATTAAGTTTCAAAATGCATACAAATATGATAATAAACTAATTAGGATTATAAGACAAAATATAAAGACGTACATTGACTTCATTATTTCAGTCCTAACATTTTTTACCACTGGCAGATGGTTAAACTTAAAATGTTTTCATTTGTTATCAAAATAATGCCATTTAATACAACATTAAGATTGACTAGTAGTGAACCCAAGCTTACTACCCTCCCAAAGACTCCCCATGTACTTAGTTACTCTTACTTTCAAACAATGCTATTATATCAGGCTTCTCACCAAATTCAAGGTCAAACTATTTCTTAAATCAAATTCTACATCCATTTACGTTAACATTTTTATAAAGTCAACATTACTATGAAATCAAAATTTTACATCAAAATCAGCATTTTTATCAAAGTGAATATTTTTTATAAGAAACCAAATTATTCATCACAGTCTACATAATTTTACAACAACATCAAGATTATCGAGTAAAAAGATTTCATCTTTGTTGATCAGTCTATACGTTTTCTATCAATTGCGCATGGTGGTGGCGCAGCAGAGGTAACGAACCAGTCATGAATTCTGGGATATCATCCGGGTACTCACGGGAGAAAAACAATAACAAAAGCAACAACCAGTCCACGGAAATAACTCTGCATCAGTGGCCCTTTAATAACTATATTTTAGTATGTATGTTTGTTCTCTCAGTTTGTACCACCGTTGAGGATAGATCTTTAGGTCCAATCTATTTCCCCTTCACAGATACAAACAGAATTAAGTTGGTAGAAAGTAACTTTCCACGTATTAATAGTTGAAATCTCGACGTGTGTTCGTATTTTTGAAAACAGTTATATTTCCCTTTGGAAGAGACCAAGATGGATTCGTACTACCCTGTGATATACTTCGGCTATCAACAAAACAACAGTCTAATTTATCTTGAAGGAAATAATGACTAATGCTCCTCGCTGTCGCGGAAGTTCCACACATACCGAATGCTGTTGATTTTACACAGATATAACACAAAATGGCTTTCAGTGTCAACATGCAAAAGGTAAAAGTGGAAAACCTGAAGTTAGCAGGAAGTGGCTTTGAACATTAATCTTGGCCATAAACTGTTTCTTGCTATATTTTCCCTGATAGAAAAAGAGGAAAAAGTGGTTTGTAAGAAATCACTTCCTACTGTAAGAAATCATAAACGAATTACCCTGAGATAGTAATCGTGATTCGAATATGATTCACGGATTTCATTTTAAAGAATTAAACATGGAATTTGCGATTGTTACAAATGGGAATATTTCAGTATCAACAATTATCCCGAGTGCATAATGTATTCTTCGTATATATGCATATGCACATCAAAATAGCTAGAAGGAAATAAATAAATTTTGTAAACTTGTTTACCTGTGGTTTAGTAGTAATGAAGGTCCATGTATGGATGATTCTGTGATCTTAGGTGCAGGTAACTCAGGTGTTTTAAGGAACAGTTAGTTCAGTGATCAGTGATCTAAGGTACAGGCCGGATGATGGGTATAGGGCGTGGGTAGTCCAGTGGTCTAAGACACGGATGGCTCAATGATACTGGTTAGATCAATGGTATTAAGTGTTGGTAATTTATAGGTCTCAGATGCGGCAACTAAATGGTTGAATGTGCGGTTAGCTCAGTGATCTAAGGTGCGGGTTCCTCATTGGTCAGGCGGGAGGGTTACTTCATGAGATGGTAAAATTGGTTCTCAGTCACTCATAATCAGGATGTGAATAAACTGAACTAAAATACATTGTAGAGTTTCAAGAGGTGCTGAATTTGTGACATCCTTGGAGTTATTTGCTATTTGGGTTTGCCGGTGATCTACTACAACTGCAGGAAACAGTTGAAATATTGGTAATGTCAAAATAATGACACGAACAATTTTCAAGAGTAGTCAGAAACGTGATTTCTGATTCGTGAGTTATGCCCATATGTTCATTTACTATTCTGCAACATACCTCGTGCGTGTGAGGTCACGTGATGTCTGCTGACCCTTGCAAGTCAAGAACAAAGTCTGAGTGATTTGTTCCTGTAAATTAGTGATAGCATGTATCTAATAATCTGGAGAAGTTTTAGTCTTCTGTGGTCATGTGTTCACAATATTGTGTTCATTTCCTTCCTAGACATAGCCTCCATTCATTGTTGCTTTAAGTCTCGTGTTCGACGTTAACCTTAACGTGAACATTCAACCCCGTCGTAGTCGTTCAACAACATCCTACGTCAGGTGATGGTGCACATTGGAAGATAATACCAAAATACTTAACAGACGGTATGAAACAAATCCTGAAAGTATCTGTTATCTTGCTGCTTGTATTTTCCACATCAATCACAAGGAGGTGTCGGCCTAAGACGACTAATTCCGTGGTCGATGGTTATGTCACTATCAGGAACATTGGCGTCAAGATGTGTCAGCTAAAATGTATTGAACATGGAGCATGTTTGAATTTTGAATACAATATTGAGACTCTAACTTGTCGCTTATCGAGGGATGAATCAAAGCAGACTGAGAAGAAGGCTGGATACATAAGTCTGTCAAAGAATCACTCCAAAGTAAGTAAAATTGGCAACACCCTTTCTATAATCATGAGGCAACTCTGGTACAGGAGTCCATAGTTCCATCAAGTTAGATGAAACCATAAGCACGTGTTTATCAGTCACTATCAAAGAGCGAAGACACTTTGGTGTTTATTTATTACTCGCCCGTGGAAGATACTGCAGTGTAATATTTTTACAGCAATATTGCACTAGTTTAATAACGCTTGACGTATGACGTCATAATGGTTTACAGTTATGACGTCACAATGTTAATACCTCGGTCACAATGGTATTAGACCTTGTTGGACTCGTGGAAAGCTGAGACTCATCACACTACGTAAGCAGTTTCTATCAATTTATGTTGGAGAGTAATAAACAGAATACTAAACTCGTTTCCGTGAAATACCATTTTTATTAAAGTCGTGAAAGATTTAGCATCAAATCATTAACTCGTTTAATAAATATGGTATTACACGGAAGGTCTTTTAGTATCCTCTATTTATCAGTCCCTTCTTATTCATAGAATGTTTATATCTATCATCGTTCTAATAGATGAATATTTGTTCTTTTAACAAAAGGCTAAATTCCTACAATATCGCCAACACCTGAGGGTATGGTGTAAATTCAGCTAGGGTCCATGCAGGAAGCAAGAGTATTACAGGTCCCCATGGACCCTGGTATGGTGATCTACCTTCAGTTGCTGGCGATCGGTAGCCTGTTGTTATTTTGAATTGTGTTCTGTAGTAACAGATTATATTACAACATACTAGTTTTAAACCGAATCTGTGATATTCGTGTATTTTGACTGTCCTCCTCCGACAGGTTTATAAAGTATAGATGTATTTTGGTTTAATTTATAAATTGTTCTCGTCATGATATGGCTGAAATACTGCTGATGTGACGTTAAATATTAACTCACTCACTCACAACTGAATAGCTCATATATATTCTATTTTGTGTTGTTCCAGAGATAATTACAAAAATCCAATTAACACGAAAACACATATAGTTATGCATATTGTATACATGAATATTAATGCATTATACATTATACAGTCCCAAGAACAAAGGCTTCTTGAAACATGGAGTTGGATTTGGTCTACAGCAAATCAGTCTTGTCGTTGAAAGATGACTAACGAAATTAGGTGGTCAGAATCGCTGACTTTGCTGATGCTTGTCTTCGGATCGATGCCTACTGCTTAGGTCGGTGCTTATGATATTAATCACTGGATTGCCTGGTCCGGGCTCAATTGTTTACAGCTCGATGTCAGATAGGTGGAAGATTGCAGTGTGTAGCGTTAAACAACAAACCAAACAGACCTACATGGTATCCTCACGGTCCTTCTTCTTCTGTTTGAAGGTCCCGCCTAGTCGCTGTGCATCCAAGGCTTGCAGTCTCGGGCTCAGATGTTTGTCGACTCGATCTGGACATGCTGTCTGTGCACAAGGTAGTGGCCAGTATTTTTTACATTTTCTACTGTGTACTCTCGGGTCTTGCTCTGCAACCCTCCTACGGTATCAAAGTGACATTAATGACCTTTTAATGGACCTTGAATCTGAGACACTCACCTACTATCGGGTACTCCATGAAAACCATGCATCTGATACAAGCACTAACTCAGTCGCTAGTCATGCTCACCTGTTCTATGCAATTGAGAGACAGAAATGACTGATTAAGGCATAAGAAGATAATGCGTAGATAGACGACTATGTTTTCTGAAGTTAATGAAGCTGGCAAAGTGATGTCATTATAACATGATAACATATCAATCCACAGATGGCAAGCAGAGCTACCCTCAGAGATCCCCAACACCCAACATTGACAATCAGGAGACTTCAGAGGCCATCTCAATTCACGATGCATGTGGAACAGAGGACCTGGGACGAGTAAGACGCATCATGACCATCGATGTGACTGACGTCAACAGCAGAGACAAAAGGCAAGGAAAGACACCACTCATGGTGTCAGCGTGTAAGGGACACAGAGTGATCTATGACGTTCTTATAAGTAAAGGTGCTAATGCTTCACTGGTAGATTATCATGGCAACAGCATCCTGCACTGGGCCTGCACAGGGGGACATGTGGACATGGTGGAACATGTACTCACACAATACAGTATGTATATCAACGGTAAAACAAAGTCCGGAACAACCCCACTGATGAAGGCAGCATATCATGGACACACAGACGTGTATGGTTACCTTTTGTGTATGGGAGCTAATGTGTCACTGGTGGATGATAATGGTAACACTATCCTTCACTTGGCCTGCTTAAGGGGACACTTGAAGATGGTCAAGCATATCTTGTCACGGGGCGTAGTGAACATCAACAGCAGAAACAAGTTGGGGAGGACGCCATTGATGATAACGGCATTCAGTGGAAATATGAAAGTGTTTGAACTGCTCGCAAGTAAAGGTGGTAGCGGTTCCCATAAGGACACTTATGGTTCAAACATACTACATCTGGCCTCTTTAACTGGACATTTGGAAATGGTGAAGCATATCCTATCACAGAAGATGACAGACATCAATGCCAGGGACAACAAGGGACAAACAGCAGCCATGTCAGCAAGACGTGCAAGACACCGTACAGTGTCTGACTTACTTGTGTCACGGGGTTGCCTGGTAGAATAGGTGTAGCTTTAAACTGTAAACTGTGAACTGTGTTGTAATACAGCTGAACGGGGACTCACACACTATTTGCGACTCTTTAACGGCATTCGGTGTCTTTGTATGTAATCAAGGAGTACCATAATGTGTTATTGGCGTTTGGGATCATGATAAGGATTTATCAGTTGTATGTGTATTTGAAATACACTTTTGGCAATACAGACTTTGGAAATTGTCAACAGTGCAAGAATTTGTAACGAAACGTCCCACTCACGAAACAATTGAAGTTGTTATCCATATTGTTTGTTTATAACACGTGACTCTGCAAATGACAGAGGCTAACGAACAAATAAAGTACTGGTTGTCACTGATTATCGAAAAATGATGGCTTATGTAAGTACATGTATACATGTCTTTAAATATTGAATAAGATATTATGCAATGTGTTTCAAGTTCGTCTGTCTCTTCATAGTTGGTGAATGTGGGTGGGATACCATATTCGAGTGAGTTGTTCTGATTTGAAGACTATATCCGGCATGTCACGTACGACAGACGATCCAAGATGTTGGGGAAGTTGTGATTTGAAGAGTTAAACAGAAACAGAGTTGTCGTTCTTGTTTGAAGTAGTTCTTATATTCATGCGCCAATATGAAATCCTTCCAGAGGGGCACTAGCCGGTATTCGGAGTTGGTCACAAATGAACTAGCGTGTATAGCATTACTGCATTAGTTTGCTGGGAAAAGTATGAAGGACGCCAAGAAACGTCAGCAAAAATATCCCCGGTCAAGTGAAATGTAAGCATAGTGTTTAAGTTTAAAGTTGATTAGTTTAATACATATATGGTCGATTCCAACGAAAAGTGTACACAGCTAGGTACAAGGGGTCCAAAATAGAATTGCTTGCACCTTGTAATTCTTTTTACCAATGTAAAGTCAACATATTTGCCTCTTATGAAAATCAGTTGCCATCACTTATCTCTAAAAGTGATAAGTTGGTGGATCAGTGAAGTTGAAGGCTCATTTGCTGAATTACCCACAAATACCAACATCATACCTGGTATATCCTGTGATTAGATGGATTGTATGTTGCCTAACATCCAAATTCACTGTTGTTCTGCATGCACAATATGTTAATGACTATAGAAACTCTGAAGCCATATCATGGTTTCTTTCATGTTTTATAACCTCAAGCCTTACGTAAATAGAAACATTTTGGTACTTTTGCTTGATGTAAGTGAGATAGCACCACTTAGTGTTCTTTTCACAAACAAATCATTATTACATATCTGTCTTATTCATCTGAGAGACAACGGGTGGAACTTTCGGTAAGTACAACAAATTTGAAAATGCATCAAAAACTAAATTTTCGGTGGAAGATAAAAACAATGTACTTGTAGGTAACAAATACATGTATCACATAATTCCTTGTATTTCATGAATGTTTATATATGTCAAACTATATCATAGCGGGTTTATTAGAACATCGAACAGTTTGAAAATTGTTTATTTAAATGTGAATAAAGATTGTTTACAACCGGTTTAAGGCTTTCTCTTTGTTTTGTCTCAGTGTACATGTATGTCGGAAAGTAGCAATGTCATTTTAACTGATGGAAATATACTTCTCATCAAAAGTTTAGACTCACTAGAAACACTCATTATATGTGAGTATGTATATATATATATAGTTGGAAAATCAACTCCAAACCTTACGCAGATGGATTGCACGAGGACCATGCATCAAATTGCTGAAAAGCATGTGTAAATATCGTACATGTGAACAGCTGCATTTGGTGTAAAGTTTTGTTCAGAATTCGCCAATTTTCACTGATTTTTATCATATATTAAACTCATGACAATAATGTTTTCAACGTTACGAATTTGTTTTACAATCCATCAGTTCATGTGTAAACAGTTCCTTTAAACATTATGGAATATTTTGCATAATTTAGTTTAAAACACTCGCCTGAAGTAAGTGGCTACATTTACACTAGTGGGTCTAAACTTGTGAAGAGAAGTATAGAAATTGAACTAAAATTAATACACCTGAAATTTTATTTACCAAATGTTTCAGCTAACATTTGTATTCAAAGAACGCACATCACAAATGTACAGATGAACATGTCACTAAAACAATAAATACATTATGCGTCTTACTGAACTATAACTCTGCTTTAATTACTCATATTTTGCAATGACAATTGCTATTAGACAGACATTTACAGAAAGTTTCAACTACAAAAACGAGCTACCTACGAATACGACATATCTTTGCCAAATCTAATTGCTAAACCCATGCAACTAACTTCAACTACACTCTCAATTCTCCTATGTTCGCAAGTGCATCAGTGACAGCCCTGAACAAGACTTACAAATTCAAACTAACTGACTGATGTTACTTACAACTACGGAATGTTACCAACGAATACACATGCTACCAAAGAATCTACCGTTTATCGCGTGATATCATGCAAACTTTTACTTTTATCACCAAGATCATATTGTTGTCTGACATTTCAATCAAAAACAATTCAATATATCACTATAATAAAGTCTAAACCACGAACTGCAGTGCATCCCTGAATAGAACATTTTTATTGAACCCTCAGTTATGTAGCCATTTGAAATTCCAAGGAACCATTGCAATCTATTAATATGCAGTACTGCGTATCTAATCAGTTTATTTATGATCTGCAATAATTGTCTTCAGTATAAATTATGTTATAGTAGCGTATTGTGTTCTCTATTTCATTTTGTTAACAACAAATACATGTTGTCTACAAATACCGTTAGCCACAGCCAGGTAAATCCCAGCGGGACACCATGTCTTACCAATTTGAGCCCCCATGTCAATTCCACTTGCAGTCTGAGGCTTATTTTACAATAATAAGACTTAAAACCTCACTAAAATTAAAGTTGGTTAGTTGTAACAGGTGCCATATGCATCCTATTTTATTGTGACATGGGTTTATTTATATAACATTCTTACAGAAAATGTAAAATACACTTACTTATCACCAAGATGTTGTCTGGTCTCATCTGTGATGACTTCCAAATGGAACACATGTCACGTGTTGTCATTCCACCAATCTATTTGAATGTGATCAGCTGTTGGTACGTGTAGGTAACATTTGGGCGTTAAAATTTACCTACGAATACAGGTTATTTTTGTGTGATATCTTCGTAAAAACAGCACAGAAAATGTTCAGATGTGGCACACGTATACCTTGTGGCCCTTTGCACTTGAACTTAGGATCTCATTCACTAATGTGTTCTTCTGTGGAAACAGCAACATATTAAATGGTATTTGTAGGTAACGTAATTCTTTTTACCAAATCAGACTTTGATTTTCTAACATTTGTTTTAGATTATTACTTGTAAGAAATATTACCAAAATTACGAATTAAGCCCTAGACAAAATCATTTCAGGGGAGATTTATTCACGACATATTTGGCAATCAGATTAATAAACTTCTGTTCATCCAATTTGACTAGTATTTAACACACAACATGTTTTCAACAAAACATTTGTAAAATATAAGTCAAAATGAATAAAAATGACCTGTTTTTGTCTCCCATAAGCTTAATTTTTAATTTACAATAGTCATGTTATATAGATGGGCACCCCGAAATAAGTGAAGATAGTAATGCTTAATTTTATGGGCCCAAACATGCTGTGTACACTTCTCGTTGGAATCTCGTGCTTATTTATAGCTAAATATTTGGGAAACCGTGCGTAAAATCTCCAAAAACATGCCCGCAGGTTTGTTAGTGAAAACACTCAAGAGAGTCGTTATGTAAAGAAACACGTGTGTATTTGAATCATGCATCGTTTATGTTCCTATCATCATTAAAAACTTCATATTAGGCAACGACATTCCGCCAGCTATCTTCTTTATAATGTCAGCATGACGATATATATTATTTTCGATTTTTTTAAACAATCACAAGTACTCGGGATTATTTTCTATCAAAGTACCTCGATTCTTAAGAGCCTTCTGGTTTGCCTTTGGATCTGTCAGAGGTGTGTAAATGTTAAACATCAATGACAGATACTATCCCTTATTCCACTGAACATGAACAGGAAAACGGCAGTGAAAATTCTACAAACTGATCACTGATAATGAGTGTTGACATTTATAAAGTGTCCGCGAGAAGGATACCCATGTCCTGTCTCACAAGGAGCTTGCCAGGTGCCTCTTCGTGCCGGTTATCATTAAGATAGAAGGTACGCTAACTGATGCAAGGTATGATCAGATTGGTTATCCTTTATGTGGGTAGCTCAGGATCTGAGGGGCAGTTAGCTCTCTGGCCGGAGACCTGAATGCACCTGAGACAGATCAGTACGAAGGTGTGTACAAATACCTTCTGTTAAGTAACAGGAATACTCTCACCAACAACAACAGGTGATAAAGATCGGCGCCAACCCCAATAACCGAAGTATTTGTGATGATGAAATCAAAAATGGAATATAAAATTCTAAAAGTAAGGGACCGCCTGGAGCTGATGGATTACCTTTGGATCTTTTTAATGATATAAATTTCTTTACAGCACATTTAAAGATATTGTTTAATAAAATGCAGTGACATTTGTCACACAACTGAAGGGAAAGTTTGGTTCTTCACATAAATCTCAAGGAGTAAAGATTGCACCTAAATTTTATTGACGAAGAAGTATAGTTTTCTTTCATCATAGGGCAGCAAAGCTTCAATTCCCAAAAATAATTAATAATGCAAACACCATGTGATGTTTTTAAAATATTTGAAAAATATACTGAGCCACCTCTGATTTATGGAATTTAGTCAACAAAAGAAATTGCATGCTAATTCTATCGGTTACCAAATCCCTTCACATGTATTGATATGATATTCACTATCTAAATTACTTTTTTATGTGAACTTATTCAATCTTATTTTAGTTTCTTACCATGGGAAAATATTTTCCAGGTTTATAGACCCGTGAAGATCCGGGTTCTGGGTTAGAATTGCTTATCGTTAGAGGCGTCTAACCGGATCGGGAGGTTAGGCTCGGTGATTTTGTTGACATGTCATCATATCCAAATTGCGTAGATTGATGCTCATGCTGTTGATCACTGGATTGTCTGGTCCAGACTCCACGTCAAGTGTACAATAATTTGTAACGAAACACCCCACTCTCGAAACAAGTTAAGTTGTTATCCATAAAGTTTGTTCCATAATACATGACTTTGCAAATGACAGAGGCTGACGAACTAATATTGAACTGGTTGTACTGTCTTCTCACAATGACAAATGTACTAATGCGGAAGTGAGGTAGCCAGTTCCATACATACTGAACGCTGTTGATTATACCGATAGTGCTACCCATAAGACGAATAGCTTTCAGTGTCAGTTTGCAAAAGGTGAAAGTCGAAAACTTGAATACAGATTTTCTCGATTTTATTTTTTAACATACAATGCAAATATTTCACGAGTTCGTATCCACAGGTGAACTGTACACAAATGGAAGAGTTAAGTATCCCCTGTATATTCTACCCTGATGATACACACTCGGGTAAATAATGCCTTTTGCAATAAGTTGCATTGGACAATAAGAAAATATAAACAGGTTATCCTGTTTTGATATTTTAATCATGATTCGCCCAATTCATGAATTTGTTGTCACGGAATGTCCTTTGGGATAGTTCATTATCAATAATGTCCAGGAATGCTTAACTATTTTCTTCCTGTATATGCATATACACCTAAAGAATAACGGGAACAGGTCAAAAGGGCCACATGACAAAAGGGCCCCAAAACGGAAAGTCAAAGAGGCCCCAAGAAAGTCAAAAGAGCCCCAAAACGGAAAAGTGAAAAGTGCCTGAAACGCCTAGCCAAAAGGGCCGCATCAAAAAGTCAACAGGTCCTCAGACCCTTAGTCAAAAGGGCCCCATATAGAAAAATAATGCTAGCATCATATTCTGATGGTGTATTATTGTAAAAGGTTATACATTTATACAATGTGTACCTTAAACATACTAGTTCTGTTTTTAATAAGATAATTTTTCAGTATTTGAAAGAAAATGATGACAAAGAATAGATATATGTGATGGGTATTTATTTCATAAACAACAAAACAGAGAAATTAACAATTTGTCTGTCTGTATCAGCAAATGCCAAAATTAGGTGGCAGGGTGGAACAACAGCACCCATGAAGGGAGGGGTGCACACTATGTCTTCATGAGATCACATTCAATCTTCACATCACTTAGCTGGTCCTGTTAGACTCGAGCAGAGACATTTAATTTATAAAATGGGTGCTTAACTATTTTAAATGTCCGTGAAACTCCACGGTTTTAAGTGTTGGTAGCCTACAGGCCTAAGATGCTTGTTGTTCAAAGGTCTAACGTGCTGTCTAAGGCATTTGTTTCTCAGTGGTTAGATGAGAGGTTCACTTTATGATATGACGAAATCGGTTCTCTGTCTCTTGGGTTGTATAATCAGGATGCAGAAAGCAGCTAAAGTGACAAGGTTTCAAGTAGTGCTGCATTGCTGCAATATTTTCCAAAAGTAGTCAGAAATAGTTTCTTGATTTATGTCCTTATGTTCTGTTCTGGAAAGTATCTCCTCTCTGTCACGTAGTGTCTGCAATTCTTTTTGAAAGTCGGGATAAAACCTGAGTGTTTTTTTTCTTGATATTAGTGACAACAGTTGGTGTGGTCTCGTTTTGTGATTATCTGTGGCAGTTAATTTAAGTTGTCCGATCGATTTGTCAAAAGTAGTCAGAAATAGTTTCTTGATTTATGTCCTTATATTCTGTTCTGGAACGTATCTCCTCTCTGTCACGCAGTGTCTGCAATTCTTTTCGGAAGTCGGAATATAATCTGATCTGAGTCTCGTTTTGTGATTATCTGTGGCAGTTAATGTTAGTGGTCCGATCGATTTGTCGTTAGTCTTTTGTGGTCTTGTGCTCACGGTACTGTGTTCATTTTCTACCTATTGCTTCCGTACATAGAGCATTCAGCCCCGTCGTTGACGTTCAACACGTCTGTGAACACGGAAAGATGACACGAAGTTGTTTAAGCGACTGTATGAAACAAATCCCAAATGTATCTGTTATTCTGATGTTTGTATTTTCCATATCAAGTACAACGCACTGTCGACCTGAGATGGCGGAGTCTGTGATGGATGGTTACCTGACTATTAGAAACATTGGCATCAAGATGTGTCAACTAAAATGTATTGAACATGGAGCATGTTTAAATTTCGAATACAACATTGAAACTTTAACCTGTCGTTTATCAAGAGATGAACCGAAGAAAACTGGGAAGGACGAAGGATACATTAGTCTGTTAAAGAATCATTCCAATGTAAGTAAAATTACTTTCTGGTCAAAGCAGGTTATTTTCAAAAACACATGCAAATGCAAGTCAATTGCTCACCTAAAATTGAGTGAATGAGTGAGTTAAGATTTATAGTCACATTGGCAATATTTCAGCCATATCGTGATTTAAAAAAGTTATGAATTCATAATAAACGCAACTGAATTATACAAAAAGCTGTCAACGAAGAACAGTAAAAGAGCTAGATTATCACAGAGAGAGAATAAAACTAGCATGTAACTGTAAAATAAATCAAACTTTTATAGACAATACAATATATAAAATTTGCTGGAGATCACCAGCAACTGAAGGTTGGTTACCATACCAGGGACAATGGGCTCACCTAAAAGACACACATCCAATTTGAAAATGTCCTCGACATATCCACTTTGAAAGTTAACTAAGGACAACTTGATATCCTTGTTGGAAAAGCATGCTCTAACCGTGTGAAATTTGGGGGGACATTTTATATTCACCCTATTATCATGCAGTCTTGATGATAGTATTACTGTCACATAGACACTTTATGGTAAGACGTATATGTGTTACCGATATATTTCTTATTCGGATCGGTGAATTGACAATTTGAAAATTACAGAATGATATCTTGTTTCGATGTTTCTGAGAAGACATTTCGACTCATATGCAAAACGAAAGAAACCATCAGTAAGTAGAATTCAATTTGTGAATGGGAATGAGTAATTCTTGCTTAAATATCGCATCCCTAAATTACGTACAAGTACAGTGATTAGCTATCGGGGGCGGTGGGGTAGTCTAGTGGTTAAAGCGTTGGCTCGTCACGCCGAAGACCCGGGTTCGAATCCCCACATGGGTACAATGAGTGAAGCCCATTTCTGGTGTCCCCCGCCGGGATATTGCTGGGATATTGCTAAAGGCGGCGTAAAAAACCAAACTCAGTCAGTCAGTCAGATTAGCTATCGACGCATTATACAAAACGTCTTGCAACCATCAATGCTTGAGTTTGGGCGCCATATGATACTTCTTTCTTAAGAGACACTGAGCGCTTTAGCCGTGCTGAAAAGATTTTTGCAGGATTTCGTGACCAATTGGCCTTCGTAATATTCCACCGTGATAAAAGTGGATCATCATCCGGTATAATAGCTTTTAGGACAGTGAGTGAGTTTTTAGTTATACGCCGCTTTTTGCAATATTACTGCAACATCACGGTAGGGGACACCAGAAATGGGAGTCACACATTGTACAGGGGCGGATTTCTCCCTAACCTTTGGACTCCCTAACCTTTTGGAAAGAAACTTGAAGCAACAAGACAATATTTGAAATTTCAAGTTTCGAAAACAAATTAAAACAGCTAGAAAATATTCAAAGCAAAAAGAAAATAATCAGTGTAACGAAATTAAATTACATTGGTGACGTCATTTCATTGTCTGTTTGCTCCATTACTTTTCAGAAATGTACCAATTTCAAATTTAAGACTTCACATTTTTTCATTTTGACATATTTTGATAACAGAGATATTACCAATACTTTGAATGTAATTTAAGTGAGGTAATATCCTCGTAACTCTCCATTTCTTAACTTAAAATAATTGTCCTCGGCTCCATTATTTTATAAGGAATGGAGAGTTACTCGGACATTACCCTCTACATAATCGAAGTAACGAGAAAAAACTTAAAGCAATGAGTAAAGACTTTGGAAAGAATCTTGAAGCAACGAGACATTTCTTGAAATTTCAAGAATTTGAAAAATATTCAGCAGCGAGAAGATATTCAAAGCAATGAATAAAAAAACAAAATAACGAAATTATAATTGAAGTAACGAGAAAATACTCGACGTTACAAGTAAATGCTCGAAATTTCAAGTTTTTTACAGAAACTTGAAGTAACGAGAAAATACTCGAAGCAATGAAAAAATATGTGAAACAACGAGAAAATATTTGACGCAAAGCGAAAATAATCAGAACAATTATAAAATATTCGAAGCAACGAGACCTTACGATGAATGAAATACTGAACATCACTGAAAACGCACCAGTCTAAAATTGTCCATATTTTCATCAAGATGAATTTCAGCATGACAATGATCAATGAATATAACTAACATGAAGTCGAAGGGCATGTCCAGTTGAAAACATGCTTTAGAAACAAATTCCTGTCCACAGTATGACTCTTAATTCAAAAATGCATCAACATGCAGCCACGCCATGATAAAAGCGCGAATTTCATTCTGAAATCATACTGACTGTGACATTAAAAGCAGGTGTATGAGAACCGATTCTCATTGTTTCACTAACGATTGTGAAACGAGGACAGAGATGCCGAGGTTAACACCTCACGAAAGAGAACGTGCACTAGGCATGAGTCAGGTTGGCACCAGCAGCAGGGATATTGCTCGACAACTTGGACTTGGCCACTCCACCATCGTTAGGCTTCATAGACGACATCAGTAGACAGGCAGCATCCGTGACCTTCAATGACCTTGGCAACAACGTGTTACGACGCTCCATCAGGATCGCCATATTGACCTTGTCTATATCAGTGATTGAACACTGCCGACTGCCAGGACTGCTGCACTAGTTCAAGGTTGACGTTGGGGTCATCAGCGCTGACTCCATGAGGCGCCGTCTACACGCTACATCGCTCCATGCTCGACGTCCTTACGTTGGACCAGTTCTGACTGACAAACACTGTAATGAGCGTATTCAATGGGCTAGCATGCATTTTCAGTAAAGGTGAGAACAATGGTAGTCACTGACGAGTCACGTCTTCATCTACGTAATGCTGACGGCCGATTACGTTTTTGGCGTAGACGTGGTGAACGTTATGCTGATGAGTGTGTGGTTTAGACAGACCTTTGGGTGATAGGAGTGTCATGGTCTGAGGTGGAATAAATTACAATCACAGGACTGCCTTCATGTCTGTCAAGGGAGAGTTAATGCCCTTTATTACCGTGAGCAGATTCTTCAGAATCACATCGTATCTGTCTTCAATCACCACCAAGATGTCCATACTTTTCAACAGGACAACGCACGGGCACACACAACAAGACTTTCCATGCAGTATCTGGCCCAGCAACACATCCAGGTTATTCATTGGCCAGCACTCTCGCCAGATGTATCCCCCATGGAGCACTTGTGGGACGAAATTTGTCAAAGTCTTTCGCGGCGACATCAGATACGAAACATCCGGGAACTTGAGCCTGCACTACTGCAGAAGTGGAATGCCATCCTCAAGAACTCTATTCGGACTCTTATTGACTCAATGAGGAGACGTTGAACTGCATGTGTCAATGCAAATGGCGGTCACACGCGATGTTGACTTTTCGATTTGACCCCACGTGTGTTTGATCCTTCCTCATTCAATGAATGAGCGTCTTTTCTGTGTTATTTTTGTCAGTCGTCCATCTGTTATTATCCACTCAAAAAATATCAATTCAGAAAAGTTCAGTATATTTGATGTTACAAAAGTGGCAGCATTAGGCCTTCGCCTAACGTCCCTAAACACACACAATGTAACATATCCCTGTAAAACCAACTGTCTCACACTATCAACACCATCTGAGCTGTATAGAGGCACATTACATTTTCCTTCTCCCTTGCAATTTCAACAAAAGTAGAGCAAGCCCTTTTCGAAGCAGATTTGGATTTTGGCCCAGACGCCTCGGGGACCAATTGATTACCCTTTAAAACTGCAACCATAACAACCTATCAATAGGTTAATCTTTATAAGATCAAACGATCTATCACCTATTGAGGTACTGAAAAGCGATCTCTATTTTCCACTGAACTGGAAATTAAAACGTTGTCTTCTCCTTGGTTAAATTTATTTATTGTCTAATCCGAAATTCTCTTTCTTCATTTTTAGCTTTCCTCTTTCTTCATGGTTTCTCTCTCCTTGTTCTGAAAGCAATAATATTTCTTTAAAATCCAAGCAGTGTTTTTTTTTGTCAAATGATTTAAATCTGAATCTGATCAGAATCAATGCAATCCCAATACAACACCGTTATACAATGAACAACACTGGCACATGACAATGTAGAATGTATCGCCAATAGTCCATATTTCTGCTGTTTGAAGGTCCCGGGTTGTGCCTGTGCATCCCAAACTTGCAAACTCGGGCTACGATGTTTGGAGACACGATCTGGAAAAGCTGTCTGTGTACGAGGTAACGCATGGTCTTTTTCACGTTTTCTATAATGTAATTCTTCAAAGGCATTTAGAAGTTGATGTAGTAATAATACAAGACAAATCTTATGGATAACAACTTCTTCATTTCTTTCTCGCGACGTTTCTGGGCTAGATCTTGCCCCTGAAGGCAAGACAAGTCTCATGGATAACAGCTTCTTTATTTGTTTCTCACGACGTTTCTCGGCTGGGCAAGAACTAGCCCAGAAACGTCGTGAGAATGAAATGAAGAAGTTTTGTTATCCATAAGATTTGTCTTGTATTCTACAATGTACTTTCAGAGCTTGTTAGACAAATATCAATACACAATCTACATTGAAGTGACATTCTAAGTAATAACCACTGTTTTTACCTTGCTGACTAGAAGGTGTAAATTTACACGTGGCTTTTGATAATATTCCAGCAATATCACGGGGAGTGCACCAGAAATGGGCGTCACACATTGTATCCATGTGGGGAATCGTAGCCTTGGCTTCGGCGTGGTGTAGCCACAAGGCTACCACACGCAAGCACGCGCATGTAGACACACTAACTCACTCACTCACCGACTCACTCACTCACTCGCAGACACATATCACCTTCAAACTTCCAGCTATTAAAGCATCTAGTCATGTTTTGGATGGTTTCATCTGTTTGCTAGTTGCCAAGCAATGTGAAAGAGTGAAACACTCTTCAGGCAAACAAGAGTGAGTGAGTGAGTGAGTTTAGTTTTACGCCGCACTCAGCAATATTCTAGCTATATGGCGGCGGTCTGTAAATAATCGAGTCTGGACCAGACAATCCAGTGATCAACAGCATGAGCATCGATCTGCGCAATTGGGAACCGATGACATGTGTCAACCAAGTCAGCGAGCCTGACCACCCGATCCCGTTAGTCGCCTCTTACGACAAGATAGTCGCCTTTTTATGTCAGGTAAACAAGAGCCTAAAACGCAAGTTCCTCTGTCTTTGTACTATTTCTGATTATAACTTCTATTTTAATTACGATATACACATTACCTTTGTGGACATATGATATATAACAGCGTCACATTATGAGTGGATTATATTACTGATAGCATCTCAATGCAATGAACAGATCTATTACACTGATGTCGCGTTAAAATTATAATATATCAACCTACAGGTGGCAAGCTGAACTACCCTGATATATCTCCAACACCCAACACTGACAATCAGGACACAGAGGACAACTCACTTCACGATGCCTGTAGAAAGGGGGACCTGGGACGAGTGAGGTGCATCCTGTCCCGGAGTGTAGTAGACGTCAACGGTAGAGACGTACGGGGAATGACACCACTCATGATTGCAGCTCAGACGGGACGCATACAAATCTTTGACCTTCTTATAAAAAAGGGGGCAAATTCTTCACTAGTGGATGATTACGGCAACAACATCCTGCATAGGGCCTGCATGACAGGGGACATGGACATGGTGAAACACGTTGTCACACAAACCTCTCTTGATATCAACAGTAGACTGGAATCCGGAAGAACACCCTTGATGAATGCTGCATATAAAGGACACAAAAACGTGTTTGAATTTCTCGTGAGTAAGGGAGCTAATGTATCACAAGTGGACAATTTGGGACGAAACATCCTGTACTGGGCCAAGAGAGGGGGACGTACAGAGATGGAGAAGTATGTACACAAATACCTTACGGGGCAACTCCCCTGAAGAGGCTGTATATGGACACATAGACTTGTATATTATCTTGCTTGTGCGGAAGCCAAAGTGTTTCTGGTGGGCGGTGACGGTAACAAAATCCCACATGTGGCCAACATAAGGGTACAACTGAAGATGGTTAAACATATCCTGTCCCAGGACATAATGAACACTGACGATAGAGGAAAGTACGACATGACGCCATAAATGATAACTGTGAACACGGATTTGTTTGAACTGTTTTTGGAGTAAATGTGGTATCGGTTCCCTCACGCATACTAATGGTTACAACAGACATCATCTGGCATCTCTTCACGGACGTCTGGAGATTCTATCACAGATCATAACTGTAATACCAGGGACGCAGTTGGACATAGGGAAGCCATGTTGTTGGACACGGTGATGACTGATGATTTCACGTTGTTGTTAGTCGTGTTTTATCGAAAGAAGTCGAGGGTATCTGGCAGTGTATGACGCTGCTGATATATGGAGACTGACCATTACAATCACCACATATATGGTGTATTTGGCTAAGATTGAACGACTTATGTTTATGACTTATTTAGGTATAGGACCCGTGAAGGTCCAGGTTAGACTGACTGACTGAGGCGTGACGAGCCAACGCTTTAACCACTAGACTACCCCACCGCCCCGGTCCAGGTTAGAATTGATCCTCAGTAATCCATGCTTGTCGTAAGAGGCGACTAACGGGATCGGGTGGTCAGGCAATTTCAAGACAGGCAGGAACTGAAATCTTATAAAATCTTAAACAATAACGTTTATGTGCATTTACTGATACTGAATGAAAAGGCATGTGAATTGAATTTTATGTCATACAGTTTTATGTTTGATGTTGTAGATATTTCAATAAAATTTTCAGATGACCGCCGGTGACTCCTATTGTTATGCTAATCACCAGGCTTGACTGCATCACACATTGTGAACAATAGGTGGTGGCAAAGTGAGCAGATCCCTGCTATCGTGACGTTCAGTATGAACTCATTCACTCACTCTGTGATCACAGGTCTGGGTAGCTCAGTGGTCATTAGTGTGGGTAGCTGAGTAGGATAGCTCATTAGCCTGAAATATCAGTAGCCCAGTAGCGGGTTCCTCACAGATCAGATGGGAGGTAACAAATGAGATAGCAGTTTCGTTTCTGAGCCATTTTGAACTCCATAATCAGGATTGAAATAGGCTGAAATGAAATGATTATTGTGGGATTTCAGGGTAAGCGGAGCTGCCCAGGTTCTTGACTGTTAGCTTTTCCACGTCTTTTATTAAAATAACGCAGTAAAGAGTTGAAATAATGACAATTTCCGAAAAAAGATGCCAATATTTGTCCAACTCAGTCAGCCCTTGGGCAATGATGGATGTGTATATCTTCACTTCCTGTGCTGGAACATACTTCCTACGTATGGTTTCACGTGGTGTCAGCTGAAAGTCAGGAAGAATTCCGAGTGATTTGTTGCTGTAAATTAGTGATAGTAGTCGCTGTGATCGCGTTTTGTGATAAAGTAAAGTCTTGTGTTCGACATTTACCTGAACGTGAACATTAAACGCCGTTGTAGTCGTTCAACAACATACTACGTCAGGTGATGGTCCGTGCATACTGGAAGATGACACCAAAATATTTAACAGACATGAAACAAATCCTGAGAGTATCTGTTATTTTGCTGTTTGTATTTTCCACATCAAACACAAGACAATGTGAAGATAAGTCCACTAAGTCTGTGGTCGATGGTTCTGTGACTATCAGGAACATTGGCGTGAAGATGTGTCAGCTAAAATGTACTGAACATGGAGCATGTTTGAAGTATGAATATAATATTGAGACTCTAACTTGTCGCTTATCGAGGGATGAATCAAACAAGACTGGGAAGATGGCTGGATACAAAAGTCTGACAAAGAATCATTCCAGTGTAAGTAAAATTGGCAAAACCTTTTCTGAAGTCACACGAAATCTCTGCTAAAAGTAAATTCATGTCTTCCAGTTCGACTTTACCTTAAGCACGGGTGTATCAATCACTATCAAAGAGTGTAGTCCGACCCACACATGGCTCTGGTAAAACAAGCACGCACGCACGCACGCACGCACGCATTCACACGCACACACGCGCAAGGGCAAGTCAACTGCGGGAAAACTTTAATACGACAGGAAAATCGGATACTGTATCGGATATCATTTTGATTACTGTTCCGTCAAATTTGAAAATGACCTACACATGTCCACCATGCAAGTTTCACCAAGTGTGATGAAGTAAATTTATAACATAAACTAACATTTATTTTAGTTTATGTTACTCTGCAGGTTAGCAACCATCCAATGAGCAGGAACATATAGTGTCCCACAAGGCAGCATTTTACCTGTCACATTGTTTAGTATTAAAATATATAGCCTATCTAAGGTAAGAAATGATTCAATTGATGGAGCGCTCTTTGTGAATGATTTTAACATTTCATGTCGTGGCAAAAATATGAATACTGTCGAAAGACAGCTACAATGATAGGAATGACAAGTCTGCATTTTTATGGATGAACAACTTCTTTATTGTACAATGGCGACGTTTCGGAATAGATATTTATACCGTTTTCATGCTTGAAACGTCGCCATTGTACAATAAAGAAGTTGATCATCCATTAAGACAGGCTTGTCATTCCTATTGCTTACAACTTCTAGAATGCCTCTCAAACAGTACAGCTACAATGATGTCAGAATGAATCACGGTCATGCATGTCCTGCTTGACTGTATTGATGTTTCCATCACAAAGGGCAAATATGTCAAATCATCTTCTATGAAGGACCATAGTCTTTTTAACAGACTTATTTAACAGACAATATTTGTTTTGTAAAGGAAATTGAATGAATTGATACATTTTGACATTATTTTATATACAGGTAGAATAAAAACTAAGATTGTTGGTACCTGTACCCTTGATGGGGCTGGAGTACTGTAAAACTACTGTCCTCCTGACACTAGTGAGAGGGTACATAAGCCCACATCATTCGAGGGAAAGTTCTTACCGTTTCTAATCGTAGTGTATTTGTGCAGTTTAGATAAATGATTATCTTTACGTACACTCGCTAGCAGGTGATTGATGGTATACAGCCAGCTGGGGAACCGTGCAGGAAGCAGAAGTACTGCACGTCCCCACGATCCCTAGTATGGTGACTAGCGACTTCTAGCCCTGTCTTTTATTGCGTTATAAATGGCAGTTTAATATTTCACAAGGTCTCTAGCTAGTAGTAAATATAATGCTATAAAATAGTTGTAGCTTTGACCGTATGATTTTCTCTCCTCACGATATCGCTGAAATAATGGCGGCGTGGACGTTAATTACTCTCTCTCACTCACTCACTCACTCAAAAAATACTTAAATATACATGAGGTATACATAAGCATAAATACATGGACAAGGATATAATCTTATAGGGGAACAGGTATATTTGCATCGTGCTACTGTTTGAAGGTCCCGGCTGGTCCCTGTGCATCCAAGACTTACAGTCTCGGGTCTAGATGTTTGGAGGCTCGATCTGGAAAAGCTGTTTGTGTACAAGGTAACGGCTGTTCATTTTCACGTTTACTTTGTGAGGCCAACATCAAGGAAGATACGTGTATTCTCAACAGACGTACATTTGCAACACCATTTCAAGTTAATACCGTTAATGACAACTTAAATGCTGCTGCTGTGTATTAATACTTTTCAAAACCATTAAATGCTGAAAATCACTGCTGAAATCACGTTCGGGTTTCTTGACAAAACAGTGAGCATGTGTGTACATATCACTGTCAAGGGATGATGACATATACCTGGTGTTTGCCTCCTCCACCGGTGGCACCCATCGTAAACACACGCAAAGCCAGGTCAAATGTTCACAAGAAAAAGGTACACATGATACAAGTAAAATAGTTAATTGCATTAGACATTTTAAAATTCGGCAATTTTTTAAATGTGATCTACATGTGTACCATGAAACGTTTTGATGGTTTTACTGAAACCTTGAATAGAGAATTCTAACACATCATGAGCATGATGGTCTTGTTGACGTTCTTTCAAATCTTTGTAAAACTGGGCAGCCTTGGGTGTAACTCAAACGTTATGAAATATAGCTACCGCAGGCAGGAATTGCCCTCCGACCTGCAGCCCCCTTATGCTGGTACTGGTGGAGAGTCGGACTCCCAATATCCATTGTCGGACCAGTTCAGTGGGTCATAGGACTACGTGCTGCCAGACGAATTTGGACTTGGTTATCGTGGTCATTGATCTTCAAGGTCTTGGATGATCCTCTACTTCAACAGCAGCCACGTGCTCTTCGTGCATGCCAATAACTTGCTACTGTGTATTCTGTTGTCTTTACATCAGTTCAGAAACCTGCCGAGCACATACTGCAGTCAGGAAATGTATACCCAATGTGCCCTAGCGCCTTCGCAGCACGTGAACGTGCGACCCATAGCTTTTGAGATCACGTGATCGCCTGTTTAGACCAATACATTTTTGTATTGCCCATGTAGTCGAGCGGTGCTTAACCAATGCTCACGTGTAACGAATCACTAGCAGTTCCAATCTGCAATTCTAAAAAACTGTTTTCAAACAAGATTTTTCTCTTAATGTTAACAAATCAATGTCACTATTCTATGATAATATATTAATCAACAGATGGTAAGCTGGACTATCCCAAGAAATCTCCACCACAAAGCATTGACCATCGAAAGAAACTGAACAACAACCCACTTCATGATGCATGTAGAAAGGGGGACCTGGAGCAAGTAAGACGCATCCTGGCCCACAATGTGACTGACGTCGACAGCAGAAGTAAAGAGAAAGGGTGGACACCACTCATGGTGGCAGCATGGAAGGGACACGGGGTGATCATTGACTTTCTTATAAGACAAGGAGCTAATGCTTCACTATTGGATTATTATGGTTACAACATCCTGCACTGGGCCTGCACAGGGGGCATGTGGACATGGTGGAACATGTACTCAAACAATACAATGTCTATATCAACAGTAGAACAAAGCCCGGAACAACTCCACTGATGAAGACTGTATTTAATGGACACAGAAACGTGTTTCAATTTCTTGTACGTTTGGGAGCTAATGTATCACTGGTGGATGACGACGGTGACAACATACTTCATTTGGCCATACTTGGGAACAACATCAACATGGTAAAGCACATCCTTTCCCGGAACATAGTGAATATTAACAGTCGTGGAAGGCACGGAAGGACACCGTTGATGAGAGCAGCGTATCATGGACACAGAAGAATGGTGGATCTACTTGTGAGTAAAGGTTGTCGAATTTCCTCTGTGGATAACAGTGGTAAAACCATACTACACATGGCCTCCTTGACGTCTGAGGATGTTGAAGCACATCCTGTCACTGAACATGACTAACATAAACGCCAGGGACAACGACAGGAACACAGCAGCCATGACAGCAATGAGTTCAGGACACTGTGCAGTGTATGACTTCCTGGTGTTACGGGGCTGTCCAGCGACATAAGTGTACCCGCGAACTGGTATATACCTTAATATGAACAGTGACTCATTGTTAAATTGTCATCTTTAAACTAATTGGGGTTCTTTGGGTTCATTTTGGGTAATCAAGGTATTGTGGGGTTTTGTTACATATTATAGTATACTCTTCTAAGAAAAGTAGGGGAAACTGAACTGAATACCACTCGGTCCGATATTCTGTCACCTGATTACTATCAACACAAAGCATTTCAACCCTTATTCCGTGAACAATAAACACTCCTTGAATTTTGTCTTCTTTCCTTACATCGAGCTACCGTCAGAGGGAAAAAATCTTGTGATCAGTGGTGGTCTTGGAAAAATGCCATGGTAGTGGGTGCAACAGCAAACTCAGGATTCTCCACCATCCGTTCGAGATCATACGTTTATTTCCCTCAGACGGGAGTTCAACTGGACGGCGTCCTAACATTCTTTATCTCCTATAGATCTCACTTCCCTCATAATTTATTGTCATAGTTAAAAAAATGCACCTGCTAGATAGTATTCAAACCTGCATGGTTTCCGTATGCACTTACCATATCCTTTCCTTTATATATGTGATTGCATTGCTCTGTATACACCCGAAATGCAAGTGGCCAATTGCAATACCAATTGCAATACCCGTCAAAACATATTACCGTCACCTTAATGATTAACGATGGACTTTTACTTGTTTCAGTTCGTTGAAATATGAATCGGAAAACCGACAGGCAAACTGTTTGAATCCACGTAGAGTTTACACATTGGTTTTTTTCGAGTTACAACGCCCTGTGAATCTGGTCATTCAGTCTAAGATACTAAAAATCAAATGGCAATGCAGAGGCCAGAGTATAAATTAAAATTCCACTTAAGAGTTGCCTTCCTTGGTTGTTGAGAAACATAGCAGGCGTGAAAGATGTGACACTTTATTAAAGGTTTCCTGTATCTATTTGTGACAGTCATGAAGACTTGCAACTTATCTGCTTACCAAACACTGATGTGATACCTGTCTGCAAACCACAAATTATTCCATTAAGTTCAACAGTCTCCACGTTAACACTGATTAGATAAGGTTTTATTGTGGTTCCACAAAGATTTCGCGAATGAGCGAGGAGTTACCACAAAATTCCTGTGGCTATTCATCGGTAAAAATCTCTTATGTATTAAAAACACTTTATGAAAGGTAACTTCTTCCCGAACAGCGGATTGTCAGTATCCATTTATAAGTTTGCCCAGTGTATCTGGTCGCACTAGAAGAGAAAAACACACACCTGAACGATCCATTGCCTTTGATACAGCATCTGTATCAATGAACCCAATCGATTTTACAGTAACCCTGAAAAAAGGTCAGATGTAGGCAGGAGAACATCAGTTGAGTGAGTATGGTTTTACACCGCTTTTAACAATATTCCAGCAATATCACGGCGGGGGACACCAGAAATGGGCACCCACACTGACAACCCACCTGAACCAAGTGACAGTGAGTGACTGATTGACTGAGTTTGGTTTTAGGCCGCTTTTAGCAATATTCCAGCAATATCATGGCCGGGGACACCAGAAATGGGCGCCCACACTGACAACCCACCTGAACCAAGTGACAGTGTGTGCAACAACTACTTACCTGTGAAGATTCGGGTCAGACTTGATCTTCAGTAACCCATGCTTGTCCCAAGAGGCTACTAACGGGATCGGGTGGTCAGGCTCTCTGGCTTGGTTGACACATGTCATCGGTTCCCAATTGCGTATATCTATGTTCATACTGTTGATCACTGGATTGTTTGGTGCAAACTCTATTATTTACAGAAAGCTGCCATATAGTTGGAATATTGCTGAGTGCAGCATAAACTAAACTCACTCACAACTACTGATGAAGTGACTCACTCACCAGCAAACTGGATCTTTCACATCACAATGTTTGGTGTTTAATGACACTCTAAACAATATCCCAGCTATATGAGGTCATTCTCTAAATAAGCCAATATGATATCACGAGCAGCCATCCACACAATTGAGATGATGACAGGTAGCCTTCTTCCCTGACCATCCAATCTAGTTGGTCACCTTATGGCAAGCATGGGATGACAAGGACCTTATGTTTATAATAATAATCACTGCTTAGAAAAATAAATCGTGACAATAATTCATAACAGATGTGTCACATGGCAGCAGATCTTGTAATCCCTTGTGTTTAAGCGCACACTGCCAATGTATGTGTAACTTGCATGACAAGGCAGTTGACAGTTACTCTTTTAGTCATTTTAAAACAAAAATCAATCAGCAGAAGGAATATTTAGAGTTTTATTGTTCAAATGTTGGTATTTGATCTGTCCTAGTAGCAACAATATGTTCATCTGCATCATGAGTATATACAATATATACAGTTAAAATAATCAGACAGTTCCTTTGCACTTTATCACTGTAGGAGGCTGAGCATGTAATATAGAAGCATGATTGATTGTGTACACAGGAGAATGCTGCAGGTCCTGCTCAGCACTGAAGCTTGGAAAAGTGTATCAATAATAAGTTTAGAGCTCTTTCTAAAAGATAACAGTTGAATTCAGGTTACAATTCTCAATGACCAGTCACAATCTTTTGTAAATACCTAGCAGAGCACATGGCAGCCCTGACTTTGTTAAATACCTAGCAGAGCACATGGCCGCCCTGACTTTGTTAAATACCTAGCAGAGCACATGGCCGCCCTGACTTTGTTAAATACCTAGCAGAGCACATGGCCGCCCTGACTTTGTTAAATACCTAGCAGAGCACATGGCAGCCCTGACTTTGTTAAATACCTAGCAGAGCACATGGCAGCCTGACTTTGTTAAATACCTAGCAGAGCACATGGCGCCCTGACTTTGTTAAATACCTAGCAGAGCACATGGCACTGGACTTTGTTAAATACCTAGCAGAGCACATGGCACGCCCTGACTTTGTTAAATACCTAGCAGAGCACATGGCCCCTGACTTTGTTAAATACCTAGCAGAGCACATGGCCGCCCAGACTTTGTTAAATACCTAGCAGAGCACATGGCCGCCCTGACTTTGTTAAATACCTAGCAGAGCACATGGCCGCCCTGACTTTGTTAAATACCTAGCAGAGCACATGGCAGCCCTGACTTTGTTAAATACCTAGCAGAGCACATGGCCGCCCTGACTTTGTTAAATACCTAGCAGAGCACATGGCCGCCCTGACTTTGTTAAATACCTAGCAGAGCACATGGTCGCCCTGACTTTGTTAAATACCTAGCAGAGCACATGGCCGCCCTGACTTTGTTAAATACCTAGCAGAGCACATGGCCGCCCTGACTTGATTGCCATTCTCTTGATTGCCTGTTTCGAGATTATTCACAACATAAATAATAAAACAACATACACTCCCTCACTCTAATGAATTGCTGAAGTAGTGAAACTATACCGTTTCAGTGATGTTTTCAGGTTTAATGATATAAGCGACGTTCATATCACTGAACAGAGTAGAACTGATGGTCTGGCAACCACCCAGGACAACACTGATTGTCCAACCCAAAAGTGATATTGGGCACCTGTTCAGAATTAGCCTGATGGTCAGATCAACCATGTCAGGAACACACCAGATGTAAATCAACAGCATCAGATCTCCTCTGCAAAATGCTCTGTCATCTAAATGTTTAGTTCATTGAAGCAACTTTCACTGACAGAGATGAGTGGTAACTGATGGACATACTGGTCTGCATGGGTCAGACAAGTTCACAGGACACCAGGAGAGACTGTTGATAATGACATGGTTGCTGGCGGTTGATGAACATACTGTTCTGCTGGAGAGAGTGAAAGTCAGACAGTCATGGTGCTGCTTGATGGACATACTCTTGTGTAGTCAAATCGAGAGTCAGACAACTTCACAGATCAGTGACCGCAGTCATGGAGGTTGATGCACATACTGTTCTGTAGAGGAAACGAGGGTCAGACAACTTCACAGATAAGTGACTGCAGTCATGGTGCTTGATGGCTGTAGTGTTTTTAGGAGGAAGCATGGGTCAGACAACTTCACAGGTCAGTGACTGCAGTCATGGTGGTTGACGGCTGTAGTGTTTTTAGGAGGAAGCATGGGTCAGACAACTTCACAGGACACCAGGAGAGACTGCAGCGCCTTGGCGTACGCTGAAACATGAGAGGATTTAACATGGTGGGCATGCAGAGATTTGTTCTATGTGACATAGAGAGGGTGTGTGAGTGTCTAATGTTTCTTCCTGACTACATACCCCTATTGTGTGGCACTGGGATTCTATAGCCTCAAGGTTTTCAATTTAACAGCACTCAATCCTGTACCATACCATTATTTAATGAGTCTTCAATACCAATTACCCACATATTTTCACAAACAGCAAAACCATTGACTAATTGCAAAGGTAAATCTTCATCTTTCATTGCCAAAAATGAAATTTTTAGAGTAAAATTAATATTTTTATACTTATCCTGACTCATGTTTATTTGCTTGTCTTCTTCTTCTGGCGAACCTAGTGGAACACTTGTATCTCCCAATTGAAGTTCCCTTCAATAAAAAATCACTCATTAGTACTGACCACGAGTTACCTCCCTTCCACAAGCGCGGGAACGAGGGCGCCACCTGAACCCATGTGCCTCACTCTCTCCTCATATACTGAGCCCAACAAATGAATTTCCAGGGAAATCCAAAGTGTTAAGTGGGGAGGACGGGAGGGCTTACCTCATGAGTCAGGATAAGTATAAAAATAGTAATTTTACTCTAAAAATTTCATATTTTTCCTTATCCTGACTCATGTTTATTTGCTTGTAGAATCCTACGGAATAGGAGGTGGGATTATAAATACTTTGGATTTTACTAATTAGTGATTTGAACTGAGATAATTGTAATAACCCTAAGGGAACTTCATGAAGGCACTGAACTGAATTCCTGCTGTTAACTTATCAGTTGCCATAGAAGGGTCATTACAATTTACTGAATATAATAAAAGTATATAGAACATTAATTAAGCTAAAGCTATTAATGTGATAGTATAAACTGTTGATAGTTTATAATGAATACTTTTATAGAACCAAAGTAGTAAGCTTACAATATGCATATATGTAAGTTATAACAGAATTGTGCTTAAGGTATAATGATACTTTAAGCTGTATAATAGTAACCAACTACTGAGAGTTTGTTAACTAATACATGTTATGAAATGAACATATGACTGAGCTTAAGAATTGAAACTTAAGCTGAACATATATATATAATAGTAGAACTCCTAAGAGTTGTAGGCATATATATAGTATGATTATAGAACTGTGCTTAAGATATAATTAACTTAAGCAACCTAAATAGCCAAAACAACTCCGTAGAGTTTGTTAGCTATTACATTTTATAATGTAACCATAATGCTTAAAATATGATGAAACTTAAGCTAAGTATATGATAGTAAAAACTCTTTAGAGTTTGTTAGCTAATATACTTATATGATATAAACACGGTACTGAGCTTTAAGATATGAATAAACTTAAGCTACATATATAATAGCAAAAACTCCGTAGAGTTTGTTAGCTAATACATGTTATAATGTAACCATAATGCTTAAGATATGATGAAACTTAAGCTACATATATAATAGCAAAAAAAACTCCGTAGAGTTTGTTAGCTAATATATTTTTATGATATGAGTATAGTACTATGTTTAAGATATAATGAACTTAAGCTACATATATAATAGCAAAAACAAACTCTGTAGAGTTTGTTAGCTAATACATTTATAATGTAACCATAGTACTGAGCTTAAGATATGATTAACTTAAGCTAAATATATAATAACAAACTCCGTATAGTTGTTAGCTTATATATTGTATGATATAATAACCATAGTACTGAGCTTAAGATAATAAAAGAACTTAAGCAAAATATATATAGCATGTAGCTATTTAGTACTGTTATAAGATAAGTAAAAATCTGTAAGATTGACTTATCTTCTCCGAGAACTGTCAACTGTTGTCGCGAGGACCATGGGACCCGAATTGGTGGCTACCTGAGGCGTCCTCGGTGGTGATATCTCTCAGATAGTGGTTGGCAAACACCATATCGGATCTCCAGAAATAACCCTCCATATTTCAATAGCATTGTATATGTTAGCTCTAATATCATGAGGATTAGAAGCTCATGGAGGGTCGATCCTGCAGTCTTGTAGGCACGTAGTATGACAGTTCTGATCCAAAGGAGATAGTATTGAGACTTCCGTCTGCGTAGCTTGATAGAGGAAATAATCCCTTGCATTTTCCCTCCTGTTTGGCTCGGTGGAGATATATTTTCAGTGCTCTTACTGGCCATCGTGATAGATTCATCGTATCATGGGGTCCAAGTATATCATCAAAGCGTGTTCATAAACCTCACTTGTGAGGTGTTGGAGCACTATATTCAGATCCCAAGTTGGAGCGTGAAACTTACGTTTTAATCCTCCAATCAGAAAGCTCAAGTAGCAAAGGCGGTAACTGGGTTAGAACTTGGCCCGTTCTCAGTTATGATAGAGCTATTGCTGCAAGATAGGTGGACAAGTTGAGCCTTATAAAATCTTAGTCTGACGTAGATAACATAAGTAGTCCGCCACTTGAGGATGAGTAGCATATCTAGCTGTAAATCCTTCCTTTGCAGCATAATTGACAACACTGTGCCATTTGTCATCGTATAAGTTGCCAGTTGAGTTACGCAGGGCAAGTTAGACTGCTTTGCCGCTCTGGCTGAATAACTTGTTATTCAGACACGCCTTGATACAATCCATACGTGAAGTTGGAATATATCTGGCTTTCCGTGCGCTTGTTTGGTGTGCGGATGTATTAACAGATTCGAGCACTCTGTAAGGTGTAGTATTGGTTGTCCGATTTCTTGAATAAGAGTTGGAAACCACTTCCTCGCTGGTCAGTAGGCCCGTGACCAAAATCAGATGGAGGCTCTGCTTTGGACTGATTTAGAGTAAACTTGTGAGATTAACGCTGGTGGCGGAAAAGTGTACGCGTTGAGACCTTCCCACGATATGCTTAGTGCGTCTGTTGCCAATGCTAGTGGGTCTGGAACTGGCGATACGAATGTTGTCAGTTGTTTGTTGAATCGAATGGTAAATAGGTCTATTAGTGTAGTTCCTATTTCCTTGATAATTTGAGTGAATATCTCTGTATGGAGCATTCATTCTGTCGGCGATGGTGGTGTGTGGGCGAGAGAGAGAGCGTCTGCTATCACATTCTTTGCTCCTGGAATGTGATATGCTCTGACATGTATGTTGAGATTGTTGATTAAATCGAACAATTGAAAACAGAGTCGATATGTTCGGGGACCTGGTTGAGCTTAGTTTGTTCACATAAAACGCCACTGTCGAATTGACTGTGTGAATCATCCACTGGGTATACTGTAGTAAGTTGCTCCAGTGTATTAAGGCGTTTATTACTGCTTGCATCTCTAGCAGATTTATGTGTAATTGCTCTCTTGATTGCTCATAGCCCTGATGCCGTCCTGTTGGCAAGATGGGCTCCCCAACCTTATAGTGACACATCTACGAGAAAGTGTTATCGATTCCAGCTCTATTAACGAGGCAGCCTATTCAAACATTCGATCTCTTGGTGCATCATAGTAGATGAGGTTTGACCCTGAACCGATGATTGAGCGGTAGAGATTAGTCTAGATGCGGTTGTTGATGACTTGTAGCGGATGTAATTGTAGTCTGCCTCTGTCTGTCATGTCTTGAGCTGAGCTGAAGTGCGTAACCCCAACAGACTCTGTCACTGTCGTAGTGGTAGCGGAGATAGTAAGGCTTGTGGAAATGACTGTTGGATCTTGATCCATGGTCCTCCGGTACAATTATAAGATTCTGCGCCATTACAAATCAAAAACCTAGAATAGTAGATCTTGCGAAGGTTCTAGGTCCAACTTAAGTAGGTTTACTAACCATCTAGTTGTGTTAGTAGCTTGATGATGAATTCAAGTGTAGTCTGAGACGCTATGGATTTGGATCCATTTGTATCCCGTCGTCGAGGTAACTTAAACTCGAAGTGCTTGGCGATGTAGATGCATAACCAGGGGTGACTGCCATCGTTGAACTTATGTAAAAAATCGTCTGACTGCCGTGTCCTCGTCCTTACTTGACAGGGAGGTCTCTAACCTCAAGAAGGCAGCCCAATCATGAAGGTTTAGATTAGCTGGACTGTAAGGAGGCTTGCTCGTTCACTGATATTTTGTTGTCACTTGCAACCTATGTGTTGAACTGTGAACTATGATGCGACCTCTGCGTGAGGCGTTGTCCATCTCTGTCCAATCAGAACAAGGCATTTTGATTCTGTAGAGTACCAGCTGTGGCGTCACCGGTGTATCAGGAAAGGAACCTTGTATAATATAGTGCCGTCGTTGATATTAGAACAATCGTCGGTCTTCACCGTAACTTCCCCGGTTACCCGAGTGACCACGTGTTTCGAGGGTTGATGGTAAACGCTTGAAAACCTCCGGTAAAAATACCTCGCTCTGTAATATTAATGCTGGATAAGTTATTTTCCAGGCTGTCGTGAAAGTAACTTCAGTCTTGAAGATAATTCCGACTTCCTTATATAAGGTTCAATAACCTTGCAAGTTGTCAGCTTGTAGACTGTTAAAGCTGAACTTGTTGTACATATTACTTCTGAGGAAATGGTTGGCGATTATGAGTTTTACTTCGCCGTAACAAGACTGCTGTTCAATTTCGTTTTGAATTGTCTGCAGATCTGCGTAATGGTCGCATGTAGATAATTGTATCGTAGTAGGTAGTCGGCGAAGATCCCTAATTAGGCTCTTAGTCCGTTGATAAATTAATACAGCGGCGTTGTGTGTTGTAAATAGCCTGTGCAATTGTCTTCGCGTAGGCTTGTAGGCGGACATATGGCTTACAGTTGATAAGCAACTCATGTGATGTCTTGAACGGACTGGCGAGTGGCTATATATGACGAAAGTGGCTAGTATATGGAGACCTTGGAGGAGACTTCCTCGTGACGCCGGGGACTTAGCGAAGATCTCGAAATAGCGCTTCTAGATCTTCTGGGTGAAATAGACTTGGAGCCACTTAGCCTTCGCGACCTTCGCGAAAGTATCGAGTCAGAGTCCGATCAATATATGAGCGCTTGCTTCACGAACGACCTCTGTGTTCTACAGGGTGTGGGCTCGGCGAAGCGCTCCTTCTCCGCGATGTCCCTCTCAACTGGTGAGGCTGTAGCTCCTTCGCGGAGGCGGCCTGGGACTTCCTAGCGAAGTGTCTAGAGTCGGATCTTAATGATACCATCGTCTTCCTCTGACGTATGGTCGTATGTCGGAGACCTCGATCTGTAAGAAGATCTATGTGAGGACTGAGGAGAACGGACTGACGATTGGCTAGTGTATGTAGACCTTGGAGAAGACATCCTTCGCGGAAACTGTGGGCTTCGAGAACGGTGATGGCTTCGCCGACGCTCTGGGCTTCTCGAACTTTGAGGGCTGCGCGAACGTCTTCTAGGCGTTGAAGAACCACTTAGCCTTCGCGTCTTGCGCGAATGTCTGGAGTCAGTGTCCCGATCCGACATATGAGTGCTTGCTGCGAACACCCTTCCGTACATGACAAGGTGCGTGCTGGCGAAAGCACCTCCTTCTCCCATGAAGCCTCTTGCAAAGGTCAGACTCTAGCTCCTTCTCTGAGGCGCCTGGGATACCTTATGCAAAGAGCTCACTCAGGCAGGGTTGCCCTTCGCGGAGGCGCGTCTATGGGCTCAGGGGCCCTAGGCGAAGTCAAGGCGGGCTCTGGGGCCCTGTATGACTTAGTATGGGGTGGGCTCTGGGGCCCGTGGCTCTGAGGCCTCTGTAAGCCGTAACGGTCTTCCATCAGCCTCATGATTTGGTTGACCAGGTCGTCTGGGATGGTCTGCGCTGGCGTTGAGGGTGTCCTCTCTGTGATAGTGACGGGACCCACAGTTATAATCTCCGGCGTCAACGTAGGCATCTCTGATTGCATGTTGATCTGCGCTGAAGTGACGGTAGCCGTACTGGTCACTTCTTATGACATACATCTGGAATGATAAACGAAATGTCATCATCATATAAACATAATTCTGAATATCAGAAGCAAAGTTTTTGGTTTTTTTGTTTTGTTTTTTTAGTAGTCTTCGTGGATTTCCCTTCGACGAGGCTGTAGACCTGGGGGCTCGGAGCATACGTTGAGACGACGTGGAAGTTCTTCTAGTTTTATACTGTGATGAAGGAGCGTCCTGGGAAGCAGGTCGCTTCTAGATATAGCGGACTCGTCCCACGCTTATCCCCGAAGGAAACTCAGGATATATCTGACTCGATCTATTAGCCATGACTGAAGATTGTTTCGAGATTTATCTGCCTTCCGTCTCAAAAGCGGAACATAAATATTTATCAAAAGGCAGAAATTGGTAAATTAATATATAATTTACAACGAGAAACAATAGAACATGGAGTAATGCAACTAGGGCATTTTAAATGTGGATCGGTAGCAGAGTAACGTAATTTACAAACAGTGCAGATTTTTATTAACGCAAACTGCTGAGCAACACGGCGAACCGTGAATCAAGCAGCAGAAACACGAATAATTATCAATGCATGTTGAATAATGATACTAGTTACACCTCTATAGATGAATATAAGAGGTAACAAACTAAATATAAATAAAGGATATAGTGTGCAGGGAGACACAGGTGCTCTCACGTCTTGCTCACTGGGCGAAGAAGGAGAGAGTGAGGCACATGGGTTCAGGTGGCGCCCTCGTTCACGCGCTTGTGGAAGGGAGGTAACTCGTGGTCAGTACTAATGAGTGATTTTTTATTGAAGGGAACTTCAATTGGGAGATACAAGTGTTCCACTAGGTTCGCCAGAAGAAGAAGACAAGCAAATAAACATGAGTCAGGATAAGGAAAAATTTGTTCTTTCCACTTTCCTACACGGTTGCTCCTTTGCAGTGTTCTTAGCATACTGGTAGCATGCTTCCCTTTATTTGTGAAAATGAAGTCCAGTAACTATGGTATTGTAGTTATAGCATGATGTATCAGCTTGATGTGCAGCTAAGCCGTAAGTGATGCAAATTCCTCACATACAGCACTTTTGTGTAACTCACAAGCATGTGTAAGGGCAAATTGGGATTTCGAACCTATGATCATGCATACCCAAGGGAAGCAACTCTGCACAGTGCCTTAGATAACTGGGCCATGCATGACCTCAGCTCCTTAACTAATCTAGCTATACCAGACAACCACATTAGTTCTACAGTATATGTTGGTAGGTTTCTCCAGGAATAGAAATTACCCTGTCTGCTCGTCCAATACTGGTAAAATTCAGGATTAGTGACATTTCCTTTTACTATCAGGTAGATGGCAGCACTGTGGCTGATCATATGTGGGCACAAGGACTGACCTTTAGGGTTCTTATAGAAGAAACAGTTGTTGGCACAGGTGTCAGGGTTCGTGTCCCACAGCGAGTCGCCACAGCAACACAAGGGAGGTAACTGTACCCCTTTCTTCACTATCTTCTCACGGAGGTTATGGCGTAATGCCTCTACATATCTGAAATAGCAACACAGAAAAAATACACCTCCTGCCATAATCAAATGTCTTGCGAGAGACAACAAAAACATCTTGTCGATTTATTCCTGCACTCTCTATTGCTAGTTTCTGATTTTCAGTTAAACATGAAATAGGAAATCTATCCTTCGCATGTTGATCAACTAACTCCATGGTGGCTGCCATATTGGATCTAAGTCAATGTAACACATGTTCTGTATGGATAGAAAGAAGGGAGATAATCGCAAGTTTTTGCTGCTAGGGGATTTTATGAGAACCAGGAAATATGGCCATATTAGAACAGAGGTACATAGGAAGATATGACTTGAGTAACCTCTGTGGGAAGAGAATGTTGATGACAGTGTATTTCCCAATACCCCAATGTCAAGGTCATGTTCAGTCAGGTATTCCTACAAATGGTAATCATCAACTACTTGGATAACAACTATAAAATTAGACAACACATGACATATTTTTTACATTTGTATACCTATCCCGTACTTGCTTACTTCCAATCTTATTTCCAGTCATTACAGTGAGTTATGATTGCCATAGCACCGAGATCACTTTGATAGACAGGGCCCTTAATAGGTCATAAGCAGTCAGCGGTTTACCTCTCCATTTCCTTGTGTCTCCGCCGGGTGTGCTCATGTTGTTGCAAGGTGTCCCGGATGTGAGACTGCTCCAGCTGGTCCCGGAGGAATGCTTCATCCGATGTCTCCCCGGTCATCGGGTCTCGAGGCTGCACCAAGCGTAATGCCAACTCCTCCTCCTCCTGACGAGCCTCCTCCTTGTCTTGCTTCAGTCTGACAGACACAAACATACCCTAAGTAGTCACAGGTCGGATGGGCTCATACATAGTTAGACACAGATCAGGCAAGACTGACAGCATCACACACAAGTTAGAACAAGTCGTGAATAAACACTCACCACCTACCACATCCGAACAACTAAAATCATTTGTTAATGTTAATTACTCCGTCTGTCCAAAATCAGCTACATAGACAAGTACAATTACTTCTGAATCCGTTTCCGATGTTCCTGTCGACGAAGATTCTCCTTTACTTGCTCACGCTCCTGGTCCATGAAAAGTCGGCGGTAGAGAGCGGTCTGACTCCGCTGTCGGCGTCGGTTCTCTTCCATCGTCACCCCCGAGTAGATGTCAGGGACAGACACGACTGGGGCTGGGCGGTGCAGCTCTGTGCCTGTCATTGTTGGCACTGTAAGATATACATGCATGTGTGGGACAGGTTGTTATTGAATGTTTGTACACATATTCTCCACCATCATCACCCTGTGTAGATGTTGGGGACAGGGAGGATGGAGGCGGTGCAGCTCTGTGCCTGTCATTGGTGACACTGGGATTTATTGAGTCATTTATGCAAACAATTTAGCCTCATTAACCCAGTAGATCTTGCCTTGTTAACAGTGTCTCTAGCCGCTTTAACACTGCATCTAGCCATGTTAACAGTGTATTTAGCCTTGTTATTAAAGTGTATCCACCCTTTTCAACCGTGTCTCTAGCCGCTTTAACACTGCATCTAGCCATGTTAACAGTGTCTCTAGCCGCTTTAACACTGCGTATCTAGCCATGTTAACAGTATATTTAGCCTTGTTATTAAAGTGTATCCACCCTTTTCAACCGTGTCTCTAGCCGCTTTAACACTGCATCTAGCCATGTAAACAGTATATTTAGCCTTGTTATTAAAGTGTATCCACCCTTGTTAACAGTGTCTCTAGCCGCTTTAACACTGCATCTAGCCATGTTAACAGTATATTTAGCCTTGTTATTAAAGTGTATCCACCCTTGTTAACAGTGTCTCTAGCCGCTTTAACACTGCGTATCTAGCCATGTTTGCAGTGTATTTAGCCTTGTTATTAAAGTGTATCCACCCTTTTCAACCGTGTCTCTAGCCGCTTTAACACTGCGTATCTAGCCATGTTAACAGTATATTTAGCCTTGTTATTAAAGTGTATCCACCCTTTTCAACCGTGTCTCTAGCCGCTTTAACACTGCATATCTAGCCATGTTAACAGTGTATTTAGCTTAACAGTGTACCTAGCCTTGTTAACTATGTTTACAACAACCCAAGGGAGATAATTCTATGACAATCACCACTGCGTCGCTGGATCCTCTCTTGTCTTGTCTCTGCCTGTGGGGGTGAAAGATCGAAGTGTACACTCTTCATCTGTCGCCGCCATCGATTTTCACTTTCCTCCTCATTCTCATCTGACAGGAACAGTTTGGAGTTGAAATAAATAAATCTCAATTTAATAACAAAAAAAATAATGAAAAGTTCAGTCAACAGCTAATACAGAATTCACCAACCTACATCTTATCACCAATCCAGCACTAATCAAAACAGAAGAGTATGAAAGACTTTCATAACTTAATGACAATTCATCATTCCAGTATCAGACAAGAAGACAAAGTCATCAATATCCCCCTCAATGGCAAAATATTCTTCATGAAAATGTCTACGAGTTATGATTAAGTCAAATGTTTTGGTGAGTATATAGAAAAGTGGAAGGAGAGTACTGAAAGGTTTTTAAAGTTCTGCTCCAGATATGCAAAGATATTTTATTCAGAATTCCAAAACTACCAAAAGGCACCAGTACACCACCAGATGTATGTATGTACCAAGTTTGGTGAAAAAACATTGAACGGTTTTTTTTATAGAGTTCTGCTCCGGAAAAAGAGCACTATCACCAATTTCAATCTAAGTCACATTTGTTGCCATGGAAATGCCAAAAATATTTTCTTCAGAATTCCAAAACTACCAAAAGGCACCAGCACACCACCAGACCAATCTATGTGCCAAGTTTGGTGAAGAAACGTTGAACGGTTTTAGAGTTCTGCTCCGGAAAAAGAGCACTATCACCAATTTCAGTTTAAGTAAAACTTGTTGCCATGGAAACGCCAAAAATATTTAATTCAGAATACCAAAACTACCAAAAGGCACCATTACACCACCAGATCTATCCATGTGCCAAATTTGGTGAAGAAATATTGACTGGTTTTAAAGTTCTGCTCCAGAAAAGACAAATGTGCACAACGCACGGACGCACGGACGGGGATAAAAAAGTATAGTGTGTTTTTGAAATGTACAAAATTGTTTAGAACACTCTCAAGGACCAAGTCCATCTTCCCAATCCATCAGTGTTGGGGTCAGAACTTTTCAGCCACTCCAGGGCTGATGTCTTGGTAGTTCAAACACATTCATACCATGTGTGTACTTCTCTTCATCAACATCATCGTCTCTGTCCTCGGTGTCCTCAGTATTGCTGTTGTCACTGTCAAGGTCAAGGACATCTCCATCTCTCATGTGTCGAGATGATGGGTGCTACAATGTAGAGGGTAGATCACATACAACGCTCCGACCCATTTTCCGAGTTTCTATCACCCTATGTCTGAACCACATCTGTACCCACACACTGAATCACATCTCTACCCATACACACTGAATCATATCTCTACCCTCAGACACTGAATCACATCTCTACCCATACACACTGAATCACATCTCTACCCACACACACTGAATCACATCTCTACCCATACACACTGAATTACATCTCTACCCATACACACTGAATCATACCTCTACCCATACACACTGAATAGCATATCTACCCATACACACTGAATAGCATATCTACCCATACACATTGAATCATATCTCTACCCACACACACTGAATCAAATCTCTACCCACACACACTGAATCATATCTCTACCCACACACACTGAATCAAATCTCTACCCACACACACTGAATCTCATCTCTATCCACACACACTGAATCACATCTCTACCCACACACACTGAATTGGATATCTACCCATACACATTGAATCACATCTCTACCCATACACATTGAATCACATCTCTACCCACACACACTGAATCACATCTCTACACATACACACTAAATTACAGTCTCTACATATGCACTTCCTGACTCATTTATCTTTCTTGACACACAGACTCATGTGACCTTCCGCATACAAGATTCATACAAACGTACTTCAATCATATCACGGTACAACGACTTACATCTGAGGGAATATAACAAGAACTCACATCTCTTGTATGGGACACCCTCCACACACCTCCAGGCAGATCATCACTGATGAAGTTGTCCGTCAATATCTGTCTGCCCCCAAGCTTGCGCCTTGCCTCACTCGTGAACTCATGCACCTAAAACAACCACATACATCTGGGAACAAGAAGTCACTTAAAACACTGATCAAGGGGGATGGTCAGGCATACCTCTGCAGCGTTGAGACTAGGGGTGTAACGATGCATCGAATTATTCAATCCTCGATTGCAATTGTTGAGTCTCTGATAGCAATTAATTGATGGTAGAAACGAAAAACTATTGATGCATCGATAGTATGTGTGACTGTCGATAGTTTAGTACATGTAATTGACTTCCGTTGATAAATGCGCAGCGCAAAATACAGGAATTACCAGATTCGTTCTCTTTGATTTAGAGTTAGGTAAGAATTCCTTACGTACCCCCCACCTAATGTTTTTTTAAAAATACAAAGATATACAAGTAATGAAAAGTACCTTATAAAATAGGCGGGGGTACGTAAGGAACTCTTTCCTAGAGTAATCCGCCCCTGTTACCTCTCAAACAAACTTCATCTGGGTTTGAAATATCTTGTCAGTTATCTACTTCAACTTGTTAGTATTTCATATAAACTATACATTCCTTCGGGGAAATGACTTCAAATGAGACAATTCAAGGAGAGAAAAAACTATGGCAATAGTATTGCAATAGTTGGTCGCAATAGACTATCGCTATCGCAATAGTAACCTGCAATAGACTATTGCTATCGCAATAGTTGTTTCTCCCTCAATAGTGACCCCTAGTTGAGACATCATGGCTTGAAGCGATTTGGCATTTCTAAATTTGCAAATGACCGACTAGTGATATTCCAAGACATTTATTATTGATAGAAGCTGGATGTTCACAAGCACCTGTTCAAGTCTATTCTAAAGTAAACATGTATACATAGAGAGTGTCAACAACTATGAAATCAGGTACGTTGTACAACGTTAGGATACATAAACATGGACAAACTTTGCATAGGCTCAGACGGACTAAGTTAGATTGTATGAGCTATAGAGACATCAGTATGGAAGCACCCACCTGGTCTGTCTGGTCCGAGAAGGCGTGTGTCGTGGTTGACGGTTCACTGTGTGCCACGCCTCCTGCACAGAAATACTTACATTAGTCACCATCGCTGTAGACATTGTACATTAGTCACCAGTGTTATAGACATTGTACATTAGTCACCATCATTATAGACATTGTACATTAGTCACCATCATTATAGGCATTGTACATTAGTCACCATCATTATAGACATTGTACATTAGTCACCATCATTATAGGCATTGTACATTAGTCACCATCATTATAGGCATTGTACATTAGTCACCAGTGTTATAGGCATTGTACATTAGTCACCAGTGTTATAGGCATTGTACATTAGTCACCATCATTATAGACATTGTACATTAGTCACCATCATTATAGGCATTGTACATTAGTCACCATCATTATAGACATTGTACATTAGTCACCATCATTATAGACATTGTACATTAGTCACCATCATTATAGACATTGTACATTAGTCACCATCATTATAGGCATTGTACATTAGTCACCAGTGTTATAGGCATTGTACATTAGTCACCAGTGTTATAGGCATTGTACATTAGTCACCATCATTATAGACATTGTACATTAGTCACCATCATTATAGGCATTGTACATTAGTCACCATCATTATAGGCATTGTACATTAGTCACCAGTGTTATAGGCATTGTACATTAGTCACCATCATTATAGACATTGTACATTAGTCACCATCATTATAGACATTGTACATTAGTCACCATCATTATAGGCATTGTACATTAGTCACCAGTGTTATAGGCATTGTACATTAGTCACCAGTGTTATAGGCATTGTACATTAGTCACCATCATTATAGACATTGTACATTAGTCACCATCATTATAGGCATTGTACATTAGTCACCATCATTATAGGCATTGTACATTAGTCACCAGTGTTATAGGCATTGTACATTAGTCACCATCATTATAGACATTGTACATTAGTCACCAGTGTTATAGGCATTGTACATTAGTCACCAGTGTTATAGGCATTGTACATTAGTCACCATCATTATAGACATTGTACATTAGTCACCATCATTATAGGCATTGTACATTAGTCACCATCATTATAGGCATTGTACATTAGTCACCAGTGTTATAGGCATTGTACATTAGTCACCAGTGTTATAGGCATTGTACATTAGTCACCATCATTATAGACATTGTACATTAGTCACCATCATTATAGGCATTGTACATTAGTCACCATCATTATAGACATTGTACATTAGTCACCATCATTATAGACATTGAACATTAGTCACCAGTGTTATAGACATTGTACATTAGTCACCATCATTATAGGCATTGTACATTAGTCACCATCATTATAGACATTGTACATTAGTCACCATCATTATAGACATTGTACATTAGTCACCAGTGTTATAGACATTGTACATTAGTCACCATCATTATAGACATTGTACATTAGTCACCAGTGTTATAGACATTGTACATTAGTCACCATCATTATAGGCATTGTACATTAGTCACCAGTGTTATAGACATTGTACATTAGTCACCATCATTATAGACATTGTACATTAGTCACCAGTGTTATAGACATTGTACATTAGTCACCATCATTATAGACATTGTACATTAGTCACCATCATTATAGACATTGTACATTAGTCACCAGTGTTATAGACATTGTACATTAGTCACCATCATTATAGACATTGTACATTAGTCACCAGTGTTATAGATATTGTACATTAGTCACCATCATTATAGGCATTGTACATTAGTCACCATCATTATAGACATTGTACATTAGTCACCATCATTATAGACATTGAACATTAGTCACCAGTGTTATAGACATTGTACATTAGTCACCATCATTATAGACATTGTACATTAGTCACCATCATTATAGACATTGTACATTAGTCACCATCATTATAGTCATTGTACATTAGTCACCATTGTTATAGAAATTGTACATTAGTCACCATTGTTATAGAAATTATACATTAGTCACCATTGTTATAGACATTGTACATTAGTCACCAGTGTTATAGAAATTGTACATTAGTCACCATTGTTATAGACATTGTACATTAGTCACCATTGTTATAGACATTGTACATTAGTCACCATTGTTATAGACATTGTACATTAGTCACCATTGTTATAGACATTGTACATTAGTCACCATTGTTATAGACATTGTACATTAGTCACTATTGTTATAGACATTGTACATTAGTCACTATTGTTATAGACATTGTACATTAGTCACTAGTGTTATAGTGAGCGAGTGAGGTTAGTTTTACGCCACACTCAGCAATATTCCACACCAGTGTTATAGACATTGTATATTAGTCACCATTGTTATAGACATTAAACATTAGTCATCATCGTTATAGATGCCTTACATTAGCCATCAGTGTTATAAAGACATTGCACAGTAGCCATCAGTGTTATTGTACATGCAGTCCCTTCCATACCTTGTGTATTTGGTGTTGCTCTGGACTTAATGCTCAAGCCCTGGTGTGATCTCACTGAGCAGCTGTCTTTTCGGGCTGACAGACGCTGAGCTGATAATGTACTCTGCCTAACTATTAGCCGTTCTCGCTCAATCTGAAACAATCACACATAAATAACAGACCTAATCTCCAGATAGTACATCAACATTGCTCCAAATGTATTTGGCAACTCTTTATCTGTCAATCCATCACACTTACAGCGGTAACCATCGACTGTGCCTGCTGTTGTTTCTTTAGCCTATCTAGCTGCCGAACTCTTTTCTTCACCTCCTCCTGGAAGCGTCTCAGACGGTCCTCTTTCTCACGTTGCATTTGATACATCCGATTCTCCTCCTCCACCGCTGCTTCCTGCAACACCAGACACGTCTCATAGGACTACCATGGCCACATAATAGATTATTGAAAGAACGACATTACATGATAGTGATATTATTAGCTTCTTTTCTTCCTGTTATATTATTATTGAGTTAATGACTTATCTATCTATCAGCCAATACACAAAACAATGTGACATAAAGAGTTCATGCACACATTTGCTGGTACCTGACCTTTATACACACATGAAAGCCCCCAAACTTCAGATTATTTTGGATTGATCCTTTCTATTTATGTTACAATTTATTTGATTACTCAAAGGAAAATTAGGATACCCAATTGATATGAACACAATTGGGTACATAACTCAATGACCTAAAAAGTTATCTGTAGCTCTGTCACAGGATAACAGAGGTTCTGTGAAGTGGGGTCAGAGAAGAGATATGATTTCGGAAATATCCCGATTGTGGATTGTGCAGTTATTATATCGACTAAATAATGTTCAAAGGTGTTCAAATTCAAAAGGCACAAAGGTCAGCATTGTTTATTTATGGGTAAACATCTATCAAGCAGGAAGTATGGTAGTCTTCCTATTTTCCAAAAGACATCAAAACATGATCGAACTTGTTTAGAACTCGATGTGACACTACTAACTATTGCGTTGGGATGACTGTTGATTATCTGTTCAGTAGCTGGCTGAACCCAGGCACCGACGGGCCTGATTTCAACATTCCGATTTCCCATCACATCTGTGCTGATCACGGGCTTCATCATCGCTTTCATCCCAGCAGACGCAAATGTTTTTGTTTTCGCCGCCATTTTCTTGGAATGTTGTAGAAAAGTATACTTCCTATTCATACGAATAGGCGTTACAGTATAATTCTACATACTGGTAAGCACACTACATGTAGCATTGATAGTACACGTGCAGTACTAATTTTGTTATGTTTTGTGCAAAATAGTAACTTTACAAATTATGTTCAGTTAAAAATATATTATTGTTCGTTTTATTCTTAGCTACACCTTTACACAAACATGTAAGGGAGGCTACTCTACAAGACAATAGATCTAAACTTGAGTTTCAGCAGAGCGTGAAAGGGTAAGGCAGAAATAAATGTTCAATACAGTAAATAGTAGTTTATGGTTTCGATATAATAGTTGCACTGTCGCCCCCAAACTCTCCAGACTGACTACAGAGAGGAGGAGACCGACAAGCGTATTTGTTAGTACCAAATTCGCTTTGACGCTGCTTTCGGATTGTGATTCACAAAAGTACTGGTATCAAGATTTCTGTAGTACCGAGACTTCCCGTATTTAAGCCCTGGGCTTATTAACGGAAAGTGACCCCTCTCGTTAACAAATAAAAAAACAAAATGGGAAATGATTCTAAGTCACGATAAAATGGAATGAACTTGAAACACAGACGGAATAATACAGAACACCTGAACCATAAACAATTATTAAGGGACGCAAAGTTATAAACTTCTGAAACTTTCAGTTATAAAAAATTGTCTGTTTAAGTGTGCGTCACTGTGTTGAACCGGTCTCATACTCAAGTTCAAGCTGCTCGTCAAACCAGAGACCATATAGATAATAGATCTATTATATGATCTCTGGTCAAACGGAACCTTCCGGCCTTCATCATTCAATTTTCTCCAGATCAGACTGAAAGCCAAGTCTGATCTCTCTTGGGATTCCAAACCGATCTGTATAAGTGAAAACCTCTAACTGCACTCTAAACGTTATGTGTATGCTGACGTTTGCCACATGCTTCGCAAAGAGACGTCACGCTAAACAATAAAAATATAAATATTCATTTAGGCCCATGGGCCTTAATATTTAGTTTTTAAGCCCATGGGAGTAAATTCGAGTGGACTTGAATACAGGAAATCCTGGTATCTCCTCCGGTTCACCTTCGACTTCATCCTTCTTAATTGCATGAAATGTCACATCTTTTTAGTTTTTAAGCCCATGGGAGTAAATTCGTGTGGGCTTGGAATATCATGCCGTCATATGATTCAGTGGTACTTATGTTACCCTGGTATTTTCTAATGACATAATTTCTCACGAGCCACTCACCAAATCGCGCCACCTATCGATTGTTTACGTTCATCAGTCGATATATGTTCAGACTTTCATCAATTTGCGTTGCGTACGTACAGTCATCTACTATTAAAAACTAATGCAACTTTATGTCTAGTACGTAATGCACTTTTTGTGCGATCTTTACAAACATTTTCTATAAACTTATTCAGCTTCAAAATTTTCCAAACATTGCTCGTCTGCTAGCTGATGTCATCAATAAAAACAATCACGTGACCTAAGGGGGGTATCCCAGCTCTATTTTTTAAACTATGGAAGCCCGATAGGGTCAGCTCTTAAGTTGTTTTTTTTCACTTTTCATTTCACGTATCCCGTTGATCAACTCTACATATTTTATGAAATGGAAATTTATGCTGAAAAAATGTGACTATTGTGTTAATTCTACAAAATCGTTTACTGTATTACAATTTATCAACTTCGTTATTACTGAAAACCTATATTGACACTTCCGGATTGGCTGTTGACAACTTGTGAGATTGTGACATGCGCTATGCACCCGTAATTTGATCTGTAGGAAATACCACGTAAACATATGACGTCAACAGAGTTTGTGCACAATGGCCGCCTCTCGTCCGATACGGACAACAATGAACTTCAGAATGACAAAAGTGTTTTATTGACATTAAATGATACAAATGTATGTCGTCTAACACTATGTTATGTTTATCTGACTTGGCAATATGAGCGATCATATTCGTAGTTGTAAATTTCTTAATACCACGGAAACCCATTACGTGAGGGTACTGGAAATCCTGGTAGCTACTCCGGTTCACCTTGAACCTGATTCTTCTTAATTGCACGAAATGTCACATCTTTTACAAATAACATAAAATTGTGGTACTTAGAAACACAACCATAAGCATTTACAATGCCACGGCTTGTGATACCAAGGCATTATGAGTTATGAAGTTATAAAGAGAAATGTTTGCGAAATATATTTGTGTGTCATTTAGATTTACTTGATCTACATTGTGCTGCAACTGGGACTTTCAGTAAGGTAACTCAAATTAGTGCAAGCTGGATCAAATGTAACGAGGCATGTAAGAACCAGAATGATATCACATCAAACACTATGATGTCATAATGTCTTTACAAAGCAAGCAACCAACTTATACTGATCATCGAAAGACAGTGACAGGTCATTCAGATGAGTAACAATAAGCTTGTAATTGTCAATACAGGTTCCCGAATTCCGAAATGTTATGCCCCTGGTACTTCTATTTTTTACGACCCGTGAAGATCCGGGGTAGAATAGGTCTTCAGCAACCCATGTGCTTGCCATAAAAAGGCAACTATCTTGTCGTAAGAGGCGACTAACCGGATCGGGTGGTCAGTTTCGCTGACTTGGTTGACACATGTCATCGGTTCCCAATTGCGCAGATCGATGCTCATGCTGTTGATCACTGGATTGTCTGGTCCAGACTCGATTATTTACAGACCGCCGCCATATAGCTGGAATATTGCTGAGTGCAGCGTAAAACTAAACTCACTCACTCACTCTATTTTTTTACCCTGATCAGAGTCCAACATAAAGAATGTGATATCTTTGCTTGCACTCTTTGAATAGATGCACAATTAGTCTTTGATGACAACTATACTTGTTGCACACTCATACATAGGAGGATCTTTTCATCATGACATGAATGTTTCCTGGAAATATTTTATCCATGACCAGTGATCATTGTAAAACTGACACTAGGGTGTGCTTCAAGGCTGAAATATTCAAAATATGTTGTTGTCATTCATCTGGTTGGATATAAAAACACCAAGTTTGGTGTAATAACTCGGGTAGCATGTTATACTGATCTCAGAGCTAACATACTTGTACATTGCTATCATCAACTCATTCACCAAGAAAGTCTTTTCAAGCCATTGTGATAAAATATTTGCATGAATTTAGGCTACAGAACACGAATGGGAACATTACAGTGATTAAGAGTGATGTGATCAGTGATACATTAGTCCTGGCCTTTGATGCAAGACTGCAGCATTGGACAATATAGATGTTCATTTGATGTGCATTTAAACTGAATGAATTGTGTGGACTTTGCAACTGATACATCATTCACCTGTTCTTGCAGTTACAATGATAATTAGTTTACAAATGCTTATAAGTTTCAGGAAGTATCACATATCCCAGCATCCCAGTGACAGAGTCCATGAACATTCGTGGTCTCCAGAGATCAGGACTACTGAGCCCTGAAGCAGACGGAAAAAGTCAAAACACTGCACAGAGTGGTCTCCCCCTTCTCTTCACCCACTCAGGCCCAGCAGATCCCAAACATGCCGGTAGGTGGCACTGTGGCACTAGTTACAGCAGAGAGATGTAAAACCATAAATTATAATCCACTTTGTCAAATACACTACATATTTATAAGGCGTAATGCAATTTTTCTGCCTTACCTCAGATGGAATATATTAATATGGACAAAATAGCCTTGTTTAAGTTTGATACCTGTGTTTAAAATATTTGATGGACCTTAGAAAAAAATACTGACTAGGGATGAGGAATACCTCTTTCTGACTTGTATAATGTTCACTCTTCTCAGTTCTAGCTCCAAAGGATGAAATTTTATACAATCTAAATTAACTGGAGATTTGCTATATTTGCCGACTGGGCAGTCAGAAGGGAATCCAAATCCCTGTTCCATGATCATATGCAGACAGTATTACAAGAGTATAATCTTTATAACAAGAAAAAAATCTTTGTCCAGTAATCAAACAACTTTTTCATTGAGCAACCACTTTTTGAATTCCACGAATAATGAAAGTTATGAAAGCTTAGCCTTAAGGGGTTAATCTGAGACAGCTCTTATTCATCCGTGGTAGTTTCATTGTCAAAAAGACAACCAGAAAGATTTTTGAAGAACACACCAAGGAATGTGCCAAAGCTGAAATTTAAGGATGGACCAGGCCGTTTGCAAAATAGTTTCCAAATTTTGATAGGAAGTCGGGCTAACTATGCCTGAAAGTTACTAGCCCCCAAAATAGTTCACTAGCCCGAAATTTGAATGTAGAAACTATGCAAAAGATTACAAAAATAGATGAGAATAAGATATTGTCGGCATGACACAGTTTTCATCATTAGCTGCTAATATGATGAACATTTTTATCAGGTCATGATCTTGCATGATTTAAAACTGTATTATAACTTAACAAGTCAGAGAGAGAGATATATTTACAAAATGACCATATGTAAATTCACTAGCCAGTCGGGCCAGTGACGAGATTTACTGGCCCAACTGGATGTTTACTAGCCACAGGCTAGCAGGCCAGTGGCTATTTCCAGGGTTTGTTAGCATTTCAACCCAAGGACCCCCAAACTTTTACATTACAAGGTATGACAAGGACATCTTGAGTTGAATGGTTAATTTTCAACACTGATCAGGATGGATATGCTTGGACAAGGAACTATATCACTTACTGTTTGACCTCAATGATCTTTTGCTTGAACATACAAACAGTGTTTGCTTGAAAAATATATTAACTTTGCTGGTGGGTCACAATTTTGTCCTGTTGGTCATAGACATCAATACTTTCATCAGTATTTCCAGACAGAAGTCATCATGTAGCACTATTGTATAACTGTACTGTAGATACTCTCTTGTAGAAAAGAAAGGCAGAAATGAATGACTGTTTCACTTTCTAGAGTGTTCTATTTGCATGCTAATTTTTAGGTTTGTTTTGCAACAGTCCATTTCATCAAACCTGTCAAGCAGGTTGAGGGATAGTGGTCTTGTATACTCTGCCTTTGCAGGATCTGGAGATTGTTTGTTTCAAGGGCTGATTCTCTGACCTCACCCATCCAGTGCTCATGGTTTTCACCACAGTGATTAATGTCTTCAACAAGCTGACACTGACTTCCTCATTATACATACATTCCTTAATAACTCTGCCTTTTAATACCTTATAACTAACTGATGTAAGACTAGGCTTAAACTGAATGTTTGAGTGTCATTCAGGTCACAGCTAACACCATTTAGATATTTGCTGTCTCTGGTGTGATATGATGTACATGCTGATCTGTTTCTTCAGGGGTCAACTGCATATCCACTGTCAGGCATGTCGTTGGTGTCACAACTTGCATCACCCCCTGCAGCAGGGAGCCATGCAGCAGCTCTCCAACAGCTCAATCTACAAAGCACAGCAGGGTAGGTAACTCATTTAAATCCTTGGCAGGGGAGGCAACTCTTCAGTTCTTTGCAGGGCAGGTAACTCATTTAGCACTAATTGGGGTATATAACTCATTCCTCAGTACTAATTGATGCAGGTAACTCTTTCTGCACTCAACAGGGTAGATAACTAATTCAGCATTGGACAGGGTAGATAACTCATTCAGCACTCAGGGTAGATAACTCATTCAGCACTTAACAGGGTATATATCACATTCAGCACTCAGGGTATATATCTCATTCAGCACTTAACATGGTATATATCTCATTCAGCACTCAACAGGGTATATATCTCATTCAGCACTTAACATGGTATATAACTCATTCAGCACTTAACAGGGTATATATCTCATTCAGCACTTAACAGGGTAGATAACTCATTCAGCACTTAACATGGTATATATCTCATTCAGCACTTAACGTGGTATATATCTCATTCAGCACTCAACAGAGTATATATCACATTCAGCACTTAACAGGGTAGATAACTCATTCAGCACTTAACATGGTATAGATCACATTCAGCACTCAACATGGTATATATCTCATTCAGCACTCAACAGGGTATATATCTCATTCAGCACTTAACATGGTATATATCTCATTCAGCACTCAACAGGGTAGATAACTCATACAGCACTTAACAGGGTAGATAACTCATTCAGCACTCAACAGGGTAGATAACTCATTCAGCACTCAACAGGGTAGATAACTCATTCAGCACTCAACATGGTAGATAACTCATTTAGCACTCAACAAGATAGATAACTCATTCAGCACTTAACATGTTATATATCTGATACAGCACTAACAGGGTAGATAACTCATTCCAGCACTCAACAGGGTAGATAACTCATTCAGCATAGCGTGGTATATATCTCATACAACACTTAACATGGTATATATCTCATTCAGCACTTAACATGGTAGATAACTCATTCAGCACTCAACAAGATAGATTACTCATTCAGCACTTAACATGTTATATATCTCATACAGCACTTAACAGGGTAGATAACTCATTCAGCACTCAACAGGGTAGATAATCCGTTCAGCACTTAACGTGGTATATATCTCATGCACTCAACAGGGTATATATGTCATGCAGCACTCAGCAGGGTAGATAACTCATTCAGCACTTAACAGTGGTATATATCTCATTCAGCACTCAACAGGGTATATATGTCATGCAGCACTCCAGCAGGGTAGATAACTCATTCAGCACTCAACAGGGTATATATCTCATTCAGCACTTAACGGGTATATATATGTCATTCAGCACTCCAACAGGGTATATATAGCTCATGCAGCACTCAACAGGGTAGATAACTCATTCAGCACTCAACGAAGCGGGTAGTATGTCATTCCAGCACTCAACATATCAGGGCATGTCATGCAGCACTCAGCAGGGTAGATAACTCATTCAGCACTCAACAGGGTAGATAACTCCATTCAGCATTCAGCAGGGTAGATAACTCATTCAGCACTTTAACGGTATATACCTGCCACATTCAGCACTTAACAGGGTATATATCACATTCAGCACTCAGGGTATATATCTCATTCAGCACTTAACATGGTATATATCTCATTCAGCACTTAACAGGGTAGATAACTCATTCAGCACTCAACAAGATAGATAACTCATTCAGCACTTAACATGTTATATATCTCATACAGCACTTAACAGGGTAGATAACTCATTCAGCACTCAACAGGGTAGATAACTCATTCAGCACTTAACATGGTATATATCTCATACAGCACTTAAGATGGTATATATCTCATTCAGCACTTAACAGGGTAGATAACTCATTCAGCACTCAGCAGGGTATATATCTCATTCAGCACTTAACATGGTATATATCTCATTCAGCACTCAACAGAGTAGATAACTCATTCAGCACTTAACATGGTATATATCTCATACAGCACTTAAGATGGTATATATCTCATTCAGCACTTAACAGGGTAGATAACTCATTCAGCACTCAGCAGGGTATATATCTCATTCAGCACTTAACAGGGTATATATCTCATTCAGTACTCAACAGGGTATATAAGTCATGCAACACGTAGCAGGGTATATATCTCATTCAGCACTCAACAGGGTAGATAACTCATTCAGCACTTAACAGGGTAGATAACTCATTCAGCACTTAACAGGGTAGATAACTCATTCAGCACTCAACAGGGTAGATAACTCATTCAGCACTCAACAGGGTAGATAACTCATTCAGCACTTAACATGGTAGATAACTCATTCAGCTTTTAACAGGGTAGATAACTCATTCAGCACTTAACAGGGTAGATAACTCATTCAGCTTTTAACAGGGTATATATCTCATTCAGCACTTAACAGGGTAGATAACTCATTCAGCACTTAACAGGGTAGATTACTCATTCAGCTTTTAACAGGGTATATATCTCATTCAGCACTTAACAGGGTAGATAACTCATTCAGCATTTAACAGGGTAGATTACTCATTCAGCACTCAACAGGGTAGATAACCCATTCAGCACTTAACAGGGTAGATAACCCATTCAGCACTTAACATGCTATATACAGTACAACCAGAAATTATTGAGAATTTAAAGATTGTAATTTTTTTATGTATATTAAATGTGAATATTAGCAGAACATAACTCCAGATTCAAAGACAGGTGAACAGTTAGTATTTTGTCAAGTCACCATGGGCAGCAATGCAGACTTCAATGCGGCGGGGCATACTACAGATCAAAGAAGTTAGAAAGTCATGGTCTATGCTGTCCCAATATTGGACCACCTCTTCTTTCATTTCAGCAATATTTGTCGGATTTTTCTTATTGACACTTTCCTTCCTAAGTCTCCAAACATTTTCTATTGGATTTAGGTCAGGGCTATAGCTTGGCCAATCTAATAATGTCATATTTTGGGTCCGAAACCAGGCCTGTGAATGCTTTGAACGATGTTTTGGGTCGTTGTCCTGCTGGAAATGAAAAAATTTCCATAGAACACGTGAGCAGATGGAAGTAAATGTCCCTCGAGAATATCTGTGTACCGCTCACTGTTCACATTCCCTTCAAATACACAGAGGGACGTTGCCCCTAACACAGATATGCCACCCCACACATTAAATTTCGGACTGTACTTTGGGCGCTGATGCAAAGGTTTTTCAGTTTGTTTGGTCCAGAATTTCAGTGTATTAGGAAACAGCTACACAGAACTTTCATCTGAGAAAATCACATTGTCCCAGTTTAAATTTCTATGCTGTAAGCACAAGTTCAACCTTCGCTCCTTTTGTTCAGGTTTCATGATCGGTGATGGAATTTTCTGCCAACCCATTGCATGCAGCTCAGTTCTAATTGTCTCCTTACAGACAGCCACAATTCCTCTATCAATCATATCCAGCCTTAAGTTTTCTAAACTCCTTCGTTTGATTTTAGAAACAAGAATACCAAGCCGCCTCCTGTCACCGACAGTCAATTTTCTGGGCTTACCTGCGCCTCCCTAGTGCTCAATGCCATATCCATTTGCAATATTTTTCAAAACACGATAAACAGTGGACAAAGGGATGCCTGTTCTACTTGAAATCACTTTAGCTGATCTGATGTCCTTGTTATAATACTCTAACATCAACTTCCTCTTCTCTAAATCATCCATACTGAGGATCACTGAAAATGTCGTCTGGTAGCAAGTAAGCAAAGGGGGATAACTTTTCACAAACTAATGAAAAAGGATTAATGGAGTTGTCTCTCTTGAATGAAACCAAGCACTTGATAGCTAGTCAAGGTTGTTTATACTAGAAATCCAATTAATCATATTCCTATAATTCTCAATAATTTCTGGTCATACTATATCTCATTCAGCACTTAACAGGGTAGATAACTCATTCGATACTCAATGTAGTAAATATTCTCACAACTCACAAATGGTGCCAATGTCACCTTATGCTTAAAATGCTAAATAAATATGCCAATATGATTATTAAATCTGTGCAAACCCTGAAGGATCATCAGGGGTGATAGGGAAGCCTAATGGTTAAAGTGTCCGCTCGTCACGCTGAAGACCCGGGTTCGATTCCCCACATGGTAACCCATTTCTGGTGTCCCCTGCTGTGATATTGCTGGAATATTCTGAAAGCAGTGTAAAACCATACTCACTCACTCACTCACTCAGGTTTTGGTTTTTGGTTTGGTTTGTTGTTTTACAACTCATTCATCAATATTCCAGCTATATGGCCAGTGTGCTACATAGCCACTGGCCCGACTGGCTAGTGAATTTTCATGGAGTCATTTTGTAGATGAATCATTCTCTCTGACTTGTTAAGTTATAACACACTTTTAAAGCATGCAAGATTATGGCCTGATAAAAATGATCATCATATTAGCAGTTTGATGATGAAACCCCTGCCTACATTCAAATTTCGAACTAGTGAATTATTCTGTGGTCTAGTATCTTCCAGGCATAGCTAGCCCAACTGGCTTGCATTATTTGTAAACTATTTCGCACGCTGTATATGGTGGCAGCGTGTAAATAATTTAGTCTGCACCAGACAATCAAGTGATCAACAGCATGAGCATCAATCTATGCAATTGGGATACAATGACGTGTCAACCGAATCATCGAGCCTGACCACCTGATCCTGTTAGTCGCCTCTTAAGACAAGCATGGGTTACTGAAGACCAATTAGGGATCAAGAATGCTATTTCTTTGTTCTGACAATCATCACAGGTAGCTAAATCATTAAAGGGCTGCCTCATGCAGAAGATGCAAGTTTGATTCCTTTAACAGGTAAACATGAGAATACCATCTCTTGTGTTCACTACTATAATGTTCCTAAAATATTTCAATTTATAGATTATCCCCACAGCATATGCTTGTCTTATGTTTCCAAAGTAATTGCTGATGGTAAAGAGGAGACACTGCAGGTCAGTTGTCTGATTGCAGAGTCCAGCCAGGTCAGAGTTTGTTGAGCAGTTTCCCCAAGGCAAACCCTGCAAGGAATTTAGCTGGCAGGTTTGGTGTGAGGAGTTCAGCTGCCCGGGCGACTCACCCCCAGGATTACTACTACCGGAAGTGGCGACGCCTCAAGAAGCTCATCAAGGACACTGTGTTTGTAAGTTACCTATCTCATCTCGTGTCAGTGTCGGGCGTTCAACTTTACATTGAACCAATATTACAGTAGGCTAGTAAGGGTTCCATTGTGCCTTCCTTCTGTAAATCATCTGGGAATTCTTTATTGGCTTTTCTTCACAATTACTGTCAGTCGTTATAAGTTTTTTGTGTAAATAGTTGCCATTTGAGTGAAATGAGGACAATAAATGAAAACTTTGCTTTTTCTAACCTCAAATAACCAATCAAAGGGGAACAAATAAAAGGGCAGATTTCTATTTGTAAAAAATATCTGGGAAATTGCATTCTTTTCACAGAAAAAAACTTTCAGTAAATATGATTTTGTTATCATAAGCAGCAATTTTAGATTCCGCGCAGAGTCCAGTCAAGAAGCAATAATCACTATATTTTGCTGACATTGTAGATCAACGGGTCCGTGTGTGACGAGGTGATCCGCATAGAAGAGAAGCTGGCCCGGTCCAAGGAGGAGAGGAGGTAGGTATGCTGTCTGTGGGGTTGTGTCAGGGTGAGGTGAGGGGATATGTCAGCTGTCTGTGGGGTTGTGTCAGGGTGAGGAGAGGGGATATGTCAGCTGTCTGTGGGGTTGTGTCAGGGTGAGGTGAGGGGATATGTCAGCTGTGTGTGGGGTTGTGTCAGGGTGAGGAGAGGGGATATGTCAACTGTCTGTGGGGTTGTGTCAGGATGAGGAGAGGGGATATGTCTGCTGTCTGTGGGGTTGTGTCAGGGTGGTGAGGAGAGGGATATATCAACTGTCTGTGGGGTTGTGTCAGGGTGAGGAGAGGGGATATGTCGGCTGTCTGTGGGGTTGTGTCAGGGTGAGGAGAGGGGATATGTCAACTGTCTGTGGGGTTGTGTCAGGGTGAGGAGAGGGGATATGTCAACTGTCTGTGGGGTTGTGTCAGGGTGAGGAGAGGGGATATGTCGGCTGTCTGTGGGGTTGTGTCAGGGTGAGGAGAGGGGATATGTCAACTGTCTGTAGGGTTGTGTCAGGGTGAGGAGAGGGGATAAGTCTGCTGTCTGTGGGGTTGTGTCAGGGTGAGGAGAGGGATATATGTCTGCTGTCTGTGGGGTTGTGTCAGGGTGAGGAGAGGGATATATCTCTGCTGTCTGTGGGGTTGTGTCAGGGTGAGGAGAGGGATATGTCGGCTGTCTGTGGGGTTGTGTCAGGGTGAGGAGAGGGGATATGTCTGCTGTCTATGGGGTTGTGTCAGGGTGAGGTGAGGGGATATGTCAGCTGTCTGTGGGGTTGTGTCAGGGTGAGGAGAGGGGATATGTCAACTGTCTGTGGGGTTGTGTCAGGATGAGGAGAGGGGATATGTCGGCTTTCTGAGGGGTTGTGTTAGGGTGAGGAGAGGGGATATGTCTGCTGTCTGTGGGGTTGTGTCAGGGTGAGGAGAGGGGATATGTCAACTGTCTGTGGGGTTGTGTCAGGATGAGGAGAGGGGATATGTCAACTGTCTGTGGGGTTGTGTCAGGGTGAGGAGAGGGGATATGTCAACTGTCTGTGGGGTTGTGTCAGGATGAGGAGAGGGGATATGTCAACTGTCTGTGGGGTTGTGTCAGGGTGAGGAGAGGGGATATGTCTGCTGTCTGTGGGGTTGTGTCAGGGTGAGGAGAGGGGATATGTCTGCTGTCTGTGGGGTTGTGTCAGGGTGAGGAGAGGGGATATGTCAACTGTCTGTGGGGTTGTGTCAGGGTGAGGAGAGGGGATATGTCAGCAGTCTGTGGGGTTGTGTCAGGGTGAGGAGAGGGGATATGTCTGTGGGGTTGTGTCAGGATGAGGAGAGGAGATATATCAGCAGTCTGTGGGGTTGCGTCAGGATGAGGAGAGGAGATATGTCAGCTGTCTGTGGGGTTGCATCAGGATGAGGAGAGGAGATATATCAACTGTCTGTGGGGTTGTGTTAGGATGAGGAGAGGGGATAAGTCAACTGTCTGTGGGGTTGCGTCAGGATGAAGAGAGGAGATATGTCAGCAGTTTGTGGGGCTGCATCAGGGTGAGGAGAGAAGATATGACTCATGTCTGAGGCGTTGTGTAAGCATAAGGAGATGAGATATGTCTGCTGTCTGAGGGGTTGTGTAAGCATAAGGAGATGAGATATGTCTGCTGTCTGAGGGGTTGTGTAAGCATAAGGAGATGAGATATGTCTGCTGTCTGAGGGGTTGTGTAAGCATAAGGAGATGAGATATGTCTGCTGTCTGAGGTGTTGTGTAAGCATAAGGAGATGAGATATGTCAGCTGTCTGTGGGGTTGTGTCAGGATGAGGAGAGGGGATATGTCAACTGTCTGTGGGGTTGTGTCATGATGAGGAGAGGGGATATGTCAACTGTCTGTGGGGTTGTGTCAGGGTGAGGAGAGGGGATATGCCAACTGTCTGTGGGGTTGTGTCAGGGTGAGGAGAGGGGATATGTCGACTGTCTGTGGGGTTGTGTCAGGGTGAGGAGAGGGGATATGTCAACTGTCTGTGGGGTTGTGTCAGGGTAAGGAGAGGGGATATGTCAGCTGTCTCTGGGGTTGTGTCAGGGTGAGGAGAGGGGATATGTCGGCTGTCTGTGGGGTTGTGTCAGGGTGAGGAGAGGGATATGTCAACTGTCTGTGGGGTTGTGTCAGGGTGAGGAGAGGGGATATGTCGGCTGTCTGTGGGGTTGTGTCAGGGTGAGGAGAGGGGATATGTCTGCTGTCTGTGGGGTTGTGTCAGGGTGAGGAGAGTGGTATGTCTGCTGTCTGTGGGGTTGTGTCAGGGTGAGGAGAGGGATATGTCGGCTGTCTGTGGGGCTGTGTGTCAGGGTGAGGAGAGGGATATGTCAACTGTCTGTGGGGTTGTGTCAGGGTGAGGAGAGGGATATGTCAACTGTCTGTGGGGTTGTGTCAGGGTGAGGAGAGGGATATGTCAACTGTCTGTGGGGTTTTGTCAGGGTGAGGAGAGGGGATATGTCAACTGTCTGTGGGGTTGTGTCAGGGTGAGGAGAGGGATATGTCAGCTGTCTGTGGGGTTGTGTCAGGGTGAGGAGAGGGATATGTCAACTGTCTGTGGGGTTGTGTCAGGGTGAGGAGAGGGGATATGTCTGCTGTCTGTGGGGTTGTGTCAGGGTGAGGAGAGGGGATATGTCAGCTGTCTGTGGGGTTGTGTCAGGGTGAGGAGAGGGGATATGTCAGCTGTCTGTGGGGTTGTGTCAGGGTGAGGAGAGGAGATATGTCAGCAGTCTGTGGGGCTGCGTCAGGGTGAGGAGAGAGAGATATGTCTCATGTCTGAGGCGTTGTGTAAGCATAAGGAGATGAGATATGTCTGCTGTCTGAGGGGTTGTGTAAGCATAAGGAGATGAGATATGTCTGCTGTCTGAGGGGTTGTGTAAGCATAAGGAGATGAGATATGTCTGCTGTCTGAGGGGTTGTGTAAGCATAAGGAGATGAGATATGTCTGCTGTCTGAGGGGTTGTGTAAGCATAAGGAGATGAGATATGTCTGCTGTCTGAGGGGTTATGTAAGCATAAGGAGATGAGATATGTCAACTGTCTGTGGGGTTGTGTAAGCATAAGGAGATGAGATATGTCTTCTGTCTGAGGGGTTGTGTAAGCATAAGGTGATGAGATATGTCTGCTGTCTGAGGGGTTGTGTAAGCATAAGGAGATGAGATATGTCTCCTATCTTAGACTGTATCAGGGTAAGGAAAGGAGATATGTGTGCAGTCTGATGTTGTGTCAGACTATGGTTTGGGGGAAGGTCTGTTCATAGTCAGTGGATGTGGGTATCACATTGTCAGGGTCAGGAAATTATACTGTTTTCTTGCAATGTGAACTATCAGCATATTGATTTCACTGATGGACATAACTGATGCAGGTTTCTCCTGAGGAAGCTGCTGCAGTACCAGTCTCTAAGTGAGGCACCAACACCGCCGGTCAAACAGGAAGTGACCACACCATCGGTCAAGACAACAAAAAGTCCAGTTGTGCTGGCTTCACCAGCATCCGAGACGACGATGCAAGAGACAACCACACCCATCCCCAGCAAGTCCAAGTCAGCAAAGAAGAAGGCCCCACCCACTTCCACAGACAAGAAGAAGAGTTCTGCTAGCAAGGAGCTTATCGGTGAGCCTCCTCATACCTGAGTGTGTTCATCTCCGTCTATGTAGCCTACACTGACATGGGACATTCTCCAGTAATGGTGAATTTCTTCACCAGAGTATTGTTTTTAATTTTATTTTCCAAGAGAAATAATGTGCATAATCCTCAAGATATACACTATTGAAAAGTCATTGCTGTGTTTTGCCTATATTTATAATGTAAAGGCCATAGGTCATATTCAACTTGTTCCAAGCTCTGTGTTATGAACCTGTGTCTCCGTTTCTTCTGTTGTAAAGTTAGGGGACGTGTATAAACTAAGATTAAATCACAAGATTAATTAAGAAGCAAACCAGATAACTGTTCTTTGTTTGCACCTTGACAAGAGAATGGTGTTGTGTGTGGCACCACCTTGATGGATCCGTTTCCCATATTCAATGTTTTCAGAGTCTGTCCAGCCGAAGCCTAAGAAGAGTAAATCAGCTGGAGCCAATCGCAGGATAGCTATTCCCCTGATCCCCCTTGACCCAACCGGCCGCCCAGTCTTCCCTCTTGTCCTTGGGGACCTGACTGTCCACAGCCTAGGGGGAGGTAACTGCTTACCACCTTACCACCTTACACAACCACACCATCTTGCCTCTACACCTTCATGTCTGACAACCACAATCACTTTGTGTATGACAGTCACTTTGTGTATGCCAATACTTTGTGTATGACAATCATGCTCTTTGTGTATGACAATCACTTTGTGTATGACAATCACTTTGTGTATGACAATACATTGTGTATGACAATCATGCTCTTTGTGTATGACAATCACTTTTTGTATGACAATCACTTTGTTCACGACGATCACATTGTGTATGACGGTGCCATTTTTTGACAATCACCTTGTGTATGACTTTCTTCCCGCATTACAATCACATTGTGCATACTTTTAGCTGAACCCAGATCGCTCCTGTTTCCACTCTGCTGAAGCCATCTACCCCGTCGGCTTCTGCAGCACCCGCGTCTACGGCAACGTGACGAACACTGAAGTTCGCTGTCTGTACACATGCAAGATATCCGACTCCGGCTCCAGCCCAGTGGTGAGTGACACTGACAGGGTGGAGGAGGTTTTCCAAAACAGGGGTTTATCTCCACCCACTCATGAGTGGATGTCAGGTCCTCTTTATGTCAGCAAGTGTCAGTAAAAAGTCCCACATGGGAATTGAAAAGTTTGTATTTCATGTCTACTGCATTGACTGCAAATTTAATAATGTTCAAGTACCACCAAACATATAAAAATAAGACACTCAAAAAGTCAGTTCTGCTTGTGCTTGCCTAGTAGTAGTAATAGCAGTAGTACCAGAGATGTGTTGTGATTTGATTAAACCCTGCATCTTAAGGGAATGAAGTTTAGTTCAATTCAACAATAATTATCAAGAAATTAGAGTTTCTAGATCTTGATCAATTCAGGAATATACTGAAGCCCATTTTTGGTGTCATATTAGTGGAATCTTGTAAAGGGGAAGATGTGGAAAACCTACTCCTTAACTATTTCTGATGTCCCCCATGTCATGTTATTGCTAGACTATTGCTCAAAATGTCCTAAGCCTTACCCATTCGTGATGCTCCCTTATGATGTTGCTGGCGTATTGCTCCAGATGTCATTAAACCCATCTCACTTCATCCTTACACTAGTTTGAGATCGCCCCTGACGACTGCCCTGACAAGGTGTGGAAGGCCAAGTCCCCAGCAGAGTGTCACAGCATGCTACAGCGAGCCATTTTCAAGGCCAAGTGAGTAGGACACGCCTCTCGTGACATTTATATACAGGTTGTTCAGATAGTCCTGACTTTAGAAGGGAGAAGGAAGAGGGTGGGGCAGGGGGAGGGGTGACAATGACCAGGCTGCACTGACGCAGGTTATAATCAGGTTATAGTATAAACAGACTGCACTGTGGGAATGTGGTAATGCATTGCACACATATATACTAAATATGAGATGTAAATGAATCAAAGAAAAGCATGGACATGATCATTTCATCTTTTGATTATGTAGTTGTTTTTAGATGCTTATTTCATGTTGCTTTGATATTTTGTTGTTCTATAATCCACAAAAACAAACCAATTTTATTTATTTTATACTTATCCTGACTCATGATAATTTGCTTTCTCATCCTCTCTTCCCGAACGGGGGGACGGTGGGGTAGCCTAATGGTTAAAGCGTCGGCTCGTCACGCCGAAGACCCGGGTTCGAATCCCCACATGGGCACAATGTGTGAAGCCCATTTCTGGTGTCCCCCGCCGTGATGTTGCTGGAATATTGCTAAAAGCGGCGTAAAACTAAAACTCAGTCAGTCAGTCTTCTGAACGGTCAAGTGGAAACTTGAATCCTTTCAATTCCCTTGAAGCGAACGTACAATCACTCACCCTCAATTACCTCCCTTGGTTTCCTGCGAGATGACAGCACACAGTGCAGACTGGTCTTTTTACTACGTCGTCAGCAGTCAACGTAGACATCTCACATCACGGACTGGCAGATGATAAGGGGCAGCATACTGAAGAAGATGATGGATTCGTCTTCACTGAAGCTGAGGTGCTGGCGTGGGTGGCTGATGGTCTCCCGTTATCGTCCCCGTCCAAAGACGCTAATCCTGCCAAGACGTACTGTATGAAGGGAGATGACTACGAATCGATTACTATCCCGCCGATGAAGCCCATTGCCCAGGTAGCAGACAACCTGAAAGCAGCCTTTGAGAAGGCTTCAAAGACACAAGGGCAACATACTCCACAGTTTAACCCTAGATGGTTCCGGCATCACAACATGAGTCAGTTCGACATGGCACCTGAGATTGATGAAAATTTCTACCTGGTCACAGACTCGAAGTCTCGCAGTTACAAGGTAGAAGACAAGAGATTGGCACAGCTTGATATGACAACCCGTAGTGCCTTTTACAGGTTAGCGAGGTCTAGAGCCATCAACAAGGCGCTGATGTACGCTTTCAAGAATCCTAAGACGGAGGAAGAAAAGATGATCCGGTCTACACTAGTTGTCCAGCGCAAGGATCAGGAGTTTATCTCCAATCACTTGGCATCTACATCAGCGGGCATCATTCTTCTACGTCGTCAAGGGTTGCTGAGTTCCTGTACGTGGCCAGATGTCTACACCAAGCCTCTACTAAGGAAGCCTTGGGCAGTGCCTACTCTGTTTGACGGCGGCATCCGGCAGTTGTCACATGAAGTATCTCAAGACTCCAAAAACTTGATGTTGATCAAGTCCGACCAGACGATGAACACCATGGTGCGTCAATCGACTCAGCACAGTCAACTAAGATCCCGCTTCTCTGGTATTCAGAGAGCCAAAGAGAAGAAGTTCCCAGCTACACGTGGTGGCAACACGGGATCCTTTCGTCGTCCCAGTAATACTAGAAGTTACTGAAGGGCAGGTTCGGAGCGACTGGTCGCTTCCAACCCCAGCCGTTCCTGTAAAACCGTCATCTGTGGGTGGACGTCTGGGTCTATACTGGGAAATTTGGAGAGTTCTACAGGACAACTATGTCACAGAAGTCTTACGAGAGGGATACAGCATCCAGTTACAGTCGACGCCACCGTTGACAGATCAACCGTGGGTCTTCAAGTATCCTCAGCTACAGCGAGGCAAGCTCACCAAGGTTATCGAGATGTTGGTGGCAAAAGGTGCTGTAGAGGTCGTCGATCAACGCAGACTCAAGCTCGGATATTACTCTCCAATCTTCCTAGTGCCCAAGAAGAACTCCCAAGAGAAGTTCCGACTTATCTTCAATATGAAGAGCTTCAACAGAGATTACCTGTTGAGACCAGAGAAGTTCAAGATGTTACATCTACCTCAGCTGAGACATCTTATCCGACCCAACGACTTCATGGCCAGCATAGATCTGCAAGATGCCTATCTACATATACCAATACATCCAGGCACAGGCTCTCACCCGCAGAGGAAGATTGCAACTTCGTCCGCTACAGAGGTTCCTGATATCTCATCTAGACAATGTCCAGAAGTTCGCCATCCCACAACATCTAAAGCAATTCCTGCTTTGGTGGACAGTAAGGTCAAATGTCTGCGGCGGAACCTATTTGAGAGAGCCAAATTACAAGAGTCATCTCTATGTGGATGCGTCCCTCCAAGGCTGGGGGGGCACATCTCAACGACAAAGTTACAGCAGGGCTGTGGTCACAAACAGAGATGGGTCTGCACATCAATCAGCTAGAACTGAAAGCAGTAATAGAAGCAGTACTACATTGGGTGGCACAGTTAAAAGATCAGGTACTGATGATACACACAGACAACTCCACGGTGGTCTTTTACATAAATCTGCAAGGGTCCACGAGATCAGCGCCTCTGCTTCAACTGATGTTCCAGCTGTTCGACATCGCAGACGAAATCAACCTGAAGATGAGGGCTTGCCACATCCCAGGGCCGTAGAACGTCCTAGCAGACGCTCTATCCAGAACAGTACGGCCGTATCCCACAGAGTAGAAGTTACATCCGGAGGCATTCCAGTGGATAACAGCCCAACTCGGCCGTCCTCTCATCGAACTGTTTACGACCCCGTTTCAACAATCAGGTGACAACATTCGTCTTGCCAGTGCCAGACCAGCTGGCATGGGTTGGCGACACCTTAGCCATATCATGGGAAGGAATGAAGGCTTATGCCTTCCCTCCACTGATCCTGCTACCACAAGTACTACGCAAAATCAGCCGGACAAGGGTCCTACAACTGACTTTGGTAGCGCCTTACTGGCCAGCGAGACTATGGTTGCCAGACCTCATAGATCTTCACGGCGAACCAGTACTACGACTTCCTAGACTGGCCGAATCTACTCGTCCATCCTCACACCAAGCAGCATCACGGCAACCCAAAAGTTTTCCAGTTACACGTATGGAGCATATCACATACTGCTTGAAGGGTCGAGGATACTCCACTAGAGCAGCCAAGGCAGTAACCTTGGCTCTACGTAGATCTACACGTAACCTGTATGATGACAAGTGGAGAAGCTTTGAACAGTATGCTGTTTGACAAGGGTTCGCGGCCAGAAGAGTGACTAATCCACAAGTAGCAGATTACTTGTGTCATTTGAGGTCCACTAGACATCTGAAGGGTTCCACTTTGTCTACCTTGTCTACATCTGAAGGGTTCCACATTGTCTACCTTGCGGCAATCAGCTCGGTCATCACCATGAAGACAGGGGTGAAGTTGACCAAGGTGCCTGAACTTGTAGCCCTGCTGAGATCTTTCAAGTTAGAAGATCAACAACAGAGGTTCAGGGCACCAGCTTGGGACCTCAACATAGTACAACATCACCTCATCAGTGAGGTATATGAGCTGCTGACACAGACGACAATTGAGTTATTAACTCAAAAGACGATATTCCTCCTCGCCTTGGCTACTGCAGCTCGGATGTCAGAGATACACTCCCTTAACTTCAACCGTATGAGATTCGACACGGGAAGAAGGGAAGCAGTCCATCTAGGCCTTAGATGGGACTTTATAACCAAGAACCAGCTACCGGGACAACCGGATCGTCAATTCTACGTTCTGGCATTATCAACCATCCTGGGTCCACAGGACACTGAAGATCTATCATTATGCCCGGTCAGAGCGCTGAAAATCTACTTGCAGAGATCTGCTACGAGAAGGAGGAAGTTCAAGCGTATATTTATCCCGCTATCTCCCGCTACGACGGTGGAAGTTTCCCGTACTACAGTCTCCTTTTGGATCAGAGCGGTGATCCTAAGAGCCTACAAAGCAGCAGGGTTAGAGCCTCCAAGAGCACTGGCCCTACATGGAAATTGCTCAATATCATCTACAATGAAAGGCTGCTTTTTGGAAGTCAGACCCTGTCTTCGCTAACCACTACCTGAGAGACATCTCCACGGAAGATGTATCTGGAATACATCAATTCGGCCCTCTAGTCATAGTGCAGCAACTCACTATGCCGGCCAGACGATGAAGAATCTCACCCTTGTCACGCAGACTCGTTGATGCCAGGCAACTGTTCCATTGCCACCAGCTGAGAGTGCATGTTCCCCTGTCTTAAGAGATAAGACAGCGCATGAGTGATACACAGACTCAGTTATGGTAATGTTCTTGCCTTAACAGATGGGTCGCGATACCAGTTTCGGTGATGTTCTTACCGCAAACATATTGGGTCGTTGCAGAATATCTAGACAACAAGGCGTCTAGTATACTAAATCCACAAAACCTAGGTTTACTTCTAATATGTATGTATAAGAAGGTGGTCCCCCAATTAGCATTAAGAAGATATTGAAGTTAGCCGCAGAAGAAGAAAATTCCCAGGGGGTAAATCAAGCGAACGCTGACGTGAATACAATCATGCAGGGAATCCCGTAGGTGGCTTACCCACCACCTTTCCGTCGGATTCAGTAAGCAAATAATCATGAGTCAGGATAAGGAAAAACATGTAATTTTTATGATAAAATTAATATTTTATACTTATCCTGACTCATGAGATGAAGCCCTCCCAACCGTCCCCTCTCACCACACGGGTTTCCCTGTAGACCTGTGTGGGGCATATATCGGAGAGAGTGAGGACCAAAGCATGGCAAGGTCACGTGCCGGTGTTGGCGGGAAACCAAAGGAGGTAATTGAGGGTGAGTCAATGTACGTTCGCTTCAAGGGAATTGGAAGGATTCAAGTTTCCACTTGATGGTTGGAAAAGAGAATGAGAAAGCAAATAATCATGAGTCAGGATAAGTATATATCTTTAAAAATTACATAATTACGTGTTTTAAATGGTCAGTCCTATAAGTAAACTAGAATAATGTTACATAACCATGCCTTTTCATGCTGCAGGGGTGTGGAACTGACCCCGACAGCCACTAGCGGGGTGGATTTCTTTGGGTTGACCCACCCCATTGTCCAGAACCTCACACAGTCTCTGCCAGGGGCCAGGAAGTGTTCCGGCTACAAGTGGCACAAGTTCGAGGTCAACAAAGGGGAGGTAATCGACAACATCGTTCACTGTAAGAATGATCCAATGGTCAACTATGATGCACTGCGGAAACTGGTGGCAGCTTCAGGTAGGTTGTGACGTCGTCATAGTGATTCATTATGTCCTGCTGGTTTATAGTGTCGTGTGCTACATGGGATTATTAGTCAGTGAGTTCATAATTTAACATATGCTCAGCATAGGTGAAGCACAAAGATCAAGATGTAAAACAGGTGTTTGGGTCCTGTTTCTGAAATCTATGGTAGCACCAAGATGATCTTACCCACTACTCCTTATCTCAGTTTTGAAAAATTCTTTCTTCTTTTTCATTGTTTAATGCTACATTCAGCAATAACCCTGCTATATGACCATGGTCGATCCAAGGAATGATATGATGATCAACGATATTTACAACGGCATGCATCAACCAAGCCAGCACGTCTGACCACCCGACCCTGTTAGGTGCCTTGTGTGACATGCTTGGGTTACTGCAGATCAATTCTATTTGGGATCTTTATAAGTCCCCAATACCTTAACACTGACTGGCATGTAAATGACTGTTTATATGGAAAATTATAAAGATTCGATTATTTGCAGTAATGCATTTTACCAGACTCCATTCTGCCAGTCTGATTTTATTCCTTTGCATGTTTTAATCCACCAGGGAAATGAAATGTAACTTCCATTTTCAACCAATTTTCACTGGTGAAATCCATTTGTTTGTTTATGAAATGCTGAGATACTTGATTTCAAGGGTTGATGATAATTCTACCATACAAATGGAAGCAGGGTATTTTCTGTGTTACTTGTACTTTTATATCCCACTGTACAAATAGTGATAGAGTTGCAGTCCACTATATCAGTGGCCTCACACTAACATGGTTGAAGTTATCTGTTCAAATCCATGTGCACTTACATATCTATTATGGTCAAATCCATGTTTGCTGAAATATCAAAACAGTGTCACATTCTGTAGTAGTGTTTGCTAATTTATTTAAGCATATTGTAAACATCACATAAATGAGTTTGGGTTTATCTCACAAATACATTTACAGTAAATATTTGTTAAACATGCCAGTGGTTGCCCAGTAAATGTGAATCATATGAGCTGTTACATATAAATAATGATCATTCTGTTGTTTCAGGAGCTAAAGCACAGACCATCTCTGCCTCTGCTCATCTGGAACCTTCAACCAGTCTGAGGTCCCTGTTGACTAGTGGGCCCTTCACTACAGCCATGTATGCTCAGAAGTGATTGTAGAACAGCCCCAACCATCTGAGTCCACTACCTTCATGTTTGCTCAGAAGGGACCTCTGACCAACCTTATTCAACCAGACTGAGATCCCTGTTGGCTTAAGTACAGCCTTATATGCTCAGAAGACTTCAAGTGACCAACCTCTTCAAGAAGCTTGTCATCCTTGTTGACAAATAGACCCTTAACAACAGCCATATGCTCCCAAGTGACCTCACAGGCCCTTCACAAAAGGGGCACCTATATCAAGGGGAGATAACTCTTGTTATCTGGCGGGCTCATCTCACCAACAGATTCATGTACAACAGAGATACTGATGGACACAAGCTGCTGGTGTTAGAACATGTAGAAGAAAATTGAAGACACCACAGTCACTATCTCAATCATCTCAGTCATCACATCACTTTCTGACAGCACCGTCATCATTTGTATCTTCACCATCATTACATTGCAGTAATCATTACATCACAGTCATTGTTTCATCATGGTCATCATTTCATCACAGTCATTATTATGACCAATGCAGGATCTGTCTTCCTCTGATATTGAAAGAACAGTTTGTACATAAAGTTGAAATAAATATTTTGCCTCATAGAAGGTTATTAACAGACGTTTGGTAACTTGATACCAGTCATCATCCATGTTGTGGAGTGTGAATTTGCCTGTAATTGTCTTCTTGTATATCGCAGGTACATGTCCTACCTATCTACTTGTTACCATTGTTGTATATTAATGAAATATTTGACAGAGAAATACATACTAGTATTGATATGTATTTGTTTGTGCTGGAACAAAACTAAGAAAATAATAAAGATGAAGATGTATTTTCCTGATTTATTACTTCTTATGTCACTATAGAATCCTATGTGACTGATACCCAGAGAACAGATTCTGTAGTACTATGCTCTGATATTCAAAACTGACAATGCAGGACTTTAATGTTTGTCCGACCAGCATCTCAAAACGTTCATAGCGCCGTTAGTAGATGTGCATACAGGCATTTATAAGACTTTGAATCTGTTCTGAAGACGTGTTGAGCCTCACATGAATAGAGTTTTCCCACACGATCAAAATATTGCGCTGAGTAAGTTATGTGTTTCGACCTCTAAAAAACTCCATCGCCCTAGTCTTTCCCGGATAAACCAAAGAATTTTCTCAATAATTTGGGATAGACTAGTGATTAAAGCATCCAGTCGTCACATCAAAGACCCAGGTCAATTCACTAAATGGGTACAATGATTTGAAGCCAATTTCTGGTGTCCCCGTTAGTGACATTGCTCAGGGCCGGAAACAGCTTTTTGAGAAAGGGGGGATGCACACGATGGAGAAAAGGAGGGGTGCACCCGTCATTTTCACCCGAGTTTCAATGGTCATTTAACAAACTTTCAGCACAAGAGAGGGGCACCCCTGCACCCCCATCTGGATCCGCCTATGTTGCTGTAATATTGCTTAAAGGGGTGTAAAACCATACTCACTCAATAAATAGTGTGTTAAGCAAGTAAGCATTCAGCAGCAAGTAGACAGGTCATTACCACGCTCAATACGTCCTCATCACTGCACTCATCTGAGAACAGCCCTGATGCTTCTGATGTCAGCAAAGGAGCTCATGGTAGTGATGAAAATAAACCGTAATAACGAAACCGGTGCAACAAAAATTCGACCTCATATTCGCCACATTGCCCACATCACCAAATACACCTAGTGACACACGAGTCAAAGAATCTGTGTTCAATGTTTACTGCCGAGAGTGTAATGTTATCACGTGGAGAGACGCATGTTAAAGGTATGGTTATGAGCCACCACACACGAGGAGGTTCACACCTCCAGGAGCAACCTTGTGGGTTGTTGGAGGACTGGCGTCCTCGCCATTTTGGCCACTAAACCTCGATGGTAGTCCTGGGGACGATCATTCCATATACGAGCGGAAAGATTTGACTTACAAAGTTCTTGCAACGTTGGAGGACTCCGATGATGCCGTAAACGTCGCCCTGTTTCATCCCAAACGTGTTCAATGAGTGACAGATCATTGCATCTTGCGGGCCAGGGTACACAACTTTGTTCTGATATAAACTCTGCTGTACAACTCTACCAACGTAAGGCCTTGCGTCATCGTGTTGAACCGTCATTCCAGAGCCTATCTGTTGTCAACTCGGTACAGCATGCATCCATTTACAAAGTCTTTATACCTCACATAATTCAAGTTTCCCTCAATCACAGCTGTTATCCAACACAAGATCATAACGCCCCCTTCTGATAACGATCCCCGTCCAGAACGCATGGCCTATCTAACGTTCACCTGTGCGCCTGTAGAGCTATATACAACCTGCCGTCGGCGCAGTGATCGATGTTCATGCTTCTGATCACTGGATTGTCTGGTCCAGATTCGATAATTTACAGACAACCGCCATATAGCTGGAATATAGGTGAGTGAAGCGTTAAACAACAACCAACCAACCGTTGGCGCAGTAAAGAAGAAAACATGGCTTGTCGGTGAAGAGAACTGTTCTCCACTAAAGTGCTCCCTATCGCAAGTGTTGTCTTCTCGACTGGAGACTTCAAAGGCGATGTTCTGAGGTCGGATTTGGTCACCGTGCGTGGCGTCGTGGACAGATGCCGTAGACGCCGTCGAACTCTTCTCGCAGATACATCTCTGTTGCCAAGTATGGTACGGGCTGTGAAGGTTGCTGGTTGGTACATATGTCGGAGAGGCGTGTTTCGAATCCATCTGTCTTCACGTACGGTCTTTACTAGTGAACGGCACCTTTGGGGATGGTCTATTATTTAAATGTTTTTTCTGAAAACCATAAGTGCCAAATGGTGTTTCACAAGATAAGCAAATGAAAACATTCCATGTCAATGACTTTTGACCTTGAGCATATGATTCTTGGACAGTATGGAGTATTATTATAGCTACTATCATTCTTCTGAGATTGAAATTTCCCTTGTGGTTCTTCAGAATTTGAATTAAATTTTCAACACAATACTATAACAAAGATTTGAGAAAGGACAAGATGACCCCCTGAGAAGGAAAATACCAAAGGTACATTGAGAGCACGGTAAAAATGCAAAGGTCAGACAGTGTATGGGTATTAGTGCATGGTCACATGGTCACCATATAAGCCTTCACTATTCAAGACTCTTTTGTACATTTAGGATAGTGAATGATATAACGGAGTTGTATTTATGGACATCGGGTGTATATAATCTTTGTAAACCAAGAAGATCCAGCTTAGAATTGGCGACTAACGTGTTTGATGAATGTCATCATATCCCTGTTCATCTCAGTCTTCAGCAACCCATGGTTGTCGTAAGAGGCGACTAAAGGGATCGGGTTGTCAGGCTCGCTGACTTGGTTGACACATGTCATCATACCCCAATTACGTAGATCGATGTTCATACTGTTGATCACTGGATCGTCTGGTCCAGATTCGATTATTTACAAACCGCCGCCATATAGCTGGGATATTGCTGAGTGCGGCGTTAAACCAATCAATCAGAGAGTTGTGGAGGAGGCCTCGAAGACTGAGTGGGTTTGAAAAGGGATTGGGAAAGGCAGGGTCCATGGGCCATTTTGCACATTAGAAAAAAAATGGCCCATTAAAATTTTGAAGTTTACTATTGATACAAGGGCAGTGGCCCATTCTAAATTCAGAAAATGGCTAATAATCCTGAAAATGGTTCATTGTCAAAGTCTTTTTCCCAATCCCTGCTAAAATATGTATACTTTAGGTATATTTTAGTATACTTTAGGCATACTTGATCATGGGAACGCTGATTTTGTCAATTCATTAACAACAAACTCCAAACATATGAAACATACATAATTTTCTCATTGTGGAACTTCAGCTATAAACAGCCATAACTCTCGAAAGTAACAGTCATCATACAAAATTTACTATTGAATATTGTTCATGGTCTCTGCGTTTCAACTCTTTCATTCTAGTAATCTAAGGTTCGCTCCTATGAATTCCGGAAGGGGGTTACTGAAGAAGTTTTAAGAAGAATCAATTTTCGTTGTAAAAGCCGGCGTGACTTTTGTAATAAGTAAACAAACAAGATGGCAGCCACCACTGAGCGAATGAAAACACTGATGAAAAGGAAAGACGATCTCGAATCTCAGGTTAAGGAACTTCACGCCTTGCTTGACTCGGTAAGAATTAGTAAGACTATGAGATGCGTGTGTGGATTTGTAATGAATCTTAAAATGTCACTGTCAAAATAATGGCAGCACTCTTTCCAAACTTAGCATGACATGGCATTTTGATGCTATAAGCCATAAACATGATAAGAGAATAAACACTATGGAAAAGTCCGTATCTGTGTGTCGACATGATAATAGACAGCAATATCGCTTACACAAAGATGCGTGGTTTAACAGCTTCCAATGGTGTAATCACGAACAGCCTTGCCTGTCAGTGTGTCTTGAATCTAGCTAAGAGTAAGAGTAAGATACATAGCGCTCACAGTAACATACATGAACGCTATCATGAATCGAGAGACCGTGTTTTCGTGGTCCATGGTGAATCGTAGTCCTAAGATAACTGGAACACTATTCCTTTCCTAAGGGACCATTCATAATTTCTGTCTATGGGGATGATGATGAGTTTAACCCCCTTGATGCCGAGGTTTTTTTCAGGCGCACATTTTCATACGGTTTGAAAAGTGAACGTTGTGCGAGATTTACGCTCACGTCGTCCTGGATCTACGTACGGCTATAAAATTACACAGAAATGTAGAATATTAAATTTCCTATCCGTTGGTATAAATGTAAGTGCAACTACCTCGGCGGTTTGAGAAATAGACTAAATGTTGTCCAAATTTTTGTTATGCATTAAAAAACAGTAAATTTCTCCGCTTTTTATCGCGCACGGATAAAAGCACTGTGCTACGAATTTTTTATTTTCGCATCTTTACGGAAAGTGTGAGCGAAGAAAATACAGCCTGATATCTGAACGACATAAGTGTATATGAAATGGATATGTGCTTATGCATAACATTATACGCTCAACATTAAAAATGACTCGCAATAAATGTCAAAAATGGAATTTCTTCTACGACGTCAAACGGCGACAGAGAGGTCATACACGTATAATGATAAGGGGGCATAACTCCGTTATGCTTAACACTAGGTCAATGTAACTCAGATCACATGGAGAGTATTTTTTGTGGATACGGACGCTATATTTTCGTTATTTTTTGTTCACGGTGAACTAAACTATTTCAATTCAAAGTTCTCCAATGTGAGCAGATACGCTTTGGTAGTTTCACAATTTATAAGAAAAGATGACAACGTACTACATGTGAAAGCACGTAATAGCGATTTGGATGGCCCTATCCGATATATAAGTTAGTTCTTAGATTCCCATATTCTCCTGTTTGTGTAGATGTATTTTGACTAGTTTTGCATCGTTATTACCAGAATACTAGCCATATCTTCAAATGTAATGAAATTGCTGAAAATAATACAACATTTTAGTTGACGTCATTGCTTGTTTTATGCATATTGCGACGTCGGAAAAAGACGACATTGGCATGCTGATTAGTATATATCTCACTTAATTTCCATTAATTGTGTGAAAGGTCTCGGCTCCTTTGTCAGAATTAACACTCTTTAGACAAAACATAAAATGACTGTTTTTTCCATTTTAAATAGTGTCCTGAATATATCAACAATTAGACAGTTTGACTGTGTATCTTATCATGAGCAACACGCGCACCTGTTTGGCATCAATTTAACGTAAATGAAAAATAACATTTTACAACACCTGAATATTTTGTTTAGGATAGGAATTTTATTTATTTATGATTATGTAGCTATTTCTCTTCATATGTATGCAATGGAAGATGCAAAAAAGATAGCTTTTATATATGGAACTAGTACGCATTATATATATTAGGATATGGATGTAAGATTTGTCCAAATTAAGACATGGCATGCTTTATACATTTTTAAACAATTTTCGTATAAATATAGTTAGAGTTTGATATCCTGTCATCACAATATTTTTAAATCGAATATGAATTGATTATATCATCGAAAACAATGATAGTGAATCATAAAACGTTTCCGACAAACGCGCACCTGGCCAATCAATTTACATCATTGTTTTCTCTATAAAACAACACAAAAATGTGCAATGAACAAGACAATTCCTTTAAATGTGTTTGCATATACATTTCATAACATACATAAATCATTTTCATTAAATATTATCAGTTTTACTTATAAGGTTTAATCAAATCGCCGTTCATTAACCTGTTCATGTGAAACTGCAATATTAGCATTGAATATTGTACATCATAGGAACTAAAGTAATTGCAGTTATGGCTACGTTTGATCTTCTAACACTTGTGTAAAGGTTTAGAATATGGTGTACTGCACTAAATGTGTCAATTTCTTATGTAAATATTATTCAAACAATCAAAAACTTTCAAAGAATGAAACACCGTAAGCCCTATATGCACGTATGATATGATATTGGACAAGGCTAAATGTAGATACTGAGGTCAGTTTCATGAAAAAGTATCTGAACTATCCGCAAAATATACATCATAATACTGACAGTGTCATCGGAAGGATTGGGCGATTGTGTTAACTCTTGTTCAACCGACCTTCACCTCAAAGAAATTGCCTAATATGTACAACAATGTTGACGTATGACATCACTACCGATGACCTATTTCTTACAAATGGCTGACAAGGATACACAGGATTTTGCGAGGACCCTTCCATTGATTCAGGGATCGTTTGTACATAAATATGACATGTAAGTAATCAGAATGATTCTGACTAACTGTGTATTGTTATATGTTTCTATCGTTTTCACTGTAAGTAAGAGAAGAAGCCAGAAATGCTGATAATTACAGTTGTCGTTCTGCGTGATTTTGCGTCAGTCATGGCGTTACGCTGAACGGAAACTTTGACAATTTCCTATCAATTATCAAATCATTGCATTGTATCTATTTATAATTTCCTATTTCTTACTACGATACTCTTTCCATGCATATTCAAAAGGTATTGAGCCATTGCAAGCTATGAATAGACGGATGAATGTTGGAAAATTTCAGAAAATGCTACGCAGTGTAAAATCAGAATTTGTCTTTGTTTACATTTCGAACCAGCACAGTCTTTCAAGCACAGCGTTCGTTTTCACACCCAATATGTTTCGTCTCATTTTATCTAGACAGTTGGTATTGGTGACACAGACCAGTTGCAATGGGATTCTAAAATGTATGGGGAATTCAGTGATGCATTTTTCGAAGCTGAATATGAAATATACGTGATGTAATAGGCGTCTCAATACCGGCCTTCACGAAACGTGATTTTGTAAACACTATCCAATATGGCGGAAAGCGCTCTACGGTGTTCGTGTAAGTGCATTTTCGAAAACATCCCAACCGATTCTAGATTCATCGGCAACGTTTCAGAATTATAATTAGCGATTTCATGTAAAACTGATATCAGTGATCACGAATATGTTATTCTTTAAATTCAGTACTCCCAGGAATTATCCGATTTTCACATTTCAAAACATACAGCAAATAACGCTGTGAATCGCGATTTCGTACTGTGTCAAAAATGGCGACATTTTCGATGAAGCCTATTGTGGAAGGTCATTTTCAGCACTTGAGCTTTGTCTAAAATAATAGTGGATGGTGTCAAGAAACAGGAAATTTCCCGCAGAATTCGAAACTGTGAAGTGTATTTGTGTGCGTGGGATATTTTGATTTTTATTGGACTTGACATTAAGGGTTGATGGGGAAGGACATATATGTCCCTGTGGCATCCAGGGGGTTAAGGGGGTGTCACCCATTTTGTTCTGGGGAGGTAAGGGGGGTTATCATTCTTTTTTATATATTCCTCCTTGGGGTACTTATAAGCATTTAAATGTCCATTTAAATTCCCTACGACAGTTGTAACAATATTTGAATAAAATATTTACAAAACAAAAACTACGTTTTGTCTTGTGAGACCACCCTTACAGGGCCTTCCGGCCCCCTACAGCCAAGAGCAGGTAACTCTAGACCGTAACCTCGTACCTCACTTTCCATGCTGTCGTTGTACCGACAAGACGTGGGTCCATACCAGAAGGTTTTTCCTTGCGACTAAGAGAGTTATGAGTGTTTCAGAAACTGCAACTGTATGTATGGTTCTCTTTTTTCCCTGCATGGGCGGTTGGAGGTTTTTTCTGAATTTTTCATTCATAATTTCGTTGTAACTTGGTACCTGTCGCGATCGGCTCGCTAGTGCGTGTCAAGATGGCGGACAGGTCCCTTCGCTAGCCTTCCTGTTCATTGGTTTCCCATGTGGTTTTCAATGTTACAGGTGGTTTTAGTGGTTTTATTTGTATCTTTATGCGCAGTAGGGCGTATGTCTACTGCTCGCATTTTCTATATTACGCTAAAAAAGCGTAATTGTTAGTTATGCTGCAGTGTGTACTAGGTTGTCAACTGCATGCTACGTTTGTCGCATTAGTTGTGTAATAAGCCCATCGTCTTTTACATGTATTTGTATGTGGGTATCGGGTAGATTGCTGCACAGGTTTTTACTTGTTGCAGTTTAAACCCTGTACCGTGCCTTGCTGCAATTCCCGTCACGGGATACCCACGAGGTCTGCTTTACGCTGTTTAGTGCAGAAGGAACATGAGGAAGAGGTGTGTGCAGCATGTGCCATGTTCTCCCCAAACCATTCGGGCGGGCGGATAGACTGCGCTGTTTTTACGGCAACCTGCTTCCGGTGGGGGGTGATCTCTGGGCACAGGATCCCCGTCCAAGCTCCCCATAGTAAAAAGGGGTCCATGGAGCCGCTTCCCCACGCCGAGCCGGCTCCCAAAAAGCTAAAGGCGACCAAAGGCGGCTTCGTCTTCACGCACTCATGCCCCTTCTGCATCTCCTACTGCTTCCGTCTCTGTACCGCCCCCCCTCTTGATTCAGCACCTGTAAAAGTGTTCCTGTTGATTCGTTAACCGTTTTTCCAGGAGCAGATGTCGTCAGTCAAGTCCCTGATTGATACTGGCGTTAGCGGGGTTCCGTAAGGAGCTCAGCGCCCGGTCGTCGAGGTGGGGCTGACACATCTGGGGGGGTTGGCTGCGGCCCGAGCCTCGGCTCGGAGAACGCGCCTCCCCCCGGGCGTCTTGATCCTGGCTTCGGCCCTGGTGATGGCATGCCCTCGGCGTCTGGTGGCGACCTGGCTTTATGCGCTGGTCTGTCACAGGTGCCTGGTGCCGGCGATACAGGTTTGCCCCCGTCATTGCCTGGTGTCCCGACTGGCGGTCGCCTAGGCGCCGACCAGTTCGGGGATACCTCGGCGCCTGGCAGCCAGTCTGGGTTGCCCGGGAAGCCTGTTGCTGCAGGTTCCTCTCGGGCGACTCGGCGACCTGGCGCGGGTTCCTCCCGGCAGGGCGATGTTTTTCCCCTGGCTCCTCTTGACCTTATGAGTTTTTCTGGTCCTGCCTCTGGCGTCTCCTCGGCGTTCTCTCAGGAGTCTGAGATTATGGCGGCCGAGGATTCTGCCGAGGTCGATATGGAGGAGGAGGAAGGGACGGTGGAATCGGAAGGCGGGTGTGCCGTACTCCTTTGCCTCGTCACTGCGGCAGGTTCGGGATAAGATCGCCGAAGTCCTGCCGCAGGTGGCTGTTCCCGTCACGGCACCCGACCCCGCGGAGTTTCGGCTCCCGGGGGAGGCGTTCGCACCTAACCGGGTCGCAGAGGCACGCCTACGCATTCTCCCATCACTGGTCAGTGAGGTGGTGAATCCGCTCCTGGCTGGTACTCGCTCGCGTTTTGATTTGCCTGACGTCGGCAGGCGGTACCAGTTAGGTGAGGAGACGCTCTTCGAACCACCAGTGGTGGACGAGTGCGTCTTTGCCTCAGTCACGTTAGGAGGGTCGTCTTCGTCCTCCCTGGCCTCGGCCAGGCAGGGCAGGCGCCTCCCCCCTTTTCCGGCTAGTACGTCACTGCCGCTGAAGTCTGCCTACCGGTCATTCGAAGAATGTTACCGGTGCGCGGCCCAGCAACTTAAAGTAGCCATCCATTCAGCCTACCTGTCTGCGTTGCAGGGACAGCTGGTGGCCCACAGCGCTTGCGGTGCCGATTCATCGGAGTCGGTGCTCGCGCGGCAGTTAACGGACGTGCACTCGCATCTGGCTCGGGACAGCATTCGGTGCTGTGCCAGCCAGATGATGGGTGCCGTCATGGGCTTGCGACGCCTGTGGCTGTCTGTGGCGCGGTATTCGCCGGCCACACAGCAAGCTCTACTGTCATTGCCCTATACCATGGGATCTTCCCTGTTCCCTGGGGCCTTGCAGGTGGTAAGGGAGGCCGCGGAGGCTGTCTCTACCTTTAAGGACTCAAAGCCTTTGTTAGAGCAGCCCTCCGGTCCTCGCCATCGGTCCTCCCCGCTTGCGTCCGCTTACCCTTCTGCCTCGGCGAAGGATGTTGTTAAGTGGGCTGCCCCTTTGCAGTCCAAGCGGAGCAGGCGCACGAGAGGCAGGGGCAAGCCTGCTCCAGCGCAGCAGTCTTTTCGGGGCAAGGGGAAGCCAGCCCCGGCTTCCCACTGATTCATTCCCCAGAGCCCTTGTTGCCCCCCACTCACGCAAGCAGAGACTTGCCGACGGTGGGGGTGCACTGCCTCTTGCCACACGTCCCTGTCGGCGGCCGGCTGTCCCTATTCCTCCGGGAGTGGGAGGCAGCCACCTCAAATCCCTGGGTCCTGTCCACGCTCAGGGATGGCCATTTGCCACAGTGGAGGCGCGATCCTCCGTCCTTCTCCGGGGTTCGGCACACGCCTGTGCCGACCCCCCGCGACAAGGCGGATGTCCTCCGTGCCGAGGTTCAGTCTTTACTGACCAAGGCGGCCATCGAGGTGGTTCCTGTGAGTCAGCGAGAAGAGGGGTTTTATTCCACCTACTTCCTCGTGACCAAAAAAGACGGAGGGTTCAGACCCATTCTGAATCTCAGAGGGCTGAACAAATTACTGGAGGTGCCGTCTTTCAGGATGGAGACACTCAGGTCAGTGATCTCCTCCGTCGAGACAGGGGATTACGTCAATCGATCTCAAAGACGCAAACCTCCATGTTCCAATGCACCCCGAATTCAAGAAGTACCTCCGGTTCTCCTTCGGCCGGGGCGTGCTACCAGATTCGCGTGCTCCCCGGTATCTCCACGGGCGCCAAGGGTGTTCACCAAACTTATGCTAATCCCAGCTCAGTTAGCCAGGTCTCAGGGCAGGTGTTGTCACCCGCATCCTGGGCGATTGGCTTCTACGGGCCTTAGGGCCTCAGTTAAGCAGAGCCTCCACACTGTGCGTGCTGGATACTCTGGTGTCACTGGGCTGGATTATCCATATCAAGAAATCAGACCTCGTTCCGACGCAGGATCTGATATTCTTGGGAGCCAGATTCAACACGGCGCTTAGGGATTGTTTCCTTGCTCGGACCGCATCGTCAAAGTCCGGAGGACTGTGTTACAGTTCCTCCAGTCCCCGTTCGCGCCAGCCCGAACATGGCCGGGTTGCTCGGCAACATGGCGGCGACAGTGGGCGTGGTTTGGCGTCTTGCGTTTGAGGATCGCGACCAATTCAGCAAGCATTAGCTCAGCTGTGGTCCCACTCGCAGGGCTACTGAGATTATGCTCATAACGCCAGAGTGGTTAATCCCTCACTTGCGATGGTGGGCCGGACGCCGGAATTTGTCCAGGGGATCCCCTCGACACCCGACACCTTCCCTCTCAGTTCAGACGGACGCCTCCCCTCACAGGTTGGGGGTCCTGGCGAGCACTCAGCCTCCGCCTCTGGTCGGAGCGGGAGGTCAGCCTACACATCAATGTGTTAGAACTGAGAGCAGTCCGCAAGGTGTTCGAGTGCTTCCGGTGTTGGTGCAGGGCCGTGTGGTTCGCCTAGAAATGGACAATCAAACGGCCATGTCTTTACATTCTCAAGCAAGGCGGCACAGTGTCTCTGTCGCCTCCTTCAGGGAGGCGTGGCAGTTTCTACTGTGGTGCGATCAGTTCAACATTCGGTTTTGCCTGTTTATCTCCGGGGTAGACAACGTCCGTGCAGATGCTCTCTCGGGCGTATACTAGCCCCACACGAGTGGATGCTTTCGACCGGAGATAATCGGGATTATCTCCCAGTTGTTCGGTCGTTCCAGGTGGATCTGTTTTGCGCCTGGGGTGATTTAACCAGATTCCTGTGTTTTGCTCCCGATTCGGATCCGGATGCGTTAGCCAACGCACGCTTTTCAGCTAGATTGGACGGACAGGGTACTGTATGCCTTCCCGATACCACTGATTTCCAGGGTCCTGTCGCAGCTGACCGCACAACCAGCTCGCTACTTGTGCTTCTGGCACCCTTTGGTCGGCACAAGCTGGTTTCCGGTAATTCTCAGGTTTCTGGCTCAGCCTCCTGTTCTATTACCTTTTCGACCCGGACCTCCTATCCCAGAACGGAGCGCCCCACCGAATCCCAGGATTCAGTGGGTGGCTTGGCGCTATCAGGGATCGCCTCCATGCGGCGGAATTCCTGCACCAGTTGCAGACACAATTCTGGCTTCCTGGAGGATTCGACAAACGCTCAATATGAGGATAGATGGGCCTGTAATTCGCTGGTGTGTCAACAGGTGGATTCTTGATCCCTTTCTACAGATTTAGTCTGTGTGTTAGAATTCCTCCAGTCTCGGTTGGAAGCCGGTCTAGCGGCTTCCACTGTTCGGGGATATTCTCACGGCTATTTCTCGCGTTTCATATTCCTGTTGACGGTGCTCTCTTGGGGCAGCACCCTCTTATACAGCTTTTAGCAGGTGTGGACAGAATCCGTCCGTTGTCCGGCCGGATTAGTCCCGATGGGACTTGTCAATCGTTCTTGATTGGCTGTCCGGTCCACTGTTTCACAATCTGTCGGCTCTTTCCCTCCAGCTGTTGGCGTGGAAGACGGCGTTTCTTGTGGCGGTGACTTCTGGCGAGGCGGGTTGGCGATATTCACGCAATGTCGGCCGATCCCCGCTTACTGTTTTCACAAAGACAGAGTTAGCATTCGCTGCCTGAGACTTACCGTCCTAAGAAGGATAGTCCCTTCCATGTGACGGCCTATTGAGCTCCCAGCTTTCACTCAGCCTTCCCTGTCCGGTACCTCTCTCTGGCGTGCTCACGTCTTAGATGTCCGTAAAGACACTTCAGGCTTATATCAAACGAACAAGGGGTACCCGTAAGGGTAACCAATTGTTTTGTTGTTATGGCGGGTTCAGGCTGGTCTTCCGGCCACCAAGCAGACCATTTCTCGGTGGCTTGTCTCTGCCATACATATGAGTTATACTCAAACAGGGCGATCCCGCCTGTTGGGTTGAAAAGCTCATTCGGTTAGGGCAGTAGCTACATCGACAGCTTACGCTGCAGCCCTGCCCATTGAGGAGATCTGCTCCGCGGCTATTTGGAGCCGTCCGAGTACGTTCATCCGTCATTACCAACTTGACAGACTCTCCAGTGAGCGTGCTCGGTTCGGTCAGTCAGTTCTCTCCAGTGGGCATGGTTCCACCTCTCTAGCCGATTGAGCTTTGAGGGTTTTATTGTGTGAACCATTATCTGCAAATTTTTAACACTGGTGTTGGGTTTTACAAATCTTGTTACATTTTTCCCGTGGTGATGGGTTTTATGTGGTGCTGTTTTTATTCCCATGTCTCTTGCTTTCTAACCGAGAAGCTCTAGACTAAACTGCCCTTGGAAACTTTGCTGTTCATATTCGGCATTTCGCTTTCTGGGTTTATTGCAGGACCCTTATCTTCACTTCGAGTGAAGTAGATCACGGGAAGGAGGGAGGGTGTGTCTCGTTAGCTTGCATTAGCGAGGTTTAAGCTGGACAAATTTGCATCACGTTTAACCCTGACCCTGGCTCATGCCCCGCCTGATTGGCTTTGGTGGACACGCGACCGGGTAAGTGTGCCTTTTCTGCTATAATTAGCTTGGGAAATTCCACTTCTTGTCGGGTGTTTTTAAGCAGACAGAATGCCGCTCCTGAGATCCGTCTTTAGGAGTCTGTCTTATGCTTATAAAGTACCCCAAGGAGGAATATATAAAGAATCGAACTAACCTGTAGAGGTTTAAGATTCTTTGAATATGTTCCTCCTTGAGTAATACCATCCCCTCCCCGCATTCTGTCTGACTTCGTTCAGCATGGAAAGTGAGGTACGAGGTTACGGTCTAGAGTTACCTGCTCTTGGCTGTAGGGGGCCGGAAGGCCCTGTAAGGGTGGTCTCACAAGACAAAACGTAGTTTTTGTTTTGTAAATATTTTATTCAAATATTGTTACAACTGTCATAGGGAATTTAAATGGACATTTAAATGCTTATAAGTACCCAAAGGAGGAATATATTCAAAGAATCTTAAACCTCTACAGGTTAGTTCGAATTTTGTGCACATGACATGTAGGAAGACGTTTCCTATTCTTGCGGTACTTACGGATATCGGCTGAAAAAATAACACAAACAATTCTTATCGTATGATTGCTTGTTGTTATTAAATGAAGGGCCTTCTCCTCTAACATCTGCATCTATCAGCTGCCAGATCCATCAGGTGAATTACCACTCGTGAGCCCGGTGATAAACAATGCCATCCGCCATTGACAAAACGAGGCTTCTCCCATTCTCGCGGTATTACCAGGAACTAACGTTATTGAGTGTATGTAAGATCAATCCTGTCGGAAAGGGCGAGAAAAAGTAATAATATGTCCAAGTTGGTATAAACTCCCCAATATTTGTGACACTGCAAGATTTTGATCATTCACCGACTTGGTCCACTTCTTAGTTACCAGTCAATGATGTAAACAACCGCTAAGTGTCACGCATCAGCGATTTCAGCAGAAAACGTATTTACCGCGAGAATAGGAGACGGACCTATACTGGCGAGGTCATCAATTTTGTACATAGCAATTTTTTTTAAATTAGGGGATAACTGTACTGTGTTTGACGAATTGGGGACGTATACCGGTGGTTATATAGCCGCAAATTTAGTTATATCGGCGACGCGTAAGCGTACAAACACACAGAGTACAGTACAGTTATCCCCATTCAAATTCAACTCGTTTTACGTTGTTTTTTCGTGAAAGAAATCCATTATTTGAACCAGGTCAAAGCTCCTCTAGGTCAAAGGTTAATCATATCACTCCTTGAACTTACACCATCGCCAGAAAAAGTAGTTCCCTTTTCAAACTACACACATTTATTGTGTGCACACAGACTAAATCTGACAATGATGAATAGATCATGGTATTATAGAGAGAAAATGGACAGAATTATGATGAAACCGCCCTCTAGTTACAGAAATAAGCGGCCTGCTGATTCCTCAACTACGGGCCATTATCAGTTCTGTTGTCAAATGACGTCACAGCAGGTGACATCACGCTCCATAATGACGTCATAAATCTTGTTTCATGATCTAACAGTGTTGGGTCAACAGCCCGTTGCGAGTAAGTTCTTTGAACTTAAAATTAAATTTATGATACTGTTTTGTCTTTTTTAACACAAATTCCACCGATTTTAGCTGGATAGGGGAGTTAATTGACCAATGGCTTCTGCAAATGACAATGTCCTGCAAAACAGCGTTACCCCAATAGAGTAGGGATACAAAGGTTTTGGTGAATCGTTTTTCAAATTGCAACCATATATGCTGATTATACGGTCGGAAATTTATATCATTGACCAATCAGAACTCATGTTACATACTAAGTTGAATTAGAATATTATGCTTAATGATTATGGGGAAGGAGGGGGATGATTTTGTACATGACATGCAGGGGGTTCACTTGTGTACCTAAATTTTTAGGGTGTTGGGGAAGGGGGTCATTCACATTGTGCATGCTTCTACATAACAATCATCATCAGCCACTTGTCTTCACATGTGTGTACATATGTTTTCGATCATGTAAATTTCTATGTACTCATCAGGGTGGAAATAACCCATTGCCCGACGTCCAAGTCCAGTGTTTTTTCTGTCGGGCAAGCAAATTTGTATATCACACTGTACCGGTGTCCAGTTGACTTTCCAATGTTAATTATGTTGTTAACTTAAAAAATTGAACAAGAAAACGGCCGGTAAAGTGGAAAAATTATCAGGGCAAGTGATTTTACATGTGCCACTGTACTGGAGTTCACTAGCAATTTTAAAGTTATTTCCACCCCTGCTCATATATGCTTTTCTGCGTACGCTTTGAATCGGCAGAGAGAATACTGATTTTTTTTTTAGCCGGTTTGATTTCTCCCAGGGTAGATACGTAATATGCATGTTTTATCATCATCAGTTTTCACTTGAATATGATGCAAATGTTCATAAAATAAAACAATTATTAGAACAATTTTAATATGATGTGGAAATGTTGATGCTTGAAAAGTCGGGTACCCTTCCAGCACCCATTGTCTGTTGTTAAAACCAAAGTACAAAACAGTTTAATAAAGTGCCTCTTCCACCTGTCAGTAGGAGCCGTATTTGCTTGGAGGTTATGTTGCGTATATGACCACTAGTGCTGTGACATGTTACTAAGGTACTGTTTGGGCTGTAACCCAGTGTTTGTTTGAAGGCAACTGTCTTAGGAAGTTAGTCATGTTGCGTTTACTGTTAAATTACGCTGTATGTGCCTTGTGACTTTGTTATTATTGAAACTATTGTTAATCTTTCTGTTATACAGCAGAAGAGTGTGGGAACAGATGGCCCTCTCATTGACACGGAAGGTTTTCCCCGATCTGACATTGATGTGTACTCAGTCCGACATGCCCGACACCAGATTGCCTGTGAGTGTTGAGTTTTGTATGTTCACTTGTACCCTTCAATGATGTACATCAGTGTATGAAATACGCCAAAAACCCAGCCAGACATCAGGGCTGGTAACTTAAAAATGTTACCAAATTGTAACTTAAAAATGTTACCAGTCCAAAATGGATTTAACCAGACCAGACACCAAGATATGGTGAATTTACTCAGATGTATGGAACATAAAAAAAAACAATTACCAGACTGTCGGACTGGCTAGCTGTATATTTAGTCCGTCCGTCAGAAATCTAGCCCGTCTCAGGCTGTCGGACGGGCCTTATTTCATACGCTGTGTACATTGTAGACTAGATTCAGTAACGGCCTCCTAGAACCCCATGGTTGTCCGGTTATCACGTCTTGTATTTAGGACCCGTGAAGGTCCGGGTTAGAATGTTGATCTTCAGTAACCCATGCTTGTCATAAGAGGCGACTAACAGGATCGGGTGGTCAGGCTCGCTGACTTGGTTGACACATGTCATCGGTTCCCAATTGCGCAGATCGATGCTCATGTTGTTAATCACTGGATTGTCTGGTCCAGACTCGATTACAGACCATCGCCATACAGCTGGAATATTGCTGAGTCCGGCGTAAAACTAAACTCGCTCGCTCTTACATTTAGGTGGGGTTTTATGTAACTTTATGAAGACTCACTGGCAAACTAAAAAAATATTCATTTTTCATGAATACCGAAATCATTCTGTAGCAGGAAAGAAACACTGCAGTGGTCAAAATGTTGTTGAGAAAAGAGAGCAATTCCATTTCCCACCAACCATATGTCAGTCTGTACAATCTGGTATGCACAATGTTCTCACAAAAAGCTTGAGTTTGTAAACAACTTGTCTAGTATAAGTTTGAAAGGTGTAGCCACCTTTTCCTGTATGTCAGCATGACCTTACTCTTGAACATTACTCATACTTTGTATGGGGTTTGTGTATTCATAGGCTGCTATTGGTTGACTCTTCAGGTGGACTCACATGAGTCGACCTGTTGAATTGATATGCTGAATTCAACCAAGTTGTATCGTCTGAGTGATTAATCGAATTTAACAAATGGTACAAATCGGCCGCTCAAACCTGTTCTAGTTTTTCGGCAAGTTGGATGTGGCGTGGCCAATCAAATTGCATTTTGGTGTCATGTGCTAAATGTTTCCAAACATCCACGAAACCACGCCTCGATTTTTCACAGTTGTTTATCTTCAATTTCAAGTTCTTTAATGAGATGGTTGTATGCTCTGGCATGTGGCGACGGAGAATCCAATCTATTGTCCAACCACATCTCTTTTTCTTTGCTTTGGTATTGCCATTTTCTTCAAATAGTATCACGCAGCAGAGAAGTACTGCTGGGTCAGCTTCATATAGTATCACGCAGCAGAGAAGTGCTGCTGGGTCAGCTTCACATAGTATCATGCAGCAGAGAAGTGCTGCTGGGTCAGCTTCACATAGTATCATGCAGCAGAGAAGTGCTGCTGGGTCATCTTCAGATAGTATCATGCAGCAGAGAAGTGCTGCTGGGTCAGCTTCAGATAGTATCATGCAGCAGAGAAGTGCTGCTGGGTCAGCTTCAGATAGTATCATGCAGCAGAGAAGTGCTGCTGGGTCAGCTTCACATAGTATCAGTATCTGCTGGGTCAGCTTCAGAGAAAGTGCTGCTGGGTCAGCTTCACATAGTATCATGCAGCAGAGAAGTGCTGCTGGGTCAGCTTCATATAGTATCATGCAGCAGAGAAGTGCTGCTGGGTCAGCTTCACATAGTATCATGCAGCAGAGAGAAGTGCTGCTGGGTCAGCTTCAGATAGTATCATGCAGCGAGAAGTGCTGCTGGGTCAGCTTCAGATAGTATCATGCAGCAGAGAAGTGCTGCTGGGTCAGCTTCAGATAGTATCATGCAGCAGAGAAGTGCTGCTGGGTCAGCTTCACATAGTATCATGCAGCAGAGAAGTGCTGCTGGGTCAGCTTCACATAGTATCATGCAGCAGAGAAGTGCTGCTGGGTCAGCTTCACATAGTATCATGCAGCAGAGAAGTGCTGCTGGGTCAGCTTCACATAGTATCATGCAGCAGAGAAGTGCTGCTGGGTCAGCTTCACATAGTATCATGCAGCAGAGAAGTGCTGCTGGGTCAGCTTCACATAGTATCATGCAGCAGAGAAGTGCTGCTGGGTCAGCTTCACATAGTATCATGCAGCAGAGAAGTGCTGCTGGGTCAGCTTCACATAGTATCATGCGCGCGGCAGAGAAGTGCTGCTGGGTCAGCTTCACATAGTATCATGCAGCAGAGAAGTGCTGCTGGGTCAGCTTCACATGGTATCATGCAGCAGAGAAGTGCTGCTGGGTCAGCTTCACATAGTATCATGCAGCAGAGAAGTGCTGCTGGGTCAGCTTCACATAGTATCATGCAGCAGAGAAGTGCTGCTGGGTCAGCTTCATATAGTATCATGCAGCAGAGAAGTGCTGCTGGGTCAGCTTCATATAGTATCATGCAGCAGAGAAGTGCTGCTGGGTCAGCTTCACATAGTATCATGCAGCAGAGAAGTGCTGCTGGGTCAGCTTCACATAGTATCATGCAGCAGAGAAGTGCTGCTGGGTCAGCTTCACATAGTATCATGCAGCAGAAAGTGCTGCTGGGTCAGCTTCACATAGTATCATGCAGCAGAGAAGTGCTGCTGGGTCAGCTTCACATAGTATCATGCGGCAGAAGTGCTGCTGGGTCAGCTTCATATAGTATCATGCAGCAGAAGTGCTGCTGGGTCAGCTTCATATAGTATCATGCAGCAGAGAAGTGCTGCTGGGTCAGCTTCACATAGTATCATGCAGCAGAGAAGTGCTGCTGGGTCAGCTTCATATAGTATCACGCAGCAGAGAAGTGCTGCTGGGTCAGCTTCATATAGTATCATGCAGCAGAGAAGTGCTGCTGGGTCAGCTTCACATAGTATCACGCAGCAGAGAAGTGCTGCTGGGTCAGCTTCACATAGTATCATGCAGCAGAGAAGTGCTGCTGGGTCAGCTTCACATAGTATCACGCAGCAGAGAAGTGCTGCTGGGTCAGCTTCACATAGTATCATGCAGCAGAGAAGTGCTGCTGGGTCAGCTTCACATAGTATCATGCAGCAGAGAAGTGCTGCTGGGTCAGCTTCATATAGTATCATGCAGCAGAGAAGTGCTGCTGGGTCAGCTTCACATAGTATCATGCAGCAGAGAAGTGCTGCTGGGTCAGCTTCATATAGTATCATGCAGCAGAGAAGTGCTGCTGGGTCAGCTTCATATAGTATCATGCAGCAGAGAAGTGCTGCTGGGTCAGCTTCACATAGTATCACGCAGCAGAGAAGTACTGCTGGGTCAGCTTCAGATAGTATCACGCAGCAGAGAAGTGCTGCTGGGTCAGCTTCACATAGTATCATGCAGCAGAGAAGTGCTGCTGGGTCAGCTTCACATAGTATCATGCAGCAGAGAAGTGCTGCTGGGTCAGCTTCAGATAGTATCATGCAGCAGAGAAGTGCTGCTGGGTCAGCTTCACATAGTATCATGCAGCAGAGAAGTGCTGCTGGGTCAGCTTCATATAGTATCACGCAGCAGAGAAGTGCTGCTGGGTCAGCTTCACATAGTATCATGCAGCAGAGAAGTGCTGCTGGGTCAGCTTCATATAGTATCACGCAGCAGAGAAGTGCTGCTGGGTCAGCTTCACATAGTATCACGCAGCAGAGAAGTGCTGCTGGGTCAGCTTCATATAGTATCATGCAGCAGAGAAGTGCTGCTGGGTCAGCTTCACATAGTATCACGCAGCAGAGAAGTGCTGCTGGGTCAGCTTCAGACATTTTGATACCATGGAAAAATGCCGCAGGATATCATGAGATCGACACTACCGTAATATCGACACTTATCATCTGAAAATTCAATTTGTGAAGTTTGAAAAGTGTCAAACTGCATGAACGAAACATTTATTGTGCCAGATGTCAACTAACCATCAATCTGAACTCTTGACCAGCAGGTGCTCGAAGGTGCAGTGTCCTTCATCTCAGGGCTGTGGCCCGATAGAGGGAGAAATGTAAGATATCAGTAGATTTGCCAGACAAACGGTGGTATTGGAATATGTTCCTGGTTGTATAAACATTTGATAAGATTTCTGTCACATTATCAAACCTAAAACAAGTCATTTTGACCTTTTGGATTGCAGATTCTACCTTGAACTTGGAATTTACTCCATTATGATTGGTCAATCACATATGATATCAGAACAGCCACCTCTGATTGAAATGGTCGACAACTTGTACTTCACGGCAGATGCTAATATTTATAAATAATAATAATGTATTTATAAAGCGCCTAATATCCACCATAGAGATGCTCAGTGATGCTGTGACAATACTGGGGAAGGAAATAGTTCATATAACTTAACAGAAAGGCAGCAGTGAACAGATGGGTCTTTAGCAGAGATTTAAAAGTTTCTTTCGATGAAGTGTTCCTGATTTCCTTTGGAAGCCAGTTCCACAGTTTAGGGCTGGCAAAGGAGAAGGCTCGGTCAGACAATTGGTTTGGAGATCTGTGTTGGGTGTGGAGAGAGTCAGAGGAGGATCGGAGACTCGCTCAGGTACATACACGGAGACGAGATGTTTCAGATAGACAAGAAAGTTATCGTTGTAGAGGCAGTCATGAGTCAGAATGAGGATTTTGAAGGTAATTCTTGCAGAGATGGCGAGCCCGTGCAGAGACTGTAGTACTGGGGTGATATGGTCATGACGATGAGTGTGTGGTGATACATCTTGCAGCACAATTTTGGATTCTTTGTAGTTTCTGGAGTGATGTAGCAGAGAGGTTGGCATATAGTGAATTACAGTAGTCGAGTTTGGAAGTGACAAGACAGTGCATCAAAAGTTTACAAGTGTCAGTATCCAGGTAGTGGCGTACCTTGCTGATATTACTATTATTAGGGATGTTGTAATAGCAGGCCCTACTGATGGAGGTGATGTGTGCATCCACTGACATGTTGGAATCGAGGATGACACCAAGATTCCTGGCACTTTCTGATGGGAGGATGTCTGTGTCACCAATACGAAGTGAGGGTGATGTCTTCGACTCTATGAGCTGATGTTTGGAGCCAATCAGAAGGAACTCTGTCTTCTCATTCAACATCAAATATTGGAGGTCATCATTTATAGAAAATTGCATCAGTCTCAGTCATTGTCAGTGGGCATTTTTAGAAAGTAACATATACAGCTATAAGGTACAAAATATATGTTTGCAATTACCAAAATGTTTAAAGTAGATATGGCAATCAAGTTTGGGTTTGAAAAAAGTGAAATGGACTGATAGTGTGTATATTATGTTTTATGGATCACAGTAAACTGGAACCTTCAGTATTGTGTTGACACTACTATCAGGGTATGAAACTCCCAAAAATTTCAGCCAAACCACAGCCCTGGCCAAAACTTACCTGCCCACAAAATATCTTCATTAATACATGTCTAAATTTTAACCCGACCGTCGGGCAGGTGAATTTGAGAATCTGGCAGTCCGTGTTGAAAATAACCCGTCCAGGGCAGTCGAGCAGACAGGTATTTCGAACGCTGCTACTATATCCAAGTGGTATCAGTTCACCTCCACTCTATTTGTGTTTGTACCTTAAGCTTATGTTGACTGTTGTGGTCACGTTACAGGTCTGCAGAACGACCACAAGGAAGTGATGAGGGAGATCGAGGAGGAGCTGGTCAACATCCACGCCCAGGCCAGACAGCATCTCGGCAGCAGGGAGGAGGACATGGAGGTGGACAAGGAGAAGCCGGAGGAGAAACCTTGGATTGCTTTTGCCAAGATCGACCGAGTGGAGGTCAACTCTCCAGCAGCTCAGGGGGTAAGGAGAACATAGACTTACTGAGATGTGAATCCCATACTCCTCAAACACTCCAGACTGCGCAAACACTTCAGTCGACTGAAACGCTCTGTCTGCTCAAACACACCAGTTGACTCAAGTACCTAATTCTGGTAAAACACCTCATTCTGCACAAATACATCAGGGTGTGAGACCACATCAGTCTACACCTAAAGTTTAAGCTAAATCTATTCACTCATCAACCAAGGTGGCTACCCACAAGCCAGCTGGTCAGTGAGAGGTGGACTGTGTAGATGATGTATCATGGGGATATTTCTGTGTTTCAGGGTGTTGAGGTTGAGGATGAGGTGGTAATGTTTGGCTCAGTGACGGCTGACAACTTCACCGGTCTGCAGAGTATCGGCTCCCTAGTACAGCATAGCAAGGATGTGAGTGCCCTCTTTGTATCAATGATCTTGCATTCTAAGATACTTAGCGCTTAGAACAATAAAAAAAACAAACATTATCAGACAATAAAGGTATAGTTTTTTGATGACGTAACAATTGAATGACGTTATCCCTCACTGCGCCATTCTAGTGTGCCCCCTCGTAATCGAACCATTTTACATTACGTCACAATGTAAACGACGTCATGATGCATGTCAGTTGTCATCGCCTCGTACGGCCTCCTACAGTAAACTACACCGATGCATCCAGTTTCTTGGTTTGCAGTTGCTTCACTCACCTAACATCACTGGTGGAAACAATACGGTTATGTTTTCTGACAATTCGACCGCAAGTTTTCAGCGACACAGTAACGTTCACAATGTTTACATTCCCACAATGCAATCGTGGAATTGTCGCTTGACTACTCAGCTTCGTCTGGATGTACTGATCTAAACTTACGTTGGTAGTAGAAATGCGACGTTCACATGGGTTACGTTAATCACAGATGTAATTAAAATACTTTAGAGAAGATATTTAATCCGAACGTAAACCGTCATGAAACTGTTTATCATTTGTTTTTCTGGTAATGTTCGTCTTAACGTAGGTGGGCAGACACATCAATAGAACAGCGCGCCAGTTAGCCCTGTGCGAGGATTCTTAATTTAGGTCACCGACACCGTCGTTTGTTTTCTGCCTTAAATTAATCATAATTATCCTTAGAAAGTATTAAATTTGGCATCTTAGAAAAGAAATACAGTTAAATCTACCACCATGTATAGTGTAATAAAACACACTTTTGCCCTGAACTATTATAGTTAAAGCACGAGGACGCTTGCGTCCGAGTGCTTTAACGTCATAATAGTTCAGGGCAAAAGTGTGTTTTATTACACTATACATGGTGGTAGAGCGAACTGTATTTCTTAAATAACAATGTAACATGCTCACTAAGCATCTGCAAAACTGATGATGTGGTGTCGAGGAATACTCACTCACTGAAGGGTGGACAACATTATTGACAATACCGCCTATATCAGCGAGGAGAGATAGACCCATTGAATCAGATAAAATATGAAAATAGAATGGTAATAGTTATTTGTAATTTTATTCAGTGACAAATGAAATAGGATCTAATTACACATATCTCTCTTTCTCTTGTTTCTGGGGCGGTGGGGTAGCCTAGTGGTTAAAGCGTTGGCTCGTCACGCCGAAGACCCGGGTTCAAATCCCCACAAGGGTACATTGTGTGAAGCCTATTTCTGGTGTTCCCCGCCGTGATGTTGCTGGAATATTGCTTAAAGCGGCGTAAAACCAAACTCAGTCAGTCAGTCTTTTGTTTGTGACAAGATTTGTTTGTGGTTTCAGAAAGCCTTGAGTGTGTCAGTCAGAAGGAAGGGTCAGGTCCTGCGCTTGAGTGTCACTCCTAAAACATGGAGTGGGCGAGGTTTACTGGGGTAAGTAATATCAGTGGGTTGGACAAGTGAGACGTTACAAGGTAATGGTGGAGATGAGGGACTGGTAAATATTTCACAGGGTGGGAAGGGGTGGGGTTAAGAGTGGGGCTCGGGGTGATGAGATGGGTCACCACCGTAGTATATTTTGCCAAGCCTCCCACTTTTAGGAAAATGTTTATGTTTATGTATCAGACAGTAGAGATATTTTCTTCTTGCGTCTCTGTTTCAGATGTAACATTGTGCCTTCCAAGAGATGAAATATTTCCTCCTTCACAACCACCTTTCACAACTGATAAAGACAAGGAAGGAGAGTGATGTTCTGATGAACACTTCCTGTGATGGGTGAACAATATGGAGTCGTGTGTCCTCAGCTTGTCTCCTTTGGTGCTAAACCTGCAGGATGTTGTACCTCTATCAACTAACAGTGACACCTTGTATGGACAGCATTTGGATATGGTTGTGCATATAAAATGAACAGATTTTTAATGCAAATAATTCAGGACGCAATTTGCATTAGGAAGCTAAATATTAGTCAATAATTGTGTCAGTGTTAGTCATGATTTGTGTTTTATTGGCTGTTGAAAACATATCTCCAAATCCTTTGGTTATCTTTTGCATTTAATGTGAAAAGTATTTTAAAACTCGGAAAGCTCCCTTGCACTCAGAACCCAGATCTGTGTAAGAGGAGGTAACAGGCATTCTGTGACACAGTACCTCCATCTTGTGGTGAAAGTTTTCACTTGTCATGCATGATACACAGTGTGAATTGTATATAGTGTGTCCCCCACAGTGCTAAAGCTGGAATGTTGTTACGAGTAGAAATAACCCAACTCAATATACACATACTGACACACACAATGTATCAATCTCCCTGATGCTGCCTCCTTCTGTGTTTATATAGATGTAATCACAGAGTTAGTATCAATCTCCCTGATGCTGCCTCCTTCTGCGTTTATATAGATGTAATCACAGAGTTAGTATCAATCTCCCTGATGCTGCCTCCTTATGTGTTTATATAGATGTAATCACAGAGTTAGTATCAATCTCCCTGATGCTGCCTCCTTCTGTGTTTATATAGATGTAATCACAGAGTTAGTATCAATCTCCCTGATGCTGCCTCCTTCTGTGTTTATATAGATGTAATCACAGAGTTAGTATCAATCTCCCTGATGCTGCCTCCTTCTGTGTTTATATAGATGTAATCACAGAGTTAGTATCAATCTCCCTGATGCTGCCTCCTTCTGCGTTTATATAGATGTAATCACAGAGTTAGTATCAATATTAGTGTCATGAGTCCTTGGTTTTCGTGTTTAGTTTCAAACACTGCTACTGTTGTACTTTATAGGGGGAATTAGTTTGAAAGATTTTATTCCTTGGGCTGAAATGATGTGTTGTTGTAGCTGGTTAATTCTTCGATGTCTGTTTTCTGTTATTGTTGCAATACTTTGTAAATAGAAGCTGTGTACTTACCACACATTTATGATGAAACATTGATCTGTTTTTCAATAAAAGCATTAAAATAACATTCAGTTTTCTTTGATTTAACAAGTGACAAGTTAATCATCTCCACCTTGGAACTGTACAGTCAGTATTTATTCCATAAGACAGTTGTGTAGGTGTTCACAGTACTCCACGCTTCTTGTGACTGATGATCCTATCGCCACAGTGTGACCTAGCTTATTGTCAACTGTCATGATGATCCTATCGCCACAGTGTGACCTAGCTTATTGTCAACTGTCATGATGATCCTATCGCCACAGTGTGACCTAGCTTATTGTCAACTGTCATGATGATCCTATCGCCACAGTGTGACCTAGCTTATTGTCAACTGTCATGATGATCCTATCGCCACAGTGTGACCTAGCTTATTGTCAACTGTCATGATGATCCTATCGCCACAGTGCGACCTAGCTTATTGTCAACTGTCATGATGATCCTATCGTCACAGTGTGACCTAGCTTCTTGTGACTGATGATCCTATCGCCACAGTGTGACCTAGCTTATTGTCAACTGTCATGATGATCCTATCGCCACAGTGTGACCTAGCTTATTGTCAACTGTCATGATGATCCTATCATACACAGTGTGACCCTAGCTTCTTGTGACTGATGATCCTATCGCCACAGTGTGACCTAGCTTATTGTCAACTGTCATGATGATCCTATCGCCACAGTGTGACCTAGCTTATTGTCAACTGTCATGATGATCCTATCGCCACAGTGTGACCTAGCTTATTGTCAACTGTCATGATGATCCTATCGCCACAGTGTGACCTAGCTTATTGTCAACTGTCATGATGATCCTATCGCCACAGTGTGACCTAGCTTATTGTCAACTGTCATGATGATCCTATCGCCACAGTGTGACCTAGCTTCTTGTGACTGATGATCCTATCGCCACAGTGTGACCTAGCTTATTGTCAACTGTCATGATGATCCTATCGCCACAGTGTGACCTAGCTTATTGTCAACTGTCATGATGATCCTATCGCCACAGTGTGACCTAGCTTCTTGTGACTGATGATCCTATCGCCACAGTGTGACCTAGCTTATTGTCAACTGTCATGATGATCCTATCGTCACAGTGTGACCTAGCTTATTGTCAACTGTCATGATGATCCTATCGCCACAGTGTGACCTAGCTTATTGTGACTGATGATCCTATCGTCACAGTGTGACCTAGCTTATTGTCAACTGTCATGATGATCCTATCGCCACAGTGTGACCTAGCTTCTTGTGACTGATGATCCTATCGCCACAGTGTGACCTAGCTTATTGTCAACTGTCATGATGATCCTATCGTCACAGTGTGACCTAGCTTATTGTCAACTGTCATGATGATCCTATCGCCACAGTGTGACCTAGCTTATTGTGACTGATGATCCTATCGCCACAGTGTGACCTAGCTTATTGTGACTGATGATCCTATCGTCACAGTGTGACCTAGCTTATTGTGACTGATGATCCTATCGCCACAGTGTGACCTAGCTTATTGTCAGCTGTCATGATGTGACTGGACTGTTAACGTTAACAACTCTGTATCCATGTTCTAATGTTGGTCTTTCAATCCATAACTCTGGCAGCTTGTGGCCACATATACAACACACAGACCACAAATCTTGCAATGTTCCAAAGGGAAGGATGGGAAAGCCGCAATAACATGGTGCGCCTAGTGGCTGAAAAAAGTTTATGATCCCCCCAAGGAGTTGAGATTGATAATACGATGTGCCGTTGAGATTGACATCCAATGATCAAGGGAAAAAATACCAGTGCCTTGAGCATGTACTAGTTACATGGATATGTGTGCTATATAAATATCCTATAATAAATAAAAATTATAATCACGTTGGCAGTTCAGAGTGGATTGATTGGTGACAGTGTTTTGCAAGCTTGGCTCCCGAGAGTTAATGAAAATCGATAACAGACATGCACCTTTGTGCCATATCCACACATAAATGCTTGCTAATAGAGCTTTGGTCAAGTCCCTCACTGTAATATCTTCCATGTGTCTCATCGGACAGAGACTTTGGTACACAGTAGGATGTACCCATCGGTACCGTTTAGGATGACAAGGTAATGTGACTGTTAACCCAGGCCCTCATTAAGCAGCTTGGGTTGTCCTCTCTCCAAGCAGCAGAGAAAGCCAATTTGATATCACACTCATTGACGACTCTGCGCATGTTAGGGTGTGGGGTGGTGCACTGTCAGTATGTATATAATTATCAGGTCAATGAGCTGATAAAGTATAAATGAATCTGTAAAAATAACAAATAACACGATACACACTGAGACTGCAGTTCACATGGGTGGTTTATTCCATGTGACATGATTCTATTTACACAGATGACTCTCACATACTGTATACACGTATACACATCGCCCACCATGCTGCACTACAGCCAGGGGTGGTGTCTGCACTCTCTCAGCGTACAGGCCGTACAGATGACAAGACATGATGGCCTCTAAACACTATTTCAATACAAACAAAACAACCATCGTTTCATCACTGAATATGGTTGATTTAAAGTTGGTAAAATATAGTCTTATCCCAATATGAATGCAAAGAAACTATTAGATACAACATTCATTTAGAAAGTCGGATAACATCCAAAGTTTACTACATTGTAAATATCAAAATCTAATTCTCACAGATTATAAATATTAATAGATGAAGGTCCACAAGCGGGAATAATAGAAAGAAAGAATAAAAATCTAGAACTGACAGAGATGCCAACCCTATTTTGGGCCGAAGTGTAATACTGGAGGTCAAAAAGTGTAATTTGGACCTAAAAAGTGTAATACTTAAAAAAAATATACTTAGTTGAAAGGTGATAACTTTTTAAAATTACTTGTAAGTAGGTTTATTCACATGAATAGGAAATATTCTAGACAGAAATACACAATGAACAATCATTATGAAGCTCCATACATCGAAAATTGTTGGTCAGGTGACACAAACTACTTTAATTCCTTACAAGTTAATTGGAATGAGCGCAATGCTAAGAGTAAGACCATTTCTGAACCCCTGTACCGGTACGTTACGAAACACTTCAATGTGAATTTTTTCCCACTTTATGGATTTTCTTAAAACGAGTAGAAAAGCGTAATTTCCGCAGATTAAGTGTAATGGCGCAATTGCATGGTCAAAATGGTAATAATTATGCCCAAAGTGTAAGGGTTGGCATATCTGAACTGACTACAAACATGCTTTGGAAACACATTGACTATTAGACAAATGTAACATTTGGAATATCTGTCGGCAACTGGATACATATCCTGCTTCCAACAGGATCAAGGAACATGATATTCACTGACATGGATGAATGGAATACCATGTTTTAGTTAGCAAACATGGCCACTAATCTTAGATGGGCGGGAATATAGAGTATGGTTATGATGAATGTGTCATGTGTTTGTTCTAAACATTCCCAGCTGAGGATTGCATGATCTAGTATCAGACAGTTACGTAATTCTCTGTGCAACTTTTAATATTATGTTTGCAGAACATGATGAGTGCACAGCTAGGAGTCAAATCCGTATATTAGGTTACAGACTAGCGTACAACACTTTCCAACAGTAGGTTACTATCAGGTTGACAGTGCTGTACAACATTCTAGGTTACAGTCTGGTTGACAGTGCTGTACAGCTCTGTACAACAATGGGTTACAGTCTGGTTGTAAGTGCTGAACAGCTCTGTGCTGAACAGCTCTGTACAACATAGGTTGTACAACAATAGTTACTCTGGTTGACAATGCTGTATAAAACTGTACAACATTAGGATCCAGTCTGGCTAATAATGTTGTACAGCTTTGTACAGCAATAGGTTACAGTCTGGTTGACAATGCTGTACAAAACTGTACAACATTAGGATCCAGTCTGGCTAATAATGCTGTACAGCTTTGTACAGCAATAGGTTACAGCTGGTTAACAATGCTGCTGTACAACATTAGAATCAGTCAGGTTAACAATGCTGTACAACACTGTACGTTAGAATCAGTCAGGTTAACAATGCTGTACAACACTGTACAAATTAGAATCCAGTCAGGTTAACAATGCTGTACAGCACTGTACAGAATTAGGATCCAGTCAGGTTAACAATGCTGTACAACACTGTACAACATTAGGATCCAGTCAGGTTAACAATGCTGTACAACACTGTACAACATTAGGATCCAGTTAGGTTAACAATGCTGAACAGCTCTGTACAGCAATAGGTTACGCTCTGTTGACAATGCTGTACAACAATAGGTTACAGTCTTGGTTACAAGTCTGTGACACTAGGTTACAACCCAGTGTACAACATGGGTATAGGTCTCTGCAAGCTATGTCCACAGTTAAAGGTAGATAGCAACAACATGTTATGGAAAATCATAAGAACAATACAAGTCGCATTTGAAAAAATGACATCACTCACACAGAAGCACAAGCTGATTGCATTCATCCATACATTCATTCACATACACATAATAGGAATGGTTGGGCTAGATGTTCACATGCACTGACAAACCCATTCACATTCACTGTATAAATGACTGGGAAGATTATGTGCTTGTAGGGTTTGAAAGGTAGGCAAGAAGTTGAATGACAACGGTCATTTTGAAATGTCTGAGAAATAAGGGCAACAACACATTTACTGACAAATTTACCACTGAATCATCTGGTGAAGAAAGGCAGATGTTGGATGACAACTTTACCACTGAATGATCGGATAATGAAGTCAGATGCTGAATGAGAGCTGTATCATTAAATGTTCTGATACTGTAGGCAAGATGTTGGATGACAACTTCATAACTAAATGGCCAGATGATCCAGACGAGATCATGAATGACACTCTACCACTCACTCTTCTGTTCAAGAAGGCAGGATGCTTGGTTTCAGTTTGGTAGTGGGAGTTTGACACTTGACACATAAGTTTGATAAGTTGAAGGTACCATATTAAACATGGTACTAAACAAGGTACAAATGCAAGTATAGCATTACAAACACATTGAAAACCATATATCTCATACCAGACCGCCTCCGTGGTGTAGTGGTTAGAGCGTCCGCCTGGAGAGCAGAAGGTCGCGGGTTCGATCCCCGACCGCGTCATACCAAAAGACGTTAAAATAGGGTACTTGTTGGTCCTGTCTGGCGCTCGGCATTAATGAGTACAACAAGGACTGGTCGGCTCGGAGTCAGTATAATGTGTCTCAGTGAGCTAGCACTATAAAACCAGCTTAAGTCTGGGTTAGTACAAGCAGCCGCACATACACATACATATACTCATGCATACACGTCGGCATATGAGCGAAATATTCTCAAGCACAACGTTAAATCCAATTTCACCTCACCTAACACCAGGCATCAATGATGTATCTACACATACACTACACATAAGTTCAGGCAAATATGGAATGTAGCTACGTACAGCTCTACAACACAACAGGCAAATTATTCGCAAACTTATTACAAAATGCCACACTTACAGTTCAGCCACACGATAAGGACAAAACTATGGAAACTGCCACACAACAGGCAAATTGATTACAAGTAAAGCCACACCTACAGGTCTACTGCACAACAGGGGAGTTCATGACTCAACACAGAGTACCGCAACACTTAATGTTATGCTGCATAACAGCCACGTTCATCATGGAGTCAGTGAGTGAATATGGTTTTACGCTGCTTTTAGCAATATTCCAGCAATATCACTGAAATATAAGCCACACAACATGCAAACTACTGAATCAGTTGTGGAGTTTTGCCACACAACAAGCGAGTCAACTAGCGAGAAAATTGTGCACATTCTTTTTCCTGAGTGCGTTCTTCCAAGGGTTTGTGTCCTTTTCTCAATGTGTGTTCTCTGTGGCGCTTGTTCCTTTCTCAATCTGTGTTCTCTAGAGCGTGTGTCCCTTTTTTAAATGTGTGTATCCTCTAGGGGTTGTACCCCTGTCTCAATGTGTGTTCTCCAGGGTTTGTGCCTCATTCTCAGAGAATGTCCTCAAGGTCTTTTGTGCATTTGTCCGTGTGTTTCCCGCATGGTTTGTGGCATTTTTCCAAATGGGTGTTTTGCCCCTTTGTCAGAGTGTGTGTCCTCTATGGTTTTTGTCCATTGCTCAATGTGAGCTGATTGATCTTTGTTCGCATGTACCACGTAGCATGATGGTGATGTTTGCCTGTTTACGTTTAGGGGCAGTCACATGGGATACACATATCCTTTACATAACCAAGCACTAAGAAATACATTACAAAAAAAAAGAAATTATTTGCAGGAAATATCAGCCACACAGACATGGTAAACAGTAAATATAAACTGATAATAAGGAGCTGTAGGACCCTATGATTGTTGACTAATATGCCTTACAAGACATACACCCTGAACCATGTAATAATGTCTATATTTGAATACTGACTAGTATATGTATGAGCCAAGTGTCAGACTGTCCACTGTCATTATCAACATGTCAAACTGGATACCATTTCCCATGACCTGATTAGTTGCCTTGCACCAATCTTGACATGTTGTCTTATGTTGTCAAATTACAAATAATTCTTCTAAACATTTATCTACCTTTTCATTACCAGTTTAAATGTCAGTAATGTCCCTAATTTCCATGTCCTCACATTCTAAAATTCAAACATGGGTTGTCTCCCTTGTTTTCACTTAACCATACAAACTGATTCCCATGTTTCTAATAGTATGTAATGACCAACTCTCTCACCCAGTCATGCAACTCCTCACATCACCCTGCAGTTTCACACACCACAGTATCTCTAACACACCATCGACTAAGAACTATCTCACTCAATGATGAAGTATAATAACAATAATCGCCTCCACACTCAAAACAACACCAAACATAAATCAATGGAATTAGCTGATATATTAATGTGATATAAGTGTACATAGGGGTATAACACTTTAATCTTCACACTCCATCCATAGAAACCATGGCAACAGAACCAGACATAACACACAAATATATCCATAAGATGACGCCGCCAAGTTGGACTGGGTGCACAGTACATACTCAAAGGAACAAGCAAAACATTATTTCAGCAATTTCAGTCTAGTAATATTTGTGTTCTTTACTCTTCTGAACTGTACTGACAGGTGTTGAAAATAGATGGATATCATCACATTAATAAATTTCAGGTGTCAATTAATTTATATAATCACAGTTACTTGTACCTCAGTGTACCCTTCTAACTGAATAAAGTTGACAAAATATTAAGTCGAACTTACCTCCTCCTAGCATGTATATATGTATGCAAAGATTCTCTGAAATGACTAATTGCAAGCACCATCCTCTATCTTAGGCATATTATCATGAAGCATATATATTGAAATGGTCACACACACACAAACATTGTTTCACGTCTTGGAGAGGTTCGTCCTGGATAATCTCCAGGGTATACGTTCTGATAACTCTCCACTAGTACCCTGGATGCATCTACGACATGACCCCATAATTGTATTACCTCCCTTTGCTGGCTTTTACCTCCCTTTGCTGGCATTTTATCCAATCAGGTGTCTACGCTGGCAAGCTCAGCATACCAATCACAAGGCTTCTATCATAACTCACTTCCGCTTCTTTTATTTAAACTTGGCAACACAATTGTTGCAGAGATACCCCGAAAGAGGTAGGAGGAGTTCTTGCATATACTTTTTTAAGGTTTCAGACCTGTCAGTTTGTCTGTATTATTTTTTCCCTAAACCTGAGTCGCACAGCGAGCAAACACTTGCGGCTGCAGCCACCATCCTTGTTGATACTGGTAAACTTGGTTGTAATGGTTTATCTGATTGGCTACTGTGAGAAGGTGGAGCCAGCGAAGGAAGCTAATACAATTAGTAATAGATATAAGAAGTATATGCATCCAGGGTACTAGTGGAGATTTATCAGAACGTATACCGTGGAGATTATCGAGGATGGGTGAGGATCTGTAGAAGCGGATTCTGACACAGACACAGACATCTGCTTACATCCCACCAAGCACTGTCACAGTTCCAACTGTGTCATTCTCTCCCGGATAGTACTGTCATAATGTAATAAAAGTGGTACAAAACAAGCCATAATTTACAAGTGCAAGTCAACTATCTACATCAACAGCCAGTCATCTTGAATCATGCTTCTATCACAATTCAATTCGGTCCTATCTACCAGCATAAGGATATTTACCAATCAAAGTGCTTCTCTCTACATAATTAATATAATTCCAAGACATAATCAGAAAATGGTTAATCTGATGCATTGGAATGGTTCAACAACATTTCTTACATTTTCTTAACTTATCTTATAAAGTAATAATTCTAACATTCAATCACACAGTAATATTCAGTACTTCAGTAAACAGGGTTGTCGTAATAATATTTATTATCCATATGGTGAAACATAACTAGTGTCATATAATATATATATCATATGTGCACATGTGCATATATCACTTTTGCCTAGCAACCATTTCTTCTGTATTTCGTCGTCTGCGACGTCATTAAACAATTGAACATGACATCAATGAACAGGACAGTCACAATGGCTTAGCATGTTTTACTGTACAAAAGTACATGAATATAATGGATGATAAAGAAATTATTACACTCGCATGTGTGCCACACGACTTATACGAAACTCGTGCAAAATTGTGTAATACAACATTTCACACTCATTTCGTATAAGTCCTATGACACACTTGCTCATGTAATAATCTCTATATGTTTCTCACTTCTAATCCAAACAAAACTAATAACATTATATGGTGCTCACATCATGCACACATAAAACTAAATTATTCATAGACCTCCTGGTAAAAGTCTTTCACTATGAAATTCCATTCACTTACTTCCCCTACATTACATCAGATCATTCTTGTTCTAATAAACAAAAATGACCGTAAGTCCATACCTTCAAAATATTTTCACAATATTAAAACCATTATTACGTTTATCTAACTTGTATGGAATACCTATGGTAGATGACAAGCCCTGTTTACCTGTATAACAAGATGGTTTAGGGTCCGAATGTTGGGACCTCGATGCCCAGCTTCTGTGCGACACGGGTCTGTATCTGGGAGGCGTGGAGCAGGGAGAACAGGTGCGCCATCTCGGCCTCGGACTTAGACAGCTCTATTGCCTTGTTGAAGTGGTATTCAGCAGCCGTCATGTTGGTTCTGTGAGAAACACGAAAATTATATACATTTCAATTTTGCTTGTTATTTTGGCATATGCCCTTATCACAAACCAACGCCATCTGACAGTAACTTGTAAATGAATTGACAATTTGATGATCCAGTGATTGATATGGGGAGCAACAAATGGCATGGTAAGGTTATGATGACACACAAGTAACACATTCACCAGAACTCTTCATCGAGTTGACTCTTTAAACCAGCATAGTTTTCTTGGGACATTTACCAACACTGAATCCTCAAAAGGTTGAACTTCAGGGAATTCATTGTCAATTGAGGTTTGGTTCCACAATATTTGAATCTGGGGTAATGAACACTGGCTTTAGGGCAATCCAATGGAAACAGTGTTGTTGACTGAATTGTGTCAACTTTGTTGTTTGAGTCTCATGAGGACTACAGTGCCACCATGGTGAAAGTTCAGAAGCTCTTGATACTCAGCTGTTGTGTTCAGGGACTACTCAAATAGGGCAGTCTTACAAATTCAAATATGCCTGTAAAATTCAGATGTGCACCAGAGAGAGTGGGGGAATGAGCCAGTGAGTGAGTTGAGTTTTACACGGCTTCTAGCAATATTCCAGCAATATCATGGCGGGGGACACCAGAATTGGGCTTCACACATTGTACCCATGAGGGAAAGCGAATGCTTTAACCACTAGGCTACCCCACCGCCCCTACAGCCCCTGCACCAGAGAGAAATGTCCTACACAGTAGAATCACTAATCCAGGTGTATATCTTACAACAAGCAACTGAGTGTCAGGGACTACAGCTCAAAACCTTACCTCTGAACCTCAATAGTGCCAATGATTTCATGTGCATATTCACAGAGCGGGTCGACCTCCACTGCTCGCCGGATGATGGCAAGGGCCTGGTTCGGATCCTTGCTAGTCTGCAGACACAGCAACCTGGAGGAGCAGACACTGAGACTGACACCAGCAACACAACAATAAGAGAGCATAACCTACTTCTTCCTGATATCATACTCCGATATCTCCACACTCTAGGAAGTCATTGATATCATACTCAGATATCTCCACACTCTAGGAGTGAGTGAGTGAGTTTAGTTTTACGCCGCACTCAGCAATATTCCAGCTATCTCCACGCTCTAGGAAGTCATTGGCTGATATCTGGCGGCCACACTCTAGGAAGTCATTGATATCATACTGAGATATCTCCACACTCTAGGAAGTCATTGATATCATACTCAGATATCTCCACACTCTAGGAAGTCATTGCTATCATACTCCGATATCTCCACACTCTAGGAAGTCATTGATATCATATCTCCACTCAGATATCTCCACTCACTCTCCAGGGAAGTCATTGATATCATACTCAGATATCTCCACACTCTAGGAAGTCATTGATATCATACTCAGATATCTCCACACTCTAGGAAGTCATTGCTATCATACTCATATCTCCACACTCTAGGAAGTCATTGATATCATACTCAGATATCTCCACACTCTAGGAAGTCATTGATTGAGTGATTTTCTTCCATCAGTACAGTGAAACCTGTGAAAACCGGCATCCCACGGGACCGAAAGAAAATGTGATGGGATTCAAACATCCATGATACGTAATTATACACAGCCAAATGTCATTAAATACCATTCCTTGCAACTATGTACACCAGACAAAGAGCATAAACTTTGTATCCAAACTAGATAAGGACAATCAGTAAATGAGAGAGGTTTAGTTTAATCTGGTGGTCCTGGGGACAAATATACAATTTGTATTATTTATAACCGTGAGGTAACAGTATTGTAAGATTTAGTCTCGCTCTGAATAACTTTCCATGTTTTAAACTGTCTTCATATCTGATTGGTCAGTTTAAGAAATTTGATATTAGTCTTCTACAGTCTTGACAACAATTTGAAATAATGCTCTTCAATAAAAGCTTGTAATAACATGTGAGTTAGGTCCAAGTCACACTATTGTGCCATTCTCACTGTGAAGTGTGAAACTTGGGTAAGAAACGGTCACTGCTCAGACGACTGCATGTACTGACTGAACAAACCGTACTCAGCAAATGCTGATCTGATTGATTCACTTATCCTTGACGGTACAATAGCCAGCATGGCTTGATGAACATAGAATATACACACTAGCCAAAATGTAGAATCGACAAGTTTGAATACCACCTGCCTAATTAATAGAGCATTACATTTCTCAGATACACAATATGTACTTTCATTTATAAAATAGTTTTGTACAGAATGTAAGTACAAACAAATTAAAGTAAGTGACAAATTTTCCACATTCAGTCAACACCCATAAGTAAGAAATATTGATTGACTGGCTGAGTTGTCTCCCTTGAATCGACTTGTCGTCATCATCCCAGTATGGCACTGCTTACCCACGATGCACCAGGATGTTGGCATTGTCAGGCTCCAGGCTCTCGGCCCTGGTGAACAGTTCCTCAGCACGGGTGAAGTCTCCCTGATCACACTGGGCCTGTCAAACACAAGCATTTACTGGGGGTGGTACAACCTCATGTGCTGCTCAACAGCTAGTGCAAAACATAACATTTAATCTATCCTGGTTGACAGAGTGTACAGGGTACCTATTCAGACATGTCAGACATGGTGCACAGGGGACCTACCTTCACTGTCAGACCAACATGGTGCATGGTGTACAGGGGACCTACACTGTCAGACATGGTGTACAGGGGACCTATACTGTCAGACATGGTGTACAGGGGACCTACACTGTCAGACATGGTGTACAGGGGACCTACACTGTCAGACATGGTGTACAGGGGACCTACACTGTCAGACATGGTGTACAGGGACCTACACTGTCAGACATGGTGTACAGGGGGACCTACATTGTACTTTGTATACATGGTGTATAGGGACCTACACTGTCAGACATGGGTGTACAGGGGACCTACACTGCCAGACATGGTGTACAGGGGACCTACATTGTATTTTGTATACATGGTGTATAGGGGACCTACATTGTCAGACATGGTGTATAGGGGACCTACACTGTCAGACATGGTGTACAGGGGACCTACATTGTAATTTGTACAGTATACATGGTTTATAGGGACCTACACTGTCAGACATGGTGTACAGGGACCTACATTGTCAGACATGGTGTATAGGGACCTACATTGTCAGACATGGTGTACAGGGGACCTACACTGTCAGACATGGTGTACAGGGGACCTACATTGTACATTTGTATACATGGTTTATAGGGACCTACACTGTCAGACATGGTTACAGGGACCTACATTGTCAGACATGGTGTGCAGGGACCTACACTGTCAGACATGGTGTACATGGTGTACAGGGGACCTATACTGTCAGACATGGTGTACAGGGGACCTACATTGTACTTTGTATACATGGTGTATAGGGACCTACATTGTCAAACATGGTGTACAGGGGACCTACGCTGTCAGACATGGTGTACAGGGGACCTACATTGTACTTTGTATACATTGTGTATAGGGACCTACACTGTCAGACATGGTGTACAGGGGACCTACACTGTAGACATGGTGTACAGGGGACCTACACTGTCAGACATGGTGTACAGGGGACCTACACTGTAGACATGGTGTACAGGGGACCTACACTGTCAGACATGGTGTACAGGGGACCTACACTGTCAGACATGGTGTACAGGGGACCTACACTGTCAGACATGGTGTACAGGGACCTACACTGTAGACATGGTGTACAGGGGACCCTACACTGTCAGACATGGTGTACAGGGGACCTACACCGTCAGACATGGTGTACAGGGGACCTACACTGTCAGACATGGTGTACATGGGACCTACACTGTAGACATGGTGTACAGGGGACCTACACTGTCAGACATGGTGTACAGGGGACCTACACTGTCAGACATGGTGTACATGGGACCTACACTGTAGACATGGTGTACATTGGACCTACACTGTCAGACATGATATACAGGTAAAGTGAGGTGAAATGGGGTTTAACGTCGTACTTGAGAATATTTCGCTCATATGACGATGTGCATGCGTGTGTATGTGAGGCTGCTTGTACTAGCCCAGACTGAAGCTGGTTTTATAACGCTAGCCCACTGAGACACCATGCCGCAGTGAAGCATGAATACCCCACTCAGACACAGTATACCAACTAAGAGCCGACCAGTCCTTGTTGTACCCATTAATGCAGAGCGCCAGGCAGGGGCCAACAAGCACCACATTTTAACGTCTTTTGGTATGGCGCGGACGGGGATCGAACCCGCGACCTTCCGTTCTCCGGACTGATGCTATAACCACTACACCACGGAGGCGGTCCCATGGTGTACAGAGGACCTACACTGTCAGAAATGGTGTACTGGGACCCTGTCTGCAGTATAACTTACAATAAACATCTTTCCCTGACTTTGACATACCTGTCCATACAGCAAGTAGATGTCTGAGCAGTTGGGGAACTTCTCTAGAGCCTGCTTGAAGCTGGCGTCGGCCTTCATCAGTTTCATTGGACTCTGCTGCGTGACCGCAGATCTGTGCTCTGTAACATCACAATTAACTGTAACTTAAAGAAAGTAACAAATCAAAGTAAACACAAAGCTTTACTCTAAGCCAAAAATACATACAACTGTAATATCTGCTTGTGTCTTGAGCCATCATTACATGAGTGTATGTTGTTTAATGTTTCGGTCACCAATGTTTGATCCATGATTATCCAGGTTGGGCTAACCAGCACCGACAAGGCAAGCCAGGTTTTACATTAAGTAACAGCATATGAAATAGGACTAAGCATATGTAGCTGCATACCTGCATAGGCTCTCTGGACATAGGATGTGGCAAAGTCTGGAGACAGGCTGATGCTCATGTCAAAGTCCTTGATGGCATCATCTAGTTTCTCCACCAAAAGCAGTTGCTGAAAAGAACATTCCATTTGAAACATACTAAATATGTCTGTGTTGCTTCTATATCAGTAACAAAAAAGTAACATCACAAAAACACAGCATCATCCCCAGCAACATTGCTTGGGACAGACTGTATTTTTAGCTGATCCATTGTGTCACTTGTATATTTAATATTCAAAGATGCAAACATAGTAATTCCAGAAAGATGTTTTAGAATTAATCCCAGTCTAATAAAACAAATAAAGTTTCACAATACCAAATCAATGTGAACTTGTTTGAATTGTCACTTCATCAGAACTCCAAATCATGCACTTACAAACACGGCATGATGTTAAACAATGTCAGAGGAACTAAAATCATGGTGTTTCTCTGCACACTGTATAAGCAACTATTGTACATTTTAGATTGAGCTAGGTTAAAAAAAGTCAAAGCCAACTCAAATTTTATATTTCAATGATATCAAAATATGGCCAAGCTGTCATCATTCAAATGGCAGGCAATGAAAATTTTCATTCTCCTCAATGGAATGAAAGGCAACATCATTTGCAACACTGTAACATCACCATCACCATGATCACAGTAACATCAAATAAGAAGAAATTGTGTTCACTTTGTGATGAACTCGGTAATATCGTGCAACATCACAAATGATATATCACAGCAACATGACATGTGGTAATTCTCAATGAATGACAATGTGTTATACTTCAGCGATGTCACCAGATCTTGACTGTGGTCCGCACACTAGTTTTGATAACATGAAATGTTTGGCCCATGTTGTTGCGCTATGACAAACCGTGAAGATCCGGGTTAGAATGAACCTTCAGTAACCCATGCTTGTTGTAAGAGGTGACTTACGGGATCAGGTGGTCAGACTCGCTGACTTGATTGACACATGTCATCGGTTCCCAATTGCGCAGATTGATGCTCATGCTGTTGATCACTGGATTGTCTTGTCCAGGCTCGATTATTTACAGACCGCCGCCATATAGCTGGAATATTGCTGAGTGCGGCGTAAAACTAAACTCACTCACTCATTTGTGCTATAACAAAAGACAATCCACGTCAAACACTGTGACCCGTTAATCCTGGTTAGAGCAAACAGTTTTGGCAAACACTGTGTACTGTTATCAGCTCTTGAATCTAAATAGGTGACCTTCATTGGAAGATCAGGAACTGGTTTACTCAAAGTTTAGTCTGTATCAGTGAAAAACACAAGGTCCTAAAAGGACAGAGGTGGTACCTATGATCTGTTTAATGACAAAACATGGGCTGACCTGTCCACGATGATGGAACACGTCTGAGTTCTTGTTGTCCTCCTTCTCAGCAGTGGAGAAACACACCAGAGCCTCCTGTGCGTTGTCAGCCTGCATCACCAGACTCCCCATCTTGACCAGGGCATTCACTCGCACCTGAAAAACACCAAAAAGCTTACAAACCTTCCATCGTGTCATCTACTGTTTTCAGAGGCATCTAATATTTGTATTAAATCTCTTAACTAGGCTTGATGACAAATTGTACTTTCAAAAACAATAATCAGTTGTAACTCTGCTGCAATGTGTCTTTATGCTTGGTATTGTATACAACACCTGAACAAAAATACCACAGAATGCTAGGACTGACCATCAACTCCACAGGGTCTATCTCCAACAAAGTGGACAGATCCTTCACAGAGTCAACCTGACCATACTAACCTTTGTGTCCACTCCTTCCATCTCCAACAAAGTGGACAGATCATTCACAGAGTCAACCTGACCATACTAACCTTTGTGTCCACTCCTTCCATCTCCAACAAAGTGGACAGATCATTCACAGAGTCAACCTGACCATACTAATCTTTGTGTCCACTCCTCCCATCTCCAACAAAGTGGACAGATCATTCACAGAGTCAACCTGACCATACTAATCTTTGTGTCCACTCCTTCCATCTCCAACAAAGTGGACAGATCATTCACAGAGTCAACCTGACCATACTAACCTTTGTGTCCACTCCTTCCATCTCCAACAAAGTGGACAGATCATTCACAGAGTCAACCTGACCATACTAATCTTGTGTCCACTCCTTCCATCTCCAACAAAGTGGACAGATCATTCACAGAGTCAACCTGACCATACTAACCTTTGTGTCCACTCCTTCCATCTCCAACAAAGTGGACAGATCATTCACAGAGTCAACCTGACCATACTAACCTTTGTGTCCACTCCTTCCATCTCCAACAAAGTGGACAGATCATTCACAGAGTCAACCTGACCATACTAATCTTTGTGTCCACTCCTCCCATCTCCAACAAAGTGGACAGATCCTTCACAGAGTCAACCTGACCATACTAACCTTTGTGTCCACTCCTTCCATCTCCAACAAAATGGACAGATCATTCACAGAGTCAACCTGACCATACTAACCTTTGTGTCCACTCCTTCCATCTCCAACAAAGTGGACAGATCATTCACAGAGTCAACCTGACCATACTAACCTTTGTGTCCACTCCTTCCATCTCCAACAAAGTGGACAGATCATTCACAGAGTCAACCTGACCATACTAACCTTTGTGTCCACTCCTTCCATCTCCAACAAAGTGGACAGATCATTCACAGAGTCAACCTGACCATACTAACCTTTGTGTCCACTCCTTCCATCTCCAACAAAGTGGACAGATCCTTCATGGCCTCCTCGCCCTGGCCGTACAGGACATACATGGTACCCCTCATCAGTAGGGCCTTGTGGCGGTGGGGGGTGTCCTTCAGCTCCAGCTCCTTGGTACACAGTTCGATGAGCTGCCCATACTGCTGCTGGTTGACCTGTTGCTGGGCCTGCTCAAAGAGGCTGAGGAGGGATATGATCAGTTGTTAAATAACAGATCATATACATTTGTGTTGTCAGTTGTTCACAGTGGTGCAGTGGAGGAATTTTACTAAAATTGGACCCAACTTGTGGTTGTCAAGAGATCGGTAGCCATGGGATTGGTAGTACCACTCTCACAATGCAATCATGACTGTCACGAACTGCTGTCTAAGCAACAACAGTAAAGGGAGATAATTCCATTCACTGTTACAAACAAGCTGAACAGTATTCATGTGAATAACATGCTATAAGCAAAACTGTAATATGAATAGGAGAGTGCAGCAAAGTCATTAGTTGTAAAAAAAATTTAAGAGGGATTTGACTGACTGACTGATTGAGTTTGGTTTTAAATATTCCAGCAACATCAAATCTTCACACCCATGCGGGGATTCTATTCACTTTAACCACTGACTACCCCACTGCCCGGATTTGAAACCCATAAATCTCCACACTATTCACTATGACTAAACCGTGTAGATATGGGTTAGAATTGATCTTCAGTAACCCATGCTTATCTTAAGAGGTGACTAATAGGATCAGGTGGTCAGACTCGCTGACTCGGTTGACACATGTCATCGTATCCCAATTGCATTGATTGATGCTCATGCTGTTGATCACGGGAGTGTCTGGTCCAGACTTGATTATTTACAGACCACCGCTATACTGCTGGAATATTGCTGAGTGCAATGTAAAACAAGAAACAACCAACCAGCCACTATGAATATTTTCTTCATATCGATCTTCTATTTAATCCAAAAACATGCGAACCGTGCTATTTGGCTTGGTGAAAGGGATACCATGTTAGAACAATATTCATCAGCAAAAATTTGATTTAGTTGTCTTCCTTCCACATTCTGCTAACCAGGCATATTCAACTGTCACAGAAACCTGTCAAACCATCTACTGTAGTTGGGGCCTGGATAAGAGTGGGGGTTTTTTTTATGGCCAGGAATTTCATTTGGAAGAGATAGTGTCAGCACAGTGACCCTCCCCTCCCTTCATGTCATGTACAAAACTGCTGACCACACCCTACTGCATGTGTACAAAATTGATGACACCAGCACACACACATCCCCCAGGAACAAAATGGGTGACACACTCTTCTTTTCTTCTCTCCCCTCCCCTCCCCAAACATCATCACTCTCCTAGCCATAGGGAGTGAGTATGTATCAGCCAATGATAGTACATTCCATGGGAGCACAGGTATTTTAATATCTTGGCCATTGGCTGAATTGAATTTTCCTCACCTTTCTTCTTTTGTAGTGCCCTCTGCTTCTCCATTAAGCACAGGTTCCTCAGTTGTCTCCCCTTCCTCCGGCTTCGTCAGGGGTTCAGCCTTCCCAGCACTGGATGTTTTGAAGATGGGGTCGTGACAGAAGCCAGCAAAGTAATTCTTCATGAAGAACTGTGATGGCAGTGATGGTGTGCGACTCTGAGGAACAAAGTCAGTGAAAATTGCTTTATGGCAGTTTCTGAAAGTTTTACCTTTATAAACAAAGACAACTGAGTCTTTAGTCCACACTCAAACTTGGAAACTACAAATTGCATTTGCAAATTGTCCATCCAGTGTAAAATGATGCAACTTGCTACTTTAAAGTGATGACTAAAATATCATGAACATAAACTTCCTGGAGTCTTCAAGAAATATTCAGTCATGACTTTTCAGTGAGTGGAGAGTTTTCTAAGAACATAACACGTTCTCAGGCCCTGACAACTTCTAAGATATGTTCTGTTGTCAAGTTGTCAAGTATTTCAAACACTAAAACAGTTTGTGTCCGATTATTAGATAATCTGACTGAGTTTGGTCGTTTGGTCACAATATTCCATTATTTCAATTAATTGGAACACCACTACATTCCTGTTACCATGGTTATCTGCAAACGGTTCATGAAGTTCAGAATTGAGAACAAGCAAGGTTTGGAACCCAAAAAGATCTTCACCAATTTTCAAAACTTGTATTTCACAACAATATTTCCAAAAAGTGTTTCTTACTAACAGTGTCTGAGGAGACAATTAGTGAGCTCCAATCAAAGGTTCACATCAACCTGTATCCTCTTAGTGGGAATTATAACATAGCATTGTTGACTACCAACACTGTGACTGGAAATCTATGATTATTGTGGATAATTTACAGTATAACACTTACAGAATATGTTTCACGGGCCTTGCTCTTGCCGAGTAGTTTGAGGACACGGTCAGCCACGACCAGACTCTGCTGGTTCTGGAAGCCCTCCAACAAACAGCATGCTGTGATGTCTGGAGAGAGAAATGTGTGAGATGGGAGAGACATTAGGCCAGTGAGATCTTGCATATGTAAGTCTCTTGAGACACGTTTGTTGTGTACACTTATATGCATGTGAGACTGGTAATGTCAGACAGTGTACATGTGAGGCTGGTCATGTCAGACAGTGTACATATGAGACTGGTCATGTCAGACAGTGTACATATGAGACTAGTCACGTCAGACTGTGTACATGTGAGACTAGTCATGTCAGACAGTGTACATATGAGACTAGTCATGTCAGACAGTGTACATGTGAGACTAGTCATGTTAGACAGTGTACATATGAGACTGGTCATGTCAGACAGTGTACATGTGAGACTGGTCATGTTAGACAGTGTACATGTGAGACTAGTCATGTCAGACAGTGTACATGTGAGACTAGTCACGTTAGACAGTGTACATGTGAGACTGGTCATGTCAGACAGTGTACATATGAGACTGGTCATGTCAGACAGTGTACATATGAGACTAGTCATGTCAGACAGTGTACATGTGAGACTAGTCATGTTAGACAGTGTACATATGAGACTGGTCATGTCAGACAGTGTACATGTGAGACTGGTCATGTTAGACAGTGTACATGTGAGACTGGTCATGTTAGACAGTGTACATATGAGACTGGTCATGTCAGACAGTGTACATATGAGACTAGTCATGTCAGACAGTGTACATGTGAGACTAAAGTACTGTCGGAAATGCTAGAAAAATGCTTTATAGCCTTAATATCTTTATAAAGGTGATACATGTACTATGTTGTCAATATATCAACTCGCCTATTGTCTACCTAATTTTTATTTCAATCGATTTAACATTCCGATGCATTTAAAGGGTAGTTTACAGGATAGAATTTGGTACCAAAACAGCAACTTAAGAGTTCAACAACAGAAATCTGAAATAGTCTTTACATTTATGCTAATAATACAGGTGGTGTAAAAATATGAATTAACGTTTTTCCTAAACAAATAAATGTTGAATGTTTGTGTTACTTTACTTAATTATCGTTTTCTTTATTGAAGAAATATTAATATAAATGTTAAGTCTTGATAAATAAGTTTCCCGTCATGCATGCACATCTTTATCACAGCATCCACTATGGCCAACGATTTGCAGTCGATTGTTGCAAAGGTTTACAGTTTTTTTCTGCTTAAAAAAGACAGAGGTAAACCTTTCATTAGTTTAGAAAGGGTTAATTACAGAACGTGTAGAGCTGTTGGCATGTCTAACCAACAAGTTTACAATATTGTAAACAAATCAGACAAGACAGGGACTGTCCCAAATGCAAAACAGGGACGTAAAACCATCCTTGACAACTTTGACAAGGGAGTGCTTAGACGGGCGGTCTACAAACTTTATGAGAAGAAAAATATATATATTCTAAAGAAGCTACACCAGTGACTTTAAATCTGTGGCCAATGTTCACAACTAGATTAAACTGACCGAATTACATCCATATTTTTTCATTGAAATAATCTGTTGACATGCAAAACATTTATTAAAACGTTGCACATTTCTACAATCAATCGATAAGATAACACAAGTGATAGGATTCTTTTCAATGTACAGTAATTCGTATGTTTATTTCAAAACAAACACACAAACACAAATGATCCCTTACATAACTGATGTCATTATACTATAATGCACATATTCAACATTTTGCAGAAAACATCTATTGAGATGACCCCTCGCCCGGGCGTGTGCTCAGGTGTCAATTTCACCTGTCGAAAGCGCGCATGCTGATGACGTAACACAGGCAGTTAATGTTTGTTTCAAATAAGGTCCCACTACCCCTTATTTTTCTAAGTTTTTGGTATTTTCATCAGTAAAAACACATTTTAGAGCATATCTCAAAATTTATTCCCTCGGTCTACATTAGGTAGATGTTTCTTGAAGTGATATTTGTTATTTAAGTAACTGTAATACCTCTGAATTTTAAATATAAGTCAAAAAGCATTTTTCAAGCATTTCCGACAGTACTTTAGTCATTTCAGACAGTGTACATATGAGACTGGTCATGTCAGACAGTGTACATGTGAGACGAGTCATGTCAGACAGTATACATGTGAGACTAGTCATGTCAGACAGTATACATGTGAGACTAGTCATGTCAGACAGTATACATGTGAGACTAGTCATGTCAGACAGTATGCATGTGAGACTAGTCATGTCAGAGCATGTACATGTGAGACAAGACATGTCAGACAGTGTATATGTGTGACTGGTTATGTTAGGCAGTGAATATGTCAATCTGCCCATGTCAACCATGACAATGTGAAGAACTGTAAATGCACGCTGACAAAGTCTAGTACATAAAGACATTGTACAGTCAACGTAAACATGAATCAGACAGTTATCAGTGATATTTGGCCCTACAGTCAAGTAACATCTTACCTTCTAGGGCCAATGCATAGTTTTCTGCAATCTCGTGAGCCCTGGCCCGACGAGCAAGTGCTTTGGGGTAGCGTTTGTTGAGGGATATTGCCTGATTCAGGTCTTCAAGGACATTGTTTTTCTCTCCCTAAGAAACATAAACATTAAAGGTACAGATCTCCAGATCAGCTGCATATATATGTGAGTGAGTGAGTGAGTTGAGTTTTACGCCGCACTCAGCAATATTCCAGCTATATGGCAGCGGTCTGTAAATAATCGAGTCTGGACTAGACAATCCAGTGATCAACAGCATGAGCATCGATCTGCACAATGGAGAACCGATGACGTGTCAACCAAGTCAGCGAGCCTGACCACCCGATCCCGTTAGTCGCCTTTTACGACAAGCATAGTCGCCTTTTAAAGCAAGCATGGGTTGCTGAAGGGCTATTCTAATAGACCCGGACCTTCACGGGTCACATATATATGTAAAATGTGCAAAATAAATCATGACTAGCTACTTAATATTTTGTTCCTTGTGTACTTATACACTTGAATTGCTTCTTTTTGTTAATATAAAGACAATAATGCATTGTATCCTTTTCAACTGGTTTACTTGTGTTTCTTTTGTTCAATGCTCAAATGAAGGCATCAAATCAGTGTTCAGTTCTGGAATAATCTTACCAAGATTTGACAAAAAGAGACTGTAAGTGTAAATCAGAAACTTTTATTTTAATCCATAGTTTAAAAACCACTGACTGACACAGAGTTACCATTTCATAACCCCGCTTCCTCCTTGAAGAACGCCACAGTTGGTGCTATTGTTAGCAATTCTTTATAATGTCATGGCATTCAATTTGCCACTTTACAGTAATTGTAAATTTAACAACACATGTGTTAACAACTTCAAGGCATTTTGAAGGCAAATTCTTCAAAGCTGAACAGCTAAATTCAAAGCCTTTTCAACACATTCAAGCCTGAACAAACTTTGTGATAATAATATCAGAGCTCCAGATAAGATTTAGCTCATGTGGGTACTGTACCCACTGCATTTTGGGGGAGTGGGTATTATGAATGTTGAGTGGGTATTTCATTTTCCGTTACCCACTACTTTCGAATATGTGCGTATTTCAGTCATTTTACTCACCTAGGTATTATGTCATTGAGTAAGTTTACTAAACAGGTATGTTCTGCCTTATGTCTTACCTAATGAAAACCAACTTAAATATAATGGAAATTATTTAATAAAAAATCACTCATCCTATACTGACAGTACAACACTTGTCCTATACTAACAGTGCAACTTGATAGCAATCGATGTCTTTCATTACACAAGCGATTTTTATACATTTTAAATGCGTAATTGGTATGCAACAATTATTTTTCAATGCGTAATTGGAAATTTTATATGCGTATTTTACCAGGATTCGCAGCTTATCTGGGACTATCTTGAATTCTTTTGTAACAATCACCTAAACTGAAACCATTTGAAGATCAATGTAAATAGTCCAAACAATGCCAACTATTTCGGAATTCTCTGAACATGGTAAATATTTCCATCAGTATAATCAGTAGATTACAAAACCTACCAGTTGTTCAAAGGCTGCTGCACGGTTTTGGTAGAATGTGGCGATATCTCCAGAATGTTCCTGTGGACACATCTTGATGGCCTGTGTGTAGCAGGAGATAGCAGCTGGGTATTGGCCATTCTTGAAGAAAACATTACCTTCCTTCTTGGATTCCTGAGCTTGTTCTTGCAGTGACTGAAACACGCAATCATCATAACAACATTATACCATACTTACGGCAACACATAATCACCATAACAACATTATACCATACTAACGGCAACACACAATCATCATAACAACATTATACCATACATACGGCAACACACAATCATCATAACAACATTATACCATACTTACGGCAACACACAATCACCATAACAACATTATACCATACTTACGGCAACACATAATCATCATAACAACATCATACCATACTTACGGCAAAACACAATCATCATAACAACATTATACCATACTTACGGCAAAACACAATCATCATAACAACATTATACCATACTTACGGCAACACACAATCATCATAACAACATTATACCATACTTACGGCAAAACACAATCACCATAACAACATTATACCATACTTACGGCAAAACACAATCATCATAACAACATTATACCATACTTACGGCAACACACAATCATCATAACAACATTATACCATACTTACGGCAACACACAATCATCATAACAACATTATACCATACTTACGGCAACACACAATCATCATAACAACATTACACCATACCATTACAACAATTACGGCAACACACAATCATCATAACAACATTATACCATACTTACGGCAACACACAATCATCATAACAACATTATACCATACTTACGGCAACACACACACAATCATCATCAACAACAACATTACACCATACTTACGGCAACACACAATCATCATAACAACATTACACCATACTTACGGCAACACACAATCATCATAACAACATTACACCATACTTACGGCAACACACAATCATCATAACAACATTATACCATACTTACGGCAAAACACAATCATCATAACAACATTACACCATACTTACGGCAACACACAATCATCATAACAACATACTTACGGCAACACACGATCATCATAACAACATTATACCATACATACGGCAACACACAATCATCATAACAACATTATACCATACTTACGGCAAAACACAATCATCATAACAACATTACACCATACTTACGGCAACACACAATCATCATAACAACATTATACCATACTTACGGCAACACACGATCATCATAACAACATTACACCATACTTACGGCAACACACAATCATCATAACAACATTATACCATACTTACGGCAAAACACAATCATCATTACAACATTATACCATACTTACGGCAAAACACAATCATCATAATTTGGAAATACAGTTCGATAACTATACATGGAGATAGAACAAACTGTATTTCTTTACTAAGATTCCGAATTCAATACCTACCAACCATTGATGTGAGGCAGAAAACAAACAGAAAAGCGACAGTGTCGGTGACTTGAATTAACAATCCTCGTTCAGGGCTAACTCACTAACTGATGTGCATGTTAACACGAGTGAGTTTACTTTTACACCACTTATAGCAACATTCCAGCAATAACGTTCCTTTCTAAACAAATGACATACAGTTTGAAGAAGTTTTATGTTTGGGTTAACCATCTTCTCTATATTTTTCTAACTGAATCTGAGATAAACATAAACCATATCACTCAATATGAACATTGCATTTCTATTTCCAATATAAGGTTAGACCAATACACCCACATGAACCTGAATGTCATGCAACATTTTCCATAAAAAAAGTTGAAAATAATTCTTCCATCACTGATACTTGCCGACTGAAGCAACTGCAAACCAAGAAATGGGGTGCTATGGAGTTAGTAGTACTGTAGGTGACTGGACAACTGTCATGCATTGTGATGTCAGTTACCAAGGGTATGATTGATTACAAGGGGGAAGGGCTAGAATGGCACCTGACAAAATACTGTTGATTCCTTTGATCTTTAAAGATCACATATACTCTAGGGGGGTACAAATACATAAATCACTAACTGGCATAGCTATAAATGAAACCCCGTCATTAAAACTACTCACTCCGGTCTTTAATTAACTTAAATCGACCTTTTTGACAACAGTGCACAATTCTCACCCGCGAACGAAATTTCAACCAATCAGAGCGGGGCGTCTCTGTGACGTCATATGAGGAATAGATAAGAGAGCCGATGCAGAATTCATCTACATTTGAGGGGGTAAATTATCTTGTTTACAGGTTTGTATAAACCTGAAATCATGACAACTGTTGTGGAAAATGAAAGCTATATGTTCTCACAATCTACTGTCATTAATTTTGTCTCCTGCTTTGCCTAGTTTCCGAGTTACAACTTGTTTTCATAGACGATTCTGTCAAAATCGCTTGGTGTCGTTAGGCCTTATTTGTATAATGAATGATCCAAATTGATCCCATTTCTGTGTTTTTTTACCTCGATATTTAATCATGTCATATAAAAATCTGTTTGTATTCTCAAAACAGTGCGGCCCATAAGTTTTCACATGCAATACAGCAATTAATACTCCCTTGTTGTAACCCATGTTAGGTGGTATAAACCTACACGTTATTTGTCATCATTCACTTGATGGTCAATTAATGAATTTATAACAGGTATAATTAGTGGTAACACACTTAGATTACCCGACAAAGGTTCCCATTTGGCATTTCTTGTGTCTGGAGTAAATATTCAACATTGTAAACATCTATCAAAGGATAAACTGATAACACGCTGATTGATTAATTACTTTTATCTTACACAGCGGATTTGTCAAAAGGTATAGTGTTTATGTATGTAGATTTACTAATCTATACTGAATACACTCTGTCGTGTCGGTGTTTGCATAAAAACAACTTCCTTCTTTCAAAGGATTAACCGGTAATACATTAATTGATTGCCCATTATTGGCTAACTAAATTACTGTTTTTAAAGAAAGGCGGACATTATGCAATTAGTTGCCAGGTGTGCTATCTTGGGTGACCAATGAGACTATACACCAATGTGAAATACCTGAAAAGATTTATCACTTTTTCGTATATTAAACTGTTAAAAGACACATCATTTAGAACAGCTGCAGATGAATGGCATATCACCCGTTTGTGTGGATATTGATGGATACATTCCTCGAACAAGGTAATAGCCTGACAGTGTTCCTATAACTTTAATCTGTTTTAATTTTAATATTTGCATTTTGTTTTTATTCATTTGTCGTAGCATTCAACAGAATCATTGTTTTCGCCGTGAAGTGTAATGAGACAGACAACATACACTAGGGTGTGTGTGCGAATTATGATTCACATTGGCAAACTATAAAATGTCTAGATATTACAGTTCTGTTATAAATTCACTATAAGTATCAGCAGATCGTCTGCTTTTTATTTAGTTTCAAAATGCATACAAGTATGATAATAAACTAATTAAGATTATAAGACCAAATATAAAGACGCACATTGACTAGTATCTACATACTGGTGAGTGGACATTAACCACGTGAATGTAGCACTGACTGACTGCCTGAGTTTAGTTTTACGCCGCTTTTAGCAATATTCCAGCAATATCACGGCGGGGGACACCAGAAATGGGCTTAACACATTGTGCCCATGTGGGGAATCGAACCCGGGTCTTCGCCGTGACGAGCCAACGCTTTAACCACTAGGCTACCCCACGGCCCCCGTGAATGTAGCAAGAAATGTATCGCGCAGTTTTGTGACTTCGACCCCCACCTCGCTTCCGTGGAAGACATCGCTATGTTATAAGTTGTGTCATGCAAAATCCTTTTAGTTATGATTCCGATACATATTTAACTACGGGTAGAAAGTAGTTTTGATTTTCTAATTTGATGAAAACAAACCATAATCTCATTAATTCTAACAGACTTTAGCCCGTCACTTTACGATTTTCAAAAATGGCGGCGCCCTGTCGCGAACATCCGCCAGTCTGAGGATAAATGCTATTTAGGTTTGTTTTCACCGAGTTACAAAATCAAAACTACTTTCTACAAGTAGTAAAATATGTATTTGATTGATGGCCAATAGGATTTTGCATGACATGACATAACAATTTCTCTCGTGGCAGCGAGGTGGGTGTCAATATAATACTACTTACAATATTATTGTTACTTCGACCACAACCTCGCTTCCGAGGAAGAAATTGTTATGTTACAAGTTGTGTCATGGAAAATCACTATGGTCATCAATCATATACATATTTTACAACAACTAGTAAGTAGTTTTGATTCTTTAACTTCCGTGAAGCGATCTGAACACAAGTAAGATATGGTTTCCGGCTTCCACAACGCTCGCTTCGCACTCACAAACATAACCCATTTAGCACGAACTGCGGGATCCTGTGGAAATCTGTGCATGGTGACACCATCGCCCGACCCCTCGGAGCAATTGACGACAAAGCAACGATTCTGCATGTCGTCGTTGATGTCAAGAAATCATCAAAATGATGAGCGTGCTACACACTTTCTATACAACTAACTGAAAATCAGTCCTCATATGACGTCACTGCAGTGCTCTGGCGACAGAGTTACGTAACCTGTCTGTGGTTTCGTTGGCGGGCGAGAGTGAAGCAGGCGACTTTTTGGCAACTTTTAATCGCTCGGTATTAATTAACCACAAGTTTTTTAAGAATGAATTTGGTGTTCCGCATAAGTCTAACCACAAATCTTTCATATGTAATAGTTAAAAGAGTACAAAAAAACAAAGTTTATTTGTTCTTTAAACGAAGCATCTTAATATAACCATATACCACCTCGACTGCAACACACAATCATCACAATAACAATATACCACCAAACTTTAATCTTTATGATTGTTTATTTGTTGTTGAACACCACACTCAGCAATATTCCAGCTATATGGTGGTTGCCTGTAAATAATTGAGTGTGGATCCAGTGATCAATAGCATAAGCTATCTATGCAATTGGTATACGATGTGTCAACCAAGTCAGCAAGCCTGACCACCCGAACCAGGTAGTTGCCTTATCATCATGAAAGCCAAGCTAAGCACCGATGAGACTGGGAGATCAGTGAGTGAGAGTTAATTAGAAGGGCTTGCTATGGATATAGATTAAAGAGATCAAAATCATTAACTAAATATTGATTGATTATCGAGGAATTTCAGAAAATATCTTTAAGCAAAACTGCCCCCAAAGTATGTACGAAATCCTCATATTTTTTACATCACTGGTGAGTGAGTGAGGAATCGAAGCCCATGTGGGGAATCGAACCCAGGTCTTCGGCGTGATGAGCAAACGTTTTAACCACTAGGCTACCCCACATCACTGGTGAGTGGTGATATATTTATGCATGGACTATGAACTAAAGAGCACCCTGAATATGATGTAGAAAGTGTCCAGAAATGAAGACATAGCTTTGTATTGTGTAGGTAAATTAGCACTACATTTCATCACAACAGTTAATGTACATGAGTATCAATGACACAAATGTCATAACGTTAATCATTGATAATTCTTCACATCAGAGACCATGACGATATTTCCGATTATCAATCCCAACTTTATTAGGTAGCATTACTAGTCGCATCGTGTTATCAAGTAAATGTACTAGGATACCCAGTGACTGTCATCCAAATTGTGAGGGAAGGGAAGATGTATTACTTATGTTGAGACGATATCCTATGTGATACTCGTCTCCAGTAGTTTCACTGTAGGGTGTACATGTACTATACTAAATATGAATAGGGTCGGACAGATGACTGGTAAGTGCCTGTACAAGTTGATTGCAACACGCATTCAGATAAAATTATCTGAAATTAACCAAGGGGTTATTTATAAACATGGGGATTTACGCCATTCCCGTTTTACCTTCGGTTTAGCAGACGCCTTGTTGTTGGCATTTTGGTTAGAATCGACAATGTCCAGTTTATCGACTTTGACCTCTCCTTTCCTTCTCATGTAATACCAAAGTCCGGCGACCCCCAGAGCTCCAACACCTACAACTAATCCAACCTGCCATTTATTCCAACCCTCGGTCATATCATTCAACTTCACGGCGGACGCCATGCTTGTATCTCGTCACGAGCCTCCCGAGAAACAGCGAGAGGACGGTTAAATATAAAATATGAAACAAAAAGTAATAATTCTAAAACGGAAAGAGGTCTTCTATTTTTTCAAATTGATTGTACATTACCGCCAAGATTATCTAAGTACGAAGTTTTATTCACAATTCCCCTCTTTTCCAGAGCAGACAAATCCTGATCATATAAATAGATGTCAATGTGTAAACGTTCGCTGATCACGCCGAAGGCACGGGTTCGATTCCCAAAATGCATAGAACGTGTCATTTCCATTCCTGGCACCCCTGCCGCCACAATGCTGGACAAATATAGATCAGTTTATTGCCATTTGTACATTAATATAATTCATGACACCATGCATATGCTATGCTTGTTTCCAAGATCAAAAGAGATGGCTGGCTGAATATTTGTGACATTGTATTTAACTGACATGGTCGCTTCCACATGCTATTGACTGACTGACTGAGTTTTGTTTTACGCCGCTTTTAGCGATATTCCAGCAACATCACGGCGGGGGACACCAGAAATGGCTTCAAGGCCTGATAAAACATACAGGCCGCCATGATGGTTATCGACATTATTTCGGACTGCGGCATAAAAAGAGCACTGATTCTCCAATTCACTGCAGCCAGACGAAATAGCCTTTAGAGGCCTGGTTCGGGACACCTACTACACCCTCGAACCACCCCACCCAACCCAACGCCAGAGGCTTAACTGCATAGGAACTCAGTTAAAGCCCCTTTCTTCCGGAGAATGACCCTCCCCTAAAAGAAATAACAGCAGCAAGAAATGAAAAGTATAAAAGGAATATCAAAAATGACAACAAAAAGAAAGGAACACACATTTCAACACGTAATAAAAAATATGAAATTTATTATATTCAAAATGTTTGTGATCCACTCATTTATATGTATTCATTGATATATTTTAAGTTACAATATTTTGAATTTGATTCGCAGTATATTTGCAGCTTTGGGGAAGGCTTTAGTGGACATTCGTTACAAATGATGATTCTCGCTAGCAGGGTACGTTGACTTGTATAATAAAGTGTAGCGAATGTCCAGTTACCTGCACCTTATCCTTAACTTCCGAAAGGATTTCACTTCGTTGTATTGGAATAGCACGAAGAGATGAGCATATGTGTTTGTAAATACGGGGCGGTGGGGTAGCCTAGTGGTTAAAGCGTTGGCTCGTCACGCCGAAGACCCGGGTTCGATTCCCCACATGGGCACAATGTGTTAAGCCCATTTCTGGTGTCCCCCGCCGTGATATTGCTGGAATATTGCTAAAAGCGGCGTAAAACTAAACTCAGTCAGTCAGTCAGTTTGTAAATACTGCATAAAAATACCTCTAAGAGATCGTTTCCGTGTTGTCGTTTTGTTTTGTTTGGTTTGGTTTCGGGTTGTTGTTTTTTTCTTGTATTTTTCCTTTTTTTTTTTTCTTTTTGACCGTTGAATCAGATATGTGCTCCAGGTTAAGACATGTAGACACGTACATAAGTATTGTTTTACGTGATAAAATCCCTCAAATGGACAATATTATAAATATACATCTGACAAATCTAAATGCCTGTTAATTTAATCTTAAAATGACTTGATACTACTTCTCCTGTAAGTCTGCCCGTTTGCCTGAAAAGACTCTGGTTTATTGTGACTTTGAATGGCGTCTCAGTAAGAGATTTTACGTGCGCATGTTATGACTGGCTCGGGTGAGCTTGAACATTCTGTACTCAACACTATCTATAACCTGTTATGTAATTCCCCTGTTATGGAAGTATGTTTTATACACAGCATCATTGATCTCAGATGGCTATGTCGCTCTGCGGGCGGAACACCAGCAATCGACAAACTCGATTTGCACCATCGAGGAAGAAGGAAATTGCTCAACACTGATTTCACAAATAAATTTTAAAAAATGTCCGATCTCACTTCCTGGCAAATATAACATACAGTGGAAACCTGATAAGTAAAACTTCAAGGGACTCGCCAAAATTGTTTACTTATCAAGTATTTTACTTATCCAAATTTATAAAAACCTGCAAATGACAACCATATGCATGTATATGTATACATATGTAACAACGAACAACTAATCAGGGCTGGCCTCCAGTTATCAGTGTATTGTCAACTGCTTGACGCCAGCGAGCTGCAAGTAGGATGTTTGTTTAGCTGGAGACTGACACGACTGCCCCTCATGTCGGACTGTATTCTGATTTCACTGTCAAATTTGCTTATCAGATATCATGTTGTTGAATAAAACATTCCTCATCGGTAAATATGTGCCCGAGTTCACAGTTCGCTTTGTAATATAACCAAAACTTTTCCTTGTGGTCTGTTGTGCATGAATATGTCTTCACTGTTATTTTTTCACTCGTGTGAGCTGATTCTATCCGGGTTAGAATTGATCTTCAGTAGCCCATGCTTGTCGTAGAGGCGACTAACGGGATCGGGTGGTCAGGCTCGCTGACTTGGTTGACACATGTCCTCGTATCCCTGTTGCGTAGATTGATGTTCATACTGTTGATAGCATGATTCTCTGGTCCAGACTCTCGTGATAAAAAATATATATAGGGCTGCAACGAGTCAGTCAAGTATTTAATTTTTCGACTTGTTATTCAGTCAAGTATTTAATTTTTCTACCTTTCCGTTTCGTTTTGTGTAGAGTATCTTTCTGTTGTATATATCTTCATGCTACTCTCTGTGTACAATAAGATCAAATTTATTTCGATCAATAGAATCTGTAGACCAGTGTTTCCTCTTCGTGACTGTCTCGATTACAGATGGCCGGGGTATGCATTATACAGTTCCTGGAAACAATATATTTCAAAATCATAAACTGGTATTGAAAGTCAAGGCGAACAACTCAAATACCTTGTATTGAAGGTCCTGGTATATGTTTCAGATTTTTTGTTTTAAAATCCGGTTATTGACAAATACTCCAACAACTTGAAATTGATCATCCTTTTCATTGCACGAAATGCCAGTCAATTCGTGAGTGAGTGAGTTGGGTTATTACGCCCAACGTTGCTGTTGTCTAAAAGGATACATTACTTTGTCTAAAGGGATGCATTGCTATTGTCTAAAAGAATACATTGCTATTGTCTAAAAGAATACATTGCTATTGTCTAAAGGGATGCATTGCTATTGTCTAAAATAATACATTGCTATTGTCTAAAAGGATACATTGCTATTGTCTAAAAGAATACATTGCTATTGTCTAAAAGAATACATTGCTATTGTCTAAAAGAATACATTGCTATTGTCTAAAAGAATAGAATACATTGCTATTGTCTAAAAGAATACATTGCTATTGTCTTAAAGAATACATTGCTATTGTATAAAAGGATACATTGCCATTGTCTAAAAGGACACATTGCTATTGTATAAAAGAATACATTGCTATTGTATAAAAGGATACATTGCTATTGTCTAAAAGAATACATTGCTATTGTATAAAAGAATACATTGCTATTGTATAAAAGGATACATTGCTGTTGTCTAAAAGAATACATTGCTATTGTCTAAAAGAATACATTGCTATTGTATAAAAGGATACATTGCTATTGTCTAAAAGAATACATTGCTATTGTATAAAAGAATACATCGCTATTGTATAAAAGGATACATTGCTATTGTCTAAAAGAATACATTGCTATTGTCTAAAATAATACATTGCTATTGTCTAAAAGAATACATTGCTATTGTCTAAAGGGATGTATTGCTATTGTCTAAAAGAATACATTGCTATTGTCTAAAAGAATACATTGCTATTGTCTAAAGGAATGCATTGTTATTGTCTAAAAGGATACATTTCTATTGTCTAAAAGAATACATTGCTATTGTCTAAAGGGATGCATTACTATTGTCTAAAAGGATGCATTGCTATTGTCTAAAGGGATACATTGCTATTGTCTAAAGTGATGCATTGCTATTGTCTAACAGGATACATTGCTATTGTCTAAAAGGATACATTACTATTGTCTAAAAGGATGCATTGCTATTGTCTAAAGGGATACATTACTATTGTCTAAAGGGATATATTGCTATTGTCTAAAGGGATACATTGCTATTATCTAAAGGGATTTATTGCTATTGTCTAAATGGATACATTACTATTGTCTAAAGGGATGCATTACTATTGTCTAAAGGGGTACATTGCTATTGTCTAAAGGGATACATTACTATTGTCTAAAAGAATACATTGCTATTGTCTAAATGGATACATTACTATTGTATAAATGGATACATTACTATTGTCTAAAGGGATGCATTACTATTGTCTAAAGGGGTACATTGCTATTGTCTAAAGGGATATATTGCTATCGTCTAAAGGAATTCATTGCTATTGTCTAGAGGGATATGGTGCTTCTTTTGGCATATTATGATGGATATAGAATGTGGTGTTTGGGGTGAGGTAGGTGAGATTATGTCCTGGAGGCAGTGGGATGGGAGACATGTTAGAGTGAGGAACGTGGGGTTGGTGACACGCTGGTGTGGGTAATATGGGTGGTGCGACATGCTAAGTGAGGAACGTTGATGAAGCGCTATAGTGGTTCACGTGAGGTGGGGGACACGTTTGGGTGGGTTACATGGGTGGGGCGACATGCTATAGTGTGGACCGTTGATGAAACGCTATAGTGGTACACGTGAGGGGGGGACACGTTTGGGTGGGTAACATGGGTGGGTCGACATGCTATAGTGTGGACCGTTGATGAAACGCTATAGTGGGACACGTGGAGTTGGGGAGACGTTTGTGTTGGTAACATGGTGGGGCGACATGCTATAGTGAGGAACGGTGACAAACGCTATTCTGGGACACGTGTGGTGGATGACACGTGTATGAGGATAATATTGGTGGGGCGACATGCTACAGTGTGGAACGTTGATGAAACGCTACAGTGGGACACGTGGAGTGGATGACACGTTTGTGTGGGTAATATTGGTGGGGCGACATGCTATAGTTTGGACCGTTGATGAAACGCTATAGTTGGACACATGGGGTGGATGACACGTTTGTGTGGGTAACATTGGTGGGGCGACATGCTATAGTGAGGAATGTTGATGAAACGCTATAGTTGGACACGTAGGGTGGGTGACACGTGTGTGGGGTACACATGAGATGGGTGACACGTGTGTGAGGGTAATATTGATGGGGCGACATGCTATAGTGAGGAACGTTGATGAAACGCTATAGTTGGACACGTAGGGTGGGTGACACGTTTGTGGGGGACACATGAGGTGGGTGACACGTGTGTGAGGGTAATATTGGTGGGGCGACATGCTATAGTGAGGAACGTTGATGAAACGCGGGGTGGGTGACACTTGTGTGTAGGCCACGTGGGCAGAGTGACACGTGTGTGTAGGACACATGGGGTGGGTGACACGTTTGTGTGGGCAATATTGGTGGGGCGACATGCTATAGTGTGGACCGTTGATGAAACGCTTCAGTGGGACACATGGGGTGGATGACACGTTTGTGTAGGTAATATTGGTGGGGCGACATGCTATAGTGAGGAACGTTGATGAAACGCTATAGTTGGACACGTGGGGTGGGTGACACGTGTATGAGGGTAATATTGGTGGGGCGACATGCTATAGTGAGGAACGTTGATGAAACGCTATAGTTGGACACGTGGGGTGGGTGACACGTGAGTGTAGGACACATGGGGTGGGTGACACGTGTGTGTAGGACACATGGGGTGGATGACACGTTTGTGTGGGTAATATTGGTGGGGCGACATGCTATAGTGAGGGACGTTGATGAAACGCTATAGTTGGACACATGGGGTGGGTGACACGTGAGTGTAGGACACATGGGGTGGGTGACACGTGTGTGTAGGACACATGAGGTGGGTGACACGTGTGTGAGGGTAATATTGGTGGGGCGACATGCTATAGTGAGGAACGTTGATGAAACGCGGGGTGGGTGACACTTGTGTGTAGGCCACGTGGGATGGGTGACACGTGTGTGTAGGACACATGGGGTGGGTGACACGTTTGTGTGGGCAATATTGGTGGGGCGACATGCTATAGTGTGGACCGTTGATGAAACGCTACAGTGGAACACGTGTGGTGGGTGACACGTTATAGTAGGGAAAGTATGTATTCATGGGGCAGATGTAGGTGTGAGACCGGATATGGTATTTACAGAAGGTGTTTCGTGTTTTCTAATAACAAACACACTGTCAGTCCTAGAGCAATATGGGTTGATACCATCAGTTTGTAGACTTTATTAACCTTGTGTCAGATTCTGAATACATCGATATGTCTACACGCGTCCACCCAGTCTGCAGAGGTCTCACAATAGGCTTCACGTATCCGTAACTCTCTATTCAGTATCGTCGGTGAATGGGAACTCAACTTTTCACTTCCTGGTTAGATATTGCATTTTGCTGTTTATCATCCATCGTATGGGCCGCAGGATTACAGGATAGGGCGCTTGATGAGTGTTTGTAACATACCAGAAACTTCAGGTGCACGCATATCGTGTTCCACGTGTCATGTAAGATCGTCATGACTATTGATTGTTCTGAATGATTGATATACAGTTTGCTGTCGTCATCCTGTTTGTTTCTGTAACAGGATATCGTACTGTATCTAAGCATCGCGCCTGGTCCTACTGCTTCGCTACTGAATTCACATGAAGAACCTATAATAGGACCAGTTCAAGATTCGTGATCGACTATTTCACTTTATATTATCGATACGAAAAATAGAATAGCTCTTTGAAAACGATCCTATTAGCAGCCATAAATAAATCCGTTAAAACAATATATTATCCAAAACTGTGTTCCACAGGAGATATCGCTTGTGTGAGATCATATGATATCTCCTAGGAGATATCGTTTTGACAGTAGATTTTGTACAATGCCCTGCGTCACAATGCTATGACATCACTGCACTGCAAGTCTAATGGTAGTACAGTGTTGAGAGTTGTACATTTTTCATTGAAAATTAATGAAGAATGATTTTTGATGATAAATAGAATCTCACCCTCGTGTCTACTGATATCAATTATATCAACACTCGTTGATAAAGGTAAAAATATCCTCGGCAAGCCTCGGATATTTGTAACTTTATCAACTCGTGTTGATATAATTGATATCAGTAGACACTTGGGTGAGATTCTCTATATATTATCTCGATCGAATTACGTATGTTTATAGACAAAACCTCAAGTGAGTTCGTGAGTGAATGTTCGTTAGCGCCATAGTCAGCAACATAAATCCTGGAGAAGGGCAAGTCTGGAGCAGAAACATGAGAGATAGAAACTTGGAGTACTGACCCATACAGTCCGTGCACGGAACATGTCCAGTGACCCAACCCACATTTAGCCTACCATGAGGACCAGTCATGTCCCCCGATAACGACAGTGTGAAGCATGAGTGATATTTGTTATCTCCAAATTCGGATTACGAAATTCTTTAACGTAAACTGGAATGACGGCGAGGACTGTCATGAAGTCACATGAACCCGTTATCGCTATCAAGGTTAAGCATAGTACTCTATAATCAAAACGCGAGTACAGAGTACTCTATTAATATATATGACGTGCCTGTAGAGCTATGGTCTATGTTTAACCTGCATAGCGATAACGGGTTCCTTTGCATAAAGTGCTTTGCAGGAATATGCATGGCGCCAGGTCTTTATTAAGTAGCAATTATTATATCTACGAAATAAACAGCGAGAAATATTATTACATTCAAATTGGGCATATCACAGAATGTATATGGGGACCTTTTAACATTGCGTCCAACTGTTAGGGGTTATTCTGTTAAGTTCCTTGTTGTGCCATGCATGACGTGGTTTGTTTGTTTAACCCAACACTCATCAATATTCAAGCTATATGGGGGAGGTCTGTAAATAATTGAGTCTGGACCAGACAATCCAGTGATACGATGACAACATGATAGGTAAACTGTTTGAACATGGTCTTGACGACCGATTTCATATTAATCATTGAAAAAGCACAAAACACTTCAATCACCTGCAGTGAGTCACCTTAAGGCGCACGTGTGTAGTGCCCTAAAACCTACAATGGTCTTCAGTGCACATTAATCATAAATAAACATGAGTGGGCGGAGCTTATGTGACCACGTCATACGTGTTTCGTACGCACTACTTCTCTCATGAACACGGATATTCATGATTTCAATGACCATTGTAGGTTTTAGGGAACAACATGTGTGCACAACACACATGCATTTGGAATGCAGGCACACAGACTTTGCTAAACAGGAAAACTCTTTCAAAAATGTAATACAAGTGCGAGCATGCTTCATGAGCGTACCGTGGGCAGTCTTAATGCTAGTCCGTTCCCGCAGTTGCACGAACCCTGGGCTGTAGTCGTCTACCAATACACTGTCTGAAGACCCTTGTGCAACATTGCAGATCGCCCAAGGCCTGGAGCGCCACATGTGACGTCACACCAAGACGACGAACAAATTGGGTTCGTCATATCCGAAAACATATTTGTGTTTCTCACCGACAAAGATATTAAGTACTTCCGGGTAGGATCTTTGCATTCGGGTACTTTCCCATGCAACACCTACAGGTAGACAGGTAGGTTGTGAAAGCGTAAGTGTGACTGGTTGTTGATGTTTTAGTTTCCCAGTGCACCTCTGTTCGGTGTGTGTGTGTGTGTGTGTGTGTGTGTGTGTGTGTGTGTGTGTGCGTGCGTGCGTGCGTGTGTGTGTGTGTGTGTCTTTATGTCGGTGGAGGAGGATCCGATCAGGCTGACCTGGCGTTGTTGCTTTAGACTGACTTCGAGTGTTGTACAGTTTCTACTGCATGTCTTGTGGAATACTTGCAGAAGCTGTCTCTTCTTAACAGAACCTTAAGAGAAACATGGAGGGGAAATACGTCATAGCTATAGCGGTATGTGTGGCCGTAGTTGTCATCACCATCATCGTCGTCCTTGTCGTCGTGGCGGTGGTCATCAGACGTCGGAGGGGGGGTGTTCGTAAGTACTGACTTTATGTATGTTATATAGAGAATCTCACTCCAGTGTCTTTTGATATCAAATATATCACCACGAGTTGATAAAGTTACAAATAGTTTTACTTTTATCAAAGGGTGTTGATATATTTGATTTCAGAAGACACGAGGGTGAGATACTAATTATCATAAAAATCACTCTTCATTAGTTTTCTGTGAAAAATGTACATCTTTGAACATGGTACTACCATTAGCCTTACCCCCAGTACAGTGATATCCTTACCCCCAGTCCAGTGATATCCTTACCCCCAGTACAGTGATACCCTTACCCCATTACAGTGATATCCTTACCCCAGTCAGTGATATATCCTTACCCCATTACAGTGATATCCTTATCCCAAGTACAGTGATATTCTTACCCCCAGTACAGTGATACCCTTACCCACAGTCCAGTGATACTTTTACCCCCAATCCAGTGATATATCCTTACCCCCAGTACAGTGATATCCTTACCCCCAGTCCAGTGATACCTTTACCCCCAATCCAGTGATATATCCTTACCCCCAGTCCAGTGATATCCATACCCCGAGTACAGTGATATCCTTATCCCATTACAGTGATACCCTTACCCCCAGTCCAGTGATACCTTTACCCCCAGTCTAGTGATATCCTTATCCCCAGTCCAGTGATATAACCTTACACCCATTACAGTGATATATCCTTACCCCCAGTACAGTGATACCCTTACCCCCAGTACAGTGATATCCTTACCCCCAGTACAGTGATACCCCTACCCCCAGTACAGTGATACCCTTACCCCCAGTACAATTGATCCTTATGATACCCCAGCGATACCCTTACCCCAGTACAGTGATACCCTTACCCCCATTACGGTGATATCCTTACCCCAGTCAGTGATATATCCTTACCCCATTACAGTGATATCCTTACCCCAAGTACGGTGATATTCTTACCCCAGTACAGTGATACCCCTTACCCACAGTCCAGTGATACTTTTTACCCCCAGTCCAGTGATATATCCTTACCCCCAGTACAGTGATATCCTTACCCCCAGTCCAGTGATACCTTTACCCCAATCCAGTGATATATCCTTACCCCCAGTCCAGTGATATCCTTACCCTGGTACACAGTGATATCCTTATCCCATTACAGTGATACCCTTACCCCCAGTCCAGTGATACCCCTTACCCCCAGTCTAGTGATATCCTTATCCCCCGGTCCAGTGATATATCCTTACCCCATTACAGTGATATCCTTATCCACGCATACAGTGATAATTCTTTTACCCCCCAGTACAGTGATACCTTTACCCCCAGTCTAGTGATATCCTTACAGTGATACCCTTACCCCCAGTACAGTGATATCCTTACCCCCAGTACAGTGATACCCTTACCCCCAGTACAGTGATACCCTTTACCCCCAGTACAGTGATATCCTTACCCCAGTACAGTGATGCCCTTACCCCCAGTACAGTGATATTCTTACCCCCAGTCCAGTGATACCCTTACCCCCAGTACAGTGATATTCTTACCCCCCAGTACAGTGATACCCTTTACCCCCAGTACAGTGATACCCGTACCCCCAGTACAGTGATATCCTTACCCCCAGTACAGTGATATTCTTACCCCCGTGATATATCCTTACCCCCAGTCCAGTGATATATCCTTCACCCCAGTACAGTGATATCCTTACCCCCAGTACAGTGATCTTACCCCCAGTCCAGTGATACCCTTACCCCCAGTACAGTGATATTCTTACCCCCAGTACAGTGATACCCTTATCCCCCGTACAGTGATACCCTTACCCCATTACAGTGATATCCTTACCCCAGTCAGTGATATATCCTTACCCCATTACAGTGATATCCTTATCCCAAGTACAGTGATATTCTTACCCCCAGTACAGTGATACCCTTACCCACAGTCCAGTGATACTTTTACCCCCAATCCAGTGATATATCCTTACCCCCAGTACAGTGATATCCTTACCCCCAGTCCAGTGATACCTTTACCCCCAATCCAGTGATATATCCTTACCCCCAGTCCAGTGATATCCATACCCCGAGTACAATGATATCCTTATCCCATTACAGTGATACCCTTACCCCCAGTCCAGTGATACCCTTACCCCCAGTCTAGTGATATCCTTACCCCCAATCCAGTGATATATCCTTACCCCATTACAGTGATATCCTTATCCAATTACAGTGAGACCCTTACCCCCAGTCCAGTGATACCTTTACCCCCAGTCTAGTGATATCCTTATCCCATTACAGTGATATAACCTTACACCCATTACAGTGATATATCCTTACCCCCAGTACAGTGATACCCTTACCCCCAGTACAGTGATATCCTTACCCCCAGTACAGTGATACCCTTACCCCCAGTACAGTGATACCCTTACCCCCAGTACAGTGATATCCTTACCCCCAGTACAGTGATGCCCTTACCCCCAGTACAGTGATATTCTTACCCCCAGTCCAGTGATACCCTTACCCCCAGTCCAGTGATATTCATACCCCCAGTACAGTGATACCCTTATCCCCCGTACAGTGATACCCGTACCCCCAGTACAGTGATACCCTTACCCCCAGTACAGTGATATTCTTACCCCCAGTACAGTGATACCCTTACCCCTAGTACAGTGATATCCTTACCCCCAGTCCAGTGATATATCCTCACCCCCAGTCCAGTGATATTCTTACCCCAGTACAGTGATATATCCTTACATCCATTACAGTGATATATCCTTACCCCCAGTACAGTGATACCCTTACCCCCGTACAGTGATACCCTTACCCCCAGTCCAGTGATATATCCTTACCCCCAGTCCAGTGATATTCTTACCCCCAGTACAGTGATACCCTTACCCCCAGTACAGTGATACCCTTACCCCCAGTACAGTGATATTCTTACCCCCAGTACAGTGATACCCTTACCCCCCGTACAGTGATACCCTTACCCCTAGTACAGTGATATCCTTACCCCCAGTCCAGTGATATATCCTTACCCCCAGTCCAGTGATGTCCTTACCCCCAGTCCAGTGATATATCCTTACCCCATTACAGTGATATCCTTACCCCGAGTACAGTCATATTCGTACCCCCAGTCCAGTGCTATCCTTACCCCAAAACTAAACAGTTTACAGCTCTGGTGGGAATAAGAACTTGAAAAAATACACATGAAAATACGTTAAAAGGTAGGAAATTGCCAGAAATGACCTTATATTTTTCTGGGGAAAACATAACTAATGTTCATCATTTTCTTGAATCTAAAATAACATTACAAATGACCTAAAATACCACTTCTAAACATCATCATATATAGACTGATATCAAGCAGGACTATCATATATGTCCAGTAACGTGGTATTCCTACTGGATGAACTCTGTAAACCAGCTACTATCAGATCTTCAGGTCTGTCAGACATTGTATATCTACCCAATGACAAGACCCCAGTACCAGATGGAAATTGTCAACAACCTGATGTCTTCGAGACAGTTTGTTGTCATAATCAATGTTTTTGTTCATGATGGTAATCCTTTCCCCGCTATCTTGCATAAAATGATATTTCTCCTGTGTGTACTACCGGAAAATGAAATTGTTCTTCATTTAAGGTCTAATATATACATGTATTCTGAAATTAAAAACCCACCCAACGTTCAATGCATGTTCATGATGACAGCTCATCAACTTATAGTCGTGATTCACAATTTGCAGGTGCGTGTTCATGAAGACAGTTCATCGACTTATAGTCGTGATTCACAATATGCAGGTGCATGTTCAAGAAGACAGCTCATCGACTTATAGTTGTGATTCACAATATGCAGGTGCATGGTCATGAAGACAGCTCATCGACTTAAAGTTGTGATTCACAATTTGCAGGTGCATGTTCAAGAAGACAGCTCATCGACTTAAAGTCGTGATTCACAATTTGCAGGTGCATGGTCATGAAGACAGTTCATCGACTTATAGTCGTGATTCACAATTTGCAGGTGCATGGTCATGAAGACAGCTCATCGACTTATAGTCGTGATTCACAATATGCAGGTGCATGTTCAAGAAGACAGCTCATCGGCTTATAGTCGTGATTCACAATTTGCAGGTGCATGGTCATGAAGACAGTTCATCAACTTATAGTTGTGATTCACAATATGCAGGTGCATGGTCATGAAGACAGCTCATCGACTTATAGTCGTGATTCACAATATGCAGGTGCGTGTTCATGAAGACAGTTCATCGACTTATAGTCGTGATTCACAATATGCAGGTGCATGTTCAAGAAGACAGCTCATCGACTTATAGTTGTGATTCACAATATGCAGGTGCATGGTCATGAAGACAGCTCATCGACTTAAAGTTGTGATTCACAATTTGCAGGTGCATGTTCAAGAAGACAGCTCATCGACTTAAAGTTGTGATTCACAATTTGCAGGTGCATGGTCATGAAGACAGCTCATCGACTTAAAGTTGTGATTCACAATATGCAGGTGCATGGTCATGAAGACAGCTCATCGACTTAAAGTTGTGATTCACAATTTGCAGGTGCGTGTTCATGAAGACAGCTCATCGACTTATAGTTGTGATTCACAATTTGCAGGTGCATGGTCATGAAGACAGCTCATCGACTTATAGTGGTGATTCACAATTTGCAGGTGCATGGTCATGAAGACAGCTCATCGACTTAAAGTCGTGATTCACAATTTGCAGGTGCATGGTCATGAAGACAGCTCATCGACTTAAAGTCGTGATTCACAATTTGCAGGTGCGTGTTCATGAAGACAGTTCATCGACTTAAAGTTGTGATTCACAATTTGCAGGTGCATGGTCATGAAGACAGCTCATCGACTTAAAGTCGTGATTCACAATTTGCAGGTGCGTGTTCATGAAGACAGTTCATCGACTTAAAGTCGTGATTCACAATTTGCAGGTGCGTGTTCATGAAGACAGCTCATCGACTTATAGTCGTGATTCACAATTTGCAGGTGCATGGTCATGAAGACAGCTCATCGACTTAAAGTCGTGATTCACAATTTGCAGGTGCGTGTTCATGAAGACAGCTCATCGACTTATAGTCGTGATTCACAATATGCAGGTGCATGGTCATGAAGACAGTTCATCGACTTAAAGTTGTGATTCACAATTTGCAGGTGCATGGTCATGAAGACAGCTCATCGACTTATAGTTGTGATTCACAATATGCAGGTGCATGGTCATGAAGACAGTTCATCGACTTAAAGTTGTGATTCACAATTTGCAGGTGCATGGTCATGAAGACAGCTCATCGACTTATAGTCGTGAGTCACAATTTGCAGGTGCATGGTCATGAAGACAGCTCATCGACTTATAGTCGTGATTCACAATATGCAGGTGCATGGTCATGAAGACAGTTCATCAACTTATAGTCGTGAGTCACAATTTGCAGGTGCATGGTCATGAAGACAGCTCATCGACTTATAGTCGTGAGTCACAATTTGCAGGTGCATGGTCATGAAGACAGCTCATCGACTTATAGTCGTGATTCACAATATGCAGGTGCATGGTCATGAAGACAGCTCATCGACTTATAGTCGTGATTCACAATTTGCAGGTGCATGGTCATGAAGACAGTTCATCAACTTATAGTTGTGATTCACAATTTGCAGGTGCATGGTCATGAAGACAGTTCATCAACTTATAGTCGTGATTGACAATTTGCAGGTGCATGGTCATGAAGACAGTTCATCGACTTAAAGTTGTGATTCACAATATGCAGGTGCATGGTCATGAAGACAGCTCATCGACTTATAGTTGTGATTCACAATTTGCAGGTGCATGGTCATGAAGACAGTTCATCAACTTATAGTCGTGATTCACAATTTGCAGGTGCATGGTCATGAAGACAGTTCATCGACTTATAGTTGTGATTCACAATTTGCAGGTGCATGGTCATGAAGACAGCTCATCGACTTATAGTCGTGATTCACAATTTGCAGGTGCATGGTCATGAAGACAGTTCATCGACTTAAAGTTGTGATTCACAATTTGCAGGTACATGTTCACAAAGACAGCTCATCGACTTATAGTTGTGATTCACAATATGCAGGTGCATGTTCACAAAGACAGCTCATCGACTTATAGTTGTGATTCACAATTTGCAGGTACATGTTCACAAAGACAGCTCATCGACTTAAAGTTGTGATTCACAATTTGCAGGTACATGTTCACAAAGACAGCTCATCGACTTAAAGTTGTGATTCACAATTTGCAGGTGCATGTTCACAAAGACAGCTCATCGACTTAAAGTTGTGATTCACAATTTGCAGGTACATGTTCACAAAGACAGCTCCTCGACTTATAGTGGTGATTCACAATTTGCAGGTGCATGTTCACAAAGACAGCTCATCGACTTAAAGTTGTGATTCACAATTTGCAGGTGCATGTTCATAAAGACAGCTCATCGACTTATAGTTGTGATTCACAATTTGCAGGTGCATGCTGCTCTTCCTATGACGGGTTGTTGTTTAGCGCCGTATTCAGCACTATTCAGCTATATGGCGGCGCTCTTTATCTAAAGATTGTTCCGCTAGTAGATAATCTTGCGAAGAGCATAGTTCACTCTGCAAAATATTCACATCCATTGTTTACAATAGTTGTAAACTGCAGGTAACGATAAAAAATGTCATTTTTGAATCTGAGATTTCAGGGCAATGCTATACCCCAGAAGGTAGATTACCAGTTATGTACAATATTATTCTGGTGAAGAAGTGAACATTCTCTTCACAAATGTGTATTACATGGCAATGCTATAACTCTCAGCACATCACATGGAATCTCTAACCGCCAATCAAAAACATTTCCATACTGGTCAGAGCGCTCGCTAGGGTCCCTAAGGTTTATCACTATTAACAGTCACATCCCCCACCCCACCCCCACCCCACCCCGCTCTAGAAAGAGATGCTGGCATGAGAACGTTTACCCCACCTGCCATTATTAATTTGTTTGCATTCATGTTTACACTGATTTCCGTTCTGTCAGACACCACCTTCACCACCAGCTTCGCCTTCAGACATTTGTATTTCGACAAAATGTTCAATGCCCTTGAACTATTTATTTAACAGGTATGACGGAGAATCTTTGTAAATGCCGTCAATGTATTTATATATGGGGGCCTACGTCGAGTCGTTTACTGAAACTCTCTCATCCTGCGGATACAAAGGACATGGTTTTATTCCTAGAATTGTACGGACTAGATCTAGATCCCCAAAGTGTTCAACATCTCTGCAGCATTGTCCTTTAAGTGAGATTTGGCGACGTCACCGGCCATGACCTGTTTAACATAGATAGTAACTCCCATTCTGTGCCATGCTTCAGGGGCACCTCCCGTTATATAATTATGTACATATGGTTTTTGTAAAAAACATTCTCTTGAGTGTTAAGATATCGATGCAGATTCCTCTGCGTGTTACTTAAAAGTTCATTGATTTGAGATTAGACGCCGCACACAGCAATATTCCAGCTACATAAAGTTTTTGGATTCTAATTTAATTTTAATGCTTTATTATGTCTGATAAAATATGCTTTCCAACCATGAAAGTATGAACCATGATTTGAGATAGAATGTTTCAGATTTGTTTGAGTGAGTGAGAGAGTTTAGTTTTACACCGCACTCAGCAATATTCCAGCTATATGGCGGCGGTCTGTAAATAATCGAATCTGGACCAGACAATCCAGTGATCAACAACATGAGCATCGATCTGCGCAATTGGGAACCGATGACATGTGTCAACAAAGTCAGCGAGCCTGACGACCCGATCCCGTTAGTCGCCTATTACGACTAGCATGGGTTACTGAAGACCAATTCTACACCAGATCTTCACGGGTCGTTACTTAAAAGACACTGGCCATGACATACTATTGTAGAGATCATGATTGTCGCCTGATCATGAGACATCATTACAACAATGCTATATAATGGTTAACTATCACATGATGGTGGGCGTATAACATGGGCAACACAAGCCCATCACTTCTTTACTTGTTTATGTATGCTATAGAACTTTTATACCTCGCTACTACTTTTTCTAGGTAGACGAGAGAAACAAACACGACCACAAAGCTCAACACGACCACAAAGCTCAGTTTCTGTTGAGCGCATCCAGCAAGTTAGTAAGTATAAATATTTATATCATGTGGTTATTTTATTTTGATTTGATTTGATTTCATCTGAAAAGAATACTGAAAAACTTAAATGAAACGTAACCCGCCATGCCAGAACTACATTCTGTTGTCCCCTTGTTGTTTGATTTCATTTCAAAGGCTGACTAGCAAGATAATACATGATAAGCTAAATCTAACACGCTGGCTGATTGTGTTGACTCTAGTATACACATTTTGCTAATGCTCTATATTTTCAGAAGCTGCCAAAAATTATCGAATCAGTCGAGATGACATCGTGGAGAGATCAGGTGAGTCATTCTTTCACCCTGTTGATATCTTTCCTGTATCAGTTCATCCAGTCTGTGTTCGATCGTGAGCCGTTCATCAAGTTTACATGACAACTGCACCTAAGGATGTTGAAATGGTAGAGCCCACATGGGTACAATGTGTGAAGCCCATTTCTGGTGTCCCCCGCCGTGATATTGCTGGAATATTGATAAAAGCGGCGTAAAACTATATTCACTCACTCCCTCACTCAAATGGTAGAGATCACCACTAAATCACATCTAATGAATTTTACATTGCACTCGCAATGAACAACATTTCAAGCTGATTAGACAGACGAGCCATCGGGTCTCTTGTACCACTCATAGTAAAGGTCTCGCCTAAAGCAATTCACATATTTTCGGATCTTGCCAAAATCTCTTCATAATGATGGGATTGCACCTAAAGCTATTACCAAGACTCAGATCTCACCTAAAGTTGTTCACACATCTTACCTCAGAATCTTCAGACAGCACAGATCTCACCTAAATATATATTGAGATCGTCGATATCTCATCCAAGAGCTGTCACGCTCAACTCAACTCAACTCAACTCAACAACTGAGATCTCAACTCAAGCGATAACACACGCGATCGCCTAAAGTATTCACACAGCATTACCTAACAAAGATCGTACCAAACACTGTTCATACAACTAAGATCCAGATCACACGTCACATTCTACATTCAAATGAGATATAACACGGAACATGTCAAGTTTTCGCGTGATCAGACATAAATGGTGTCTTCTGCTGTGGTTAGATATCCGTCCAGTATTAACCCAGGGTATTCATCGCTCTGATTCAATCATTTACAGACGTAGAGTTCCAGCGCGATGATAGTATCTGTTTCACTGCGTCGGTAGGTTACATGATAGCTCGTATGAAGAAAACATCTTACTGAAATGGATGTTGTTACTTGAGGGGGTTGGTAATTACTGTGCACAGGGTAATCAGACACCGATCTCTTGCAGGGAAAGACGACCTGGATCTGAGTGGCGTGACCGTGAGTCCTACAGGGCAAGCAGTTACAGGTGAGGATTAGGTGTGCTCTTTACCGGGTTTGGCGGTGAGGTGGCCCAGCGGTAAAAGCGTTCGCTCGTTACGCGGAAGACCCGGGTTCGATTCACTACAGGGTTACATTGTGTTAAGCCCATTTCTTTAAACATAGGATAAGTTTCCAGAACGTAGCTGGATTATTCAGGCTGTCCCAGAGGGTTCCAGATTACTCTTTGTCTTCCAGTCTAGATATCACTGCCCACTGCTCAATCTGAAACCATGTTGTACAAATACAACACACGGAATAATAGGACCTGTAACTCTCTACTTACAGTAATAGATTTCCGGTGACATACATGTATTCAAGAGTCAGTTTTGCTTCCAAATTTGCTCGACGCAGAATATAACTTCACTAGACTGGACTAAGTGTACAACCACGCTTGGCTGCACAGCTGTTGACAGATATACACGTGCTATTCATGCAACATAGCCCAAGTGGTTTTGTAGCCTGTTGTATGTTATAGTTTTCTGAGTCAGACAGCGTGTGCAGGGTGTGATTTAGCCAGGACATGCCCCTTGTAACAGCGCTATTGTCATTGCCGTAAAACATTGTTTGTCACCGGAAGTACTAAAGTCTCGCAAAGTACCGTGGCCTACTTACGGGCCCTATACTGGCACATGACATCAGGTGATGAAGACAACCACCCTTGTTTCCTTGTGATGTGTACGAGGTATGTTTCACGGGTAACACTGACAGAGATTCAGATAAATAGGATGAATTCAGAGATGCAGATAAATAGGATGAATTCAGAGATGCAAATAAATAGGATGAATTCAGAGATGCAGATAAATACGATGAATTCAGAGATGCAGATAAATAGGATGAATTCAGAGATGCAGATAAATAGGATGAATTCAGAGATGCAGATAAATAGGATGAATTCAGAGATGCAGATAAATAGGATGAATTCAGAGATGCAGATAAATAGGATGAATTCAGAGATGCAGATAAATAGGATGAATTCAGAGATGCAGATAAATAGGATGAATTCAGAGATGCAGATAAATAGGATGAATTCAGAGATACAGATAAATAGGATGAATTCAGAGATGCAGATAAAATTCAGATAAATAGGATGAATTCAGAGATCAGATAAATTCAGAGATGCAGATAAATAGGATGAATTCAGTTCAGTTGCTGTACCCGTCCTCCTCTATGTTGAGATACATGTCCATCATCTTTTGTGCATCGTTTGGCCAATTATCACAAAGCAGACCAGCAGATCCGTGAAGATCCGGGTTAGAATTGGTCTTCAGCAACCCATACTTGCCGAAAAGGCGACTAACGGGATCGGGTGGTTTGGCTTACTGACTTAGTTGACACATGTTATTGTATCCCAATTGCGTAGATCGATGCTCGATGTTGGTCACTGGTCCAGATTCAATTATGTACAGATTGTCGTCATTTTCACCCCTTATGAACATCGTTTGATGCTACACTTACATTTTATAATTGAACAGGCTTTTTTGGACCTTACATTCGCACCGTAAGTTATGAAACTTACCAACGTGTTGATAACATTGGATAGATGGGATTTTTTGCATTCAAATTTAATTTTTATGCTTTATTATGCTTAATAATATATGCTTTCCAACCAAACATTATTAGTAGCACGTTCTGGTTGTCCTGTAGAACTATGTTGTGAGATAGAATGTTTCAGATTTGTTTGAAGCAGTGATAAATAAATATCGCGTACATCACAACACATCACCTTCCCAGACTGCATTATAATGAATGTTCTCTGTTGCAGCTATGTGTCCCCCGACTCCGCCCGTGGGTGCAGTTCCTCCCCCGCACCTCCCGCCCATATAACGCTAGGACAAGCTCCCCGCCAGCATCTACAGCGCTGCATCTGCTCCATCAACCTGACAAGCAACTACCACACGTCAGATGCTACTACCGGTATTCCAAGACCTTCATTGTACTTGCGCTGTAATGTGTATCACGTGACAACTGTACAGACGGAATAGCTCATAGTGCATGTGTACAGATTGTATCACATGATGTTATGGATATGAGTGAATGGGGACAACGGAGTCTGACGTCATCAACTCGTCGGGAATATTAACCAATCAACGTTTGATATGAGAGTGAAAGGACCTGGAGGTCAATGAGACGTTGATGACAGCTGGTCCCTATTGAGACATATTGACCTAATAAACATGTTGTATTTGTATGTATAAACAACAAAGCCAGACTCCGGGGACTGCGCCTGCCACTTGTAGAACTAGTTGTGTGATGTGCAGTCACCTGAAACTTCAACAGCTGGGATGTCATAGGATTTCACAGTTGTGTTATTGTGTTTACGGCGGGGACTACAGGAGAGTTTCTGTCCAGGACCTGGATTTTCGAAGCTCTCTTAGCGCTAAGATAGTCATAAGTTAATGTTAATCTATGGCACTTACGACTTTGTTAACAATAACACTAAGAGAGCTTCGACTGTCTAGGCCCGGGTTGACAGTACAGATGTACATATACGTGAAACCCATATTGATTAAACAGATCCGCACTGTTTATGTTCAGTAACAATTGGTAATGTAATGCATGTAGAAGGCTTGTTTGTTGGTTAATGTCGCACTCAGCAATTAGTTAACTAAATCTGGATTACAAAATCCTCAAGTAGTTTGACTAAATCACTGAAGCGTTGTGCCGGAAGCTAATGAAGCATGTAGTTCAGCTAATGGCCCCGGTATCATGTATGGCTCAGTGTAAGGAAAGTATTAGAGTTGTTCTCATGTTGTAACATCACCATGTGATGATGGTTTGAACCATTTTTCTATTATTTTAATGTATGTATTTCGTGTCTCAGAAGTGAGAGTATGAAAATGAAATCTGTATCGTGATGCAGAGGTTAGTATTCTGTCGGTTCTTTCTCCATTCCCATCACCATGTTTCATATGCAGTGTATGCCTTTGTCCAACTGAATTACAACTCTGCTGACGGCAACTTGGGCGCAGATAGACTTCCGGTTGGCCAACGTAGCCCTTACACTATAAGACAAGAACCACCGCACAGACGTTCACCAGATGAAATTGTTCCATGTGCACAGGCAAAGTGCTTGGTAGAACTAGCATATGTATAAAACACCTAACATTTGTACTTCCTTCATTTAGTACAAACGAACAAACGTCCTCAATATGAACAACAATGAAACAAATGAACAATTGAATAGCGAACTATCTAGGTCTGACCAGGCACAATAACGAACTATCTGGGTCTGACCAGGCACAATAGCGAACCACCTGGGTCAGACAAGGCACAATAGCGAACCATCTGGGTATGACCAGGCACAATAGCGAACTATCTGGGTATGACCAGGCACAATAGCGAACTATCTGGGTATGACCAGGCACAATAACGAACCATCTGGGTCTGACCAGGCACAATAACGAACCATCTGGGTATGACCAGGCACAATAACGAACCATCTGGGTATGACCAGGCACAATAACGAACCATCTGGGTATGACCAGGCAACAATATCTGGGTCTGACCATCTGAACCATCTGGGTCTGACCAGGCACAATAACGAACCATCTGGGTCTGACCAGGCACACGAACCATCTGGGTCTGACCAGGCACAATAACGAACCATCTGGGTATGACCAGGCACAATAACGAACTATCTGGGTATGACCAGGCACAATAACGAACTATCTGGGTATGACCAGGCACAATAACGAACTATCTGGGTATGACCAGGCACAATAACGAACTATCTGGGTCTGTCCAGGCACAATAACGAACCATCTGGCGATGACCAGGCATAATAACGAACCATCTGGATACCAGCAGGCACAATAACGAACCATCTGGATCCCTTCAGGCACAGTAACGGTCTATCTGGATACTAGCGGGCACAGTAACGGTCTATCTGGATACTATCAGGCACACTAACGAACTATCTGGATGTCAGATACAAACAGCATATTAGCAGCATCCTTATTGTGGCTGGCATACATACAACATATCTAACATTTTTCACTGGATGTCGAAATACATGCGTTCTACTCATAGACATCATCCTCCATTACATCTCAGCAACCAGGCATCACATCAGCAACAACCCTTGATGAAACTCGACACACATGTAGTAGTTCATCGGTATTCTCAGTTGTTTAATCCGAGTCTTATCCAAGCTGTCGTGTTTCCTGGTTCTGACATCACACGTTCAATATTGAAAGTCCATGAGGAGTCCAATGACGTCTGACTAAATGGCATTGTGGGTCAGGTTCAGTGTGTACACACACAGTGTGACTGAATGGCATTGTGGGTCAGGTTCAGTGAGTACACATACAGTGTGACTGAATGGCATTGTGGGAGAGGTTCAGTGTGTACACAAACAGTGTGACCTATCAAGCCCAAGCAGTTGTCACGAAACAACAGTAGTTCCGTTATTGTACTGTTGGTATCTTATAGTCTCTGTGCAGTACCTGGCGAGGTGCTGGTGCTACACTGTCGGATTCAGATTCAGATTCTTTATTCTCCATAGGACCACCAAAGGTGGTATAAGGGTAAATTACAAGGTATAATAATACAGTACGATGTGCAAGATAGCAGTACATATAATGGGTACATCAAACATGATAGTGAGAGGTTATGACACTCGTGTTGCAATAATATTTATATATGTTGCAAGGGATTTCAGTTCCTTTCTTTTACTGGATGAAAAGAGTAATTTGAAAGAATGGAGGCTGGCAATTTGGGCATATTTAATTGGCAAAAGATTTTTTCTATGACCTTCAAGTGATGTACAGCGAAAAATGTAATGACATTCGTCTGCTATGGCTGATGAATTACAAAGGTTGCAGGTTCTATTTTCTTTTGGTGTATTGGTCCAGCGACCTTTTTCAATTGGTAGTTTATGATTTGTAGTTCTAAAGTTAAGTAAGAGATAGATTTTGGTAGATAAAGGTAACTTTCAAATTAGGTAATTTCTTGTAATATTTATAATAAAGGCCTTTTGAACTGTTAGTAACTGAACTGTTCCATAATTGAAAAAATTGATCACTGAGAATCGTATCGATCATACTAACCAACCACTGTCTGTCATATAGACTTGGCATCAGTAATACATATGAAAGACCACATTTGTTTAATATTGATTCAATGTGGCTAACCCAAGAAGATTGATATTTGGAAGATACATCTGATGTGATCAAAGTTAACAGATCACACGATAGTTTTTGCGTTCCTGACACTTGTTATGCCAGTCGCTTATCATTCTTTAAGCAATCGGAATTGTTAATGGTTTTCTGCCTAGCTCGCCATACACCATAAAGTTAGGTGTAGACATTTTAAGACCTGATGCTAACTTCAAAAACTTCAGATGTACCTTTTCAAGAATATTTATATTTGAATTTGAATACCCCAAGTTTCTGCACCATACAAAAGAATTGGGAGTATCATGATATCGAAGGCTTTAATCGTACAGTGAAGTGGTAGATCAAGGTTACCAGCATTTCTTAAAAGTATATACATACATTTTGTGGCATTCACAGCTAATGATTTCAAACCGAAGGTAAATTTTCTATTTTTGTGAAATACAAATCCACGATAACAATAATGGTCAACAATCTCAATTTCTTTTTTCTCAATGAAAAATGATAGCTTTCTAACTCTTCTTTTGCCACTTCCAAATGTGACCATTTTAGTCTAAACGATAGTAATGTCGAGTTTCCATTTGTCGCAGTATCTTTTGAAAGAGTTTAGTGAGTGTTGCAAAGATTTAGGGCTAGTGGCAATCAAGACTGTATAGTCAGCATGGAGTAGTAAACAACAACTGTACATATATCACAGCATTGTCTGTCAATCCAGAGACACTCACTTCCTCGCAATTCTCACTTGTCAGCCACATTTCAATGTCACTGAGGCATATAGAGAATAAAAATGGGGAAAGGTGTTCACCTTGTCGAACCTCTGAGTAACTATGGAAAATGTCTGATATATTATCATGAAAGTTGCACACATGATTTGCTATTCTGGTACATGTTTTTTTACTAGGGTGAGAAACCTACCACTTATTCCGTTATTGATTAGCTTGGACCAGAGTCCAACTCTCCAGACATTATCGAAAGCTTTGGAAAAATCTATAAAAGCACAGTAAAGTTTCTGTTTACTATGTTTCAGTATATCTGTTAGCAATGTCATTACATACATATTAACAATGGTCGAGCATGCAGCTCTAAAACCCGCTTGACACTTTGACACAATTGCGTTAGTTTCTAGATATTCTGTACGCCTATCATTGAGTATATCTGTAAATAGTTTACCCAGGCAGCACAGGATGGTTATAGGGCGTCTGTTGTGTCTGTTTTCGCATCTTTACCTTTATAGATTAGTTTGATGATCCCTGTTAACCATTGTTCGGGGATAATGGCGGTAATGCCTTGTTCTTTATTTTATTTTCTTTATTTTTATTTTGTTTTGATTCATTCATTAATGTCCTAATGTCTGCTCCATAGAATTAAGTCAAGGTAATAATGAATTATATGCGGAGAAGCATTGACATAGGCCATATGGCCTGTTTGCTAATCCTATTTCCATTTTCTTATGTTGTGTACTATGAAAAATGTAAACATTTAATGGAAATAAAATACTGTTTAAATCATAATGCCGGTAACAATTATGAGATTGAACAGATTTACAAGGCAAGGGTCTACTATATTTACTGAATCAATGATGAAGTCATTTTCGATTTGGTCTAATCCTGCAGCTTTGCTTCGGTTAAGTTTTTTAACTACTTTTATCAGTTCTTCTAAGGTGAAATCCTTATTAAGTATATCATTATCAACTTCGGATTTGGGATTACTATGTTCAACATCATCAGAATGTCGGTTCGAAGTTAAGTGTTTATAGACTGAATGAAATTCGTCAAGACTTGGTGTATCTTAATTGCTGGTATTTGTCCGTTTTTTGCTGAGAGCGCGCCAGAATTCTTATGCGCTTTGAATATGTTGTTCTCTTAACATCTTACAAACATTTCTTTGTGTTTTCGTAAATGCTTTTTCATACACTTTTTTAAATTCTTTACTAGCATGCCGTAAGTACGAATGATTTAGGAAGCTTTTATTTCTTCGGAAACGCTGGAGTAGTTCGCCCTGCAGTTAGATGCGTGGGAGAGACGGCGGTCGTGCTCCATCAGCTGGCGGAACCTGGGGGGGTACAGCTGACAACAGAGAAAAACAATGAGATATTCCAATGTACAAGTAGTTTTGCTGATGGATTTCCCATTGCATATTATAAGCTGAGTAGTGTTTGTCAGAGACAATAACTGTTGCAAAGGCTTACAAATCCAACGCATTTATGTCATTCAAGAATCGTGTTTTTACCTTTAATTGAAAAGTCTTTAATAGGTTCACCTGTAATTGGCAAGCATACTTTAGGAATATCTGTAATTGACAACCCTGCATCAGGTTTACCTGTAACTGACAAGCCAACTGTTACTGACAAAACTACACCAGGCTTACCTGTAATTGACAATCCTACATCAGGTTGTAAAGACGTGAGAAGTTATGGATGTCAACTTCTTTATTATGAGGTAATATTAACTGATGAAGGACTAACGGGATCGGGTGGTCAGGCTCGCTGGGTTGGTTGACACATGTCATCGGTTCCCAATTGCGCGGTGGGCGAGCTGGGGGCGCGGTGGGCGAGCTGTCTAAGGCGCCAGGCTAGTGATCCAGCGAGGATGAGGTGTCGGGATCGAGCCCACCTGTGACCAGGTGTAAAAACTTTGGAGTCAGCTTTGTGTGCAGACTCTTTCCGCGTTGTCACAACCCCTAGTGTACAGTACACAATCCTGTGCACTTAAAAGAACCCACGAATCCTTTGGTATATGACCAGATGTTGGCCACATGAATACATGCAAACACCTAGTTGCGGGTACAGCAACGTGCAGTGAACTTGGACAAAGTACTGTGACTATGTGTCCCAGTCCACCCAGCTTGTTACCTGGGTTAATGGGTTCCTCGTTAGGATGAGACAGCCACAATAACTCGGTGCACCTAGTGGCTGCAGGAGTTGTATACTCCCCAGGGAGTTGACATTGATAATACGATGTACCGATCGAGGGGAAAAAGACCAGCGCCTTGAGCATGCACTAGCTGCCTGGATATGTGCGCTATATAAATATCCTATATGAGGTTTACCTTTAACTTTATCATCTTGTACGCCTTTCAGCTCCAAGTCGTCTCTTCCTGGAAGAAATTGGTTGTGTATCATTTTTGCTAGCTGAGTTGAAGTGCCTTAACAGCTTAAGTAGAGACACTAACTGGATGAATATATTTTGGTAAGATCTCAGGTCAAAGATTAGTTATCGTTGAGCCCGAAAATGGGTGTTATGGTCTGGTGTTTCAGTTGGCTCAAAATATTTATGGGGGGATTAGGATGATTAAGGGTGCAGCTCCTCCAGCTCAAACTATAGCTTGGTGAACTGTGGTCACGTGATGAGTGAACTCTGTTTAATGAGTGTCACAAGCATGAATGTTTACTCAATTTAGAAAACTTTGATTGAAGTCAATCAGTTTGTTGAATTTGTGAATAATGACTCAATTTGTCAGACGACTTTGATTAAAACCAATCAATGGGGCCATAAATAAGACTGACATCTTTAGTTAACATGTCAAGATGGCAAACATCAATGTTCAGATACAGTTCTTTCAAACATCTTTATATACTCTCCCAAAAAAGAAACGCATCGTGAGCAATTTCATGTAGCATTGAATTAAAACGTGATTCATTTTACAAAAGGTTTTGCTCTGTTTATGAGTCCTATGGTCTTTATGTTTTGAAACATCACAACAAAACGCACCATCCGTGAAATACCCGTATTTAACAGCATGATTTTCAATTTCGGCGTGTAGTGTCACAGAATACACAATTCACATGCAGTGCGTGAAAGTTGGGGATCAGATAGTCTCAATGATGGGTATAAATGGTTGATCGCTGTCTGTCGATTATTCACTGTATTTGGAATATTGTTGACGAACAAAAAATGCCATGTCTAAATGAAGCCAACCGTCATATCGCCATTGGTTTGCTTGAAGCTGGCCAGTCTCAACGTGCAGTTGCCCGACGCATGAATGTTCACCAAAGCACCATTCAGGGCTCTGTGGGAGAGATATCGCCGTCAGAATGCGGTAGCAGATGCCCCTCGTAGTGGGCGACCTCGAGCGAGCACTGCGACGCAGGATCGCTACATCCGGGTACATCACCTACGGCGACCAGTACCGCTCGACAAATACCCGGATTGAGGAGGCTTTCTGCACAGACCGTCAGGAACAGGTTGAGAGAGGCTGGTTTACGTGCCAGAAGACCTTATTTTGGCCCTGTGCTTCGACAACAACATCGTCGACATCGAGTTGAATGGTTCACCAACGTTCAGGGCTGCAACCTACCGAATTGGCGTAGAATCTGGTTCAGTGATGAATCACGATTTCTATTGGAACGTCGCGATGGAAGAATGCGGGTGTACAGACGTCGACGTGAACGTTTCGCCGACGCTTGCGTTCCCCAGGTGGACAGATTCGTCCGGGGCGGTGTTATGATGTGGGGAGCGATCACCTGCTGTAAGAGAAGTGATTTGGTGATGATCCAGGGCAACCTGACAGCTCAACGGTACTGTGACGAAATCCTACGCCCACACCTCCTTCCAATCATTGATCGCCAGAGGGAGTCATTTCAACAGGACAATGCCAGGCCCCACACAGCACGTCACACTATAGACTTCCTCCAGAACCACAACATCAATGTGCTCCCCTGGCCCTCAAGAGCACCGGACTTAAACCCGATCGAACATCCGTGGGATGCCCCGGACAGACGGGTGTGACGCAGTAACCCTCAGCCCCAGACACTTCAGCAACTCGCACAGGCACTACAGGCAGAGTGGGCTGCGATTGGGCAACACGAGATTCTGAGACTTATTCGTTCGATGCCGAGGCGATGCCGTGCAGTTCTCGATGCCCACGGAGGCCACACGAGGTATTGACTTCAGCGCCACCACACGTCTCCATGTCACACTCAAACTGACTTTCCTCATGCCAAAGACGGATAAGTCTGCATTCCCAGTGTGAAATTCCGCTATATTTCATTGACTCATAAAGCCTACAAGATGTTTCAAAATAAACATAAAAGTACAGTTGAAATTCCTATATGCGTTTCTTTTTTGGGAGAGTATATTATGATTTTATTGTTTTTGAAGATATTTTACAGACTATTCAGAAAACTGAACAAAGGTTACAATTCAACAAGCATATGATTTACAAATTATTTGAACAGTTCATGACATGAAGACCAAAACTTATAAAAGGCGTTGATATTACACTCCATTAAAGAAGAGCACTTTGTTATCATATAATAATGTCTAATTTCATTCTGGAAAGCATGAAAAGGTGGCACACTGTTTTTTAATCCGCTTCCAAAAATTAGGTTTTTAAAGATAATAATAATAATAATATTGAGGGGATCATTGTTTTTGTCTGGGAAACCAAGCAATACTTGTTTTTTTTAAATTATTTTGATATTGATAAGAGCTTCATGATTTAGCCAGATTTCAAGTTTTTGCCAGATATGGTTAACTCTACTGCAAGACCACAAAATGTGATCAAGTGTCTCATTGTCGTCTTGGCAGAAGCTGCATTTTGAATGATTTGTATAGCCAATCTTTAATAGCTTTATATTTGTCAGTAAGATGCGATGTAATATTCTATATTGGAACCATTGTAGTTTGCTGTCACTGGTGCATCTAAATGGCATTTTGTTATAAGTTTTCCAGTCGACAGATAAGGCTTCGTTGTTTAAAATAGGTTGCTCCCATTTTTGACAATGTAAATTGATTGCAGCACACACAAGGTTGCCCAGCAACATAAAACACTCATACAATTTGATTAACTCAAACTCATGTGCCCATTACAATTATAACATTTTCATCTACATCCTGTCTATCCAGATACTGCATACCGGCAACACATGTCACTTTTATGACTGTATATGCCACCTCAAATGGAATTAAAATAACAGATTTATAAAACAAAAACTAATCCCCCTTTAGAAATTCCAATTATGAGTTTAGTCCCACTCTGTTTTACAATTCAGTTTTGAGCTGGCTGAGATCAAACCATTAAGGTGACTTACCTGAGTACGATACGAGTGCACCACCTGGATAATAGAGATCATTGCCTAAAATTAACTCAGTGAGTGCAATTCCTACTGGCATGACGAGTTTACACCAAGACTTCCTCTGATTGGGATTTGTGAATAATTACTCAATTTATGAGACGTCTTTGATTAAAACCAATCAATGGGGCTATAAAAAAGACTTGCAGCTTCTTTTAACATGACAAAATGGCAAACGTCAATGTTCAGATAGAGTTCTTTCCAACATCTAATGGTGGTCGAATATTATACATGTTTGTTTTCAATATACCAAAAAGAACAGTTACCAAGATACTATTGGCGATGTAAGGAGCATACACAGGGTTGTCCAGCAACATAAAGCACTCATAAATTTGACTTACTCAAACTAATGTGGCCATAACATTTCCATCCAGCTCCTGTCAATCTATATACTGTATACCCTCATATGTACATACAATTATGTTTAATACATTGATGATATTAGCTGCCAACACATATCACTTTTGTGCCTGTACGGGCAACTTCAAATGGAATACAAAAGATTTAAAAAACCAAAACTAATCCCCCTTTAGAAATTCCAATTAAGAGTTTAGTCTCACTCTGTTACACAATCTAGTTTGGAGCTGTCTGAGATCAAACCGTTATGGTGACTTACCTGACAACATGGTGCATTCCGCTGATGACACGGAGGAGCCTTCATCATCTGGATAATAGAAAGCAACGTATCTACAACATCTGCACCTTCACACAGGTTGTCACGGTTCTTGCCGTCACTTTCCAGGTTCTCTTTTCACTCATCATTGCCTAAAATTAACTCAGTGATTGCGATCCCTACTGGCATGACGAGTTTACACCAAGACTTCCTCTGATTGGGATTTGTGAATAATTACTCAATTTATGAGACGTCTTTGATATAAACCAATCAATGGAGCTATAAAAAAGACTGACAGCTTCTTTTAACATGACAAAATGGCAAACAACAATGTTCAGATAGAGTTCTTTCCAACATCTAATGGTGGTCGAATATTATACATGTTTGTTTTCAATATACCAAAATGAACAGTTACAAAGATACTATTGGCGATGTAAGCAGCATACACAGGGTTGTCCAGCAACATAAAGCACTCATAAATTTGACTTACTCAAACTACTGTGGCCATAACATTTTCATCCAGCTCCTGTCAATCTACATACTGTATACCCTCATATGTATATACAATTATGTTTAATACATTGATGATATTAACTGCCAACACATGTCACTTTTCTGCCTGTACGGGCAACTTCAAATGGAATACAAAAGATTTAAAAAAACAAAATTAATCCCCCTTTAGAAATTCCAATTAAGAGTTTAGTCTCACTCTGTTACACAATCTAGTTTGGAGCTGTCTGAGATCAAACCGTTATGGTGACTTACCTGTGAACATAGTGCAATTCCCATATACCACGGGGAGTTGAGGGGGATAAATGCAATGATCGTTGTTGTGTTCATCATCTGGATAATAGGAAGCAACGTATCTACAACATCTGCACCTTCACACAGGTTGTCACGGTTCTTGCCGTCACTTTCCAGGTTCTCTTTTCACTCATCACTGCTAAAATTAACTCAGTGATTGCGATCCCTACTGGCATGACGAGTTTACACCAAGACTTCCTCTGATTAGGATTTGTGAATAATTACTCAATTTATGAGACGTCTTTGATAAAAACCAATCAATGGAGCTATAAAAAAGACTGGCAGCTTCTTTTAACATGACAAAATGGCAAACGTCAATGTTCAGATAGAGTTCTTTCCAACATCTAATGGTGGTCGAATATTATACATGTTTGTTTTCAATATACCAAAAAGAACAGTTACAATGATACTATTGGCGATGTAAGCAGCATACACAGGGTTGTCCAGCAACATAAAGCACTCATAAATTTGACTTACTCAAACTAATGTGGCCATAACATTTCCATCCAGCTCCTGTCAATCTACATACTGTATACCCTCATATGTATATACAATTATGTTTAATACATTGATGATATTAACTGCCAACACATATCACTTTTGTGCCTGTACGGGCAACTTCAAATGGAATACAAAAGATTTAAAAAACCAAAACTAACCCCCCTTTAGAAATTCCAATTATGAGTTTAGTCTCACTCTGTTACACAATCTAGTTTGGAGCTGTCTGAGATCAAACCGTTATGGTGACTTACCTGACATAATGAAGTAATGACATTCGGGTGCTATGGGGAGTGGAGGAAGATGATTGGAATGATACTCGATGCATTCATCATCTGGATAATAGAAAGCAACGTATCTACAACATCTGCACCTTCACACAGGTTGTCACGGTTCTTGCCGTCACTTTCCAGGTTCTCTTTTCACTCATCATTGCCTAAAATTAACTCAGTGATTGCGATCCCTACTGGCATGACGAGTTTACACCAAGACTTCCTCTGATTAGGATTTGTGAATAATTACTCAATTTATGAGACGTCTTTGATAAAAACCAATCAATGGAGCTATAAAAAAGACTGGCAGCTTCTTTTAACATGACAAAATGGCAAACGTCAATGTTCAGATAGAGTTCTTTCCAACATCTAATGGTGGTCGAATATTATACATGTTTGTTTTCAATATACCAAAAAGAACAGTTACCAAGATACTATTGGCGATGTAAGGAGCATACACAGGGTTGTCCAGCAACATAAAGCACTCATAAATTTGACTTACTCAAACTAATGTGGCCATAACATTTCCATCCAGCTCCTGTCAATCTATATACTGTATACCCTCATATGTACATACAATTATGTTTAATACATTGATGATATTAACTGCCAACACATATCACTTTTCTGCCTGTACGGGCAACTTCAAATGGAATACAAAAGATTTAAAAAACCAAAACTAATCCCCCTTTAGAAATTCCAATTAAGAGTTTAGTCTCACTCTGTTACACAATCTAGTTTGGAGCTGTCTGAGATCAAACCGTTATGGTGACTTACCTGACAACATGGTGCATTCCGCCAAGGCGTGTTGAGGGGATCAATGGAAGGATGGAGCCTTCATCATCTGGATAATAGAAAGCAACGTATCTACAACATCTGCACCTTCACACAGGTTGTCACGGTTCTTGCCGTCACTTTCCAGGTTCTCTTTTCACTGACCATTGCCTAAAATGAACTCAGTGATTGCGATCCCTACTGGCATGACGAGTTTACACCAAGACTTCCTCTGATTGGGATTTGTGAATAATTACTCAATTTATGAGACGTCTTTGATTAAAACCAATCAATGGAGCTATAAAAAAGACTGGCAGCTTCTTTTAACATGACAAAATGGCAAACGTCAATGTTCAGATAGAGTTCTTTCCAACATCTAATGGTGGTCGAATATTATACGTGTTTGTTTTCAATATACCAAAAAGAACAGTTACAAAGATACTATTGGCGATGTAAGGAGCATACACAGGGTTGTCCAGCAACATAAAGCACTCATAAATTTGACTTACTCAAACTAATGTGGCCATAACATTTCCATCCAGCTCCTGTCAATCTATATACTGTATACCCTCATATGTACATACAATTATGTTTAATACATTGATGATATTAACTGCCAACACATATCACTTTTCTGCCTGTACGGGCAACTTCAAATGGAATACAAAAGATTTAAAAATCCAAAACTAATCCCCCTTTAGAAATTCCAATTATGAGTTTAGTCTCACTCTGTTACACAATCTAGTTTGGAGCTGTCTGAGATCAAACCGTTATGGTGACTTACCTGACAACATGAAGTAATGACATTCGGGTGCCATGGAGAGTAGAGGGAGATGATTGGAATGATACTCGATGCATTCATCATCTGGATAATAGAAAGCAACGTATCTACAACATCTGCACCTTCACACAGGTTGTCACGGTTCTTGCCGTCACTTTCCAGGTTCTCTTTTCACTCATCATTGCCTAAAATTAACTCAGTGATTGCGATCCCTACTGGCATGACGAGTTTACACCAAGACTTCCTCTGATTAGGATTTGTGAATAATTACTCAATTTATGAGACGTCTTTGATAAAAACCAATCAATGGAGCTATAAAAAAGACTGGCAGCTTCTTTTAACATGACAAAATGGCAAACGTCAATGTTCAGATAGAGTTCTTTCCAACATCTAATGGTGGTCGAATATTATACATGTTTGTTTTCAATATACCAAAAAGAACAGTTACAAAGATACTATTGGTGATCTAAGCAGCATACACAGGGTTGTCCAGCAACATAAAGCACTCATATATTTGACTTACTCAAACTACTGTGGCCATAACATTTTCATCCAGCTCCTGTCAATCTACATACTGTATACCCTCATATGTATATACAATTATGTTTAATACATTGATGATATTAACTGCCAACACATGTCACTTTTCTGCCTGTACGGGCAACTTCAAATGGAATACAAAAGATTTACAAAACCAAAACAAATTCCCCTTTAGAAATTCCAATTATGAGTTTAGTCCCACTCTGTTTTACAATTCAGTTTTGAGCTGGCTGAGATCAAACCATTATGGTGACTTACCTGAGTACACGGTGCCATGCATGGATTCCAAGGCGTGTTGAGGGGGATCAATGGAAGGATGCTCGCTGCATTCATCATCTGGATAATAGAAAGCAACGTATCTACAACATCTGCACCTTCACACAGGTTGTCACGGTTCTTGCTGTCACTTTCCAGGTTCTATTTTCACTGATCATTGCCTAAAATTAACTCAGTGATTGCAATCCCTACTGGCATGACGAGTTTACACCAAGACTTCCTCTGATTGGGATTTGTGAATAATTACTCAATTTATGAGACGTCTTTGATTAAAACCAATCAATGGAGCTATAAAAAGACTGGCAGCTTCTTTTAACATGACAAAATGGCAAACGTCAATGTTCAGATAGAGTTCTTTCCAACATCTAATGGTGGTCGAATATTATACATGTTTGTTTTCAATATACCAAAAGAACAGTTACAATGATACTATTGGCGATGTAAGCAGCATACACAGGGTTGTCCAGCAACATAAAGCACTCATAAATTTGACTTACTCAAACTAATGTGCCCATAACATTTCCATCCAGCTCCTGTCAATCTATATACTGTATACCCTCATATGTATATACAATTATGTTTAATACATTGATGATATTAACTGCCAACACATGTCACTTTTCTGCCTGTACGGGCAACTTCAAATTGAATACAAAAGATTTAAAAACCAAAACTAATCCCCTTTAGAAATTCCAATTATGAGTTTAGTCCGACTCTGTTACACAATCTAGTTTGGAGCTGTCTGAGATCAAACCATTATGGTGACTTACCCGAGTACACGGTGCCATTCACGGATTCCAAGGAAACGAGGGGGATCAATGGAATGATGCTCGATGCATTCATCATCTGGATAATAGAAAGCAACGTATCTACAACATCTGCACCTTCACACAGGTTGTCACGGTTCTTGCCGTCACTTTCCAGGTTCTCTTTTCACTGATCATTGCCTAAAATTAACTCAGTGATTGCAATCCCTACTGGCATGACTAGTTTACACCAAGACTTCCTCTGATTGGGATTTGTGAATAATTACTCAATTTATGAGACGTCTTGGATTAAAACCAATCAATGGAGCTATAAAAGACTGGCAGCTTCTTTTAACATGACAGAATGGCAAACGTCAATGTTCAGATAGAGTTCTTTCCAACATCTAATGGTGGTCGAATATTATACATGTTTGTTTTCAATATACCAAAAGAACAGTTACAAAGATACTATTGGTGATCTAAGCAGCATACACAGGGTTGTCCAGCAACATAAAGCACTCATATATTTGACTTACTCAAACTACTGTGGTCATAACATTTTCATCCAGCTCCTGTCAATCTACATACTGTATACCCTCATATGTATATACAATTATGTTTAATACATTGATGATATTAACTGCCAACACATGTCACTTTTCTGCCTGTACGGGCAACTTCAAATGGAATACAAAAGATTTACAAAACCAAAACAAATTCCCCTTTAGAAATTCCAATTAAGAGTTTAGTCCGACTATAAATCTTAAAATATGTTTTCCCAAGTTTGTTACTGTAAAGTGTAGAATTAACTGAGATGAATTGGTTACCTAAAGAAATTACTGTTTTATCGGAAGCAAACATATAACATAAATATGCACGAATTCTAAGAATGACTCATATATACTCGGCATTAATGATCGGTCAAGCGATTGGTAACACTATTTCTTAAAAGTTGTAAAATCTTCGTTTTTGTTTGAAATATACTGAACATCATTGAAAACGCACCAGTCTAAAATTGTCCATATTGTCATCAAAATGGATTTCAGCATGACAATCATCATTGAATATAACTAGCATGAAGTCGAAGGGCATGTCCAGTTGAAAAAATGCTTTACAAACAAATTCCTGTCCACAGTATGACTCTCCATTCTAAAATGCATCAACATGCAGCCACGCCATGAAAAAGCGCGAATTTCATTCTGAAATCATACTGACCGTGACATTAAAAGCAGGTGTATGAGAACAGATTCTCATTGCTTCACTAACGATTGTGACACGAGGACAGAGATGCCGAGGTTAACACCTCACGAAGGAAGGAAAACGTGCACTAGGCATGATTCAGGTACAATTGGCACCAGCAGCAGGGATATTGCTCGACAACTTGGACTTGGCCACTCCACCATCGTTAGGCTTCATAGACGACATCAATAGACAGGCAGCACCCGTGACCTTCAATGACCTTGGCAACAACGTGTTACGACGCTCCATCAGGATCGCCATATTGACCTTGTCCATATCAGTGATTGAACATTGCCGACTGCCAGAACTGCTGCACCGGTTCAAGGTTGACGTGGGGGTCATCAGCGCTGACTCTATGCGACGCCGTCTACACGCTACAGGGCTCCATGCTCGACGTCCTTACGTTGGACCAATTCTGACTGACAGACACCGTAATGAGCGTATACAATGGGCTAGCAGGCATTTTCAGTAAAGGTTACAACAATGGCATGGTGTGGTGGTCACTGACGAGTCACGTCTTCATCTACGTAATGCTGACGGCCGATTACGTCTTTGGCGTAGACGTGGTGAACGTTATGCTGATGAGTGTGTGGTTCAGACAGACCTTTGGGTGGTGGGAGTGTCATGGTCTGGGGTGGAATATATTACAATCACAGGACTGCCTTCATGTCTGTCAAGGGAGAGTTAATGCCCTTTATTACCGTGAGCAGATTCTTCAGAATCACATCGCATCTGTCTTCAATCACCACCCAGATGTCCATAGTTTTCAACAGAACAACGCACGGGCACACAAAACAAGACTTTCCATGCAGTATCTGGCCCAGCAACACATCCAGGTTATTCATTGGCCAGCACAGTCGCCAGATGTATCCCCATGAAGCACTTGTTGGACGAAATTGGTCATGGTCTTTCGCGGCGACAACAGATGAGAAACTTGAGGCTGCCTACTGCAGAAGTGGAACTCAAGAACTCTACGTGCTTATCGAATCAATGAGGAGACGTTGAACCTTTAATGCAAATGGCGGTGCGTTTTTGATCAATGATTATCCACTTCAGTAATATATTTATAAGTGGTGCGTTTTCAATGATGTTCAGTATATATACAACTGAATGTTTTACAAACTTTCTTAACAGTATGAAAAAATCACATCAGGCTGCTGAAGTACGCTCTTTAACGTCCGATACATTCTGTTACAACTGGCACACTTTTTATTCAAATGGTCAATATGGAAATCCACCTGCCACTCAATGTCAATGATTTGCACGTGCAAGTCGCTATATCCATGGAAAGTGAGGACAATATACATGCATTGATGCTTTTTCACTTTCGTTCACTGTTCAGGTACCTGTTTGAAATCGCAGCTTAAAATAAGACGTTTTTGACACTTGCTGAAAGGAGTCAGGCTATAGGCCTCTTTTAATCTGGTCAAACTCAGCTGCAGATTGCTGTCCGCTTTAATGTGAGTCAGAATGCTATTGGTAAACTGTGGCAGAGATTTCAAGCCAATGGGTCCGTGGAATATTCACGTGGACCAGGTCGACCCAGAGTCACAACAGTCCGAGATGATAGGCATATGATCTTCAGACAGGACACTTCAATGTTAAGGATATCCACGGGCACCGTTCGTCATCGTTTAAGGGCAGCCAATCTACGCTGTAGGCGACATGCAGTTCGTCCACCACTAACACCACGTCACAGGCGCGTTTGAGATGGAGTAGACATCATGGCTGCTGGAATAAACGTCAATGGTCTCGTGTGCTCTTCGCAGATGAAAGCAGATTCAATTTGACCTTCCATGATGGTCAGCAGAGAATTTATCTTCGCAATGGAGAGCGATTCACAGATGCAACTGTGGCCACGCTTAACTGATGGTCGGTCATGGTTTGGACAGGGAAACTGCCTACTGGACGTACTCCACTGCACGAGGTCGACGGTAATCTTACTGGACAGAGTTATCGGGACGAGCTTCTGACTCCTATAGCAGTACCATTCCTGCAAGTTATGCATGGCTTTCGTGGTCGACCTTCTTTACTGCAAGACGACAACGCTAGGCCCCATAGAGCCAGGATTGTTATGGAATGCCATAGACAGATTGAGTGGCCAGCATACTTATGCTCGCCAGACCTGAACCCAATTGAGCACGCCTGGGATGAACTCGGTCGACTTGTGTACAGACGTCACCCAGCACCAATGGACTTCCCAGGACTCCGCAGAGCTCTAGTAGAGGAATGGAATGCGATTCCGCAAGCTTTCTTTATGAACTTGATAAGGAGCATGAGAACAAGGTGCTCCTGTGTCTTGGGCGCATTCAATTGTGTTTTGATGTTTCTCCAAATACTTATGAAATAAATATTTTACTAGAACAGATGTGATGTCACACCTTCTAGACTATTCTTTACCAGCGCAATGAGGTCAATTTGGTCCAAAAGTAATGAGGTCAATTTGGACCCAAAGGCCCGTCGCGTGCTTAAATTAGGTCACACACCTGCAAATTGAGATCACACGCCTCCGACAAAAGGTAGGTCAATGTGGACCCAAAGTAACCCATGTACTACTGCCGTTCGTATGATGGTAAAACGTAATACAAGACAAATCTTATGGATAACAACTTCTTGGTATATTTTTCACAACGTTTCTTGGCAAGTTCTTGTCCCTTCTTCAGGTGAGTAATGGTGATAGTGAACAGTACAGTATATATATATAGATGTACAGGAAGCCGGATGTGTAAATCGAGTATATACAAGGGAAAAGGAGATGTACAAACAATGCAGTGAGATCAAAGGGCAGAATACAATGATAGGGTATGATTTGACAATAAGGGCAAGGGTGTGTTTACATAGCCGAGTGGTTAAAGCAGATTGAGTTTGAGAGTCTATGTTTTCTGGGTGATGAACCAGGCGCTGGGTAGGTAAATTCCTTGATCTCTGTTGATCTCATGCACTAATCTTCTTTTGTTGATTGACTCACAAAGTTTTCTTTTGCACCAATTGCTGATGTTGGAAGCCAGGATTTCGGTATGTTGCCAGTTGATAGAGTGGTTGGGATTGTTAACGATGTGTTCTGAGAGGGCAGATTTGTGATCAGACTTTCCAACTGAAGTTTTATGTTCTTTTCTCTTATGTTGAAGGGCCAACATGTTTCTCCAATATAGCTGCTCCCACAATCACAACTAATTTTGTAGATACATCCATAGTAAAACATGTTTCCCGTTGTGTTAGAAATATAGCTTGGAGAGATTATGTTATGTGGCTATTCAGAAGACATCATACAACATATAGTTAGTACTTACAAACAGTTCTCTTCCAACGTCTGTTTAACAGAAACACGACGACAACGACGATGATGATGATGACAACTACAGGCACACATACAGCTATGGCTATGACGTATTTCATGTCAATGTTTCCGGGTTTTTTTCCAGTGCAGGAGTCAACCTCTGCAAAGATTAAAAACAATATGCAGTCAATACTGTAGATACTGTTCAATACTCATACTCTACACCATATGAAACAATCAACCACTAAGCAATGTCAACCTCTACAGTTTACGCTCACTGACAGGTCCTTCTATAACGTAAACATTTTTACTGGGAAAAGTAAAAGAGTAAACATATAAAGAGCAAAACACAACCAGTGTCTTCTGTCAGATATACACAAAGCACCTGTATCACAATCGGTATGAGACTGACCTGGTTTTCTGGTCTGGCGAAATCTAAACATAGGCGGATCCACGGGTGGGATGCAGGGGTCAGTGAGTCAGAACTTAACAGGAGCAGGGTTAAACGTCTGCCATGAAAGACAAATAATTACTACATCATGTTCAGGAGACCAGTCCACATCTTGAGCATCGAACCATGGGATACGATGATGTAGTTTCTATATACATTTGTTTTGCCCTTGTTTTCACGTTGTAATCTTCTGCAGTTTCCGGAAGTTGTCGGAAACATGAATTTCAAATCACAAACAAATACAAAATTTTCGTAATTATAAATCTTTCTAATCTATTTATCATTAGAAATTATATGTTCCATTAACGTTAATCAAACTTTTAGGTGTTTGATGTAAAAAGATATAAAATCTTTTCCCATAGTGCAGTTCGCTGTTGTTCCATTTCGCGCCATCACCTCTCAGATGTAGCGCAGTTTTCAAGCAGACAGTCAATCATTTCTTCTGCTAGTCGCAACAGTTTCAATGTGAGTACATGCTCTTGGCTCGTAGTGTTTTGCTTGTATGTTCACAATCATGTTCATGTTCATGATCGCAAAGAGTTACCTGCCTTCCCTCTTTGTGCAGTGTTTTGTTTACAAATGTTTCTGATTCCCTCTCCTCAATTATATTCATAAACTATGCCATTTCTATGCACAGTTGTTGGAATTATATTGTATTTTACAGCATAATAACGTTTATTATTATTGTACTAAGTATAATTATTGTTTTGATATTAGGACTAGTTGGTCCGTGCCCTGGGTCATGTGACCACTGACCGCTGCTGAAAGGAGTGTTCTTGTCTCCTGGGGGTGAGTTAAAGGGGCAGTTCTGTACATCATCATTTTCATAATTATTAACATTAATTGCATTTTGTAATTCTCAGCCGTAAGCGTAACACGTCTCATAGGATATTTTGTATTGTAATAAGATTCATGTGTAGAGATGGGTTTGAATGTTACTGATATTTTCAGCCATGTTAATTAATCAACATCTGTCCATGTACATTTCATCTATTGTTCTTAAAGTCAAGAGTGATGTTATATTATTGATTGATCATATGTAATACTTTTGCTTGTCAACATCAATAAGTAGTAATTATCATGTCCATTGTATTTGAATTATAGTATGATTTGTTGATAAGATTATGTATCTCCGCATGTCCTGACAGACTGCCTTGTCCTTTGTTGTAGGTTTTTCATGGATTCACCCAATCCACAATGAACAATAAAGTCTATCAATAGAATATCCAACTCTTTGTATTCCTTCCCCGCTTACAGTTATAAACTTTGCACATAGCTAGGTATTCGGCCTCGATTGTCAGCTTTGTGGTATGCTATATAAGTGACCGACAGTGCTCCAAACCAGCCGATCCTGCTGCACGCACCCTATGACAATGAAAAAGAATTGTAACCCGGATCTTCACCGGGACTAACAATGTATGATAATCAGCAGGTCGAAAACTTCTTTTCCATAAGGACACAGAACCGGAAGAGTTTTTGTTGGTTTTTTTTTGGTTGGTTTTTGTTTTATTGTTCCCTTTGTGATGAGTACAAAAACATGATGAGTACAAGCAATGGAGGAATATGTGCACATAGCAGCTAGTGGGCTCAATAGCGATATAGTACACTAAGTACATTGAATATCAATGTTAGTGATATGTTTTTTGTTAAATAGTCATTCAGGGTTAAATTCAGGGATGAGAGCAAACCATTTGACTAAAAAGCTTTCAACATTATTATTTCTTCTGGAGATGAATGATTCAGTGGTAAATATGTCTTTCAATATCCTTAAGTAATTATCAACTTTTGGAATTGTTTTTGTCAAAGAGCAAGTGTAAATATAGTTGCAGGCAACGACGAGGTCTCCTTGGCTTTACTTTCTATCTATTGTATCTGAGGGCTAGATATCACCGTCCAAAACGGAGCCAGAACACGTGTTTTGACAGGTGAGCGGATCTTCCAAATACAGCCGGGGTCACGGGGGTGATGTACCTTTTAGGTAGTTCCGGAGAAGAAATAGTTCCCTCTTTAAAAGGCTGTATCTCAGTTGTTCTTGGGTCTACGTTCAAAACAATTAGTGTTCTGGAATCACTAGGACATCATCTACCATTTGCACATTTTTGGAGCAAACTACTAAGAAAAGTGCTGAAAAACATGGCCAAAAACTGAAAACAAAAATAACTGCCAAACGGTACGGTTTAGCGACTTGACCCGTCCGGGCAAAATTGTTGGGAATTCGATTGTGCATCTGTACAAGAAATTTGGAAGTGTTGGAACAATTAGTTCTTGAGATATTTGCTGTCCAACGTTGAAATTTTGTTGAAAATTTGAATTATCTCCCCTTTTACTTATGGGCCAAGAGCCTAGAGATGTTTAAGGGGAATATCTACACCTCGATGCGCATCTGATCGATTTTTTGTAAGTGATTCGGAGCATTGGTTTAGGAGTTATGTTTGGTACAAAAATCGGCGGAATAATAAATAATAATAATAATCCGAACGATTACAATAGGTCTCCTGCCTAGAGGCAAGGAGCTCTAAATATATCTCTTAGCAGATAAGATTATGTGGTTCAATAATGGGTTCTTACCTAAAAAGTCAAACCAAATCAAAGATTTTGTCAAATTAAGTGTTTGGATGCGTTTCGTAAACCACTGTTCAAGTTGCTTCCAGAAAGTATTGGTTTCATCATATTCCCAATATACATGGCATAAGGTTTCAACAGAATCATTACACAAAGAACATATTGTATTGTCCACCAGATTCATTCTAAAAAGTTCTTTTTTGGTATAAACAATTCCGTGCAGAAATTTATATTGAAAATCACATCTCTTAAATTCTTCCAACAAGTATGAAAAATCAAATGCCAATCAAAATCAATACAGTCAAATAATGTTTCCCATTTTTGGCACATGTGAGGTTTAACATTTTCAGATAACAATTTATCATAGAATAATCTTGAACCTTTTTTGGGGGATATGAAATCCCTTTGGAGTGATTTTATTGTGAGGTCATTAATGTTTATATATCTATATTCCTTTAAAGTCTTTTTCCAAGGTTCAGGTAAAATATATATAACATATCCAAATTGCAAGATCTAAATGAGTACCTTTTATATCAAATTTAAGCTTCAATTGATCAACCCATGTTCATCACAAAGATCTTTGATCGTCAAGATTCCACTTTTAGCCCAGTGACTAATGATGTGATATGAGTTTTTGAAATTGTTATTCAACCATAAAGGTTGGGCTAAGATTTCATTAATGTTCTTTGCATCTATGGTATTTCTTATGCAATATAATTTCCATGCTTTTAATACGTCTTTCCAAAAAGGATTATCAACTACAACTATATTCTGAAAATTTGCTCCATATTTTAGCATATCCTTAAAAGGAAAATTGCATGGGTTACCAGGATTTGGTTTTTTAAAGTATAGTTTGAGTGTAGATAATTTCATGGCATTAACAAAGGTTTTAATATCAATCATCCGTAGGCCCCCATTTTGTAATCTTTCTTTAAAGTGCTCCGTTTGATTTTGTCATTTTTGTCATTCCAGATGAATTTAAAAAATACTCTCTCAAGCGTGGTGAGAAAATCATCTGGAGGGTTAGGTAAAGTGTTAAAAATATGAACTAATTTTGAAAGAGCCAATGTCTTAATAACAGTAATTTTCCCTATCAGCGTCAAATGTCTTTTTCTCCAAGTTGCCAGTAATCTATTAATTTCTTCTAGTCTTTTCTTTGTGTTAATAACCCATAAATCATTCAAATCTGGAGTAAATTTAACTCCTTATACTTCAAATTGTTTTTTTTGCCATTTTATATTCAAATCTTGACATAGTATATCCCTGCTACCAGCTTTTGAGCCAATCCAGATTGCTTTAGTCTTATCTATGTTTATCTTTAGTCCTGACATGTTGTAAAATGTATTAAGTGTGTCTATAGAAGAATACAAGTTTTCATCTGAGCCATCCAAAAATAATTCAGTGTCATCTGCATATTGACCTAATTTGTATTCTTGATCATCAATTACAATACCCTTTATAGTTTGATGTTGCCTTATCATACATCCTAGGATTTCAGCAACAAAAAGAAATAGATATGGAGATATGGGATCCCCTTGCCTACAACCCCGTTGATTTTGGAAGAATAACACATGAAGTTGTGTCATATGTAAAGACGTTAATCCAACACCAAATTTTATTAGGACAGAATTGATAAAATCCTTAGAGACTGTGTCAAATGCTTTTTCGAAATCGATCAAAATTAATAAACCTGTCATGTCTCTTTTCTTAGTTTCAAACATAATATCATATAATAGTCTTGTGTTTTCACTTAATGTTCTGCCAGGTATAAATCCAGTCTGGTTGTTATGTATCAGGGAATCAAGGGTAGTTTTTAACGGATTTGAGATACATGCGCTTATTAATTTATACAGAGTAATAAAGTAATTGGTCTCCAGTTCTTCAATAAGTTCCAATTTCTATAAGCTTTAGGTATTCATGGTAAGAGACATCATATTTCGTTTTGATACATCTTTGATAAATCTGAAAATCCAGACCTTTAGTTCTTTCCAGAAGAATTTAAAGAAATCAATTGGAAATCCATCTATACCTGGGCTTTTGTTATTTTTCATACTTTTTATTGCCAATGATATTTAATTTATGTCTAATTCTTTTTCCAATTTGTTGGCAGAATAAGCTGCCATCTATCTTAAGTTTGATATCTGAGTCATTCACATTCTCAACATAAGAGTCAATATCTGAGTATTCTTTGGTCGTCTCCTTTAAGATTGATCTGACTAAATCAGCATTATCGGGATTTAAGAGTAAAGAAGTAATGAATTTCCAGTAACACCCTCCTCTTTTTTTGATTAATAGTGTTTGAGAAAGTAAAACTAATAGCTGAATGGTCTGTTTTATAGCCAGGTATGATGTCAGCATCAAGTGACTGATTAAACATGTCCTGCGAAATTAAAAACAAGTCCAATCTTGCTTGCTGTCTAGGTTTTTTTTTCCAACATGTATATTTTCTTAAATCGGGATTTAGTTCCCGCCAGATATCAATAAGATCTAAGGATTCAATTTTGTCTAAAACTATATCTCTGGCCTTGGGGTTGTTAATATTTTTGTAATTTTCCAAATCATTGGAAGGATCCAGAACCAGATTCCAGTCAGAAAACAATAGCCACGGATTCATTATCAAAATTACAGATGTTTTCAAATAATTTTAAATATAAATTGGGATCATCAATATAAGGTCCATATAAATTGGTAAGGGTAAATCGTTTATCATCTACGGTTACATCTGCAATAATATAATTACCGTTTTCATCCTCTAGTGTTCTATTTATAGTGAGATCGATGTCATTATTGAAGAGTATAGCTACTCCTCTAGAGTTAAATCTAAATGGTGCAATTATACTTTGCAATCCCCATTCATTTTTCACTCTGTTAATATCTTCTTTAGTGACATGGATGTCTTGTAAACAGATTACAGAATAAGCTTTTTTCTTAAATAAATTCATCACTTCCTTTCTTTTGCTTTTGTCAGCTCAGCCTCTACATTTAGCTGAAATCATTTTGATTTTCTTTGTCTTATCCACAGTGCTACAAGTGAAGGCGAGATTTGTACTGGAATGTTGGGAACAAAGTTTTTTTTAATAAGAAAAATAGCGAGGTGAGAGAAAGATACAATGCAATGAAAAAATTGGAATATTGTTACAGAAGAATGCAAAATTTGTACCGTATTGGAAACAAAAATTGTATGCATAGGAAAATAAAGAAGAAAGGGAGAGATAAAAACAATGAAAAGGACGACATAGATGCTTGTGTGTAGGAACAAAGTAAAAATAATTTTTTAAAAAAATGAAAAAAAGAAAAGAAATTTGAGTTAGAAACCAAGAAAAAGGGTGGACTTCTCCACCTCTCTTCCAAACCCAGCTATTATTCGTAATCATTGACATGCACATATATTGTTCATCATTCAATAAGGAAAAGAAGTTAGCGTAATGATAGGATAAAAATGTACCGGCTATGATAACCTCGTTCGTGCGGTATAAAAGCATAACAAATGGGATAATGTATAGATTACGGACAAAATTATTCAACTTAAATTAGATTCAGATGTAAATAGTAACTAACGTGAAGAGTCCTATCGACTGCAACATCCGGTATTGTGAGCGGATATGCGCACTGAACGTCAGCTAAAGATAGCAAAGCACGTGTATTTTGTGCATAGACATAACAATAGCTTTCACAAATCAGGGAAACAGATGGGAAGTTTCATAGATACAACACTCATTAACTCATAACAGTAAATAACTGTAGTAACTCACTTGGAGAGCCCTACCAACTACAGCACAGAGACTACGTAAACATCCGGCATTTTAGGCGGATATGCGCACGAGTATGTCAGCTAAAAATAGCAAAACACGTGTATCTTGTGTGTAAACATTGCCATAGATTTCGCCGAACTGGGAAGCAGACTGAGTTCAGTGTCATAGTTACAACCCGCATTAGCTGCTGATAACTATACATTTATACTCTCAAACGCCCGATAAGAGTTGGGGCAGTCCAATCCTCAAAGTAAACAAAAGTCAAACTCTCAAAGAATGTAGTAACACACGTGAAGAGCCCTACCGACTACAGCACAGAGACTACGTAAACATCCGGCATTGTGAGCGGATATGCGCACTGGATGTCCGCTAAAAAAACAACAACATCAAAGCATGTATCCAGGGTAGAATATCAGAAGCCCAGTGGCCCCCTCTCATTAAGCAAATTAAGAAATTGAACACTATCACTGGTCAGTGAGATGCCATTGTCTCTGGGCAATACTCATAATAGTGACAGCGGGAAGGAGGTCACTAAGAGATGAGCAGCCGTCCCACGCTAATCAGGCACACATGCTGTCCCCTAAATATAGTACTGGACAAGGGATCAAACAATAGCCCCTGATCAGCAGTACACTGGACAAAGGACACTTTGGCCAAGTCATCCCACATATAAACTAACACATCGAGCAAAGTGCATTTTGGCTAGTAATTTCCATGTCCAGATATAATGCCAAAGACTGTACCCGTCTCTGGGTGCCCAGATTTAAAAAGGAAATGATTATGCTCCCACCATCCACCACCACCCCCGCCCCGCGCATTCACCACTGCCAAACACCGTCTCCTCATCGACTGCCTGATGCTTGTGAACACGTGGTTGGGGATTCTGCACCATTGCTCTTGCAAGGCAGCGCCAAGTTCCTGCAAATTCTGAGGTTGGTTCCTAAGACCACGAAGCCCTTCTCCCAAGTGCATATCAAACGTGCTCTATTGGTTTAAGGTCAGGGTACCTCGATGGCCAGTCCATGACATTGATTCCAGCGTTTTGAAGGAAATTTCGTGTCAACATCGCGGTATGCAGCCGAGCATTATCATGCTGGAACTGTAGACCTGGGCCTTGAGCGGCCATGAAAGGAACGAGTTCAGGGGTGAGCACCTGGTCACGGTAAGCAGCAGCTGTGAGGTTTCCACGGATGACCAGAAGTCGAGAACGGTTGTTCTCACAGAAAGCACCTCACACCATGCAACTTCCGCCCCGGAATCTCTCGACTTCTTGTACACAACATTGGGCTTACCGTTCACGACGTCGTCTCCAGACTCTATGCCTGCCGTCCGCGAATCTGAGGGTAAACCTGGATTCATCGCTAAAGACGACTCGATTCCAGTCTCTCTGGGTCCATCTGAGGTGACGTTGGGCCCACAGCAGACGTTGACGTTGATGAAACGGCGTCAATATTGGCCCACGATATGGATGTCGAGAATGGAGATTGGCAGCCCGCAACCGATTTCGAATGGTCTGTGAGGACAGTCGACCTGTAAACATCTCAGCCCTGGTTCGTGTAGCCGGCAGAAATCTGTCACGTAGGTGACGTAGGACGATTTGATGGTCTTCTGCTCGTGACGTCACACGTCGACGACCCGACCTTGGGCGATCAGAGGTGGTGCCAGTTTATTGTAGACGACGTCGCAAGTCATACACAGTACGACGGCTGCATCCCATTGCTCTTGCGACGTCAGTAACTGATCTTCCCGCTTGCAACATGCCAACGGCACGTTCACGTTGCACATTTGACAATCGTGGCATTTCAAGTACCGTTAGAAATGGCCAATGCAAACACGTGCATATAAAGAAAACTTCGATGCGAAGATTACGTGATCGACTGCACGTGCAAAACCTGATTTGGCACTAATGTCATTTGCACGACGAATGGATGGGTTTGAGTGGGTTTTGCTAACGTTTTTCTAGAGTCGAAAGATAGGGATTCCATTTCAGACACATAGATGTATCATCAGAGAAAAATTATTCATTATTTTTCAAATTACATTTTGTGAAGTTTCTTTTTGACTCAGTATACATCATTGAATTCCGCAAACACTTTACACACCATCATATTTCTGTTAGGTCCCATTATATCTAAGTGGAATGTAATTGTAGCTGTAACACAGCTATACAGTGAAAATCTGTTACGAGGGTCAAGCTACTATGGGGATGGTCCCGTATACAGGAAACAGCGTGATTATTCGGACAGTCACGATCTAGGACGTCTAGGACGTTTAAAAAAGGTCGTACGAAAAATGGCAGAAGTTGTAGAAGCACTTTTTAACCATATAGCAGTACAATTAGGAAAGCTACCGGAAACCATAATGGCCGGTATAGGGCCACTGTCAGCAATGGTAGAATCACAAATGGGACAACTGGCACAGGCGATAACTTCGCAGGGTTTATCGCAATATGTCCAGCCATTTGAAGGAGATCCTAAGAAATTTAAAGAGTGGATAAAGTCCCTTGATAAGTATGTGAGCTTGGCGGGCATCCCAGTGGATAGGATAAGATTAGTGGCTTTTCAGAGTAGTTGGGGACCAGTAAGCGATTTCTTACAGAGATATATACAGGATAACCCAGGCTGTACATGGGCAGTGGTTAAGAAAGAACTAACGTCACGTTTCGCCGAGGTGACAGACCCTCAGTATGCATTTGCGCTATTACAAAAACTAAGGCAACGCCAAGATGAAACTGTTCAGGTGTTCGCCGAAAGGCTATTAGCCATAGCGGAAGAGGCTTATGTGGAACAAGGGCAAGCGAGTAATAGTGCAGTTGAACGCCAACTGATAGGATTTTTTGTTGAAGGCTTGAGACACGATTATTTAAAGATTAAAATTATGAGGGATAACCCGAATAGTTTTGCTGAGGCAGTTACTACTCGAATGAAAGAGCAGAATTTAAGGAAACGATTCGACTTAAGGCTAGGAAAAAGACATATTTTGATACCACCACTTTGTATGAAATTAAAGGAAATGGGGAAGACTATATCAATTCTGAGCCAGGTTTAATGCTAGGGAATTCTGTCGGCAAACTGAATAAGAAAGGAGAAATCCCGGTAATGATAGTAAATAACACAAATAAAACCTTTCGGCTAAACAAGAGATGTATCATGGGGAAAATGGAAGCACATGCAGGAAATTTGAGATTAGCTAAAATAGATCATTGGGAAATTCCACAATCAGGAAACACTAGGGCCCGTCGAAAAGCAACTTTGGTAGTATCCCCAGAAAGCAGTGAAACCGACAGTGGTGATGACAGTGACACACCTCTAGATAAGATAGCTAGGAGATACAGTAAAGAAAGAGATGACTCTTCCGACGGAGACGATATTCCCCTCATGGAATTATCTAGACGTATGAGGAGTCCGTTGCAACAAGCACATTCTGAAAGTAATGCTGAAATAACAAACAAAAGGGTAAGAATTGCTGGACCCACAAAACATGACCCTATTCTTAGCAATGATGAGTATAGTGATGAACTAGATGACGCAGACCCTGAATTGATGGAGATCAATGTTATTGAAGGTAATAGGCAACGCACAGAAACAGACGGTCACAAAGAACACAACGCAAAGACTAACGATTACTGGAGGCAATTGTAGGCCTTTTGTAATCTTGAATCATCCTGGGAATGGGATGTAGGAAACGAAAAGGAATGATAGGTTATTTTGTTGTTATCTCTGTTCACAGGAACATGACAGCAACAGTAATCTCCTTTCTCCTAGGGTTAACCATGGTTAATTCATTGCTAATCCGTGAAAATGTAGTATTCCAGAAAGTAAAGGACATTTCTATTATGAGGTCAAATTGGCTGGTGACGTTTGTCATAGACTTAGAACCCTATAAACAGCTTATTGACAAGCTAGAAACAGATATAGAGGGTGTTGAAAGAGTTACAAGTAGTATAATAACTCGCAGCTATAATCCCAAGAAGAAGGATATTTTTGTATTATTCAGTGGTTTAAGCAGTGATATTTCATCACTAAAAGCTACACAAGTAAAGCTGAAGGAAATGTTCCAGGACATTCAGACTTTAAGTAGAGGTAGATCTAAGCGATCCGTATTGCCATTTGTGGGGAAAGCATTGAGTTTTCTGTTCGGCACAGTCTCGAAAGAAGACCTGGAAGCAATACACAAAAATGTGGAAATTTTATTTAAGAATCACAAAGCTTTAACTGATGTTGTCGAAGAAAGTCTATCCATATTGAACACTTCTAGGGTTGAGATTTCAGAAAATAGGCATATGATCAATGAACTGGCAGTTGACCTACACCAAGTAGATATGAAGTTCCTTAATATCACGAGAACTTTGGAAGACAAAATGCTAAAGTTTGAGCATTACGTGATAGTGTATCTGGGATGTTCTCTGGTCGTGGGAGAAATTCGGGAAATTATTGAGAAAACGATTTTTTATCTACAACATCTTCAGTTACAGTTAAACATCCTGGCACTAGGAAGATTGACACCTAGTACTATCACCCCTTCTAATCTGAAGAAATTACTTCTTGACATGAGTACCCACGGTACAATTGCCAGGAGATCCGAGTAAAGAGTTATGGAGTTTTTATAGGACCCTACAAAGTTCTGAGCATAAAATCTTAGTGATCTTGAAAATTCCCTTATTAGATGTTAATGGGAAATATGAAATTTATAAGGTACATAATCTACCAGTACCGAGGTTTATAGAGAAACTACAGACTAACGAATTAGGTGACATGGTTGCACAATACCAGCTCGAAGCCGAGTCGCTTGCGGTAAATGTTGAGCAAACCAAATTCGTATTACCAACCTCAGAAGTATTAGAAATATGCACTAAGCCGGTAACTAGTTACTGTTCTATTAAAAGTCCTGTTTATCCTATAAACCTAAGTAAGCTGTGTATAACTACTTATTCGTGAACAGAAAAGTTTACTTTGAAAACAAATGCAAAGCCATTATCAGGTTAAATTCTGTCTTGCCTTTAGCAGAATATCTGTCAGATGGCGTATGGGTGGTAACAACAATGACAAAACTAACCTTCTCAGTAATTTGCCATGATAATGCAGCGGTAGCCTCGACGGTCATTGTTGAACCGCCATTGGGCATAGTCAGGCTTAATATGGGTTGTTACACCTCGAATGATCACATAACCTGAAGTGCCTTTGGGGAGTGATACGGGACAGGCGTCCTAACGTGTATATAAATTGGGGGTCTACCACAGTGCAATCAGTGAATGGCATGGATTCCCCAGTTGCACAGAGGAATATCGGCTGATATTCCCCCTTAAAGAAGTGGAGTGGGTCCACTGAAGTTAAAGAACTCTTGTTGACCTTTTAATCCTTGGAGAGAAAATGGTGTACATAATGGTCAAACATGGGTACATAAATCGGTGTGGTGAGCGGGACTGCTGATAAACCCCGTGGACCAACATAATCTCGATACAATAGATGCGAGGACACTGACTGTTGTGTACATATATTGTACAATCACTAGATCTATGGTTGTATTAATGATATGAATTGTTGTTAATAGATCTGTGATTGTATTGGTAACATAAATATGAATTTGTACTGATAATAGATCCATGATGGTATTTCATAATGTAGATGTGTTGATGCCTATATTATGCATATAAACAAACTGTGATTGGCTCGGAAGTGGTTATCAGCTCTGAAATTGGCTCAGATGGAACTTTCGGTTCTGAAGAAATCTCCTCCGGATATTTCTTATTAGGAGGGGGCGAGTGTAACACAGCTATGCAGTGAAAAACTGTTACGAGGGTCAAGCTACCATGGGGACGTATACAGGAAACAGCGTGATTATTCGGACAGTTACGATCTATGACCCTCAGTTAAGAGAGATTTGTAAAATGACAAATACGGGTCCACATTATATCCTAACTTCCATTTATGTACATGTTTATAATGACACTAATTGATTTTATCTACCATGTCCATCATTTAAATTCACTGCGTAACTGGACTATATCATAACTTCCATGTATGTCCATTTTATAACACCACTATTTCATTGTTTTCCCATTATGTCCATCACTTCATAAAACTAAATGTGATAGATAATGGCACCAAATTTACGCTTGTAACTCACATGTCAATACTGTACTCCACTGACATTGTAATCTCCATTCATACGTAACATAATTGTACCTCAGGGTTGGTCACGGTCATTGGTCGCATTCTCCACGTAAGGACGTGAGGTCACGTCATTACGATACGACGGGGAAGTATATCCAGGGTAGAATATCAGAAGCCCAGTGGCCCCCTCTCATTAAGCAAATTAAGAAATTGAACACTATCACTGGTCAGTGAGATGCCATTGTCTCTGGGCAATACTCATAATAGTGACAGCGGGAAGGAGGTCACTAAGAGATGAGCAGCCGTCCCACGCTAATCAGGCAGACATGCTGTCCCCTAAATATAGTACTGGACAAGGGATCAAACAATAGCCCCTGATCAGCAGTACACTGGACAAAGGACACTTTGGCCAAGTCATCCCACATATCAAATAACACATCGAGCAAAGTGCATTTTGGCCAGTAATTTCCATGTCCAGATATAATGATTAAAGGCCTAATTGGGATTAAGGGCAAATGGGGAGAGCGAAGACTCATCACTGACCAGATGCGAAGGGGGGCCAAAGACAAAGGACCAAGAATGACCAACCCTGGGTATATAACGGTACAGGCACCAGGGCTAGGGAGAGAGGCTGCAGAGAAGGTCGTGACTACGCCTGAAAGTGTAGCACTGAATAAAGAGTTGTGGACCCGCAGACAGACTTGTGTTGTTCATGCAAGGACATCCACTAGAGAGAAACAGCACGCTCATCTCTAAGTGCGATACATGTGTACCTTGTGTATACATTACGATAGGTTTCACCGATGTGGGAAACAGGTTAACTTCAATTTCCTAGTTACAACACTGAGATCATTATCATAGTTACAAAAGTAATTAGCTGCTGATAACTATACATTTATACTCACAAACGCCCGATATGAGTTGGGACAGTCAAATCCTCAAAGTTAACAAAAGTCAAACTCTCAAAGAAAGTAGTAACACACGTGAAGAGCCCTAGTGACAACAGCACAGAGACTACGTAAACATCCGGCTTTGTGAGCGGATATGCGCACTAGTATGTCAGCTACAAATAGCAAAACACGTGTATCTTGTGTATAAATATTGCCACAGATCGAAGCGGGGAACAGGCTGAGTTCAGTTTCATAGTTACAACACTCATTAGCTGCTGATAGCAGTACATTTTACACTCATAAACACCCGATAAGAGTTGGAACAGTCCAATTCTCGAGTTAACAAAAGTCAAACTCTGAAATAAAGTAGTAACTCAGTTGAAAACCGATACATCTTACCAACAGTAGAATGAGCTGATATTCTGAATGTGTCGATACATCGATAATATGTCCACCTGTCCCAACTCTATGGCATAACATTCTCAATGAGTTGAGCTCCGTTTTTTCCTATATATGGGTGGTTATGTACACAAGCCTGGCTGTACATGATTGTGCTACAGAATATTTCTGAGACCATACATGTGACTGTTTATCAAATATTGTATATTACAGTGAGTGATTTTTATATTTGAGTCTGGATAGGACAATCCAGTGACGAACAGCATGAGCATCGATCTACGCAATTGAGTCAGCGAAAGGGTTAGTGAGACCTGATCACCCGATTACATTAGTTGCCTCTAGCTTGTGAGATAGGTGTTTATAAGACAGGTGCTTGTACAAGCATGGGTTGATGAGACTGCTGTAGATCAAATCTAATCAGGTTTTTCACAGGTTGTAAATACAAATCAAACAGTATATAGTATTAGTTTAATACTTTTCGTCGGTTTCATGCAGCCTCTGTGACAGTGTTCGCGGTGCACGGTACACATTGCCAGTGGTTAATGCTTTGTATCGTTTTGTTATCACGGTGCCTAATATAATAACTAGTGACAGCTCTCATCGGGTCTGACTGGAATAATGATATGATTTAATCAGTTGAAACCAGGAACTGGCATGAAAACATACACATGACAATAACAAAATTATTTATCCAATTTCATGCTTTGTTTGTTTTGAACTTATTATCATTACAGTTAGTAAAGGTAGTAGGATTAAGCTGCATCTACAGGGTTACACTGACATAGCAGGAAGCCATCACAGAAATGTACGTTTTGTATCAAATCATATCTTTTAAAGATAAAACATACATGTATTCATTTTGGTTTACAGATTTGATCTTAGAATATTCAGTACACACTTAATTTGACAGGTTTTGCTGGGGTCCCGCCTCCCTCATGAGGTAACTGGGAAATGTGGGTGTGAATGAACCGAAATAGTTACCTAACGCATTGACGTTAGTAGAGTGGACAGTCTATGAACATTATGTCAAGAATTTCTAAAATTTAAGAAACGCTCATCACGTATATAATATTATTGTTTCCACTGACAGGTGACCAATATGTATATATTTAATGCTGATGGTCATGTGTGTGTTATCATTCCTATAGAAGCGGTACTCGGGTTAGAAATGTGTGATGATCTCGGTGTGTTTATCCCGTCAAAAACAGAAGGTAAGGATAATGACAATATAAGGTCATGATGACACAGGACGACAATATGACCACTTAACGACTTATGAAGACCACACGACGGCACAGAGAGACCAAATGACCACATAACGTCACATGAGAACCACACGACGAGGCAGGCCGACCATGTGACCACTTAACGACACATGAGGACCACATCAAGAGACCACACGACGAGACAGGCCGACCATGTGACCACTTAACGACACATGAGGACCACATCAAGAGACCACACGACGAGACAGGTCGACCATGTGACTACTTAACGACACATGAGGACCACATCAAGAGACCACACGACGAGACAGGCCGGCCATGTGACCACTTAACGACACATGAGGACCACATCAAGAGACCACACGACGAGACAGGACGACCATGTGACTACTTAACGGCACATGAGGACCACATCAAGAGACCACACGACGAGACAGGCCGACCATGTGACCACCTAACGACACATGAGGACCACATCAAGAGACCACACGACGAGACAGGACGACTACGTGACTACTTAACGACACATGAGGACCACATCAAGAGACCACACGACGAGACAGGCCGACCATGTGACCACCTAACGACACATGAGGACCACATCAAGAGACCACACGACGAGACAGGCCGACCATGTGACCACTTAACGATACATAAGAACCACATGAAGAGACCACACGAGGAGACAGGCCGACCAGAAAATAAGTATAAATTGGCTCATTTGAAAATGCACATTCTTGGATATCCGCCTCACACACATATTCGTCTTTGAAGTACTCATTCAATGGACTAAACTCTGACATAACTCATATTAGGGGCGGATCACCATGTCCCTAATGCCCTGAATCTGCATATAAACCCGATGGTCGAGATCCATTCCTGCATGAGAAAACATTTGCACTTTCAAATTGATCTTTGACGAATAATGACAATTATTATGGATATACAATTTATATTTGTTCTGAGGAGGCGACGTTTTGACATAGGTTCTTATGTCGTTGTCAATCAAGTGATGACATTAGAACCTATGTCGAAACGTCGCCTTCACAGAATAAAAGAATTTGTATATCCATAATAATTGTCATTAATCTTCATCAACTCAACTTCTAAAATGCCCATCATAGATGATCTTTGACGTTGAATTCAGCACTCATCTGAATTTAAATGTTGTGGTTAATATAGAGTGAGGAAAAGGTCCTACTTTCAAAAAGTAAAACCTTAAAATAGGTCCTACTTACAAAAAGTAAAACCTGTGAGCAAATTAAAACCACAATGTGGTTATTCCGGGAAAAGAAGCCATGTCTAATATATAGTGAGAAGCACCCTTCAGGTTTATGTTGCAAAAGTGTAATCCGTAGTATAACATGTGTTCCATGCTTATTGACTCTGCTCTTGGGTGGATTTGTTGTGAACAGTGGTACCTGTGCTAAGTAACTTGGTCCCCATGTCGCGCTGTTATACTCCGAATACCTGCAGTGCAACAGTGGTACCTGTGCTAAGTAACTTGGTCCCCATATCGCGCTGTTATACTCCCAATACCTGCAGTGCAACAGTGGTACCTGTGCTAAGTAACTTGGTCCCCATGTCGCGCTGTTATACTTCGAATACCTGCAGTGCAACAACTCATTGTGGTATAGCCGTCGCGTTGGTGTCTCCAAGCCGTTGTGTTGCATGCACACTCCGCCCCACTCGCTTGGGAATGGCGAGCAATATGATGTAAACAGGAAAAACAGTATAAAGGAGCAGTAGCAATATTGCAAGATTTACTAAATAGAAATATAGGAGTTTTTTCACAGAAATAATGACAAACATGATCCCATCTCATCAGGCCTTCTTCGGTAAATTCGTCGCAATGAAATAAGATTTTGACTACTGGCTAGCTGAGTAGCTACCCACCACCACACTCCACACCCCCTCCCCCACCCAGAATATATTTCCTGTTAAGTATTATAATCTCAGCGGGATATGATTCAAGTACTCAGGGGTGTTTGCGAGACATGTGCTTGTGAGATAAATGATGGCGAGGCAGGTGCTTGTGAGGCTTGGGGCTGTGAGATAAGCGTTGCTGTGATAGGTGTTCGTGAGATAGGTATTGTGAGGTAGACGTTGATGAGACATGTGCTTGTGAGATAGGTGTTGCTGGTATAAATGAATGAATGAATGAATGGATGGATGAATGAATACTCTTTATTTCCCCCAATGATTTGGAGAGTACATTAGATTATATTACTTGTCAGTCGCACTGGCAATAGAGACAATGCATATGACAATTCAACAGGGTTTTCACAACGAAGACAAATATGGAGAGCCGTATTTACATGGTGTGTGACATAATTTCACAGATATAACACACACCTTAAGTTCCATGAGCTGACATTTTTAGCCACGATGCTCATGAATGTTGCCCAGCTGTCAAGTGTCATATCATGGACCACATCCGTAATGGCAACGAGGTATGTCATGACCTTAGCTTCATCACTAGCAGTGTCCTCGAGTCTGAGATAGGTGTCAAGGTTGAGGTTATCAAACAACGTCTCGCTTAGCACATTTCTTTGTTCAATGAGTCTTTCACAGTAAAGCAATTGATGCTTAACAATGTCCTCACTTTCGCAGTCACAGAGCAGACATTGTCCCGATGTTACAGGTAATATGCCGAGCTTAACCAGGGCATAAACAGGAGGAGATACCATACCATACACACAGATTCCAGAGACGATGTGGAGCAAGCTGGGTGTGAATATCACTAAACATATCATGACGTTGTTGCAAAGTGTTTCTCCATTTCATATTTTCAAATCTACACAAGGTTCGTTCGACTGTGCTTTCCCATATACTTTTACATGGGAATTCTCCGGTTTTGATAAATTTGTCTAGTACGCCTGATAATCCATATTTCTTGGCTACGTTTAATAGATCATGTGTTATGGATCTGGTACTATGTGTGGTAGTGGTGGCATACTGGCACAGCCTCAGATAGAAGATCGGCTTCACAATGGTTGTGCCGGCTGCTCTACAGAGTCGTCCTAGGAAGAGAAGCTTCATCTTGTCTATTGTGCCCAGCATTGTCCATAATCCAAGGACCTGGATTGTAGCACCTGTAGACGACCTCTTGTGGAGATTCTGGACTCGCCGTGCAAAGTACCGTTGCAAAGTTTCCATTTCGATGATTTCACAATTGCTGATATTTGGCAAGATTATTAGCTTATTCACCTTGTTTCCAGAAAAACATTTAGGCAACCAAGTTGTCTACTACGTACAACAAGCATGGGTGAAAGGTATACTCCATTGTTATAACAAGGACAGCTGTATAACGGGGACATTGAGGAGCAACAGTCCCGCCTGCCTGATAGCCATAAATACAGCGTGGTCGAGGAATCTCGGTAACCTAGTTTAGTGAGACAACATTAACCGCCATCTCTCGTGTGTACCACTTAACAGTAGGGTTGGGAGACATAGGATATCCCAGCAATTTGTGGTAGGTGTGTTTTACTTGTCATCTTGTGACGTTTGTCTTTATTTACAACCCTGGAGTATTCCACCAGTATATCTGAGAGTCAAGTTCCTGGAACCACGTGGTGTCAGCCGACATTACAACCCGTTGTGAGAACATGTCGGCGCGACATAGGTAACAGCACTGCGCTACGACAACACCATTCCAAGTAATCACCTATAAATGTACCTAAACACGTGCTTGTATTGATTAATTCAGTAATTCAGGATAGTGATAGCGGCTGAGGATTGTTTCTCAGCTGTGAAAGATGGGGTTTACCCGTTGACGTCATACATTAACAGGAGATTCACAGTTAATATTAGCGGACCCGTGATGGAATTGGAATCCCAATGACTAATGCATGTAAATGTTCTCAGAACATTAGGGAGGGTTATTTATGAAAACCAACGATACACCAACAGTATAACGATCTGATGTGCTGAATGTGTCAGTGCATCGATATAGTGTCTGCCTTTTACCTCGGGTTTTTTCCAATATTTGGGTGGTTATGTACACAGGTCTGGCTGTAAATGATTTATCAGTCTGTTGTGACTGCTGAGGTTATGCGATTGTGCGGTTTCTTACACCATTTCAAGTATTAAATTTCAATGTATATTGGTAATACCATTATGTGCTATAGAACATTGCTGGAAACAGCACATGTGACCGTTTACCAAATATCGTATATTACAAATCAAGAAGTATATAGTGTTAGTTTAATGCTTCGTAGGTTTCATGTTGCCTGTCACGGGGTTCACGGTGCACGGTACAAAGTACAAGTAGTTATTTTATAATGCTTTGCATCGTTTCGTTAACACGATCCCTAACCACAATATGTAACAACTGACAGCTCACAGGTCTGACTGGAATAATATTATGAAATTTTCAGTTGAAACCAGGAACTGTCATGAAAACATTGACATGACAATAACAAAATTATTGATCAAATGTCATGCTTTTGAAACTGTTTTGACTTGAACTTGTTATCAATACAATTAGCAAAGTGAGGGAGTGAGTGAGTTTAGTTTTACGCCGCTTTTAGCAATATTCCATCAATATCACGCCGGGGGACATCAGAAATGATTTTCACACATTGTACCCTAATGGGGAATCGAACCCAGGTTTTCGGCGTGACGGGCGAATGCTTTATAACCACTAGGCTACCCCCTCGCCCTTAGCAAAGGAACATGGCAGTGGTATCAAGCTGCATCTACAGGGGTAAACTTACATAGCAGGAAGCCATCACTGTAATGTATGTGGTATATCAAATCATATATTTTATAAAAGATATTCATTTTGGTTTACAGACTTGATCTTATTCAGTACACACTTAATTTCACAGGTTTTCCACAATTGTGTCTTGGGTTCCGTCTCCCTCATGGAGTAAGTGTGGGTGTGAATGAGCCCTTCAATAGTTACCTAACTGACGTTAGTGGAGGCTACTGACCACACAACTGACAACGGTGAATCTGAATGATGTAGGGGACATATGCTTTCATTATGTGGAAAAGACTGTGTATACTGTTTTACATCTAGAAACCATCAGTCATGGAGACCGGTCTAGAGGACGCCATGGTCATGTTGGGTCAGTCAACTACCTTCAGTGTCACCCTCCACACTGAGCCGTCGGAGGAGGGACAGTGGACTTGGGATGACGTCACCTTGTCTCACTCCGACAAGTACCTCATCTCCGTGGACGGTAGACGTCGCCAGCTGGTGGTCACTGACACACAGCTCTGGGACGGTGGAAAGTATAGCTATACATTTAGAGACGAAAAGACAACTGCTAATTTATATTTAGGTAAGATCTAACATTCATAAAACTGAATTTCATACAACTATTATAGCTGCGGAAAATTCCGTAACAACCATTGAATATGAGGTCTTTTATATTACAAAGGTTAACATGGCATGTGCAACATCCGCGAAAACATTGAACATGTGACGAACCCTAAAAGATTCCTCGTACAGAAATTATGTCAAGAATTTCTAAAATTTAAGAAACGCTCATCACGTATATAATATTATTGTTTCCACTGACAGGTGACCAATATGTATATATTTAATGCTGATGGTCATGTGTGTGTTATCATTCCTATAGAAGCGGTACTCGGGTTAGAAGTGTGTGATGATCTCGGTGTGTTTATCCCGTCAAAAACAGAAGGTAAGGATAATGACAATATAAGGTCATGATGACACAGGACGACAATATGACCACTTAACGACTTATGAAGACCACACGACGGCACAGAGAGACCAAATGACCACATAACGTCACATGAGAACCACACGACGAGGCAGGCCGACTATGTGACCACTTAACGACACATGAGGACCACATCAAGAGACCACACGACGAGACAGGCCGACCATGTGACTACTTAACGACACATGAGGACCACATCAAGAGACCACACGACGAGACAGGTCCGACCATGTGACCACTTAACGACACATGAGGACCACATCAAGAGACCACACGACGAGACAGGCCGACCATGTGACCACTTAACGACACATGAGGACCACATCAAGAGACCACACGACGAGACAGGCCGACCATGTGACTACTTAACGACACATGAGGACCACATCAAGAGACCACACGACGAGACAGGCCGACCATGTGACCACTTAACGACACATGAGGACCACATCAAGAGACCACACGACGAGACAGGCCGACCATGTGACCACTTAACGACACATGAGGACCACATCAAGAGACCACACGACGAGACAGGCCGACCATGTGACCACTTAACGACACATGAGGACCACATCAAGAGACCACACGACGAGACAGGCCGACCATGTGACCACTTAACGACACATGAGGACCACATCAAGAGACCACACGACGAGACAGGCCGACCATGTGACCACTTAACGACACATGAGGACCACACGACGACACACAGAGATCAAATGACCACATACCGTCACATGAGAACCACACGACGAAGCAGGACGACCATGTGACCACTTAACGACACATGAGGACCACATCAAGAGACCACACGACGACCATGTGACTTGAGGCTAAGAGCACTTATTTCGTCACTGTCATATTTACATATAGCACGGTGTTCTGTATACATCACACAGAGCGAAGTAGCTGCTCGGCAAAGTGACGTTAAACCAAACTCCCCCTTTGAAATGCTACTTTCATTTTATCTCAGTCTTTAGAAAACAAAGATAAAAACAAATTACTTTTGTTTCAATAACACACAACCAGGTATAGAGCTTGGTCTGGAGAACCAGGAAGTGATGCTGGGAGGCTCGGCCACATTCAGGCTGAGGTTACGTGATGACACTGTGGAGGCCGGCGAGTGGACGAGTGATGACGTCACGCTGCGGGAAAACCCAGATCTGTGTCAGTGGCAGGGACCGTCACGTGACTGTCACAGATGTCCAGCGTCATGACGAGGGGGAATATACATACAGAGTTAGTGAGGAAATTACATCAGCCCAACTGTCAATCAATGAAGGTAGGAAAGTTGTTAACAAACTATCATTAAAATTTTGACACAGTTCACTATGTAGCGAGGAGTGCAGAGAAAGGGACAGCAATGTGTTCGGAGAGCACGTGCACAAGTGCCGACAAAGTTATTGATTTATTAACCTGTGCAGTGCCGTCTCCACCCTTTCTCGCACACCTCGCTGTCCCTTTCTTTGCACTCCTCCTTCGTAACAAATAGTGAACAGAGACCATATAATAGATGCAATCGATTAAAACTTTATGTGAACATAATCATGGATGATTGGCCTATCTAGCAACACTCTGACACCTACCACCTCTTTATTGTTATTTCTGCAAGTCGATTGAAAACCGATTTTGACTCTCAACTAAACGATCTTGACACAAATGGATGACGATATGTCCGCACACAACAGGGGTGTGGTCGAAGCAAGTCCTCTGATTGGCCAACGCTTGCAAATCTGCACATTCTTTATAAATTCGCGGGAATTTTTACTTTCATCGACTGCTTGACCACACCCTCGTTTTGTGCCAACGAATACTTGCAAGTAAATCTTGAGATTAGCCATGTGATGATACGTTTAGCGAGCATCGGGGATATTGGCAACTGTAATGTTAAAACTGCCTTTACCTGACTGGGTTAGTTTGATTTTTGTATTTTGGTTTATATTCTCTGTCCTGTCGTAGTCTGTATCGAGGGTCCAAGTCGGAATCATCCCAGTGAATGAATTAAGTCGTCCATGGCCATGCCGAATGTTGAAACAAATATTCCAGGCTTATGACGACACGCATTTCGCGAATGATACATATTCTGCGATGTTGTCAGTTGACATGTGCAAATGAGAGATAAGATAAAAATTAAGATTATTGTAATCAGTTTATTGGTCCATGTAATGTTTAACTGTCAAACGCAGCCGGTGAAATCCCGCTAAGGGAATTAACTCTCGGCCCGGATATTACGCAATATTGTTTACGTGGTTACCAGAGTGCTCATTTGCGAAATGCCTGCGCATCTGTTGCGCATGTGTACTGGTAGAGGGAAGTTAGCAGCAGGGTGTCGATGTGTATCAGTTACATTCCAGGCCGTAGCGCTGATGGTTAGTGATAAACTGTTCGGGAGGGCCGTCCCTCTATTATATGGTCTCTGCAAATAGTGAACAATGGCAAAATTTTAATGATAGTTTGTTAAACAACTTTTTTTGTTTTTAGGACATAAATTCTGCAAATAAATCACAGAGTTAGTCTGATGTTTTGATTATGATCAGTGTTTCATTGCGTATAATATGTTTATTAGTTTTCGAGTTAGATTGCAATTCATCGGTCCGTGTTTGAGCCAAACAGACTATAACCAGTAGGGTCGTCTGAAACCTTAAAGAATGAGCAGTGGAAAGATTAAGGAAATATGTATGAAGTGTCTCTGAGTTCCAGCTCTTCCAACAGAATCATACGACCTATATCCCATTTCAGCGTATTGCTTCGGCTCTGTTCAACACCCTCCCCCTCCACGGATCGTACCAGTTTGACGTCCAGGATAACAACAACCTGGTTGGAGCGCAGCTGGATGTCACTCGGGTGAGGTTGTGGAACCCACTCGGTAACACGAAATATCAAAATCCGTCAGTTGTTAAATGAGTGCACTACTGGTCAGTGCTAGGACAACAGCCAAGATTGTCTGCTGCATGTTAACGCTGAGCCGGCAAACTCGTCTACCACCCAATATATCACGTAATGAGTTACACGACTTCTTATATAAATTACTTTTATGATTTTAATGGGGAAAGGAAATCAATACTGCATTTCCAGTTTGTGTATCTTTTGGACTTTTCTGAGAGGATAAAATGTGTTTGTTCGATTTGTAGGTGGAGTCAGGCGCTGAGGACTGAGGAATCATGTGTCCTAGTCAGCAATATTTTGAATGAGCCGGATTAAAGCTAAATCTAAATGGACGCTATATTATTTTTGTGTTTTTAACATCTGTCCAACGTTTGTTTAAGGTCACAAAACTGAATACACACAAACACCTATGCGTTGACAAATAAGTGAATCATCACCTACAGCGGGATGGTGAACCCCATGTGACGTCAGGTGTTAGCTGCTTGGGTTAACGCTACTACTTTGTACACTGTACTTACCAGAGCCTCTGTTCCTCAAAGCGATCGTAGCGCTACGACTGTCGTAAGTCTATGTTAAAGTATGGGAGTTACGATCATCTTAGCTCTACGATCGCTTTGAGGAACGGGGCCCAGAGCGTCAGATTGCTCCCTGGGAATACACAAAGGAGAGCAGTAGGTTCACCAACACAGGTATATGCCAAGTGTCATACTCAAGTGTCTTTCTGGGATTCGAACCCCGATCCACGGCTTCAAGTACTGCTGAAGTATTTCCACTGCGGTGTTTACACGCAATGTTCACTATAAAGAGGGGCGGTGGAGTGGCCTAGTGGTTAAAACATTCGCTCGACACACCGAAGACCCGGGTTTGATTCCACAGATGGGCACAATGTGTCAAACCAATTTCTGGTGTCCCCCGCTGTGATATTGCTCGAATATTGCTAAAAGCGGCGTAAAACCACACTCACTCACTCACTCACAAAGGAGAACAGTAGGTTCACCAGCACACGTATAAGCCAAGCGTCATAATCAGGTGACTATCGAGGATTCGAACCCCGATCCCCGGCTTCCTACGGCTAAAGTGTGACCACTGCAGTGTTTACACGCAATGTTCACTGTAGAGAGTGTTGTCACGCACAAGGTGACTGCCAATGTGCCCAATAACATCCAAGGGACCCATATCACAGCTCGCCCTGCTGGACTGAATGGTCCTATTGATGGACAGAATGAACCAATTGATAACGTGAATGAACCTATTGATGGACTGAATGAACCAACTGATGGACTGAATGCGTGAATGAACCTATTGCTGGACTGATGAACCTATTGCTGGCGTGAATGAACCTATTGATGGACTGAACCAATTGATGGACTGAATGAACCTATTGCTGGACTGAATGCGTGAATGAACCTATTGCTGGACTGAATGAACCTATTGATGGACTGATGAACCTATTGCTGGAGTGAATGAACCTATTGCTGGACTGATGAACCTATTGATGGACTGAATGCGTGAATGAACCTATTGATTGACTGAATGAACCTATTGCTGGACTGAATGAACCCATTGCTGGACTGAATGAACCTATTGCTGGACTGAATGAACCTATTGCTGGACTGATGAACCTATTGCTGGACTGAATGAACCTATTGATGGACTGATGAACCTATTGATGGACTGATGAACCTATTGATGGACTGATGAACCTATTGCTGGACTGAATATGAACCTATTGCTGGACTGAATGCGTGAATGAACCTATTGCTGGACTGAATGAACCAATTGATGGACTGATGAACCTATTGCTGGAGTGAATGAACCTACTGATGGACTGAATGAACCTATTGCTGGACTGAATGCGTGAATGAACCTATTGCTGGACTGAATGAACCTATTGCTGGACTGATGAACCTATTGATGGACTGATGAACCTATTTCTGGACTGAATGAACCTATTGCTGGACTGAATGAACCTATTGCTGGACTGAATGCGTGAATGAACCTATTGTTGGACTGAATGAACCTATTGCTGGACTGATGAACCTATTGATGGACTGATGAACCTATTGCTGGACTGAATGAACCTATTGCTGGACTGAATGAACCTATTGCTGGACTGAATGCGTGAATGAACCTATTGCTGGACTGAATGAACCAATTGATGGACGGAAGGAACCTATTGCTGGACTGATGAACCTATTGCTTGACTGAATGAACCTATTGATGGACTGATGAACCTATTGATGGACTGATGAACCTATTGCTGGACTGAATGAACCTATTGATGGACTGATGAACCTATTGATGGACTGATGAACCTATTGATGGACTGAATGAACCTATTGATGGACTGAATGAACCAATTGATGGACTGAATGAACCAATTGATGGACTGAATGAACCTATTGATGGACTGATGAACCTATTGTTGGACTGAATGAACCAATTGATGGACTGAATGAACCCAATTGATGGACTGAATGAACCTATTGATGGACTGATGAACCTATTGCTGGAGTGAAATGAACTAATTGATGGACTGAATGAACCTATTGCTGGACTGAATGCGTGAATGAACCTATTGCTGGACTAGAATGAACCAATTGATGGACTGATGAACCTATTGCTGGACTGAATGAACCTATTGCTGGACTGAATGAACCAATTGCTGGACTGAATGAACCTATTGCTGGACTGAATGAAGCTATTGCTGGACTGATGAACCTATTGATTGACTGATGAACCCATTAGCTGGACTGAATAGACCAATTGATGGACTGAATGAACCTATTGCTGGACTGAATGCGAATGAAGACCTATTGCTGGACTGAATAGAACCAATTGCTGGAGTGAATGAACCTATTGCTGGAGTGAATGAACCTATTGATGGACTGAATGAACCTATTGCTGGAGTGAATGAACCAATTGATGGACTGAATGAACCCATTGCTGGAGTGAATGAACCTATTGATGGACTGAATGAACCTATTGCTGGAGTGAAGGAACCAATTGATGGACTGAGTTATCCTATTGATGGACTGAATGAACCTATTGATGGACTGAATGCGTGAATAGAACCTATTGCTGGACTGATGAACCTATTGCTGGACTGAATGAACCTATTGCTGGACTGAATAGAACCTATTGATGGACTGAATGAACCTATTGCTGGACTGAATGAACCTACTGATGGACTGAATGCGTGAATGAACCTATTGATGGACTGATGAACCTATTGCTGGACTGAATGAACCAATTGATGGACTGAATTATCCTATTGCTGGACTGAATGAACCTATTGATGGACTGAATGCGTGAATGAACCTATTGATGGACTGAATGAACCTATCGATGGACTGCTATTGCTGGAGTGAATGAACCAATTGATGGAGTGAATGAACCTATTGATGGACTGAATGAACCAACTGATGGACTGAATGCGTGAATGAACCTATTGCTGGACTGATGAACCTATTGCTGGACTGAATGAACCAATTGATGGACTGAATTATCATATTGATGGACTGATGAACCATTTGATGGACTGAATGCGTGAATGAACCTATTGATGGACGGAAGGAACCTACTGATGGACTGAAAGAACCTATTGATGGACTGAATGAATCTATTGATGGACTGAATGAACCTATTGATGGACCGAAGGAACATATTGATGGACTGAAGGAACATATTGATGGGTTTCATCAACCTGTTGCTTTACGACAGGTCCTTGCTCTAAGTCTCAATGTAACGATGGCATGAATACACACAAAGTTGAGATCAATATCTGGAGTGATGTATTGAAAATTGAAGGTCAATATACACATTAAAGAAACTACATCCAATGAAATGCCGTATATTATCACAAACGCAGTAGGCAAACGGACATGAATATGTATAAATGAAAACGCTAAAAAAATACGAATGACCCCCAAAATGTCCGACTAAAATACCCCAAGTTCAGTGAAACTGTACACGCAATGTTTGGGATCAAAATCGGGTAGTTATGTATGAATATTTTGTCTTGACAACTCCTAGTTGTTCGTGATTACATTGCTTAAAAATATTTGTAATCTCTTGCTACATGTCAACATGGTTATAAAAATGAAATACACGTGGAAATACCATATACTAGTAGATCGTCGGACCGTATGCGCATCGTAGCGGGAAGCGCACGTAAAATCTCCAAAACAATCCTCTGAAAACATTTACTCGGCATCATGGTCGTTTTGTAAATAAACGCATGTGCGTAATTAAACCTCTCGCTGTTCATGAGCCGGTCCTTATTAAAACTTCAAATCAGCCAACACAATTCTGTCAAAATGACGACATATACTTTTCAGGATTTGTTAAACAATCACATAAAGCTAGAACAGTTTTAAGTAAACAGGATTTTTTATCAAAATACCTCATACCTCAAGCTCATTCTGATTGGTTTGGCGTATCTTCGTAAAAAAACATTACCTATCATTTATGTCTTCTTGGAGGTTACTTAAAGGGGCGAGTTGCGAATGTAATGCAATGTACAAAGATACGACAAACTACTCAGAAGTTGCATATGGATTGAGGTACATAGATAAACTTACTCCCGAAAACATAAATTGGTCCTGGCATTATGTGATTATCTTTCTGCAGACGGTCCCCCACAGGTGTCTGACAGGGACAACCATGTTAAACTGCTGACTGTATGTTTCTCTCGTGGCCTGCTCCATGAAACCGACAGAAGTCTTCACACGTACCAAAACATACGCACACGCACGCACACACACACACACACACACACACACACACACGCAAACAGATTATCTCATTTCTCTTCCAGTATGATGCATGTACATTATGGGGTTTATTTTTTCAAACTTGAACTCCCACCAAACTTCGTCAAAGTGTTGAGCAAATGAACTGTATCAACGTTTGTAAGATCAAGTTTTCGGTATTTCACAACCAATACATAATGGTTGAAAACATCTGAAAAGCGTCTAAATGGAGAATCGTAATCAGTAAACCAGAGGGTGTGGTGGACTCGGCTATCACTTTTCCACAGGATACTAAAACATGTCTTAACTAGATTTAACATGTAAATTGAATTAAATATTACCAAAGTGAATATCATAAATACACAATGTTAAGATCATTCTTAAGGCTATAAACATTCCTCCTGTATTATTTGTAATACACACTACCTGACTAAACACGGGTTTACATTTCACCTATTTCATACAATCATATAATAACCACGAGCACCTTAAAAAATCGAATCATCTAATATATAGGATGTGTAGGATTTTGAAATGGTGACAAACGAAATCATACATAGTTATGATGTCATTTGATAAGGTGCTTATCGTATTGTTGCAAATAGAACCTAATCAACTTACAAACAAAAAGTATGAAACTTATCATTAAGATATAAATTAATACACAGTTAACGGTGATGCGAAAAAGCGCAAAACGCTTTTATTTAGCGACCATCAACGGAACAGAGTTGCCTCCCTGTACGAAGGGAGATAATTCTAGAGAGCAGACGTTTTTCGTGAAATCTTCAGAAACGCCTTCCTTGTTCACAATGACTGACTGCTTGGCACTAACTCAATCTACTGGCACCGTTGAAGAGCAGGATTTGGTCTTGAGGGAAATGGTAATATAACAAGATTTCTTGACAAATGCGTATTAAATATTGCAGGGATTGGGAAAGGCAGGGGCCATGGGCCATTTTGCACATTAAAATAAAAAATGGCCCATTGAAATTTTACTATTGAAGTTTACTATTGATACAAGGGCAGTGAACATTTCTAAATTCAGAAAATGGCTAATAATCCTGAAAATGGCCCATTGTCCAAGTTCTCTATCCCATTCCCTGTATTATTGTTTCGGTAACCGTTGTTTCATATTTAGTTTCGTGGATAGTGACATGCCTGTGTCTTGTATACAGAAGAGCCGTCTGGAGGACGTGACACACAACTACCACACTCTACTCGGGGAGTGGCATAAACTACAGGAAGAACTCAAGGCGGATCAGGTATATCTAAGTGACAGTTAAACAATACTACAGTAATATTTGACTGTTGGGAGCTTTGGGTTAGACTCGAAAAGTCAGTGCATTTAGCTGTGTATGGAATAAGGCCCGTCCGACAGCCCGAGACGGTCTAGATTTCTGACGGAAGGTCTAAATTTACAGCTAGCCAGCCCGATGGTCTAGTGAAAATTTTAGATGTTCCATACATCTGGTCTGGATAAATCCATTTTGGGCTGGTAACATTTTGAAGTTACCGGCCCTGATGTCTGGCTGGACTTTTGGCTTATTTCATACACTGCATTTAGGTTTATGTTCTAGTCGTAAATGTTCTCATGCGCATGAGAAACATTGGTTGTTTTCTCATTCTCTCAACCACAACTATATTCCATCTCACTAACATATAACACATAACTTATTCTAAGTGCAAACCGAAAGTTCACAATGCCGACACACCACACCTCGTTATCGTTACATAGTGCTGCCCGAAAACGTATGATGTCCGAAAACATACACACACACGATACTTCTTCGATTGGCTACCGATCCCAAAATATGTTTAAACCCAATCAATATTGTCCTTGATCTCCTTCCCTTCAACACATAAAAATGAAAACCCAAAACAATTCCACAGATCGCATGACAAAATGCGTTTATCATATGATACTCCGCGTGTAGCGGTGTTATTGACACTGTTGTGTGACGCTATATTTTATAATATATATTCGGATGATGACTTGTACTTTAAGATACAGTCGTATTTTACAAGTGAATCATATGTTTCACAGCTTTTCATGTGATTAGGGAGATCACAGGTTGATGTTCTAAGGGGGAGGGTCACCAATTTTGTTCTGGAGAGGTATAGGGGTCATCAAATTCTGTACACAAAGTGGGGAAGGATCAGTTTTGATAATAAAGGCATTAAATTTTATTTTAAAATGATGCTTAAACGTCATGGGAAGAGGTGAGTGATGGGTGTCATTAATCATACACGCCCACCCCCAACCCCCCAAACTTTCACCTTTTTAGAAATCTCGTTGATACCAATTTAGTTTGGATCAACACTCAACTACTTATAACTTATGTAGAATAGTGTAGATTCTCAACCTTCAACACAAACAGTTATATTTTGATGATGTTACAGAAATTTTAGTTTTCTACTGAATGTACCTTAGACATCACTTGTACCAATAAATAATATGAAGACATTAGCCTTTCCTCTCAAGGTACCAAAGGACTATGTGCTGGTTCACAAGAACGACCTAGCTCAGCTGGCCACAGAAACCTCCCAGCTGAAACTCAACCTGCCCAAGGTGATAAACAGTGGTCTATCTACAGCCACAACTAGAGTTGACTCACTACAGGAGGGTGTGTATAACTACCCTGTGTCTAGTAGTACTGTCTAGTCCTTTATATATCTGTAGTATTACTATGGAGTGTTTTCTTGTCTGTTATATACATGTGTCCCCCATACTACAAGTCCCACTGTCTATACAGTACTGTCTAGTCCTTTATATATCTGTAATATTACTATGTAGTGTTTTCTTGTCTGTTATATACACGTGTCCCCCATACTACAAGTCCACTGTCTATATAGTACTGTCTAGTCCTTTCTATATCTGTAGTATTACTATGTAGTGTTTTCTTGTCTTTTATATACATGTGTCCCCCATACTACAAGTCCCACTGTCTATACTGTACTGTCTAGTCCATTATATGGCTTTAGCATTTACCCGTGAAGGTCCTGGTTAGAATGAACCTCAGTTTGGGGCGCGGTGGGCGAGCTGCCTAAGGCGCCAGGCTAGTGATCCAGCGAGGCTGAGGTGTCGGGATGAGCCCACCTGTGACCAGGTGTAAAAACCTTTGAGTCAACTTTGTGTGCAGACTCTTTCAGTGTTGTCTCAACCCCTAGTGTACAGTACACAGCCCCGTGTACTTAAAAGAACCCACGAATCCGTTGGTATATGACCACATGGTGGCCACATTAATATGTGCAATCACCTAGTTGCGGGTACAGCAACGTGCAGTAAACTTGGATGGACAAAGTACTGTCACGGCGTAAATCGAAACTCACACACTCACTCTTCAGCACTTAGTATACCTGAATCACTGTCAAATAATAATCTTGAATGCTTTCAAACTTGTTTCTTTGTTGTTTAACACTGCACTGGAAATTATGTGAATAGTTTAATCTATTTTGACATGATAAAAGTTTGACGCAATCAAATGATTTCAGAATATTTTCTCCTTCAGAAAGCAAGGGATCTTTTCAGCACAATTCAAAATTTCTGAGATTTGGGCAAGAATTGGGTTAAGCTCATCATCACTAAATCCATCTGCGATAACAGATATGTAATTTCAGACAGCAAAATCAATGGTCGTAGATCGGTAGTTTGATTTGTGTCCGTTGGTGGGCAAATGATAAAATTTAAATAATTAGTAGAAAATCAGAGACATGTATCAGCTGATTATATACCTCTGGTTGACTATAATTAACCAATCACAATCACGTATTTTCACGGTAGAATTTTTTCTATTGTTGCTATTTTGCTGTTTGTTTGACAGAGGTGGATCGACTGAGACAGCAGAATACCGTGGCTGAGGCAGACATAGGGCAGTGGAAGTCCAGGTTCGAGGCTGCAGTTGCTGAATGTCAGAAGGAGAAGGAGGTATTGTCATGCTGTTGTTGACCTTAAAGATGATCTAGGGCGGTACTGCTGGAGATGTGAGTGTGCCTATCTCGCGCCATTTCAACCCTCCTTTTTGTTGAATATCAGAAGATTCTAGTTTGTCTTCCGGTGTCTTTTAAGCACCCCTTCGATGTGCAAATATAGTTGGAAGTTTCGTGAATGACTTGAGATGAAATAACACTGCAAATGAATACTTGTGTAGTTTATGAGGGTGTTTATAGCTCAACCAGGACAGGTAGCACCTATTCCTTGGCAATACTAATTGGAGTCAGTCTTTCATACTGCAGCAGTTGTCTACACATCCACTACAGGTGTCCTATCTCAATATATATATGTGTCGAATTTCGACATAGAGATGTGAGTGTGCCTATCTCGCGCCATTTCAACCCTCCTTTTTGTTGAGGGGCGGTGGGGTAGCCTAATGGTTAAAGCGTTGGCTCGTCACGCCGAAGACCCGGGTTCGAATCCCCACATGGGCACAATGTGTGAAGCCCATTTCTGGTGTCCCCCGCCGTGATGTTGCTGAAATATTGCTAAAAGCGGCGTAAAACCAAACTCAGTCAGTCAGTCCTTTTTGTTGAATATTAAACGAAGGACAGAAGATTCTAGTTTGTCTTCCGGTGTCTTTTAAGCACCCCTTAGATGTGCAAATATAGTTGGAAGATGACTTGAGATGAAATAACACTGCAAATGAATACTTGTGTAGTTTTTGAGGGTGTTTATAGCTCAACCAGGACAGGTAGCTCCTATTCCTGGGCAATACTAATTGGAGTCAGTCTTTCATACTGCAGCAGTTGTCTACACATCCACTACAGGTGTCCTATCTCAATATATATATAAGTGTCGAATTTCGACATAGTGTGTTGTGTTGCAATGGCAAGTTCGCATCCTACAAGGACGGCATATAACTACAGGTCAGGGTTGCATCTCAACACAGGTCACATTCAAATGGAGGTATCCATGCAAGTGCCACGTCTCAATGGAGGTGTCGCATCTCAATGCATGTGTCAAACCTCAATAGAGTAATTTCATACCAATGCAGGTGTCATACCTTAATGGAGATGTCACATCTCAATAGAGGTGTCACATCTCAATAGAGGTGTCACATCTCAATGTAGGCGTCACATTTCAATGGATGTGCATATTAATGCAGGTGTCATATCAATGGAGTTGTAACATCTTAATGCAGGTGTCATATTTCAATGGAGGCATTGCGTCTGATGCTGGTGCCGCTGTGTTTGTTTCAGAGTAACCTACAGCTCCGGTGTGAGTTGCAGGAGCTGACAGAGCAGCTCAGCCAGCAGTCGGACTACAGCTCCAGCCTGGGATCGTCCTGCTGTACATTACTGTGGAGGGTGTCACGGTCGCAGGACACTGTACAGACACTGCTCAGCGGGGTAACGTCACAACGAACACCTTGTTCCATTGCTAGAGTGAATCGGGGTTCTGGAAATGTGAAAAATATTGTCATGTATTCTGCTAAAATGTGTAAGTCTGGTGTTGTTCTTGGGGTCGTTGTAGACATAGTGTGTTTCGGATAGTGCGTTGCGTGTTGTTCCCATGTGTCTGGAATCCGTTTTTAAACTAGACTAGATCTGAAAAGAGTTCTAATGATTTTACCGAAGTTCTAGCTATATCTTGCTGGGGCCACTGAGGCATTGACTTCACAATCTGTACTCATATGGAAACATATAGAACCTGTTTACATGACCGATCAGTAACTGTTATTTTGTAGTGAAGGAATTTGTTCATTTGCACAGACCATTTGCTCAACCAACGGTAAGAATGATAATAATGCCATTGTGTACAGAGTTGTGTTTATAACTGTACCAGAATTTGAGGATCGGGTGCATTCCTTGCTTGACCGGGTGTCCTGTTTTGCCAAAACGTTGACTGAAATTGGATGGTAAAGCTCCAAGACACTCCTCCATAATAAGGTGGTTAGTCCTACATAGTCCTGTTAAATAAGGCTCACAGCTTTTGATATGTTCTGGAAATTCAAAATTTGTTTCAGACAAAGATCGACGACTTCATAAATTTGGTGACCTCTACCGTGGAGAGCTACGTGTCTGCATACAAAGATGACTGGCCCCAAGACCAATCAGACGAGTCGGGTTTCATCCTGGCTCTTGTCGGTATTATCACCAGTAAGTTGGAGAACCATAATACCTAAGATCCGTTGTGAATCTGGGATGCCACTAAAAGGTCTGTACACACGGAACGTTCTCTCAATCTCAGCCACTGACATGACTCCGTGGTGTTCGGTGGGTAAATACACGTTATACCCTCTCAAGGTTAACTATTTCTATATGAGCCACTACATCAGATTACTGAACCATCCAACGGTAATTTAAACCACAGGTTTCCAAGTCAAACGTTGAGGATACTGCACATATAATGTAGCAACTGATGCATGTATTCACTTTGTGAATACGATGTTCAACACAGTTGTGGTGTTATTTTGTGGTATGAATGTCTCATTGATGTTGTTCATTACCGAGATCACATGGGTACAATGTATGAAGCCCATTTCTGGTGTTCGGATATTAACCGATGGTTTGGATCCGTCAGTCATGTAGCTTGAGGGGCGGTGAGGTAGCCTAATGGTTAAGCCTTCACTCGGAAGACCCCGTTTCGATTCCCCACATGTGTACAATGTGTGAAGCCCATATCTGGTGTGCCCCGCCGTGATATTGTTGGAATATTACTAAAATCAGATTCTCTGCACTCACTCACTCATGTAGCTTGAATATTGCTAAGTACGACTTTAAACAAGAGTCCCTTAGTGAGGTGTTCTCACTTCATTGTTGTACCAGTTATATATCATAACATGTCTTTGTGTAGCAGGTCAAAGTAGACACAGTTGACGGAGTAGAATGTTCGAGTGTTCGAACAGACCCGCAGAATTTAGATGAGACTTTCAGATAGAGTTTAGATTTATGGTTTGAGGTGTTTTACTACTATAATTTAACGATTACCTTCAATTGTGATTGGTATTCCCATATATGATGAATGACAGATGTTGCCGCCTCAGCATACGGACGAGACTTCCTCATCTCGCGAGACAGCGGACGCCACTTGGTCGGCACATTCACGAACTTCCTCGCCGACGCCCCGTTGAAAAAGAGTGCCCGGCTCAAAAAGTAAGAACATTTTGTTTAGATGTTTCCCAATCATACTGTATGTTATAAAACTTTAACAACCCGTTCTTTAAATACTGTTTGGTCTGGACGTTGGCGGCACGGGATGGTTCTACGAGTTGCAGAGTTATGTCCCTTAACGGCCAGTAACATGTGCCGGTTGTAAGATGCACCGTATATGATGGATCGGGCGTTCAAAGACCATGATGGTAGCATGCTCACAAGTAATATATCACTGGATTGTCTAGTCCAGACTCGATATACAGAACGCCATCACCTATGTTAAATATTGTTTATCATATAGACAACAAACACCATATTTCCCTATAACTTGCAGAGTATACTGCAAACTTTAACACGCTAATTTCCTATACCTTTGAATTGATGTGAGCACCAGAAAGTTTGAATATACTTCTTTGCAGGGCTTTTCAGACTGGACGCTTCATTTTCAGCATGTGGGAGTAATAATATTACCAATATCGTTTAAAGCCGAACCAATTGGTAATCAACAATTTTTGGCCGGATTTTAAAGTGTCTGATTCTCGAGCTAAACACTTGTCATTTTATGGAAACAAAACGTATACAAGCAGTGATCTGTAGATTTGTGTATCGTCACTGCAGTGGCGCTGTAGGGTAATCTTATGGTTAAATAGTTCGTTGGTCGCACCAAAACCCTGGTTCGATTCCCTACAATGGGTACAATGCCTAAACCCTACGTAGATGCGCGCGCACGCTCACACACACACACACACACACACACACACACACACACATCCATGCACATACACACATTCTTGGACGCGCACGCACACACATGTACACACTCCTGAACACACACATATATAAACACAGACCATGCTGGGTATTACTGTATTACTCCAAGGACAGCGTGACTCCAACTAACATAACACATCTTGTTGCAGTCTGCTGCTGATGGCTCTATACAACCTGAGTATCAACCAGAGGGCGCTCAAGTACATCTGCTCCAAGCCAGGCATCATGGGGCTCCTCGCCTGGCACCTACAAGGTGATCTTAACTCCCACCTCACTCACCCCCTCCCTGGGCCTCGTAACAACGTTTATCTTTTACAAGTACTGCAAATAATGAACTGTAATTTTAGGGCATTTTCATTTCAGTGGTGGCGTTAAAAGGTCTGCAAATTGTTCACTAGACTACATCTGATTTTCCTAGTTTTACAATTTCAGCCAAAAAAACCCCAGTTCCATTAAACAGCTCGCATTTGCACTCAGAAAACATACCGCAAGTACACCATAGTTAAATTTGAGATGAGAAGTGAAGAATATATACCAATGCGTAATAAGCAATTTGCAAGTATTGTTTGGGATGGAATGGGAATTATGTTTTAGAAAGCAGTATTTGTTCGTAATCATTAATTGACAGGAGCGGTGGGGTAACCACTTAGTTGGAAAATTGCTAAGTGAGGCTTTAAACAACAAGTTAGTGATTTTTTTGCAATACGAGTTCAACAGATAAAGTGAAACACCAAAGTATTGCGTCAAAACTAGAACAGGTTGTCAGAACCAGCGAGTTGTTTCCGGAAAGGGATTTTAACAACATAAAAAATCAACTCAACTGAAGCGAGCATAGGCCCCCTCTCACTTTATATTTTCAGAGGAGCCTGACTGTGACAACCGCCTAAACACGCTGCGTGTGGTTCACTCTCTGGTGTCAGACGAACACAACAACGCCATCTTGCACGAGCTGGCAGAGGCTGTGAGTAGAAAGACTCTCAGAATTGCCTGACCGGTTTCATTGTTAAATGAATGAATCATCTTCCCATACAAACCGAGACAGCTTGAGAAGACTCCATATATACTGAGATATGTATACATCCATGCGAAACGAAATAGATGGATTCAGGTTTTTTTTGAAGATTTACACTGGTAAAAAGTGGTTAAGTTGAGTGACCGATGTCATATTGTTCCCCATGTTGGTGAGATCATAATTTATGGCCGGCGTGCGCGCGTGTGCGTGTGCGTGTGTGTGTGTGTGCGCGTGTGTGTGTGCGCCCGCGCGCGCGTGTGTGTGTGTGTGTGCGTGCGTGCGTGCGTGTGCGTGTGTGATGCTTAAAAGAAAAGGAGGGGGAGGGGTCGTTGATATTGTACATGACATGCGGAGGAGTGGGGAGAAGGGTAGCTAACATTGTACATTCTTGTTTTTCTTTTTTTCTTTTTTGGGGGAGGGGGGGGGCATTCATATTGTGTATGCTTCTCCATAAAATCATCACCTCCACCCCTCCCCCTCATCTAGCCATAAATTATGAACGGTCCCTATAGTTTACGTTGTACTTATATTGTACTTGTGTGCATGCGTGCGTTCGATATGGAGGTTATGGTGCTAGCCTGTCTTCTTGGTATGAAGCCAGCGGCCTCCAGGAAGTTACTCTGTACACAAGACCATGGCCACTGGATCCCGATGAAAGATGATACACAATTTGTTGTTTTTGTTCACAAGGTATGATGATTATTATTATATTGTACAGGCCATGCATATATGGAGGAATATGCAAAATAAGGTGTCCATTTCTACCCACAGCTGCCAGAGCACTTCCTGCAGCAACTGACGGCAGACAAGAACCAGGACGTGCAGGACCTCGCTCTCGACCTCATCATGGACCTCAGACAAACCAAGCACGAGCAGTAGGGAGGTCATCCACTTGTACAACACTGACGTCCTCGACGTCCAACAGCATATCGACGTGGTTCATGGAGACATTGTTCTCGTTGTGAGGAGGTTTCACATCAACATATTTTTAAATCGTACTTTATACGACCTGCACAATGCGTCTTTGTAACTCTCATTGTCCCCTACACACAACAGAAACAGTCTTCCTACTGTATGTACGATACATATGAATATAGATGTTGATAATCTGTCATAAAATTGAACTGTTTACAAGAATTCTCTCGCCCTTACCTTTGATGACAGAATGTACATATTTAACATAAGAATTAGATTTTGAAGGATCGGTGAAGTGTATTTGCACTCTGTTTATATAAGATCTTGTGTGAAGCCCATTTATGGTGTCTCCCGCCGTGATATTGCTGGAATATTGCTAAAAGTAACCTCACCCACTCACTCACTCACTTATATAGAATCTATTGATCACGCTGGTCACCGTTCAACACGACATTAATAATATATCATGTATGATAAAGTAATTATGTAGCATATCGTTTGTTTGTGAAAGCATAATTGTTACTCATGATAAATTGTTGATTTTCAAATGGCCTTTATCTCGACTCTGTTACGAAGACACATGTTACATTACTCGCATATAGAGCATCATTCTATCTAAACCATCCACCTCCGTGCTCTGATGCACAGGGGGTCCTTAGCGCTACGCCAGTCGTAAGTATGTGTTATGGTATGGGAGTTACGATCACCTTAGCCCTAAGATCGCTTTGGACAACGGCACACTGAGCTGCTACCATCATGAGTTAATGCTGGGGCGTAACAAAACACTTGTAGAAAAAAAAAACGCGCACACACATACAACGTTTCATGTTCGTTGCCATATGAGTGTAATAATTTAACGCCAGAGTTAAATCCTCACTGAGCAAAATGTCGTGCAGTACACCCAACATCCCATTATAACACGCGACAGTGGAGATGATCATTGTTCCACCGTTTCATGTAAACAACACACACACACACACACACACACACACACACACACACACACAGTTGTTAACACAACAGTAGGTTGGATATATATTGACACATACTTAGGTTCAGTCCATCTCTGAATACACAATTAGTTGAGCAGGACTGTCTCGTCACAAAAGGTAAAGAAGAGCGACCTAGGTTCGACTCGATCGACTGACTGTAAAACCCTCTAAACTATAAGACCATATTTTACTATAGAGTGAAGCCGACCAGGGATTGGGATAGATTACTTTGACAATGGGTCGTTTTCATTATTGTGTTCTAGTGACTAATTCAGGACACCCATCGTCCAAATATTCAAAAAGTCCAAAACTATGTTGTCAAGACATGTGAGACTTTATTGTAATATATATATGACGCTAACCTGTATTCTTAATCACGACTGTAATCCTTATCACTACCGCATTGTAAGTTGACTTGTCAGCCCTTTAATTATTGTATAAGACATTTATAACCTTCATTGGTAATCCCCCTTGGCCGTGTCTGCCATCACATCAATTGGTCAAGGAAGTGCTATTGTTTTTCTGTCTGTCCATTGATGAGTCGTTGCCTGTCCATTGTTGTCATAAACAGTAAATATACTTAGTATGCTCACATCTAGACAGTAAAGGAGTACGAGTCTGGTATTCCGACTCTGTGTAGGGACGTCCACGAGCGGGATAATGCGGCACGTAGGAAACGCCCGGGGGTTGAGCAGGTACTCCGCTCACCCCCTGTATTTCTTGTGTATTTGTTTGTCATGTAACTAAAGAAAGAAGTTTGAGCTCAACGTATATTCCTTCGTCTTGTCAACGTATAGTAACCTTCATCTTAAACATGAGCTAATTCCCCAGTCGACGCATATACCACGCGTTGACAATTGTTAGCAATTTTCTGAATTTAGAATGGTCCACTACCCTTATCAATAGTAAACTTCAAACTTTTATTGGGCCATTTTTTATTCTAATGTGCAAAATGGCCAATGGCCCCTGCCTTTCACAATCCCTGGCCGACTAGTATGTCAAGTGACCTCAGACACTGAGACTTGTATGCATGGTAAAATTCATATCACATAATGAACTCAAGTTTATGTCGTGATCTGGAGAGCTGGTGACGGTGGATCCCATCATTCCATATTCTCTGCATCGTTTTCATCGAACGGCATCCACAACTTCGTAGCTATTCAGTCAGGGTTTTCTAGGTTTTCTTTACCTTGCAACGGCCCAAATAAGACAGAAGACACGGCTATCGTATCTATATAAAGTATACTAATTACTAATGGTATACTAATGATGCTAAACGCATTCCTGCTCCAAAGCATGTTCGTGCAATGACTAGAAACAGGCGATAAGCATCGCCCAGTTCAGGTTCCCGCACTCTGTTGTAACCATGACTTGCCAGCCTCTAGATCTGTGCTGTGACAATCTAGTACCAGCAAACATCATCCTACTCAACTGTAGCTGAATATATTTACTAAGCGACCGCCAACTTAAGCAGTAGGGATGATAGCATCTGTATCTTGTTGCCTTCGTTTACTTTGTGTGGTAGGGTCTATTGACGAAGAGAGCTTTTCTTTTATGAAATATGAGATGGCCAAGTGAAGTAGTGTTTTCCTGGCACGCCGGGTTCAATTCTTTTTATCCGTTCTATGTAAGAGAATGGACCTGGCTGTCCCAGAGTTAACACGGGATGGTTGGAAGCCGTCGATGACCAGATTTCGACAGGTTTCACACTTCAAGTAGTACATCCACGACAGGGTATCATGGCCGCTGTAGACGTACAGCCAATGTGTCGGCTGTCACGTCATGTGTGAAATGTGCGGGAGTCGACCGAAGCTAAGTACAAAGCATGTGGCGGACGAAGAACAAAGTTTTGGTAAATAACAAGTTTGATCAAAACAACCGGTTTGCTCAATCTCTTTGCACGCGGAGAGTGCGTCGAATGAACTCATATCACATATCAAAATGTAGCTGTTCATGACGGCGAACGAAGGACGTTTGGCTGAACATCCACGCAAATATCGCCGCCACCTGTTCCATTCAGTTCCAAAAGCACAAAGTAAATGCCAGAGTAATATATTATATATTTACACTGGATGAAGAGTGAGTGAGTTTAGTTTTACACCGCACTCAGCAATATTCCGGCTATATGGCGGCAGTCAGTACATAATCGAGTCTGGACAAATTGAAATCCTATATCTCAAGAGTTCCGTTTACAAAGAAAATGGTTTGAACAATTTCCAACTTCCAAATTTTCATGTACCAGTAGTCCCGCAACACTGTTACCTTCCATGTGATATCCTGGTTTTAGTATATATGATGATGTAGTTGCTGATGTAGTTACGGTTTCTGTTCATTTTTACTTCTGGGTGTTGGTGGTGTTTATTTTCCTGTGTGTGCTAGTCGGCTTTACACTATAGAAAAATATGGCCTTATACTTTAGAGGGCATTTACAGTGAGATTTGTTTTGTTTTTTCTATTTTATTTTTACTCTGTGTGTGTGTGTGTGTGTGTGTGTGTGTGTGTGTGTGTGTGTGTGTGTGTGTGTGTGTGTGTGTGTGTGTGTGTGTGTTTTGAGGGTGGGTGGGGTGTTGTTGTTGTTACATGTGTTTACATGAAACAGTCGATTCGTTAAATAAAATCGCTTTGGGAAAACATTTTGTGTTCAGTGGAAGTGATTTTGTGTCAGTTTAATTGGCTTCAGATGAATGTCTTTTGTATAATATATTTTTACCGATCGTTAATGTACACACAGAAGCGGATGTAGGCTTTTCAGATGGTATATTGTGTGACTGTTTTTAGGGTCTGAATGTGGAGAAAACTCGACGATACGTTATAGTGTGGCGGTTATATTTCCGTGCCGTTTTATATCATTTCTCTGTTCCTAAATACATTTCCTAACTTTCTTTCTGTGTCTCTTTCTGATGTATGTTCGCCCAGGATGTAATGTTGGATTATTTTGGGACGGATATTGATTAAAAGATTGAAACTATTTGTTGATTACAGACCACACCGACCTTTGAGCAAAACAGGAAAGTGCCTATGACGTAAATTACACGCTGTTTATTTATCGTTTTGTTATCATTCAGATTGGTTTGTTCGCACTCAGCAATATTCCAGCTATATGGTGGCGGTCTGTAAATAATCGTTTCTGGACCAGACAATTTAGTGATCAAGAGCATGAGCATCAATCTAATTGGAATACGATGACATGTGTCAACCAAGTCACCCGATTCAGTTAGTCGCTTTTAACGACAAGCATGGGTTACTGAAGACACGGGTTGTCATCATTAAGAAGTCCATCCACTTAAATTCGAGCGAGACCCAAACGACGCCCCTCCCTCAGCGCTTGCCGATTATGTATTTGTGTTCCGTGATACACCGGATTTCATATTCGTCACACATGTCTGGTATAGTATTGCTATAGTGGACGACAGTCTGAACACCAGGCCATGCACACGATACACAACTACATGAGACAAGCCTGGTAACTGCTTTATCCTAGTGGATGACAGTATGAGCATCAGACCACGTTAAAACCCAACCGGACCTGTCACATCTCAAACAACTCACAAATAATACAAAACAAGGTGAACTAAATCTGTATATATATTAGAAATCAACTGTACATAAGAATAGGCATCTCGGAAACAATATCTAAACATTCAACTTCAAGTGGTTATTACTGACTTATGAAAGACATTTATAAAAAAATCTATTGCCAAGAAATAAGATACATACATATGACATCTGTATCCAGACAATACTCGACATATATTATCTTAGCCCATCTGTATCAACAGACAGATACCAGACCTATTTCTCTTATAACATCTGTATCCAGACAATACTCGACATATATTAACTTATCCCATCTGTATCAACAGACAGATACCAGACCTATTTCTCTTATAACATCTGTATCCAGAAAATACCGGACATATATTAACTTATTCCATCTGTAGCCAACAGATACGGGACATATATTATCTTATACCATCTGCATCTAGTTATTCGATTCGTGTCATTTTTTATTTGGTGAATTTCTGCACACTGGTGAACCTAGCCTCTGAACACAAAATGATCTATTGTAGATCCAGTACAACCCAAGTTAATTACATGAAAGTAGAACAGTTAAATAACAGTCATCAAGGGTTTTGGTAGATAGTTCACTTAATCGTTTATCACATCTCACCATAACTATGCTAGAAACGGGTTCACCTCTAAGATAACCCACAGAGGAAAGTGGGATCCCCTTCAACTTGTATCCATGAGCTGAAGTACGCGTGGATCTCTTGGAACTGAAAAATATTTAAATGATAGCAAGATCGGCAAGAAATGACGTGTTACAGCTACAATATTGAATAATGGCGTAACAGAAATAAGAGGGACACTTTCGCTGCAATTTTACTGACCGTTGTGTAAAAAATAAACTCTTCGTCTTGGTATAATTGAATAAGAAACAACAAAACTACAACACTTTTGTTTTCTCAACTCTTTCTTAACTGGCCGCTGCGCAAGGACAGCTTTTAACCAGTCATTAACAAAACAAAAAAACCCCGACACTTTCCTTTTAAACGGCTTCATGGGCGACGGAAACAAGTGCTTGGTAGACATGCTGTGTGCTGCCCCTACAGACAGTGTAACACCTACAGTAAGAAGGTACTTCATTCTCAGTCTATTATGTATATTTAAGTATTATAGTAACATTCGAGGTGTTGATGGCTCGTTAATCAGAGCATTGTGCAAGTAGCCTTGCTTATCAGAATCAACATAGCAAATCTGTCAAAAAACATATTGAGCCATATACAGCCTATCAAACTTCAGAATCCTGGTCACACTAAGTCTCACGGTCTGGCCTCCACCGTTGTCAAGGAAACCGTTTACAATCACAACACGTTGCAACACATGCAGTCAACAAAGGTAAAGATAATACTACATTTCACTTGCACGCTGTTTACATATTGATAACACTATACAAAGTTTTCCTGAAATACATACCGCCGTGTTTATTGAAATCAGACGACACTGAATGCAGGCCTTGTAGATATGAATCATCCAGCTAAAAACATCTCACTGGGTTTCTTCCTTGTGTTATGTGAGCTAGTGTCACAGCAATACCACAGCTGAGAAAATCTGAATTTCGTTGAATAAAAAATTCAGAACACGTGATGAAACAATTATATTTCAAGGATGGCGTATCACTAGAAGGCTGACCCAAAGTGGGATTGCTCTTAACCTCTTTTTGCTTGGTCACATGATCATATGACCATTATGTACCTGTCACGTGATCAGTATTCGCTTTGTCTGCTGGAAAACAACATGGCGTCTGCATGTCGCAACAGAAGGTTCGACGATATTTTTTCTTTCAAACAGATAAAATTCAACACTAATTACTGAATGTCTGTGTAACAAAATAACGTGTGACTCTTGGCAAAGCAATCATGGGAAAACAAGAGCCGACCTCGTGTGTTAATAAGACACACTCAGAAATAAATATACCCAATACAAGCAATGCAAGTCTCTGAGCTTCATTTCATTATAGATATTATTAAGAAAACTTAGGATTTTTTCCTTTTTGTGTAAAGTAAGTTGATTTCAGAGACTAGATGTGTTAGTCTAGAGCCGACCTTTCAGTGGCCTGACCGGTATATCACATTCAGCATAATTCTTGTTGCGGTAAACAGACATTAACCCCAGGTGTCATTCCCATGCTTTTCACAATCTCAAACTAACTGCCTCCATATGCTTTTCATTACATTTGACTGGTTGGTAACTATTGATGACAGGAATGGCGAGTTATTTGCGATCGAAAGAACCACGGTTGTGAATCCTGGGTTAGTGCAGTAACACTGGAACAGCTCAGTTTCAACATGCTACAACAAAGGTTCCGGTTAGATCACTGAAGGTGTCGGGTCCGTGGGTCATTGCTTTCACATACTGGCCAAGGCTGTCCCTGGAGACATAGAGGGTGAGGAGATGAGTACTTGCTGGGACTTATTCAGGCACTGTCACACAGATGGACAGATGGGTCACACAGGTGGACAGGAGGGTCACGCAGGTGGACAAGAGGGTCACACAGGTGGACAGATGGTCACACAGGTGGACAGATGGTCACACAGGTGGACAGATGGTCACACAGGTGGACAGGAGGGTCACACAGGTGGACAGATGGTCACACAGGTGGACAGATGGTCACACAGGTGGACAGATGGTCACACAGGTGGACAGATGGTCACACAGGTGGACAGGAGGGTCACGCAGGTGGACAGATGGTCACACAGGTGGACAGATGGTCACACAGGTGGACAGGAGGGTCACGCAGGTGGACAGATGGTCACACAGGTGGACAGATGGTCACACAGGTGGACAGATGGTCACACAGGTGGACAGGAGGGTCACACAGGTGGACAGATGGTCACACAGGTGGACAGGAGGGTCACACAGGTGGACAGATGGTCACACAGGTGGACAGATGGTTACAGAGGTGAACAGATGGTCACACAGGTGGACAGGAGGGTCACGCAGGTGGACAAGAGGGTCACACAGGTGGAGAGAGTGGTCACACAGGTGGACAGAAGGGTCACACAGGTGGACAGAAGGGTCACACAGGTGAACAGGAGGGTCACACAGGTGGACAGGAGGGTCACACAGATGGACAAGAGGGTCACACAGGTGGAGAGAGTGGTCACACAGGTGGACAGAAGGGTCACACAGATGGACAAGAGGGTCACACAGGTGGAGAGAGTGGTCACACAGGTGGACAGAAGGTTCACACTATTGGACAGAGTGGTCACACGGGTGGACAGAAGGGTCACAAGTGGACAGGAGGGTCACACAGGTGAACAGAACGGTCACACAGGTGGACAGGAGGGTCACACAGGTGGACAGAAGGGTCACACAGATGGACAGAGGGGTCACGCAGTTAGACAGAGGGGTCACACAGTTGAACAGAGGGGTCACACAGATGGACAGGAGGGTCAAACAGATGGACAGAAGGGTCACACAGGTGGACAGAAGGGTCACACAGATGGACAGATGGTCACACAGATGGACAGAGGGGTCACGCAGTTAGACAGAGGGGTCACACAGTTGAACAGAGGGGTCACACAGATGGACAGGAGGGTCAAACAGATGGACAGAAGGGTCACACAGGTGGACAGAAGGGTCACACAGATGGACAGATGGTCACACAGATGGACAGAGGGGTCACGCAGTTAGACAGAGGGGTCACACAGTTGAACAGAGGGGTCACACAGATGGACAGGAGGGTCAAACAGGTGAACAGAAGGGTCACACAGGTGGACAGAGGGGTCACGCAGTTAGACAGAGGGGTCACACAGTTGAACAGAGGGGTCACACAGATGGACAGAGGGTCACACAAATGGGTGTTCAAGAGTAGACCCAAGAAAACAGGGATAACTGGCCTGAGGTACAGTAGACTGAGTGTATTGACTCTATGGTTAAAAAGTTAAAGCTCATAACAATATTCCAGTTCAATGTATGCTATGCTCAAATACTTTTGAAACAAGTATTCATCAACCTATGGTACAGAAGTGGATGACAACGCTTCAACACCTACAGCAAGGCTCTGTAGCTAGTCGGAGACAAGGGCACCTGGTTCTTAACAAACCCTAGGTTTCTATAGTAACGATCATCAAAGTCCAGCTTCCCGAGGTGCTCGTCGTGCGTCATGTTGAAGTACCATTCCTCCATGCAATCCAGCACTAAAGGCTCAAAGTCCAGCTGGAACTTATTGGCGAACAGGTGCTTCCTCTGGACTAAGCGATGCAAGTCCCCCACGCCGAAGATGCAGATGTGGCGGACGTACTTGCCTTGACAGTCATCTAGGAAGAAGAACAGCCCCTTGTCCCACACCTTGTACCGCGCCAAGAACGGTTTCGTGATTGGGTCAGTTTCCGGCTCGCCTGCAAGGGAAGTAATTCGTATGCAATTAATATAGTAGTCCAACCCATGAAACAACAACATTGCGATTGTATCAAATTTACTATTTTCTCATGTTAGATTACGTTACAGACGCAGGTACCTAGCAGTTAATTTCCAAGTATATACTCCGACATACATCACAGGAAGAAGAGTCGTCAAAGAAACAATTATTTGTTGAGTTGCGTCCCTTAGCCCTGTGCAGAGTTGCGTCTCTTAGTCGAATCCCAATGTCATACTCGTACTCATGGGCTGTACCAAGGTCTGTTGATGTTTTCGTCTAAAGCTGCATTCAGCAAGTTATTCCAGTTTTATGACGGCGGCCTGAAAATAATCGAGTCTGGTCCATACAACCACGGATTGATATCATGGACGCTGATCCAAGCATCAAGCATGTCAGCGAGCTGGACCACACGAGTCTGTTAGTCAACCGGCCTCTCAGAAACGTTTCACGTGCCTGCACCAATTTGGTAATCATCTAAGATATGTGAAGTCACGATAAGGTGAAAGCAGGTTATCATTGGTCAAGTATCTGTCGAGTACAACTCTGCTTACCTTGATATGACCCAGGTATCCGGAGCTGTGGGTTGTGGTTGAGGGTGGCGAAAAACGTCTCGTCGGGGACCTTGGTCTTCTTGACCCACTGCAGCAGGTCATGAGCCACGGGGTGGTGCACGGCGTAGTCGACGAAGTGGCGGTTGGCGATGATGTGCACGGCCCCTTTGACTGGCCGGATGTCCGCGGGAGGGGGACCAGCCAGCCACCAGCGATAGGCGTTCTCAAATATCCTGGAAAGAAGCACGCTCTAGTCAACAATATCTGAATAGCATAGACATGGACAATACGTGTAAGAACAGGAATACATGGTCATCAATGTCCCCATCCCCCGCCACAATGGTCTGTTCCTATTTGGTTCCTCTTTTTGTTTTACTCCACCACGACATTCATGTCCTGAAAACATATACCAAATTTGGTATCTCTGTCTATAACGGTTACTGAGAAAATCTGTTCTCATATTGGATAACGTCAAGTCAAGAAACGCATGACAAGGGCAATAACTCAGTAAAGAATTGTAACACCGTTTCGGTTTTCGAAATCCATTTGGTTTCTATATCTACAACTGTTTTAGGGAAAATCTGTTCCCATTGGGGATACCGTGCAATAAGTCAAGAAACACATGACAAGGGCCATAACTCTGTAACAAATCTGTCTCTCAAGGGCTGAAACCTATATTCCCCTAATGATTGATGTGGACGTCGACATTGGTTTTGTTGTCCATGCATGTACATATTTAGCTCTCTGCCTCATATCTTTCATTCACCTGAAGGAGTAAGGGTACACTCCGAAACATTGTTTTTCATGATAAAGAAGTTGACAGCCACATAATTCGCATCCTTATGTGTATGACTTCTAATTGACATTGAAAGACCTGACGATGATGATGATGATGATGAAGATGATGATGATGATGATGATGATTTTGATGAGGCGTAAGGGTATACTCCGAAACGCTGTTTTTCATAATAAAGAAGTTGACAGCCATACAATTCGCTTCCTTATGTGTATGACTTCTAATTGCCATTGAAAGACCTGACGATGATGAAGATAATGACGACGATTACGATGATGATGAAAAATATTTGTCAGGGGGGTTCTATTTTCCTGCACTTGAGTGATGGGTATAAAAGGTTATGACTGAATGCATTATAAGGTACAAGGCCGCCACCTTCACCAGCTGGTCACCGATTGTGGTAACAAAACATCGGGTCGAATCGAACAGTGTGACATACACATTCCCAGACGCTCCGCTGAATATTCCCGGTTTAAAATTTCAGCAATCCTTTGTAACGTGGTTAGTGTAGCAAGTCTCACCGCGTGTCACATGAGAGTACACGTTATACTGTATATGGTTTCACTGACCAGGGTTAATCATAAATAGATTCTAGTACAAGGTTCTTCATAAGGGTCAATTCATTCACATGAGTTTTGTTTGAAACTTTAACATGAAAGCTCTAGTAAAACCCTTTACTATTAAACTATATGTGTTAGTCTATTCGTCTACACAGAATTACGTCAAACTGAGACGAACTGCGAGAATGTGTCAGGTGTTGTGAACAATGTTATTCCTTGAGGTCAGAAAGTCCAACTGGACTGAGATGATATTCATGGAACCTTCATGAAGTGTGGGGCGGTGGGGTAGTCTAGTGGTTAAAGCGTTGGCTCGTCACGTCGAAGACCCGGGTTCGAATCCCCACATGGGTGCAACGTGTGAAGCCCATTTCTGGTGTTCCCCGCCGTGATGTTGCTGGAATATTGCTAAAAGCGGCGTAAAGCCAAACTCAATCAGTCAGTCAGTCATGAAGTTGATCAGACAGTAGAAGCACTATAATATGTAAATGGAATTCGGGGAGACCATATATCGGCAGGATAATTTGGGGGTGACTTTTGTGGTGAGTTTAGCTTTAGGCCATCTTTAGAAATATTCCAGCAATATCAGGCGGGGGACACCAGAAATGGGCTTCTGGAATCAAACCCGGGTCTTCGTCGTTACGAGCGAACGCTTTAACCACAAGGCTACCCCACCGCCCTCGGGTGGATTTTGTAACACAGAAAACGGCGGAGACCGTCAGTACTCTGTACCCGTGTACTGTGTTTACAGTGCGTGATGTCTGGCCACACTGATGTTGCTTACACCGCCAGCCGTTGTTTGTACTCTTTCTGTTGGCTCCATTATTTACAGTTCCCCGGGATTGATGAAATATAGAGGGCTGCAGCTAAACGATTTCATGCAGTCACTTCTCTGTGCAATCGCTGTGTTCTTTATTGTGTTGTTAGACAATCCGCTAAGTAAGTTAACAGCTAAAATGAGGACAGTTATCAAATTGAATGGTGGCCATCAAACCGGTTAATACAGAAGTCACACAGTACAGGGTCGTTGAGAGTGGTTTCAAGGAGGAGAGTGAATGTGGAGTGCATTGCTGTCAGTCTCTCCCGACATTTTCCTTCACCTTGAAGACAACCAACCCATTCTGTACTCGAAACAGGTCGACCTGTACAGGTTTTCAATTAAATATTAAAACGATCCATCCTAGCATTATAAGTACAATCGGGTGTCAAGGTGGCCTTGAAAGAGGCGGGGCTTGTTGGGTTCATTTACCATGTCATCACATGGTAAACGATCGTTCGTTTGTATTCTACCTGACACCGCAGCAGTTAGGTCAATGCAAGTTTTTAGCAGGTATCTTAGCAGGATACAAACATTGTTCATGCAAGCTATCTTACCATTTGATAAAGGGGTGGCTTGAAAAACATATGTTGGAACGACAAAAGCCTGCCAAAAGCAATACACACATCCAATGCGTTTACATTTGCCTGAATCATCAATGTTTTTTTCCTGACACAAACCCCGCACCTCGTTATACCGGGGACATGAACATCAGAGAAGCTTGAAGCAGTGTATATAGGCAGGTGAAGGAAACGCATGCATCTGTATTGCATATATCTGGTTGTAATTACGGTTGTAATAGGCATGGAAAAATACAGGTATGACAGGGTACCAGTTTGGAGGGACATGTTGGCAGATGATGGTCCAGTCGTCGGGATGTATGTACGGTACTTTTCGGTCTTCTGTATGTATGTACAGATCTGTACACGATAGCTGGATCGTCTACATATCTCTGCGATATGGTTCAGTTGTTTGCAGGTATGAGCGATATTAATCAGTGTCCTGCATCTTACTCCTTCCTGTACCACTGTGAGTGAGGGAGATAGGTCATCAAAGGCCATAACAACCAGTAATCTACCACCACAAATGAAACTGTTTGTAAAATACATCAAATTAGGATGATTAACGACTTGACACGTCACACAGTCCATGCAGTAGACATCTCTCCTGAGAACATTCTGAGGAGTCAACTGACCATGACAAGTTAATTACATCTCATTAGAAAGTACGTCTTTTTTAGCTGACTCAGCCAACTTTGTTGTTCGATTTGTTACCATGGATAATAACTTCTTGTTTATTGTATAGAGCGACGCTGTAATGAAGATTCTTACACCGTTACCAAGCAAGTGACTACATCCAAATAGCATCGATGATGGCATATGAAGGATTAATCAAGCTATAGGCTTTATCATGGCACCCTACCAGCCTGTATTTTACTACTGAATCCCCCCTTGTTTTTTGTTGTTGTTTTTTTAGCATCATTTATTAGATATACAATTCCACGAGTTTACATCTCCTGTACAGTGTCACGCGGATGGACATACCAGGGTGTTGGGGTTAAAACATTATTAGTCATAATTAGATATACTCTTGTCATAAGTGTTAAACACTATGCACCTCAAGATTTCACTTTCTCACTTACATTTTTTCTGTTATGTTTCAATATTTTATAATGTAATTTTAGATCTTTTATGAAAGTGTCAAAATTACAATCACTTCCATTGACTTTGCAGTGATACACTATAAATTTAGCAAACATCAATACATAATTTAATAATTTACAGTCTTCAGAGTCTCCGTTAAGGCCATATAATACAGTAACAACATACTAGTGGTGGACGACCATCAATAAAGTCAAGCGTTCATGACAAATATTACGCCACTGAAGGTGTTCCAGGACAACGCTCTTGTACCCTGTTGGATGTGTGGACCTAAACGGGACTATGTTGAAACAGTATTAACCATGCACTCCAGCTTTGTTAGACTTAGATCTGTAGTAGGACTGACTGCCGCTTTAAGCAATATTCCAGCAACATCACGGCGGGGGACACCAGAAATGGGCTTCACACATTGTACCCATGTGAGGATTCGAACCCGGGTCTTCGGCGTGACGAGCCAACGCTTTAACCACTGGGCTTCCCCCCCGCCCCCTGTAGTAGGAAACGTAGTATGTGTAAAGTGGATAATTGTCTTCGTTGCTTTCGTATTTGTTTTGCTTCCAGTGCCACTACGACTAAATAATTGAAACTTGGAACTGAATACGTTTTATGGCCTGCCTATAACAATCTGATACGGACAGTTTTTTTCAAAGTATGCTCATTTTCTCCAACCCAATACATTAAAAAAATGTCAACTTGAAAATTCGATTTGAATATACTCAGAATAACGTAATCAAAACGTTACACGGTTGCCGAAACACTTCTACGTCAAGGTCCAAAAAATTACCATGACACACGTATTGAGTACAATACCACAGAATAACCAGTTGTTGCTTGTAGTATTTTTAGCTACCATTAGACATGGGTGTAGACATTCACAATTTGTGAAAAACATTGAGGTAACAGAGTACAAGTGTTGGGTTTAGGTCGCGATACTCCAGCAGTAGCATGGCGGAAACACCCGGACTGGGGCAGATGACATAGTGAATTAAATATAGTGCCGCAATGATGTTCCTGGCCCAGCCTAGTGCGCAATGATGTTCCTGACCCAGCCTAGGGCGCAATGATGTTCCTGATCCAGGCTAGGGCGCAATGATATTCCTGGCCAAGCCTAGGGCGTAATGATGTTCCTGACCCAGGCTAGGACGTATTCGTGTTCCTGACCCGGTGTAGGACGTATTCGTGTTCCTGACCCAGGTTAGGACGTATTCGTGTTCCTGACCCAGGTTAGGACGTATTCGTGTTCCTGACCCAGGCTAGGACGTATTCGTGTCCCTGGCCCAGGCTAGGACGTATTCGTGTTCCTGGCCCAGATTGGGACGTATTCGTGTTTCTGACCCAGGCTAGGACGTATTCATGTTCCTGACCCAGGCTAGGACGTATTCATGTTCCTAACCCAGGCAAGGACGTATTCACGTTAATGGCCCAGGCTAGGGCGTATTCATATTCCTGACCCAGGCTAGGACGTATTCGTGTTCCTGACCAAGGCTAGGACGTATTCACGTTCCTGACCCAGGCTAAGACGTATTCATGTTCCTAAGCCAGGCAAGGACGTATTCACGTTCCTGGTCTAGGCTAGGACGTGTTCATATTCCTGACCCAGGCTAGGACGTATTCGTGTTCCTGACCCAGGTTAGGACGTATTCATGTTCCTGACCCACGCGAGAACACATTGATATTACTGAGCCAGGTTTGAACACACTGTGGGTCCTTGAAGACGTGACCTAAAACATATTCTATCTTAAACAATATCCCAGCTCTCGGATCACCCCCAAAATACTAGATGCTAGGTGCCCTTACCCACGATGTCCGCCAATATTTCTAGGTCCGCATCTCAATAAAACACCCGTCAGATCTGTGTATCCATTAACTAGCAGTCTATAAGCATGGTCATTTCAATGCACGAGGCTAAATTCGTGTTGAATCATTATGGGAGGACACATCTCCCGTAACTGAGTACCAAACTCGATTCCCTGTCAGGTTCATGGATTGATCATGACTGTGACCGTCTCCACATACGTGATGTCTATACCGTGGGTCCACTTACATGATAGAAAACATCCACGGCTCGTTCTGACGTCGTGACACGTGACACCTTCATCAGAAACGCTTTGACACGTATGAACACCTCCATCAGAAGGACATGACTCTGTGAGTGAGTGAGGTTTTACGCCGTACTCAGCAATATGGCGGTGGTCTGTAAATAGTCGAGTCTAGCCAAGACAATCCAGTGACCAACAGCATGAGCATCAATCGATGCAATTGGGATACGATGACATGAGTCAACCAAGTCAGCGAGTCTGACCACCCGATCCCGTTAGTCGCCTCTTACGGCAAGCATGGGTTACTGAAGACCAATTCTAACCTGGATACTTACGGGTCTGAGACTCTGTGATACCATCTTAACGGTAACCTGCACACGTCTTCAAGATCAGATTTGTCAATTATACCATCTAATCCCATGAAGCACTTCATCGAACAAATATTTTTACGTCTTTTATCAACTCAAACGTGCAAAACGTGTCATAAACAAGTATTACACAACTGTTTGCGCCTCATAAAAACTTGATAATGGAACTTGCCTTTCGTTACATATATATGTATATTTGAGAATGGTTCATGCTTCGGTAGATCCTGAAGCATTAATAACATACCGCCACCTGCTAGATTAAGCTACAGTATCTCGTCCTCACTCATTCTTTCATTCACTCATTTTACCACGTGACCTACCTAGAGACTGTGGCGCTAACATCATTCGCTCCACTGTATGCCCTGAGTATCTTAACCAGTTGGTAGTTCGTCTTCAAGGGAAACTCCTGACCGGTGAGGTTGATGAAATATTTCCACTTCCGGTTGTGTTTCAGCAGGTCCCGGATGCACACCAGTTCCGGTTCCAGCACGGAGAATTCTCCCCATCTCACGTCTACCGAGCTCGACGACAGAAATATGTTCGGAAAACAGTTGACGATGTTGCTAACTGCATCCCTTATTACCCCGGAGGTTTTGCTGTCGACGTGGACACAGTAGTAGTTGTGAGGTCTGTATACAGCTCGCAACAGACGCTCAAACTGTTCCACATTCCGGTACATCAACACACTGAAGGCTATAGGGAACTCTTCTTCTTCACGAGTTACGTTTAGTATATAATTTCGGTGTCGTTTGAACTCCGTACAGTTCTGTGTCATGACGGAGTAAGCGCCATGATCAATACTTGGTCCAACCCGGACGTCTTTAAGCATCCGTACCCTGGCCCGTTCAATCTCCAGGTCATTATTACGGAAAAGATATTTACACTTGAGCGGCAAATCGTCAAACGAAAACTCCATGGGAATTGTCCGCATTTCGTCCTTGGCCTTTCGTAGCACGTTTCGGAGGATGTCGTCGAAAACGATGAGTGCGACGGTACCAAGGCTGATGATGATGGCGAACGCCACATGATTTGACTTCATTCTGCATTATCCTGAAACAGTTAGAAGAAGACGTTAGAACACAGGTACAGAAGCTCACCTTTTCAAAACGATATGTCAGAACTTTGTTAACAGTTAGTGTTGTTTTATTTCCCCATAAAGCGGTACTGGGAAGTGATGACATCTGTTTGATAATATCTCACTATTTTGTAAAATAAAAATGTATTTTTCTACATTCTACATCACTATCTACCAGATTTGACGGGAAACAACATCCCTTGATCCAAGGGAATCACCGATTCGCCTGTGCGGCGTCAGGCTGTAGATATTCAACTTTTTAGGGAAACTGTGCGAGTGGCGGATGTGAATATCGCATTTCACCAACTCCTGGGGGCATCACTAATTTTCTAATCTTCGACTACTTACATACCTGTTATCAAATTTTCGTGAAATCGTGTAGGCACCTCCAATTGTGCCGATCTGTTTCTTTATGCACGTAAAACGAAATTTGTTTATGGGAGTATTGACAAAACGTGTAACTTAGACTTCAGGTGTAAATGTGATCTGACATCGTTCGATGAAAGGTTTCAATACCGACGCATCAATGCTGAAACTGATACACTTCCCTATCTGTGATCTGCACCATATGCGTCCGCGTATGTCCGTAATGCCAATGCATTGTGACCGTGGTGTCATCACAGTATGTCCATCATGTCACCACAGTAGGTCCGTAGTGTCATCAGAGTATATCCGTAGTGTCATCACAGTATGTCCATAGTGTCATCACAGCATGTTCGTAGTGCCATCTGAGTATATCCGTAGTGTCATCACAGCATTTCCGTAGTGTCATCACAGTATGACGGTAGTGTCAATGCATTACAGTTACAATCGCAGTACCATCACAGTATATCCGTAGTGTCATCACAGCATGTCCGTAGTGTGATCACAGTATGTCGGTAGTGTGATCACAGTATGACGGTAGTGTAATCACAGTATGTCCGTAGTACCATCACGGCATGTCCGTAGTGTCATCACAGTATGTCCGTAGTGTCATTACATATGTCCATAGTGATACCTCTACATGTCATCCAAATAGTGTGTGCCTAATGTTATAATACTCTCTTCAAAGGTGGTTGAAGAAGAGTAAAACTATTGCCTTCCTGTGACGGTGCGTAAGTCCCATAACATTCGAAGTAAATTTATATCTACCAGATTTTTAATCATAAGATATTTGTGTTTTTAAGCGATGGCTAAATTTGAGTCCAATCACCAACATCTGAAGCGACGATGTAAATCTAGCTAGGGTCCATGCAGATAGTAAACGGACTGTAAGTCCCCATGGTCCCGAGTATGGTGATCTACCTACAGTTGCTGGCAACTATAACCTGTTTTAAGATTGTGTATTGTCCGTATAGTAGTATAATTTTAACATTAAATCTAACAGTGATACTCCAGTTGCTTTACTGTCCTTGGCGACAGGTTGTATATTATACATTTATTTCTTATCAATACAGTCAATCAATGTCACGATACGGCTGAAATATTGGCAATGTGAGGATAAATATTCACTAACTCACTCACACACTCACTCACTCACTCACTCACAATACTCTACCGATCACGCCCTCTGGATCCGCCTATGCAGATAATGTCATCATACTGTGTCTACAACGTTATATTTTCCGTATTGTCATCATGCTGTGTCTATAATGTCATACCGCCGTGACATTGCTGGAATATTGCTAAACGCGGCGTAAAACTCACACACTATAACGTCATAATGTGTACGTAATGTCATCATGTCCTGTCCGTAATGTCATAATATCGCGTTCAGAACAACACAAAAACACGTCTGTGAAGCGATCATGTCTTATCAGAAACGTGGGTCGCGCCTGAACGACATTGGCCGTCCCCATCGTAACCTCGTCAAGCTGGTTCTCAGTGTCCCATTACGCTTTTGTCAGTACACCTCAACCCAGACATTACACAAACCATACATCCATTGTTGCTCATTGAAAACACATAGATAGGTAGTGAATAGCGGGTCCGTCTCCTACATAGGTATTCAGCACAATGATGGATGCTGGTACACACTGCGGGCGACGTATTGTTGATAACCTAGCGTTAAATTGAGGGGTTTGTGAATGAAACCCCTCATGTAGACTAGCATCTAGTCTCTGAAATGAACATATTTTACAGAAACAACAGTTCCTAAATTATAATCATAAAATATAATGAAATGGATCCCATGGCTTTCGTCATTTTCAGAAACTGTTGTGATCTAGACTTGACACATATTCTAAACTTGCATGGGCTTTCTTGGTATAATTGTTTGAGGGTCTGTATGACAGACTGCCCCACAGGTGTCTATGCTAGTTATCAGTGGTTACGTTTCATCTGAAAATGGCGAGTGAGTTACATTTTACGCCGCATAGAGCAATACCTCTGCAACATCACAGGAGCACAATAAACATGCATTGCACCCATGTGGCGAATCGAACACAGGCGTAGTGCGTGACGAGCGAAAAGTTGTAATCGGGTTCGGATCCCTGACAGATCGGGGCTGGATCGATAGTACCTAACCAATGGGGCATTACAAGGGACACTGTCAATAGGCGCCCACTCAATAGGGACACTGGTTAACACTTAATAAGAAAGGCATGTATGTAGATGGTATGTATTCAGCTATTCGTAAAATATATATTCCATCTTACCTAAATGTGCATAGCATCCTGAGTACCAAAAATGTCAAAATTATTAAACATGTAGCCATATTTTTAGAAATGTATTTAATTTACATCTAACGTCACTGTCACGTGATATTTAATGTATTTAATTAACTTTATTTTACTCTAGGCCATGAGGCCCTAATACTGAATAAATTCTGTTCTGTTCTGTTCGGTATGTAGAGGGCATGTAGAGTCCCGAAATGACAAGCCTACATCCACCAGGGAAAACTCAATATCCTGCATTATAAATGTGACAACACCTTGAGCGTTTCTCTCTGTACCTTATACCCAGACATGTACATACATTATAAACCTTCAGTGACGTCACTCTATTGTCTCGCCAGGTTCTCCCTACATGGAGTAAACCTCTGCAAGCAGTTTCGCCTGCATTTGCAAAGAAATCGGGGATTTTGTACGGGGATTTTCTGAAGAATAGCCCTTGACTTTGAATTATGTTACTTGTACAATTGTAAAAGATCATATTAAAACTTCTGCAACCCTACGCTTACTAGCTTGGCGGTTTTATCCATTATAGGCTACGGAGGATCGCTGTGAAGAATGTGATTGTCAGTATAAACCATGTGTTCCTCACAAGACGGACACGTGTAGCGCGTGCAAGGTATTGGTAGCAGTCGCATCCCAGTTGATTTCAACAGTAAATACCAAATAATTAAAATTATATCTAAAGTATATTTTCGGTTGATTCATAAGTTGGATCAAAACGGTAATTCAGGACCCTAGCTGCTGTATACATGGCCCATCCCGTCACCCTCATCACCACGTAATGTAGTTAGATTCATCACAATAACAGCCTTTTAATGATACTGCTGCTGGAGAGTGAGTGAGTGAGTATGGTTTTACGCCGCTTTTAGCATTTTGCAAAATATTCCAGCAATATGACGGCGGGAGCACCAGATAAGCATCACATTGGACCCATGTGGGGAACCAACGAGCGAATGCTTTACCCACTTGGCTACCCCGCCTCTCTGCACATATAAAACTTGATCATCATGATCTGGATAGTTTTACAAGGTGTAGTGAGATGGTGAGTGAGGGAGTTGGACTTGGGTTGGACTTGGCGTGCAGGGTTATCCTACTAACAGATCAAGGAACATGCACGTACGAGATGTGTGAGATCTGAACTTAGACAAGTTAGCTACCTCACTGAGATACCATGTCGCAGTTTATCATGAATACCCTACTCGTGATAATCGGGGTTCTTATCCACTACAAGTCGAGCGCCAAACACCTCAACTCTCGGGATGGGCGCTCTACCCAACAGACCATGAGACGGTTTGTAATAGAACAAATCATGATCATTTGGTATGCACAGTTTAACATTCTTGACATTTCATGATAATAATATTTCTCTTCTCCCACAGAAAACGTTCGCTCCTGACACAGGAATACTTCTTGTCATATGTAATTGAACAGCTATATCGTGGTTACAGTACACACACTCAGTAAATGTGCCGGTGACAAGCCCAATGTCCATTGTGAATACTTCATCTGAAAACTCATACATAACTAGCCATCCCTTTGGTGTCCACCGAACCGTCAGCTACCTACCATAATTAAGTTGACCAGTCAGTCCTCTGTAAATATCACCCCGAGTTCCCATCTCAACCTAGTTCACTTTCTCACGCACGCCGTCCATTGACAACACAAATGCTCACATTTTTACTTCATCAGAGCGCACTAGTCTGTGGATCTCCTTTATGTTTTGAACACCAACCTTCAGCAAGCAAAACCAATCTTAACCAAGTTTTCTGATGAATCAGCGTGTACTTTAGGCATCCTTGACAGGCGCAACAGAGCGTGGAGTGGACAAATGAGTGATTTCATGTCGTTGATGTTAGGCAGAACGATCTGTTTCGGGGTGGGTAATTTTCGGCAGATTCTTGAACAATGGCAACACAAAACTATTTCACCACGACACAACCCTTCTTCTCAATAGACCCTCGTATTTTACCGGGGCCGTTGGTGTTCATATGTAATGTTAAACCATGTTGAAAGACATAGCCATGACTGCCCCGATTCCCATCTTTCACATTTACGTACATCGTTTATTTACCAGGGGTTCGCGTCATTTGGATCCGATATATCAAGGCCAGTGTCACCAAGTGCTTCGTAAAATCATGTCCCATCTTTAACTCTTACATGTATACTACATTCAAAAGAGGATAGGTATGTTTAACAAATATGACGTAATTTTACACAGGTGTATGTTTAAGTTTTAAAAAAATAATAATAATAATAATAATAACATGTGTTAGCTTTTTCTTTTATTTATCTATGCCAATATATCTCTTATTAGCTTTGTGATTACTGTTCCTGGGCTACATCGTGTTATCGCCAACGTGAGGAATGTCCTGATGTCTGTGGCGCATCGTGGGGGACGTCACTAGAGGCCTGTCCTCCAGAAACAACTTGAGTCAAAGAAAGCTACAAGAGACATCAGGAGATACCATCCAGTAGGACTGGGACGGATCCAAATTTTCTACCCGGGTACTGCAGCCCCTACTACCCTACCCTATCCGTTATGTTAATTCCTGACATCGAATTTGTAAGAAATGGCAACATATGCTTCTGTTCGGAGCCTAAAATTTCGAGTTTTTCAATACCGTAACCATGTATATTCAAAAGAAATGACTGTAATTATGTCTAAATCTCCAAAGACAATACAACCTATTAATCATGAAAGAGTATCATATAACATTCTTTAATCTATTAGTCACATGATCGCAACGGGTCTGGGTATTGAGACGGGTACCCGGGTCCAACTCTGTACCCACCCGTCCCGGGTATCCGGGTAAGCCAGCCCTACCATCCGGCCATCAACTATGACCAGGGGACATGTCTGTCTGGGACTTGCAAATTACCTATTTGTCCATTACCGGATTAGTGCTTGTTTACCCTAACTGCTGTCTTCACATATTAACACTACATATACATGGAGTTGCCCCTGGCAACTGTTTGTCCTGTGCCATTATCAATCAGCGCCACTTAACAACTACGTGTGCACCTTTGTCATCTTATCATCTTATCACGTTTGTTGTTTCACATATAAATACAAAGCTATCAGCTTCCTAACTTTTATTCACCTGGTAAAGGAGTAAGAATATGCCCTGAAAAGTCGTGTTCCTAACATTACAAAAATTGACATTCATAATTCTGGAAACTAATACTCAGTATCCGAACTGCAACATTATATCTGAGACATTTCATATCCGATATATCATATCTCCGTGACGTCATTATTCGTGTTTGTCACGCTCAGAACTACGGGACGTTGCTGTGAGCATTTGTCATGCACATACGTGACTGGCGAGTCTCACAACAGATACTACAAGTTGCTCTCTAGGAACACCTCTGACCTTGGGTATGTGACATGCAAGGGAGATGAGGAAGAGGAACACTCGCGGGAAGATGGGGTATGGAACTACAGCAGCTCGACATGTCAACCCCTGGTCCCACAGTCACCATAGCCTTACAATGGTGTATATGTCAATGTGTGTGCGTGCGTGCGTGTATGTGTGTGTGTGCGTGCGTGCGTGCACACTTGTGTGTGTGCGCGCGTGTTTTTGTGTGTTTTGTTTGTTGTTGTTTGTGTGTGTGTGTGCGCGCGCGCGCGCGCGTGTGTGTGTGTGTTTTGTGTGTGTGCGCGGTTTTTTTGTGTTTTGCTTGTTGTTTGTGTGTGTGTGTGTGCGTGCGTGCGTGCGCGCGCGTGTGTGTGTGTTTTGTGTGTGTGCCCGGTTTTTTGTGTGTGTTTTGCTTGTTGTTGTTTGTGTGTGTGCGTGTGCGTGCGCGCGCGCGCGCGTGCATTTGAATAGTGCAACAGAATGAGTGAAGTGCGAGGGAAACTGTAATATTGCTGGTATATTTGGACATGAAGCATTTTAGAAATTGGGCAAACTTTATATTGTTTTTTATCAAAATTCTAAAGGAATTCAAACTCAGTAAAGTGCGAGGGAATCTGTAATATTGCTGGCATATTTGGACATCCTATTCGGGATTCAAACCCGCACTCTCCGGCTGAAGTACCTTATCGCGGCAATATCAGCGGCGGAGTGGGTTAGATCTCTGACGTCGTATGCTGACGATTGGGTGCTCCGAGATCTAGTGTGTGGGTTCGAATCCCGGATGGATCGCAGACCAACCTGGAAACCTTCAACTGGGTAGGGATTGGAACCCACTAACAGAAGCTCCTGGCACTGCTGTGGGGAACAGATTGACGTAGGGAAATCTTGACTTGCTTCAGCTGGGACTTTTGTATAGCAGAGGGGGTTGGGCGGAAGGGGGATGATGTGGGAGACAGTGTATCCGTGATCTTGAACTACGCTATACATTAGCACAATAATGAAAACAGTGACGAAATGCAAAGTCACATATTGACGTTACCTGAGGTAAATCTCAGTTATACACGATCTGGGCGCATCATGCAGAACCTGTTACTACTGTGTGTGGGGGCCGCGCCTGGTACTCGGTATATATGAACAGTATCTCACCAAGACAAGCAGTCGGAATAACAGACATAAGTTAGTGTCCAGCCAGAAGAATATTGTCATATACAAAAGTAATCACAAAATACATGTGTGTGTCTTTAGATTATTCATATAGCCTGTAAACAAGATAAAAGTCATACATACAAGCATATACCTATTGTGTCAAAAGAAGGTGCATATATCATATATACAAGCATATACCTATTGTGTCAAAAGAAGATGCATATATCATATATACAAGCATATACCTATTGTGTCAAAAGAAGGTGCATTTATCATATATACAAGCATATACCCATTGTGTCAAAAGAAGATGCATTTATCATACATACAAGCATATACCTATTGTGTCAAAAGAAGATGCATTTATCATATATACAAGCATATACCTATTGTGTCAAAAGAAGATGCATTTATCATATATACAAGCATATACCTATTGTGTCAAAAGAAGATGCATTTATCATATATACAAGCATATACCTATTGTGTCAAAAGAAGATGCATATATCATATATACAAGCATATACCTATTGTGTCAAAAGAAGGTGCATATATCATATATACAAGCATATACCTATTGTGTCAAAAGAAGATGCATATATCATATATACAAGCATATACCTATTGTGTCAAAAGAAGATGCATATATCATATATACAAGCATATACCTACTGTGTCAAAAGAAGGTGTATATATCATATATACAAGCATATACCTCTTGTGTCAAAAGAAGGTGCATATATCATATATACAAGCATATACCTATTGTGTCAAAAGAAGGTGCATATATCATATATACAAGCATATACCTCTTGTGTCAAAAGAAGGTGCATATATCATATATACAAGCATATACCTATTGTGTCAAAAGAAGGTGCATATATCATATATACAAGCATATACCTATTGTGTCAAAAGAAGGTGCATATATCATATATACAAGCATATACCTATTGTGTCAAAAGAAGGTGCATATATCATATATACAAGCATATACCCATCGTTTCTTTAAAAAGAAGATACATATACCATATGCATACAAGTATACACTCATTGGGGTTTTTAAAAATCCATGCATCATATATACAAGCATATACCTATCTTGACAAGATACTTTCGAGTTTTCCAGGGATTGACACATCGCAAAATAATCACTAAATAAGGAATTCGCAGGGACCAAGCTTATACTCAAAACTCGAAACAGATCGACACATCAACGTTCGCCAGTGTTTGACTGTATCATACTTAGACTTATTACCTACGATGGCGAACATATCGGGGTTCATATTTTTCATACGATGCCCTAGGGCATCGGCTGGTAGCCAGACTATGTTTGAAAGTAGATTTGGGTTTATTTTTCTCAATTTGACGACTTCGGTAATAAACAGAATATTATGTTCGTGCCCATATGATACTACGTTTGCGACACTCGTGCCTACATCTCGGTATATCCCTCTTGCTCTCGCTCGGGAAATACCAACATTTAGGCACTCGTGTAGTAAAGTATAGTATGACATGGGCACTCATATACTAGTAATATACTCTATATATACATCGGTTTTACAAAGTTGTATACGTATATCATATACATAAGTATATCTGTACGAGACACACTAATGTAAACACAGGGCATTTAAACCGCCCATGTCAACCCGTGACGCTCAGTTAGGAGTAAACCTACATATCTAGAAGCAGCTGTTATTACATACAGCTAAAAATAATCAAGGTGGTTAAAAAGAATAACTACATGTCTAAAAAGTGACAAACAAGCTTCGTGGTTGCTTTTCATGCTAAACATCTTAAATACCTACATGCAGTGATATCTATGTTTCTTCCCAGATTTTGGAAATTGATATTAGCTGTAATGAAATACTTACTACTTATTGAGTGTTGCACAACAGTGAGTTCATCTTCACCTTACCCTGCCTCCCTGACGTTCTGTCCCCTGCAGACTGTCACTCACAGGCATAGATGAGACGGCCGAGTGCCCCGGAAAGATCCCGATACCGCTGATACCCCGTTATAACGCGATGGAGTAGGAACGCCCACGAAGAGAGCATGGCTCCCATGTGTCGTGTGCACGACCGGTGCCTCTGTACGTGTTGTCCCAGTAAGCAAAAACATAACGGGAAGTTTGGGTACATAGACTGGCGGCAAGACTCCATCACTCCCTTTCCCTGGGCTGTGAGGGGGTAACCCAACCTGCTCCATCTACCTCAGTGTTTACTGAATCCCCCGTCGACTTCACGCTTGAATTGAAACACTTTTGAAATGTTTTTTTCACTTCTTCAAAAATATCTTTTCATAAATGTTCCTATCATGTCTAATTATATCATTTCTTAGCATATAGCCTATGTTTACGTTAGATGATCTATGACAACGTTCAGGTCAGTTCTAATTTATCCAGACTTTAGTTTCCAGGGATATCAGCCATATAATCTCTGTGAGGTGAGGTGAGGTGAAATTGGGTTTAACGTCATGCTTGAGAATATTTCGCTCATATGACGACGTGCATGCGTGTATGTGTATGTGCGGCTGCTTGTACTAGCCCAGACTTTAGCTGGTTTTATAGTGCTAGCTCACTGAGATACCATGCCGCAGTGAAGCATGAATACCCCACTCAGACACATTATACTGACTCCGAGCCGACCAGTCCTTGTTGTACCCATTAATACCAAGCGCCAGGCAGGAACCAACAAGTACCATATTTTAACGTCTTTTGGTATGACGCGGTCGGGTATCGAACCCGCGACCTTCCGCTCTCCGGGCGGACGCTCTAACCACTACACCACGGAGGCGGCCATATAATCTCTGTATTTTTTTATTGTTTAACACCTGAAGATATTCCACAAAATACGAAATACCTGTGAAGATGCGGGTTAGAATTGGTCTCTAGCAACCCTTGCTTGTCCCTTTAGATGCGATCGGTGGTCAGGCTCGCTGTCTTGGTTGACACATGTCATTTCATCCCAGTTGTGCAGATCGATGCTCATGATGATGATCACTGTGTTGTCTGGTCCAGGCTCGATTATTTACAGACCGCCGACATAAAGCTGGAATCGTGCTGAGTGCGTCATTAAACAGAAAACCCACCAACCCATACGGCAATAGGACAGGACTTCCCATCTGACGATTTATTCGTAGGACGGTGATCTGATTTCTCCAGCCTTGGTCTAGAGCGATTTGTTAACTTGAAATCACGTGATGAGTATCGCCGGCACTTTGGGGGAGGTATTTTACCGGAGAGTTTTGTATATTCCCCTGAGGAAGGTGAAGTGAATATATATCTAAATATCCCCATTGCTGACAATACACACGATACAGCAGCGTCGACATAATCACTGTAGCCTGCAATAGAGTCACGCATGGAAGAAGTTTTTCAAGATACTTCTTGGAACCCTGTAGTTTTAGTTGAACAGCTCACACAGATCAGACACAGACCTTTTCCGTGAGATTATAATTGAAATAATGATAACATCAATTGATTGTAGGTCTTTTAATATATTTCGCACTGTACAATCCATACATGGCCAGCAAAACATTGCATTATTGTCTAAATGTGTGTGCTGTACGACATGATGTTACCTTTTTACAAGGAGATATTGCTGTTTTGAACAGACCTGTTGGCTTGGTCCTCTCATCGCCCATAAACGCATATAATTTGTATGTGATGTCCGTTCTTTGTCTTTTTCTTTCCTTCGTGTTTCGACATATATTGTCTATGTTAAACGACAGTTTTGCTGGAAGATACTCTGGAAGCTCTCAAGTTAAAGGCTTACAGAAAGTTGTCACGGCCAGCAAGTTGAGAACACTATACAGGGGACGTTTGTTCGACAGTAGCCTCTTGTTCTGTAATACCCGACACCGCTCCATATAACTGGAAGACTAAGACTGACAACCCCGGCGAATCAGAAGAAACGGAAACGGCCGAATCGTCTCTTCAAGACCATAAACGTGAGACGCTCGCAGCGTCTCAGTTGGGTACGATATCCATGGTGTTTCGATAACAGGACACTTATCAAAATACCGTATTTCCACTAATAGGCGCCCTGGCGCTTATTTTTTCAACGGACTTCCAGACCAGGCGCTTTTATTGGAGGCCAGGCGCTGATTGGAGACCCGGCGCTTATTGCGCTTACTGGGTGTACCGTAATTAGTTGCTAGTGAGCTTTACGTCAAAGTTTGGATCGAGGGAGAACCCGGCGCTTATTGGAGACCAGGCGCTGAGTAGAGGAAATACGATACGTTGTGTATTTTAAAATAATCCCAAAGAACCAGGTGTTTACTTTGTATTGTCATTCAGTTTTGTTTTGGTCATTTGATTGATGGTTTAGCCAAAGTGGATCTGATTAAATATCTTCAATGATTTCGTGATTTGGTGTATGTTTTCAATACAATCCATCGAATTAAATCGTAATTCGTTCAAATAAAAAGAATTGTCAGCCTTGGTAAAATTAGTCATGCAATTGTGGATGCTTCTGTTATGGAATCACATGGGTACAATGTGTGAAGCCCATTTCTGGTGTCCCACGCCGTGATGTTGCAGGAATATTGCTAAAAGCGGCGTAAAACCAAACTCAGTCAGTCAGTGTATTATGGAAAGCAGCTTGAACTAGTAATATCCTTTTTTCAAACATATCTGGGAGAGTGCTAATCATATACGATGTACCTTATGTTGAAACGTCGTTTTCAGCACTTTTACTTTGTCTCAGGTGATGGTGGATGGTATAAAAAAAACAGGAAATTTGAAACTGTGAAGTGTATTTGTGTGTGTAATTTATTTTGAATTGTTTTCGACTTCAAAGTGAAGGTTGAAGAGGAGGGAAATATATGACCCTCTTATATCCAGGAGGTAAAATTGTGGAAGTATTCGTCATTGGAAGGTCACTTGTCTTCTGGTTTAATCCCAGCCAACACCCGGTTTGACGCACCTTCCTCAGAACTACCGGGTACCCTTGTTCTTCGGTCCGGACGATTTGGGATGTGCGAAATCTGTGTTATAAGCGCTGTCGTTGCCGTTGTTAACGGAAATGGTGACACAGCCGGTGTTGTTATTGTAAGTTGAGTTGTTCCAACACCGCTATTTTAGGTCAAGTCGCCCTGTCTCCTGTAACCGGGCCCAGGTTCCATCAGTGAACGTGTTATAATAAATCAAATTTAGTTACTTACAGATACATAACATTTACGCCACTTTATGTGAAACGGGGGCGGTGGGGTAGCCTAGTAGTTAAAGCGTTAGCTCGTCACGCCCAAGACCCGGGTTCGATTTCCCACATGGGTACAATGTGTGAAGCCCATTTTTGGTGTTCCCCACCGTGATATTACTGGAATATTGCTAAAAGCGGCGTAAAGTTAAATTCACTCACTCACACACTCACTCACTTATGTGAAACGCGCTTAAGTGTTTCCGTTAGTGAATGTAAAACCCGAGGATACTCGTCCATCGCGGAATGCGATCTATTTCACAGTGTCCGTGCCTGCCTGCGTGCGTGCGTGCGTGCGTGCGTGTATGAGTGAGTGCGTGCGTGCGCGTGTATGTATGACAGACATACCAACATACCAACAACCCTTGCTTGTCCCTTTAGATGCGATCGGTGGTCAGGCTCGCTGACTTGGATGACACATGTCATCGTATCCCAGTTGCGCCGATCGATACTCATGCTGTTGATCACTGGATTGTCTGATCCAGACTCGATTATTTACAGACCGCCGCCAAATAGCTGCAATATTGCTGAGTGCGGCGTGAAACTAAACTCACTCACTCACTCTTTACACATCTAAACCGAAAACATGCTAGAAATGTCGCCTGAACGCAGCCAAAAGATCATCTCAGCGAGGTCTGTGCAGAACGTGATTTCTTCAGGAGAGTGACGTCATTAATCAGAGGTAGAGAGTTTGCCTGACCATATACACACGTCAGAATTGCGCCCCTTGGGCACTCCAGAATCCTATGACGGGTTGCTTCGAATCCCGGCCCGATTATGTTTCTAGGTATGAGCACTATGCTAATGAGTTTGACCACAGTGGCAACCATGTGTGACTGCCGCACTTCCGACATAGCCGACATGCCATGTTATAACTGGTAACCCGCATAACTGGTTCACGTGCATGACCACGGTTGGTTTGTGATGAGAAAAAAGATACTTTGCTGTGTGTACTTACTTGAAACTTTCAAAATAACAGTCAACAAAACCGAGGGCGTGTCACCCGTGGAGAATCGCACTGTAAAGTTTACGTTTGTTGAACAGCCGGGAGAGGGGTGACCGAGAACACAGTTTCCGGAAATGTCGAAACGTTTTGCTCAGACGCAGCAGGGCCGACCACGCAGACCGTGCAGGTGAGACGGGGACGATGGAGCAGACGAAGTGACGGAGGGAGGGGCGAGTCTTGGCAGTCAGGTGGGTGACGACAGTTCTCGGTGACAGTTATGACAAAATATTCCTTGATACTGAATATGAGGAGTAGCGTTATAACGGGGTATTATTTCTCCCTGTTTCGTATTTGAGGCCTGTTTCACTATGAAAGCTCACTGATTGCTTCACTATACCGTGTATTTACATAAAGTGACGTACATGTGCAGCGTGACAAATCACTCACGCACAACGTCAAACATCCTCCCGGTGAAGTGTTTCATTCATGTGTCGACTGTATCGTATTTGTATAACGTTGGAAATGTAGTCTCAAAAATAGACCTGTATTATATTAAAAGTTAGCTCGGTGTTGAACTGTTGATGTTGATACTGTTAATATGATCGATACTGATACACGGTGACACTTGTGGATGGACATAGCATCAGCCGTACGCTGGGTTCCTATGTCCACTGTTCGTCAAGGAACGAGCCTTCTGTTCACCTCGTTATAGAGCGGTTAAGCGTATTTATCGTGACCGCTGTTGCCAGAATGAGAGGTACACACAGTATGTAAAGGATGATTATTTACATTGGCCGTGTACTCGGGGCTGCTGCTGTTGAAAATCACGTGAGTGAGGGTGATTTTACGCCGCTTTGGGAAATTCAGTAATATCACTGCATTGGAACCAGAGACCGACGTATCACATTATCATTATGGAATCGATCCCGGATCTTCGGCGTGACGACCAAACACCTTAATCATTAGGCTACCCCATCGCTTCTTATCACATTGGGTATAAAAGAGGATATGTTTGGGGGTTGGTTTGGATTTTGCAATTTTGTTTGTATGTTTGTTTTTTCTCTCATTCACCGTGTCTTTAAAACATCGATCATGGTTGGAAAGATGTATAAATATACCACTGGAATAAAGTACCTGTGCACACACGTGCGGGGTCATGTTTTCATAAAAGCGTGTGTTGCATGCACCGCGCATGGTTGAAATGGTCGGATGCGTCAGATTAGACCTGGCCATTATGGTATGAGCCCACATTAACTACCTTGTACAACCTAATTCAACATTACTCATTTCTCCTGGTGTGAATCTTTGTTGTTACTCAGTATACTACACGCCAAAAGAAACGTTACCCTCCTACCTTTATGAATTAGTGAAAAACTATCAAAGATATGTTAGAAGGTACTAGTTTACAAGAAAGCTTAACAACACAGCTTTATGAAAAAAAATAATCTCAAATGCATTCATATTTAGGTGGAATGCATCCTTTTCAGAAGAGTTTAATTTTCCTATTTTCGTCCATGCCGACCAACAACAGTGATTTAGATGTCCAAAAGAAAGGTTGAAATATAATTCTGCTTTGAGACAAAGATAAACCATTTAAAATCACCATGTTGCAACTATTAAAACAAGAAACAACTGTTGTAGAGTGTGTAAAATTGTAAAATAATCATTTCTATGATTCCAGTCTTTTAAAACATTTTCTGCTGTTTTGCATTAGTGAAAACAAGTAAAACGTGTCTTTGGTATTGTGAAAAAAGTGTTTAGGAACATCTAAATTTATCTTTGTTAACATTTTTGCTTGCAAAGTAACATTTTTCCATTTTCTGTGTACACATAGCAATATCAATCGCCAAAACGCAGCAATATTCAAGCAGTATTTGCACCCATTTCACATGTAGAATGATTCAATATGGTATGAAGAGAGCCTAGAATACATGATATTATACACAAGTACGAGAAATATGCCACGATTAACAGCTGAAGAGAGAGAAAGAGCCATTGGGATGGTGCAGATGGGGTCGACGTACAATGCTGTATGCGGATGCCACCGTAACACGGTTATAAGACTTATTCTGGGCTTCAGACAGACTGGGGTCACCGTAGACAGACCAAGAAGTGGACGTCCACGCATCACAACGCCAGCTGAAGATAGGTACCTCCGTCACTAAGGCAGGAGGGTAACGTTTCTTTTGGCGTTCAGTGTACACATCTGAACCTGTTCTATTCTTTGAAAGTTATTTTCGTGTCATATATATACCATGTGATATGATGAAGTAAACTTATCTGAAGGAGAAAATATTTTCAATTCAGTGATCATACGGCAAGCTATTTGAAAGCTGATTGATGAACAGCGAGAATATAGAACCCATGCTCGAGACTAAACATATCTTGTCGTAAACTGGCTTTTTTATGCATGTGTAGGTCGACTTCGAGTTTACATATTGTGTGATTCACATCTAAATCATTTTGGTCATTTTTAATTTTGCCTTGCCAGTTTGTTGTTTGGCATAGATTAAACAATGTTCCCAATACTTGGTGTGAAAGATTTGCCTGGCATAACCGATTATGATGTCTGCCATTTTTGTTGCCGGTTCCTGTCAAAATAGGGACAAACATTGTGTTCGATTATGTGAAAACCTGATCGATGGCTTGATCGTTTGGTCTTCGATTATTTCGATTAATCGGAACACCACTACTTAATGTCTTAATGTCAGGTGTCCCGGTCTCAGCATGGACATCAGTGGGACTGCACGGAAACACTGCATATCCCTTTGATTCCGGATGAACAAATGCCTCATGATGGAGTTTCGCTGTTACCCAAGGACTAAAATAGATCACGGTTCACGGGTATATCACTGCGCCGTACACGCATGCCCTTTGCAACTACTGTAACGTCGATCAGACGGCAACGTTACTTCCACTGTGGTCGCTGCACAAACGCGTCAGCCTGTAGCATAAACGGAGTCCGTACATTTACCCTGTGATAGGGCACATATGTTATATTTGGGATTGCACTTTCTTAGTAGAGTACCACTCATTTCAGCCACCGCGGCTTCCACAAGAAATGGAAGTCTGACAATCGGGCCCTGGAAGTCTGGAACACGGACTTCGTGTACCCCTCTGATAAGAGAAAATTGGTACGGCTCCCACGGCCGAAAGCGATGAATACACATACCGGAATTGAACCCACACCCTCAGTCAGGTACCTAATCGCCAGCACACAAAGTCAGCCATCTAACCCATGCAGCCGATTAGGTGCCTGACTCTGACTGTGTGGGTTCGAATCCCACCAAAAGTACTAGAATCTGTACTTTACTGAGAAAGAGTAATCCCAAATATAACATGTTACATTTGACCACTTTCTAAATGGCATTGGGGGCAGTCGTCACGCCGAAGACCCGGGTTCCCCACATGGGTACAATGTGTGAAGCCCATTTCTGGTGTGCTCCGCCGTGATATGGCTGGGATATTGCTAAAATCGGCGTAAAACTAAACTCACTCACCCACTCACTGAATGGCATTGTGAAGTCACGTGATGGAGGTGTTTGTTTGTTTCCTTTTAACAAGTCATCTGGTACAGGGAGGGTCAAAGGTTTCTGATTGAGCCTCTACCTGAAATAAGTGCCCTCTCCACTTTATACTGTATGTTAACTTACCTTTTTCATGACTCACACCAAATATGTGTTTTATTACCCTCCTCTAGAACCTGTCCTATAATCTTCAAAAAAAGGAGGGAACCTAAACTTTTTGCAATTTGGATAGGAAGTATAAGAGATAAGTAAGTTTTCAAAGACAGACATCTTATGAACGCACCACCATTTCTCTTCATCACCACCCCTAAACACACCGCATGGATGCACGTGCACAACGTATTAGCCCCACACGCGTGCATGGGATGTCATTCTTGATTTTGACGGTTTTCATAAGGTCGATAAATCACTGAAGACCATTACTTTTGACAGTCATTTTGCATCACATAGTTGTTAGTGTTTCTTTCTGGCCAGTATTTTTTTGTTTGAAAATGAAATTCGTACACATGCAAATTTCACGTCACATACCAATCATCTTTCAAGAGCGATTACCGTACACACAACGATGGCCATAAGGAAGTGCAAGTGGTGATGCACTCTCAAAACATTCATTATTATCATATCAACTTTGATTGATTCCGATATATCTCCCAATGTTTTCAGTCGTACATTAAAAAGTTCCCCTGCTTTTTTAAGAGTATATTCTGGTGACTCTTCCCTGATCTCCGGTGACCGCCCGCCTTTGTAACGAATGGCTGGATCCTGTGCAGCGGTAAACCCTGTGACACTTGCACAACGAGCTTATACAGGATGTTTGTCACCATATGAGAACGATGAATTGCAAATATAGTGAAGTGGTTTCGTAGGCCTGGTAGGAAAGGTGACATTCATCTGTTGCCACCACGTGACCATATCTACTTCAAGGCTAATAGACGTCGGCATCATGTTTAAAACACCATTCCCCATTACTGTAAATCAGATTTTTTGCGTCACTATATTTTTGTTTTGTGTCACGCTCAAAACTAAATTGTAACTAAAAGTTCAACCTAAAGTGAATCCAATCACACATTAAAGGTTCCGCTAATCCTGCACTGAGCTCAGGAGAGTACTTCCGTGTGTAAGCAATCAGTGATGTTTTCCTAAAACCAACACACGCTACATAGGCCATAGTATGTGAGATTTGTTGCATTTCATCGTTCTCGGAGACAAACGCGGTGCAACTCCTTTAAACGAATTAATAAAAGTGAAAGAGATGCAATGTGTTATACAAATAAAAAACACATGGAGTATACAGAAAATAACTTAAAGAAATACATGAAATTGTACATAAGAATAGGTATATAGACTGATAAGGCCCTGCTACTCTGAACATGTATAAGCACTGGATTTGTTGTCGACATATTGAACCAGTGCTTCATAAAGAATATATATGTGTGTGCATCACGTTGTGTTTTGTTTCGTTGCTGTTGCTGCTGGTGTTTTTCCGGGGGTGGGGTGGGGTGTTTGTTGTTGGGTTTTGTTTTGTTTGTTTGTTTTTTGGGGGTTGGTTTGTTGTTGTTGTTGTTATTGTTGTTGTTGTTGTTGTTAAAGCGGGGTGTTAAAGCCATAGGTGTTTTCAATGTTGGGGAATAGAAATATCATTGTAGTCCATGGTATTTTCTATAAAAACGGGAGCCGGGCACCTCGCTAATCAGGAGTAATGTGTACCAGCACCAACCCATGGCCAGACAACGAGAGACGTGTCAATAAACAATGAGTGTATTGACCAACTACAGAGTCATCATACATCATCACTATACGTGGCGGTGGGGTAGCCTAATGGTTAAAGCGTCTGCTCGTCACGCCGAAGGCCCGGGTTCAATTCTCCACATGGGTACAATGTGTGAAGCACATATCTGGTGTTCACCCCCGTGATATTGCTGTAATATTGCCGAAAGCGGCGTAAAACCATACTCACTCACTCATCAAGCTACAATAGAATATCCATAATCAGGTTTTGTGACATTTGTAGAGAAACATGATAACCAGGAATCTTAATAATATAACATTTGTAGAGAAACATGATAACCAGGAATCTTAATAATATAATATTTGTAGAGAAACATGATAACCAGGAATCTTAATAATATAACATTTGTAGAGAAACATGATAACCAGGAATCTTAATAATATAACATTTGTAGAGAAACATGACAACCAGGAATCTTAATAATATAACATTTGTAGAGAAACATGACAACCAGGAATCTTAATAATATAACATTTGTAGAGAAACATGATAACCAGGAATCTTAATAATATAACACAAATACACAAGGAAAATAGCCTGTTAGTTACAGTACGTGTTCAGGCGCGTAGCAGGCCACGTTTTTAGTGTAAGCCCGAGAGGTTTATATTTAGATAGTATTGAGGCTTTCATTTTTTATGAGAAATGAAGTGTTATCGTTTGACGTTTGATGATTTCAACAACTGCAAAATGTTGTTATCTTATCAATGTTTTGAAATGATAAGGAGGAGAACTTAAGAGTAGCCTACTATTAATTGTAGTCAGTATGGTTCATAGAGGGGTTAGTATTTCTCAAATTATTCTGATAACGTGACTGTAGGTTTTTTGGCAAGAATTAGAAGAAAAACAACGATTGTTTTATAGCAAAACTCATATGTAAGCCAAGGCTTTATTTTATGATGGTAGCTACGCCCCTGGTGTTCCGATGTAACCAGCGTAACACAACTGTTTATACATGACTGAATATCATATATTGTCTGACATAGTCTAAGACATAACCACAGTAGGTATTCACACAATATATACAATATACATGATCATAATATATATTCAAAGGTAAACAGTGCAATAAAGTCAAACTGAATTAAAGTAATATGTTATAACAGTAGTACATGAGATTAGCAGTGGAATGACTAAAGTATGACGTGTTCCACATAAACCTGACGGTTGTGCCAAGGATAGTAGCATATTAGGATACATCAGATTACAGTTAACATATAACAGAATATTTATTATCTTCAAAGTAGAAGATAGTGATGTTTATTACCTGAGTGAATAAACAAAATCACACACACACAATGAGTTGGGACTATCGTCGTATCTTATACCTATTTCAGCCATCACAGAAACTCGCAGTTACTGAGATGATAAAGTAGTTATTGTGAACGTCTTGACAGAATTATGTCATTTAGTTTGACCAAAGTATTGATGATAAATGTGTATAACAGCTGACCAGCTGACACGATTGTGTAACTGAAAAAGTAATTGACGATGACAATGGGAGGTACTGGTCTCTGATTTTGCCTGATGCTGGTTACCAACTGTAACTATGGCAGGTTTAAGACTGTGGAACATGATAGGTTAGTGGGTACTATTAATGATTTAAATCGTGAAACATATTTCTCAAATTTTGTTCATTTCCCCCTTGTTAATATTTCTAAAGCCTCATCTCATTCGGACCAGTGATGCTGAAAGCTTCAAATATGATGCTGGGGGGACGCTGGGGTTAGGCAGAGTGTTTGCATCTCACACGGAATGTCTGGGTTCAATTCCCCACATCGGTACAATGCACCGTTTTTGTTGCCCCGCGCCGTGATATTATTGAATATGGATTAAAATTATATTTACTTCTGTCTGCAACATGCAAAATTGGGAAAGAAAGGCAAAGGCACACGCCAGCCATCTTGCCAAGAACCCTGCGACGGGGCTGTGTACCCCGAGGTAATGACACCCGTATGTCCACCCTGTCACCATGTGCTTGTGTTTTACAGGGAGATGCGGCGGGGATGGAAGACCCTCGCCCTCCTGGGCGTCATCAGTTTCGTCATCGGATACACCATATATTGGAATGGGGACAACGTGAGGAACACGATCATCTCGATGAAACAAGCCGCTGCTTTTGGGTTCGTCTCTACTCCGTCCCACCCCTTCCACGTCAACTGTACTGCGCTGTTGCTAGGCAACAAGACAGAGATATACAACGCCATCATGTACAAACAGGTTCCGGCCAGTCGCGGCGCTCTACCGCCCATACAGTCATGTGAAACGTTCAAACAGAGGTACATCCTGAATGTCAGTGACGAAGAGATAGATTTCCCCATTGCCTTCAGTATCCTGGTGTATAAGAACAGTCATCAAGTGGAGCGACTTCTCCGGGCAGTGTACCGTCCGTCCAATGTCTACTGCATCCATGTTGACACAAAGTCAACGGCCATGTTGGAAGATATGCGCCGCCTAGCGGCGTGTTTTGACAACGTGTTCTTGTCTTCCCGACGAGTGAATGTGAAATGGGGAACCTTCTCCGTCCTTGAACCGGAACTGATATGCATGGAAGACCTCTTGAAGTACCGGAAGTGGCGCTACTTCATCAACTTGACTGGCCAGGAGTTTCCACTCAAGACCAACTACCAGCTCGTCAAGATCCTTCAGGCGTACAGGGGAGCTAATGACGTCTCAGGCACCACCACAAGGTCTGTATCATACGTTCTGGCGCATAATCCTGACGTCCGGTCGCTTGGGTGGGTAATGTAGTGGTTGGGGGAGATAGGGAATTCTAGTAGTTGGTTGGGCAGCAGGGGAGTCTAGTACTGGGATTGGGAGGAGAGGGAGCCCATTGTTGGGGAATTTTTCTTGTTGGGGGTGGGGTAGCTGGGGACGGGGAAATCCAGTGTTGTTTGAGTTATGGAGATTGGAAAGACATAATCCATTATGCGCTAATAATTTGCGATCATTTTCCTTGGCAACAAAGCAGTAGCCATTTTACTGCCGCTTTAGTCAATTTCCTTAGCCTTTGGGCGCATTGACGTCGTTTTTACCGAATTTTGTTAAGGTTTTCTAATGAAGGGTAGAGTAAATGTACAGGTAGCTGCTAAAACCGTCACAGAAACTGTCATTTGGATCAACACTGACGAACTCTCAGAGTGTCTTGGTATTTTCTGTGAGAAGTATAACGTCTCACAATTATCGGCTCTGAATTTGTCAATGACGTCAAAGTACGTGCTACGCACAGAAAGAGCTGCAAAATAGGATTTGTAGAAGTCTTTTTTGCCTTTTTCTGGAATGTTTTAATGAAGTGTCGGGAAGATCGATGGCGTAACCTAGTGGGAGGGGATGGGGTAGCCTAGTGGGAGGGGTTGGGGGAGACTAGTGGGAGGGGTTGAGGGAGACTAGTGGGAGGGGGGAGGGGGAGACTAGTGGGAGGGATGGAGACTAGTGGGGGGGGTTGGGGGAGACTAGTGGGAGGGATTGGGGAGACTAGTGGGAGGGTTGGGGGTTGGGGACTAGTGGGAGGGGTTGGGCAGACTAGGGGAGGGATGGGGAGACTAGTGGGAGGGGCTGGGGAGACTAGTGGGAGGGATGGGGAGACTAGTGGGAGGGGATGGGGGACTAGTGGGACGGGATGGGGAGACTAGTGGGAGGGGTTGGGGAGACTAGTGGGAGGGGACTAGTGGGAGGGGTTGGGGAGACTAGTGGGGGGGATGGGGGAGAGTAGTGGGAGGGATGGGAGACTAGTGGGAGGGGTTGGGGATACTAGTGGGAGGGGATGGGGAGACTAGTGGGAGGGATGGGGGAGACTAGTGGGAGGGGTTGGGGAGACTATTGGGAGGGATGAGGGAGAGTAGTGGGAGGGGTTGGAGAGACTAGTGGGAGGGGTTGGGGGAGAGTAGTGGAAGGGGTTGGAGAGACTAGTGGGAGGGGTTGGGGAGACTGGGTAGTCTGGTAGCTCAAAGCCTAACAATCAAGTCGTTCTGCGAAGTTGCGCCCCCTTGACCTTAAACAATAGTTTGGTCGATTATTCGCTGTGACTATTTTCTGAAGCTACCACACAGGTCTCACTAAAATGGTCCACTACTGTATTACCAGCCCTGTGTCACCTTAAGCCTGAGTTACGACCGTAACTGACACTCTTGACTAGTGGGAGGGATGGGGAGACTAGTGGGAGGGATGGGGAGACTAGTGGGAGGGATGGGGAGACTAGTGGGAGGGATGGGGGAGAGTAGTGGGAGGGGATGGGGAGACTAGTGGGAGGGATGGGGAGACCAGTGGGAGGGATGGAGAGACTAGTGGGAGGGATGGGGAGACTAGTGGGAGGGATGGGGAGAGTAGTGGGAGGGGATGGGGAGACTACTGGGAGGGGATGGGGAGAGTAGTGGGAGGGGATGGGGAGACTAGTGGGAGGGATGGGGAGAGTAGTGAGAGGGGTTGGGGAGACTAGTGGGAGGGGATGGGGAGAGTAGTGGGAGGGGTTGGAGAGACTAGTGGGAGGGTTGGGGAGAGTAGTGGAAGGGGTTGGAGAGACTAGTGGGAGGGGTTGGGGAGACTGGGTAGTCTGGTAGCTCAAAGCCTAACAATCAAGTCGTTCTGCGAAGTTGCGCCCCCTTGACCTTAAACAATAGTTTGGTCGGTTATTCGCTGTGACTATTTTCTGAAGCTACCACACAGGTCTCACTAAAATGGTCCACTACTGTATTACGAGCCCTGTGTCACCTTAAGCCTGAGTTACGACCGTAACTGACACTCTGGACAATATATGAAATTACTTTTCAAAGCAGGAAATCCTGTCTCTTATGTCGACATTTTTGTTCAAGATACAATGAGAACATACGGCGTTTCTGGAGAGCAGGCACGGCTCCACACGGTCTCCGTCCTGTCATCGGTTCTGTCCACGTCGTTGTCAACAGGAACTTTGTCAACTTCTCCGTGCACGACCCTATAGCCAAAGATCTACAGAAGTGGCTAAGGTTCACTAAAATACCAGACGAAGCATACTTCCCAACTCTCAACTACAGCCCCCAACTCAACATCTCAGGGACATCCAGGGGTAAGTGTGTATACTCCAGAACAGTGATTATAGAGATAAAGACAGTGATGACGTTATTTATAATTACCCCTAAGCAACAGTATCCCAACTTGCAAGAAAGGCCTAGGCAGAGAATAGCCATTGCAATGTAATGTCAGACGAGAGGCAGGAGCTAGCTCCCCTGATGTATCTAAGGAAGAGCTACCAAGACAGGCGCGTAGCAAGCCACATTTTTCGGGTTTGCCCGATAGGTTGCAACTCTTTATATTTAGATAGTACTGAAAGGCTTGCCCAACCTTTTTAGGAACAATCATGTGTAAGCCCGGGCTTGTTTTTATAATGGTAGCTACGCCCCTGCAGACGTTTCTATAATGACTAATGCATCAGAGGAGAGTTGCACCACAGGCAAACAGTAGCCCAAATAGAGTTGCACCACAGGCAACTGTAGCCCAAATAGAGTTGCACCACAGGCAACAGTAGCCCAAATAGAGTTGCACCACAGGCAACTGTAGCCCAAATAGAGTTGCGCAACAGAGAGAAAAGTTACCAGTCTTCCTATATGCGACCAAAGTGAGCAAAGGTTGGCAAAGTACTTCACTCGCTTCGGTTCAACGGAATGAAGGAACAAGAATAAGCAGAAATTAAAAAGAATTTGCCTAATTTTGCCATTAAACTGTTATTGATAGAATTTTCGTAACATTTATTCTGAAAAAAAACCCCACTTCATTGGGTGAACGAAAGCATTGGAGGTAACTCCGCAAGTAATTATTTTTGCGGGAATACAAGAAACTAACAGTCAACAAGTATATTTAGAGATAACTCACCTGTTCCTTCACTCCGTTGAACCGGAAGCTGGCAGGGGAATGGAGGCGAACAACAATTTGATATGCCACGAGTGGCGCTTAAAATGATGAATCAATTATGATTTACATGAGTAATTGTTAAATATGTTTGAAATCTGAGAGCACAACCCTGTGAGGAAATGGGTGTCTGCCTTTGACGGTGGCGATATTAAATATTTTTCGTTGTACTTTGCCAACCTTTGCTGTCCTCGCTCACAAGCAGGAGGACTGGTCATTTTTTGCGCCATTTGCGCTACAGTTTGCCTGTGGTTGTACATTCCAGTACTCTGTCTTAATAGGGTCCAGTATTGATATAGAGCATACTACTGCCCGTACACAATCAAAAAACACTGCCAGTCCCGGGGCTATCAAGGGTAAGCGTCTACCAAACTACCCAAAATTGGGCTTGAAAGGAATTGCCGAGTCTTGCCCCCTCCCCAACACACACATCCACACACGCACGCACGCACGGAAAAAAGCGCACACACACACACACACACGCACGCACGGAAACACGCACACACACGCGCGCGCACATGCACAAGTACAACTGTACACTACATCACGTACTTACCTTGACTCCATGTATTTGCAGCTGCTCCTCGCCTTGAACCATTCCTTGCTCGATATAAGAACTGGGATCACGGCATACTGGCTTACAAAGACGATTGCCAAGGCAAGTACCTGAGGGAGATCTGCGTGCTGGGGGCGGGCGACTTCGCCCAGCTGACCACGAAGAGACATCTGTTCGCCAACAAATTCGAGGAGGATTTCCAACCCGCTGGCTTGTCGTGTCTGGAGGAGTGGTACTACCACCAGACAAGACTGGAACTGGCTGGACACCGGGAGTACGACACTTCCTTTTACTCCAAGCTGGACTTTGTTCTCAATCAGATATCTCGGTGAGAGAGTAGGTTCAACATTTTGTGACTCTCTCATCGCCCATTCTGCCGCCACTGTAAGAAGAGTTTATTTGGTTTGCTAGACATACATTGGTACATTGACCACTACCCACGAGCCTATTAGACTCAGCACTCATTTCTTATAAACCTTGGACATTTTTAAGAAATGATAGTAATGGCAGTTGCATTTAGTTATGTTAATATAAGCAATACTTAATATGAATTATATATGCATTTAACTTTGAGAATATTGAGAACTTTCTTAGGTTTAGTCTGTTACATAACTACACATCAATGCAGAAAACACATGGAACAAGGATATAGGAACAGGCTAGACATTTTACATGTTTTTACCTGAAGGTTCCCTGTATCAGGTTCTGTCGATACATGACAAGACTTACCTCATAGAGAAAGAACAATGGACACTGTGCAGAAACTCACCATGTACACTCTTGACTAGTCTGTCTCACAGTCCCTGAACCATATTATTTTCCCCAATGCTTAGCCCTCCCTGCAATGCTAAAGCCCTAAATGAAGCAAGTCTAGATTTCCTCAGGTTCAGGAATCTCTGGTCTCACTTGGGCTCCTTTTCAATTTAAATGGGTTTATTTGCTAATATCACAATTATATGTAGGGACTAAACGTTAGTCTAACTCTTGACATTAAGACACTGTCTTATGCCAAAACGGTGGTTTATCTTGCACATATATATACCTTGTTCTCAAAGAATGCTCTTGGAACTTGCTTAGTTTCTGGAGTTGAACTCTGGTATTTTCTGAACCTGAACCTACTTTATAGTAGATTCGATGTCACCATGTTCATAGAATATCTTTCATGTCAAGGTGGATAACGTTTTTCAATGGTCGGTTCAAATAGCTCCTTAATGTTATGCTAGATTAGTGATATAGCCTGTCGTGTATATTTCATTGGTAGCTATATATATGTTGTTGAACTGAGAAGTCCAAGGAGTAACTAACTCGAAGAAAGGTATGAGAACCTCAGTGTTTATCTCATATAGGGCATTTTGTGGTAGAGAAAAATAATATTTCGTGAAATAATTTGTAAATCTGGGAATGAATTTTGACGGGAATGTATATGATTAGGTTATTTCTTAACTTTTGCAATGAATGTAAACAGATAATGTGTCTGGGTTTTAACCCATGTATAAGATATATTCAAAATTTAAATTTGATCCATTAACTGATTAAATTAGAATTTTAATAGATATGTCTAATATTGGTAAAGTGAAATTGAGGACTGTGGAGTAAGCTCTTACCTTGAAAAGGTTTGGTTGATAGACTGATAAGTTCAGCAATCCTGTGATTTTGGTTTGTAAATATGATTAAGATAATTGGAATATGTGTTAAATATGTGTGCGTGCGTGCGTGTGTACGGGGGTGGATGGGTAGGATTGTATTTGTCATAAACAAAGAATTTTTAACAAATCATGAATAATACACATGTAGTTATAGGTATGCAATTATAACTGAAGATAGGAAAGGTCATTATGATAAGTAATGCTTGTCATTTCCTAACCTATCAAACAATCAGGATGTAAAAAGAATCGTAACAGGTCACAGAAAATGCTTGAAGTATTGAGGTCTCTTGTCTGCAGCATAGGTTACTGATACCCCATGACTATCATGACATTAACTCCCCCATTGGTAAGTATATGACATACCTATGATGCAGCTTCCAAAACAAACACACCTTGACATTGCAAGTAGTAGTATTTCATTGTTATACTGAACAACAAAGTCATGTACAGTGTGCTCAAAACCGGCTGGTGAACATGAAACTCTTTCTGATATAATATGTCTGAGAAACGACTAGGCTTACAAAGTTGATCTTTAGTATAATGTGTGGAGACAACAGAACTTAGATATAATGTCATTAGAAACATCGTTATTGTTGATAGCACAAATTTTTATACTTAAACATTGGAAATATTCTCTCCAAAACATGTGCAGGTTCCAAGGAGATGAAGCTCTGTATTATTGTGAGGATAATTAGATCCCCCAATTGAATTAAATTTGTTTTACATGTTTGTTATTGGTATTGTTGAAAAGCATAAATTTCCTTACACGCCATAACATCCAGTGAGGTGATATTTGATAGCATTTGTATCTGCCTTGGTCGTGATGAGAGTAAGAGATTGTCTTTGATCTTAAGACGCTTCATTTATTCAAATACTACTTTTGCAGCTCCCATTGATAATATTACATTGATGTCATTCAGTCCAGCTGTCATCAGTAATATTACATTGATGTCATACAATCCAGCTGCCATCAGTAATATTACATTGATGTCATTCACTCCAGTTTTCATCGGCAATATTACATTGATGTCATTCAGTCCGGCTACCATCGGTAATATTACATTGATGTCATTCACTCCAGCTTCCATCGGTATTATTACATTGATGTCATTCAGTCCAGCTGCCATCAGTAATATTACATTGAAGTCATTCAATCCAGCTTCCATCGGTAATATTAAATTGATGTCATTCAGTCAAGCTGCCATCGGTAATATTACATTGATCTCATTCACTCCAGTTTCCATCGGTAATATTACATTGATGTCATTCAGTCAACCTGTCATCAGTAATATTGCATCATTGTCATACAATTCAGCTGCCATCGGTAATATTACATTGATCTCATTCACTCCAGTTTCCATCGGTTATATTACATTGATGTCATTCAGTCGACATGCCATCAGTAATATTACATTAATGTCATACAATCCAGCTGCCATCAGTAATATTACATTGAAGTCATTCAATCTAGCTTCCATCGGTAATATTACATTGATGTCATTCAGTCCAGCTGCCATCGGTAATATTACATTGATGTCATTCACTCCAGTTTCCATCGGTAATATTACATTGATGTCATTCAGTCGACCTGTCATCAGTAATATTGCATTAATGTCATACAATCCAGCTGACATCAGTAATATTACATTGATGTCATTCAGTCAAGCTGCCATCGGTAATATTACATTGATGTCATTCAGTCCATCTGCCATCAGTAACATTACACTGATGTCGTTCAGTCCAGCTTGTGCTATGACGTTTTCTGTTTGTAAATACAAATGTGATGAATAATTTGTTTTTATAAAGCCAGCTCATATAAACTTTCCACTTAAATTCTTTATGCATACAGACTTGATCTCGTCGCTATATTGCTGAAATAGTGGCGATGCGACGTAAAAGTCAACTCCATAGGTAATATTACATTGATGTCATTCAGTCCAGCTGCCATCAGTAATATTACATTGATGATATTTACTCCAGCTTCCATCGATAATATTACATTGATGTCATTCTGTCCAGCTGCCATCGGTAATATTACATTGATGTCATTCACTCCAGTTTCCATCGGTAATATTACATTGATGTCATTCACTCCAGTTTCCATCGGTCATATTACATTAATGTCATACAATCCAGCTGCCATCAGTAATATTACATTAATGTCATACAATCCTGCTGCCATCGGTAATATTACATTGATGTCATTCACTCCACTTTCCATCGGTAATATTACATTAATGTCATACAATCCAGCTGCCACCAGTAATTAAAATTAATGTCATACAATCCAGCTGCCAACAGTAATATTACATTGATGTCATTCACTCCAGTTTCCATCGGTAATATTACAATAATGTTATACAATCCAGCTGCCATCAGTAATATTACATTAATGTCATACAATCCAGCTGCCATCAGTAATATTACATTGATGTCATTCACTCCAGCTGCCTATCGGTAATATTACATTGATGTCATTCACTCCAGCTGCCTATCGGTAATATTCCATTGATGTCATTCACTCCAGTTTCCATCGGTAATATTACTTTCATGTCATTCAGACCAGATGCCATCAGTAATATTGCATTAATGTCATACAATCCAGCTGACATCAGTAATATTACATTGATGTCATTCAGTCCAGCTGCCATCAGTACTAATACATTGATGTCATTCACTCCAGCTTCCATCGTTAATATTACATTGATGTTATTTACTCCAGCTTCCATTGATAATATTACATTGATGTCATTCTGTCCAGCTGCCATCGGTAATATTACATTTATGTCATTCACTCCAGTTTCCATCAGTAATATTACAATAATGTTATACAATCCAGCTGCCATCAGTAATATTACATTAATGTTATACAATCCAGCTGCCATCAGTAATATTACATTGATGTCATTCACTCCAGCTGCCTATCGGTAATATTACATTGATGTCATTCAGTCCATCTGCCATCAGTAATATTACACTGATGTCATTCAGTCCATATGGTGCTATGACGTTTTCTGTTTGTAAATAAAAATGTGATGAATAATTTGTTTTTATAAAGCCAGCTCATATAAACTTTCTACTTAAAATCTTTATGCATGCAGACTTGATCTCGCCGCTATATTGCTGAAATAGTGGCGATGCGACGTAAAAATCAACTGCATAGGTAATATTACATTGATGTCATTCAGTCCAGCTGCCATCAGTAATATTACATTGATGTTATTTACTCAAGCTTCCATCGATAATATTACATTGATGTCATTCTGTCCAGCTGCCATCAGTAATATTACATTGATGTCATTCACTCCAGTTTCCATCGGTAATATTACATTGATGTCATTCCCTTCAGTTTCCATCGGTAATATTACATTAATGTCATACAATCCAGCTGCAATCAGTAATTAAAATTAATGTCATACAATCCAGCTGCCATCAGTAATATTACATTGATGTCATTCATTCCACTTTCCATCGGTAATATTACATTAATGTCATACAATCCAGCTGCCATCAGTAATTAAAATTAATGTCATACAATCCAGCTGTCATCAGTAATATTACATTGATGTCATTCACTCCAGTTTCCATAGGTAATATTACATTAATGTTATACAATCCAGCTGTCATCAGTAATATTACATTAACGTCATACAATCCAGCTGCCATCAGTAATATTACATTAATGTAATTCACTCCAGCTGCCTATCGGTAATATTACATTGATGTCATGCAGTCCAGGTGCCATCGGTAATATTACATTGATGTCATTCACTCCAGCTTCCTTCGGTAATATTACATTGATGTCATTCACTCCAGTTTCCATCGGTTATATTACATTGATGTCATTCAGTCGATATGCCATCAGTAATATTGCATTAATGTCATACAATCCAGCTGCCATCTGTAATATTACATTGATGTCATTCAGTCCAGTTTCCATCGGTAATATTACATTGATGTCATTCACTCCAGTTTCCATCGGTAATATTACATTGATGTCATTCACTCCAGTTTCCATCGGTAATATTACATTGATGTCATTCACTCCAGTTTCCATCAGTTATATTACATTGATGTCATTCAGTCCAGCTGCCATCAGTAATATTGCATTAATGTCATACAATCCAGCTGCCATCAGTAATATTACATTGTTGTCATTCACTCCAGTTTGCCATCGGTAATATTGCATTAATGTCATACAATCCAGCTGCCATCAGTAATATTACATTCATATCATACGATCCAGCTGCCATCGGTAATATTACATTGATGTCATTCACTCCAGCTGCCATCAGTAATATTGCATTAATGTCATACATTCCAGCTGCCATCAGTAATATTACATTGATGTCATTCACTCCAGCTGCCATCAGTAATATTACATTAATGTGATACAATCCAGCTGCCATCGGTGATATTACATTGATATTATACAATCCAGCTGCCAACGGTAATATTACATTGATGTCATTCACTCCAGCTGCCATCAGTAATATTACATTAATGTCATACAATCCAGCTGCCATCAGAAATATTACATTGATGTCATTCCCTCAAGTTTCCATCAGTAATATTACCTTAATGTCATACAATCCAGCTGCCATCAGTAATATTACATTAATGTCATTCTGTCCAGCTGCCATCGGTAATATTACATTGATGTGCTTCATCAGTAATATTACATTGATGTCATACATTCCCAGTACTACCATCGGTAATATTACATTAATGTCATTCACTCCAGTTTCCATCGGTAATATTACATTGATGTCATTCACTCCAGTCCAGTTTATTACATCAGTAATATTACCATCAGTATATCATTCAGTCCTACTGCTGCCATCAGTAATATTGCATTGAATGTCATACATTATCATTCAGCTGCCATCAGTAATATTACATTGATGTCATTCTGTCCAGGTAATATTACTTGCCATCCATCTGTAATATTACATTGTCATGTCCATTGGTGCTATGACGTTTTCTGTTTGTAAATAAAAATGTGATGAATAATTTGTTTTATAAAGCCAGCTCATATAAACTTTCTACTTAAAATCTTTATGCATGCAGCTTGATCCATCGCTGTAATATGCGACGTACATTGATATTACATTGATGTCCAGCTGCCATCAGTTATATTACATTGATGTCATTCATCGATTGTCCATTCGCTGTAATATTACATTGATGTCATTCAATCCAGCTGCAATCAGTAATATTACATTGTGTCATTCCAACCCAGCTGCCATCAGTAATATTACATTGATGTCATTCACTGCCAGCTGCCATCGGTAATATTACATTGATGTCATTCAATCCAGCTGCCATCGGTAATATTACATTGATGTCATTCACTCCAGCTGCCATCAGTAATATTGCACATTAATGCCATCAGTAATATTACAGCCAGCTGCATCGGTAATATTACATTGATATTATACAATCCAGCTGCCATCGGTAATATTACATTAATGTCATTCATTCCAGCTGCCATCAGTAATATTACATTAATGTCATACAATCCAGCTGCCATCAGTAATATTACATTGATGTCATTCACTCCAGCTGCCTATCGGTAATATTACATTGATGTCATTCAGTCCATCTGCCATCAGTAATATTACACTGTTGTCATTCAGTCCATCTGGTGCTATGACGTTTTCTGTTTGTAAATAAAAATGTGATGAATAATTTGTTTTTATAAAGCCAGCTCATATAAACTTTCTACTTAAAATCTTTATGCATGCAGACTTGATCTCGCCGCTATATTGCTGAAATAGTGGCGATGCGACGTAAAAATCAACTCCATAGGTAATATTACATTGATGTCATTCAGTCCAGCTGCCATCAGTAATATTACATTGATGTTATTTACTCCAGCTTCCATCGATAATATTACATTGATGTCATTCTGTCCAGCTGCCATCGGTAATATTACATTGATGTCATTCACTCCAGTTTCCATCGGTAATATTTCATTGATGTCATTCCCTTCAGTTTCCATCGGTAATATTACATTAATGTCATACAATCCAGCTGCCATCAGTAATTAAAATTAATGTCATACAATCCAGCTGCCATCAGTAATATTACATTGATGTCATTCACTCCACTTTCCATCGGTAATATTACATTAATGTCATACAATCCAGCTGCCATCAGTAATTAAAATTAATGTCATACAATCCAGCTGCCATCAGTAATATTACATTGATGTCATTCACTCCAGTTTCCATCGGTAATATTACATTAATGTTATACAATCCAGCTGTCATCAGTAATATTACATTAATGTCATACAATCCAGCTGCCATCAGTAATATTACATTGATGTAATTCACTCCAGCTGCCTATCGGTAATATTACATTGATGTAATTCACTCCAGTTTCCATCGGTAATATTACATTGATGTCATTCAGTCCAGATGCCATCAGTAATATTGCATTAATGTCATACAATCCAGGTGCCATCAGTAATATTACATTGATGTCATTCAGTCCAGTTTCCATCGGTAATATTACATTGATGTCATTCACTCCAGTTTCCATCGGTAATATTACATTGATGTCATTCACTCCAGTTTCCATCAGTTATATTACATTGATGTCATTCAGTCCAGCTGCCATCAGTAATATTGCATTAATGTCATACAATCCAACTGCCATCAGTAATATTACATTGATGTCATTCACTCCAGCTGCCATCGGTAATATTACATTGATGTCATTCACTCCAGCTGCCATCAGTAATATTGCATTAATGTCATACAATCCAGCTGCCATCGGTAATATTACATTGATATTATACAATCCAGCTGCCATCGGTAATATTACATTGATGACATTCACTCCAGCTGCCATCAGTAATATTACATTAATGTCATACAATCCAGCTGCCATCAGTAATATTACATTGATGCCATTCACTCCAGCTGCCATCGGTAATATTACATTGATGCCATTCACTCCAGCTGCCATCAGTAATATTACACTGATGTCATTCAGTCCAGCTGGTGCTATGACGTTTTCTGTTTGTAAATAAAAATGTGATGAATAATTTGTTTTTATAAAGCCAGCTCATATAAACTTTCCACCTAAAATCTTTATGCATGCAGACTTGATCTCGCCGCTATATTGCTGAAATAGTGGCGATGCGACGTAAAAGTCAACTCCATAGGTAATATTACATTGATGTCATTCTGTCCAGCTGCCATCAGTAATATTACATTGATGTTATTTACTCCAGCTTCCATCGATAATATTACATTGATGTCATTCTGTCCAGCTGCCATCAGTAATATTACCTTAATGTCATACAATCCAGCTGCCATCAGTAATATTACATTAATGTCATACAATCCTACTGCCATCAGTAATATTACATTGATGTCATTCACTCCACTTTCCATCGGTAATATTACATTGATGTCATTCACTCCAGTTTCCATCGGTAATATAACATTGATGTCATTCACTCCAGTTTCCATCAGTAATATTACATTGATGTCATTCAGTCCTGCTGCCATCAGTGATATTGCATAAATGTCATACAATCCAGCTGCCATCAGTAATATTACATTGATGTCATTCTGTCCAGCTGCCATCAGTAATATTACATTGATGTCATTCACTCCAGTTTCCATCAGTAATATTACATTGATGTCATTCTGTCCAGCTGCCATCGGTAATATTACATTGATGTCATTCACCCCAGTTTCCATCAGTAATATTACATTGATGTCATTCAGTCCTGCTGCCATCAGTAATATTGCATAAATGTCATACAATCCAGCTGCCATCGGTAATATTACATTGATGTCATTCTGTCCAGCTGCCATCGGTAATATTACATTGATGTTATTTACTCCAGCTTCCATCGATAATATTACATTGATGTCATTCTGTCCAGCTGCCATCGGTAATATTACATTGATGTCATTCACTCCACTTTCCATCGGTTATATTACATTGATGTCATTCAGTCGATATGCCATTGGTAATATTACATTAATGTTATACAATCCAGCTGCCATCAGGAATATTACATTAATGTCATACAATCCAGCTGCCATCAGTAATATTACATTGATGTCATTCAGTCCAGCTGCCATCGGTAATATTACATTGATGTCATACAATCCAGCTGCCATCAGTAATATTACATTGATGTCATACAATCCAGCTGCCATCAGTAATATTACATTAATGTCATACAATCCAGCTGCCATCAGTAATATTACATTAATGTCATACAATCCAGTCCCCATCTGTAATATATCGATGTCATTCAGTCCACTTCCCAACAGTAATATTCCACGGATGTCGTTCAGTCCCGCCCTCTCGTGTCACTCCTCAAAAACAGGTGTGCAGAATTTATGCAATACCAACATAGCTATGTCGTAATTCCACGTAAGTGTTTTAAAGTGTCACTGTGCGTTCAACGATCATATGTTGTCTCAGCTAAGGGGCCGATCCTATCAATGACACCCTCCCCCATCTACCGCCCACCCCAGCCCCCACTATTCCCCTAATGTTTAAGCATCGTTTTTAAATTTTGACATAAACAAATCTCTCTCTCTCTCTCTGGCTCTCTGGCTCTCTCTAAAACTCTCTCTCTCTCTCTCTCTCTCTCTGTCTCTCTCTCTCTCTCTCTCTCTCTCTCTCTCTCTCTCTCTCTCTCTCTCTCTCTCTCTCTCTCTCTCTCTCTCTCTCTCTCTCTCTCTCTCTCTCTCTCTCTCTCTCTCTCTCTCTCTCTCTCTCTCTCTCTCTCTCTCTCTCTCTCTCTCACACATAGCATATGAATAGCCATGGAAGCAGGTGCTTGAGAATCGTGGGCACATGCTGTACTACCATTGGTATCTGTGACACACTCACACAAAGGAACGTCACCAGACCCCCATATGGTGCGTGCGCATAGAGATCAATTCATTCAACTAATACAGTGTAGGCTACATTGCATTCGCTACTTCTGTGGTAGTCATAAAAAAATCGATTTAAATGGATTTAAACACAACACTACGAGTCGGCCATAAGCTTAGTGCTCCTATCTTACACTTCGTGATGTTGACGTAGGGAGGTTTGTGTCTCTAGGTGTCTCTGGCAGAGCGCTCACGACTGGCTATCACCTCAAAGAACAGAGAAGGCTGTTCAGTTGTCGGCGTTTAATCGGCGGAGGCAGAGTGAGTAACATTTACATGTTATCATAATATAGTATGGTGCCTGTGCAAAACGTATAAAGATGCAGAAGGCATAATTCTAATACAATAGGTTACGTGTACACACGTATATAGAGGTAGGAGACATAATCATAATACAATAGGTTACGTGTACACACGTATATAGAGGTAGGAGACATAATCCTAATACAATAGGTTACGTGTACACACGTATATATGGGAAGTATCAGATGGCGCATACATTTTGGAATAAGAAAAGTGAAACGTATCATTGAGAAGATATTTCTTGTAGCATGAAGGAATAGTGTGCCTATGAAGTCTTGGTGCGTTCTAGACACGATACCTCTGTGAATAATAAACCAACACTGAACGGTTGAGGAAACTAGCATGAATGACAGTAGCTGTAACAACAATGGAATATGGGATTATGTAAATGGTAATTTTCAACAAAATCATATTCCGATCGTCGTGCAGTACTGCAGTAAATAGGCTTTTACGGAATTGTGGACTGTTTATCACAGTCCTGGTCGTATCCGAGTTCTGGTCAGTATAATCGAGAACACGGGGACGATGGAGCAGACGAAGTGACGGACTGAGGGGAAAGTCTTGGCAGCCAGGTGGGTACCCGACAGTTCCCAGTGGCAGTAGTGACTCATATTATCTTAACCGAAAACAAAATATTCCTTGATACTGGATATGGGGTGTAGCATTATAACGGGGATATTATTTCTCCCTGTTTCGTATGTGAGGCCTGTTTCACTATGAAAGTTCACTGATTGCTTTACTATACCGTGTATTTACATAAAGTGACGTGCACGTGCAGCGTGATAAATCACTCACGCACAACGTCAAACATCCTCCCTGTGAAGTGTTTCACTCATGTGCCGACTGTATTTGTATAACGTTTGAAAAGCAGTCTCAAAATAGACCTGTATCACAGGAATCCGGTATCGTTATGTATGTTATACATAGACCATAGATCTACACATATGTCATGTATGATATATAATATATATAGATCTGTTGTCATGTCATATTTGACGTGTATGTAGATCTATGGTCTATGTTTAACCTACATAACGATACCTGGTTCCTGTGACCTGTATTACATTGAAAGTTAGCTCGGTGTTGAACTGTTGATACTGTTGATATGTTCGATACTGATACACGGTGACACATTTGTGAATGGATATAGCATCAGCCGTACGCTGAGTTCCTATGTCCCATGTTCGTCAAGGAACGAGCCTTCGTCAAGGAACGAGCCTTCGTCAAGGAACGAGCCTTCTGTTCACCCTCGTTAAAGGGCGGTTAAGCGTATTATTCGTGACGGCTGTTGCCAGGGTGAGTTGAGTTGAATTGCAACGAGTTGTTTGTTGCCAAGGTGACAGGTACGCTGGATGTAAAGGTGTATTATTTCCATTGGTCGTTCACTCGTACTGCTGGTAAATATTTACTCGTGTGAGTCAGGGTGAAGTTACGCCGCAGTTGGAAATATACCAGAGGTAAGCTGCGTATCTGCGTAATTTATGCAAATATTTATGTAAAAACTCAATTTCTATTAAGGCTATTGCGTACAAGTACGCTTGAATTTTTGTAAATACTCAATAGATGTGATCTTACATGCGTACACACAAAAATGTCAAATCATAGCTTGCGTACCGGTGTATACAAAAAATAACTGAGGTATACTGAGAGGTTCTGTTTCAGGACTTGAACTTGGCAACTTGCAGTCTTTCCTATCGTTTCTCATATTACAGATCAAACATAAATAACAAACACTAACATTTAAACTTTTGATATTTTTTACAATTAATGGAAAATGACAAAATACCCAATTGAGTTTGAGTGAGGTGAGTACAATGTATTTGGTTACTCAATGGAAAATTAGGATACCGAACTGAGATGAACACAAGTGAGTACATAACTCAATGACCCAAAAAGTTATCTGTAGCTCTGGACAGATGCATTGATGCCCAAGTCCAAACTTGGTGTAAAAAATAGTTCTGTGTATCAGAGAAATTATGGATCATGTAAATCATTACTAGAACCCAAATTGTACATTCTGTAAAATTTGGAGAAATATCTTATGAGGATTCAGTCAAATTCCGATATTTATCACGTGGTTTAAAAATACAGCTTAAACTTAAGAAATACACTTCGCTCTACCACCATGTACTTTAATACTTTCTAAAGATAATTACGATTAATTTAAGGCAGAAAACAAACGACGGTGTCGGTGACCTAAATTAAGAATCCTCGCACAGCGCTAACTGGCGCGCTGTTCTATTGATGTGTCTGCCCACTACGTTAAGACGAACGTTACCAGAAAAAAACAAATGATAACAGTTTGATGACGGTTTGCTTTGGGATTAATTACCTTCTCTGAATTATTTTAATTACATCTGTCATTAACGTAAACCATATTGGGCAATATGAACGTTGCATTTCTACTACCAGCGTAAGTTTAGATCAGTACATCCAGAGGAAGTTGAGTAGTCAAGCGACATTCCACAATTGTATTGTGGGAATGTAAACATTACGAACGTTGCCGTGTCGCTGAAAACTTGTGAGTCGAAATGACACATTTTAACCGATGTAAAACATAAACGTAATGTTTCCACATGATGTTAGCTGCGTGAAGCAACAGCAAACCAAGAAACTGGATGCAACGGTGTAGTTTACTGTAGGAGGCCGTACGAGGCGATGACAACTGACATGCATCGTGACGTCGCTTACATTGTGACGTAATGTAAAATGGTTCGATTACGAGGGGGGCACACTAGAATGGCGCAGTGACGGGATAACGTCATTCAATTGTTACGTCATCAAAAAACTATACCTTAATTGTCTGATAATGTATTTTTTTTTGATTGTTCTAACCGCTAGGCGTCTTAGAAACCTTAATAAAACGTATAATCCAAAATGCCTAAGCTGCGATAAATGTAATTTCATGAAGATCGAGGACGGATATAAATGTTTATGAGTGTGTCATTACTATAAGTCAAGCAGAGAGATGTTGTTACCCATATACTATCATCGATAGCCATTAATACAGAAACTTGTAGATCTTACCTCAACAAGAAATAGCAGGGATGTTTATAACCATCTTTCTGAAAAGACACTTTTATAGAAAATGATATTCTCACCGACTGTAATCATATGCTGTGAAACACACATCACCATGCAATGAGTCTACGTGCACCCTGGACCACGGGGCCTCAAGCACTGAATAAACTGGTAGGGGCGTAGCTACCATTATTAAAAAAAGCTCGGGCTTACACATGATTTTTGACAAAAAAATGTCTAATTATGGCAAAAACTACCTATAAACACGTTATCAGAACAACATAAAAATGGTAATCCCTCTATGAATCATTATATTGACTACAATATTCTTCGATAACAAAGCATTACAAACAGAGTCACCATTTACAGTAAACATGTTATTCTTCATATCATAGAGTTGAAAGGCGCATTCTTTCATTGATGATTTTTTTCCATCGATATGTATGTGAATGTTTTGTTACAGTCATGATTATATGTGAATCATAACTGATATGCCGATATTTACAATCATTTACAAAAAAACAAATACTCGATGCATGGTATTGTATCAGTAAACGTACGATAAACAATGTCAAAACATATTTGCACATGAGAGTCACATTTCAATCAAACAATGGTAGACAACTCTAAGTTATCCTTATGATTTCAAAATATTGATAAGATAACAACATTTTGAAGTTATTAAATCATGTAACGTCAAACAATAACACTTCAGGTCTCATAAAAATAATAGAAAAACATATGACCGCCTCCGTGGTGTAGTGGTTAGAGCGTCTGCCCGGAGAGCGGAAGGTCGCGGGTTCGATCCCCGACCGCGTCACACCAAAAGACGTTACAATATGGTACTTGTTGGTCCCTGCCTGGCGCTCGGCATTAATGGGTACAACAAGGACTGGTCGGCTCCGAGTCAGTATAATGTGTCTGAGTGGGGTATTCATGCTTCACTGCGGCATGGTATCTCAGTGGGCTAGCACTATAAAACCAGCTTCAGTCTGGGCTAGTACAAGCAGCCGCACATACACATACACACGCATGCACGTCGTCATATGAGCGAAATATCTCAAGCACGACGTAAAACCCAATTTCACCTCACCTCACCTCATAAAAAATGAAGGTAGGCTATCTCAATACTATCTAAATTTAAAGCTTTGCAACCTATCGGGTTTACACGAAAAAAATGGCTTGCTACGCGCCCGACTGCCTGTCATGCCATCTGGCATAATTTGGACAGTTTACAATTTCAAACATTATTTCAAACGTTCTATCGATCTGACACATTTCGATTAAATTTCCAGAGATGGAAATGATTAGGAATTTGTACAATATTATTCCAATCTTTTGCGCATGTCTGGTATATATTTAGTTGTACTAAGAGAAACACTTGCCAATCCAGTGAGACGTGTGCCATTTGTATCTCCTTCCAAATCAACATGTGGGCATGGGTCACAGTCAAACCAACAGAAACATATCGGAAATATAAGGACATTTCACTAATTTTGTATTTGCAGGCGATCGGTAGAGTCACAGCTCATTAAGGTGGACAAAATGCTTTAGTGAGGAACATCTAATTTCTTGAGGCCACGGGGAAGATTTAGTCTAAACTTTATCACAGACGAATATTTGATGAAGAACTATTACGATAGAAACGCATTGTTTTAAATATTACGTGCCTACTTTTATGAACAACTCAAAGATATTCCTAGATATCATTTATATGAACATTTTGCTGATTCTATAATGTTAATTCAAATATGCATGCCTCGGTTTAGTAATATAAATGATATACACAAAAGACTTACACATAACATGGTCATGATACTGTGAGCAGCGATGTTCGCAAGTGGGATACGATGGCATGCATCAAACAAGTAAGTGAGAACGACCACTCGATCACATTAGTTCCTTCTTACAACAAGGGTTGCTGAGAATCAATTTTGAACCAGATTGTGTTACCGGGCCAATATATGTTTGAACCTCGTGATATGGTTGTAGGTCATTCCCACTGCTATTATAGACAACACAATGTATGTCGCCAATATCAACTGGTTTCTGTATAAGTCATAGCTCGGGGTGAGCATTGTCAAGTTACATTGAATCAATATCAGCTGTTCAATACGCGCACAGAAGGTGGTATAGACGTTGGCAGACAAGTTAGATCCATTAGGAATAGGTTTTGTGCTGAAGACCTTGAAATCGTATTTATAAACACATGTACAGCAGTGGGTGACCTCGTCTTGATGGATACTGCCACCTCAACTGTTGTTCATTTCCTGATGTCAGTATGTCGCATGACTACGTTGTCAGGCAAGCAGAGAGTTAGCGCACCATGGAATTGGCTCACGTGAATCACTATCTTCATCAGCTGTTGAACGTCAACAATACACCGGGCTTGAAATATCGACAGACTTCCCCGATATGAAACTACCGAGCCGGCTGTCGTCAGCTGCATTGTTCCAACATTATGAACTGAGCTGTGATCAGCAAAGCCTGTATTACAAATTTTATGCTTACCCAGATCTATATATTTATGTTCCAAACTACGAATACTAATATTACTGGGAGATTTGGGTTATAAAATGCGTTCCCTCCTTGTACGGGCCACATTAACTCTGTATCGCTGCGACCTTAGAGGTGCAAGTACTCAAACTTTCTGCCCAACCCTTTCTACAATGCAATAGCGAAAGTGAGTTGTGATTGGTTCGCTCAACTTCCCAGCGTAGACACCTGATTGGATAAAAAGCCAGCCAAGGGAGGAAATAAAATCCTCGGCCGTGAATGCATCCAGGGTATAGTGGAGAGTGATCCCAACCTATGCCCTGGAGTTTTTCGAATTTGGGCCAGTCTAGATTCCCACTGGTTCTGAGTCGCCGAGTCAACTGGGTCTAAATCAGTATAAACGGAGTTATCTATTTCTATCCAAATGTCCTATTTTCAGGACCTACCAATTTGTATAACGTGCCAGGATCCTGTAATTATGGATCGAATCATGCCCCGGATATGCTTATTGGATGTTCATGGCCATATCAGTATGTTTGAATTTCTTCTAAATTAGACAACTGTTGTAAGATTCAAAATTCAACCTGCACGCTATATAGACTCTTTCTGGCATTTGTCGTTTGTTTTGCTTTGTGTGTGCGTATGCGTATGCGTGTGCGTATGTTTTGTTGCATTGGTATGGGTTGGGGCTATTTAAGATGAAAGGCCATCTAAGCAGAATAAATTGATTGAATAAGGGGTCTTGTCACTATTCCATCGTCAGATGAAGCTAGTTCAGAATCTACCCGTGAAGGTCCGGGTTAGGATATTGATCTTCAGTACCCATGCTTGTCGTAAGAGGCGACTAACGGGATCGGGTTGTCAGACTCGCTGACTTGGTTGACACATGTCATCGGTTCCCAATTGCGCAGATCGATGGTCATGTCGTTGATCACTGGATTGTCTGGTCCAGAGTCGATTATTTACAGACTGCCGCCATATAGCTGGAATATTGCTGAGTGCGGCGTAAAACTAAACTCACTCACACACTCCTAGAGCAAGGATGTTTAACTGTGACTATAGATGTGGTTTATAACATATTTCAAGAATTCCTCCGACAATCAATAAACATCCAAAGTACACTATCACATGATGTTCAGATTTTAGCATCTTGTCTTCCAAACTTCACGTGATATTCAAGGAACTTCATATCCACCTAGCATAAAGTCAACTGCCACTTCATTGATCATAATTATGTCGTTTTCTGAGATCTCAACCCTGGAAATGTTTAATATAGAGATACCTTTTTCCATGATCAGTTGCCACGACTGTACACGTGGAACGCGTGTGGTCATCAGTTAACTCGATCTGACCAGCACCATCAGAGATACTGGTCTGTGATTATGTACGATTAGGGTTATTTCTTGTGATCCATGGCAGGTTTAAGATTGTGGAACATGATCGGTTAGTGTACTATTTATAGTTTATAATCGCAAATAACGAGAAACATTTATCAAAAACTTTGTTCATTTTCCCCTTGTTAGTATGAGGGGTTATCTCATTCGAACCAGTGATGCTGAAAGCTTCAAATATGACGCTGGGGTAGACAGAGTGTTTGCATCTCACACGGAATGTCTGGGTTCAATTCCCCAGTTCGGTATAATGCACTGTCTCTGTTGCCCTACGCCGTGATATTACTAAAAACGGCCTAAAACCAAAATTCCCTCGGTTTTATGCTGCAGCATCGAAAACTGGCCCCAAAAATGCGAACTACGTACACTGGTCATCGTGCTAAGAACCCTGCGACGGGGCCGTGTCCCCCGAGGCAATGCCATCCGTTTGTCCAACGTGTGCTTGTGTTTTACAGGGACATGCGATGCCACTTAAAGAAGCTCTGCCTCCTGGCCAGCATCAGTTTCGTCATTGGTTACTTCATCACAAACACCATATATTGGAATGAGGACACCGTGAGGAACATGATCATCTCCATGAAACAAGCCGCTGCTTTTGGGTTCGTCTCGACTCCGTCCCACCCCTTCCACGTCAACTGTACAGCGTTGTTACTAGGCAACAAGACAGAGATATACAACGCCATCATGCTCAAACAGGTTCCAGCCAGCCGTGGCGCTCTACCGCCCATACAGTCATGTGAAACGTTCAAACAGAGGTTCATTCTGAATGTCAGTGACGAAGAGATAGATTTCCCCATTGCCTTCAGTATCCTGGTGTATAAGAACAGTCATCAAGTGGAGCGACTTCTGAGGGCAGTGTACCGTCCGTCCAATGTCTACTGCATCCATGTTGACACAAAGTCAACGGCCATGTTGGAAGATATGCGCCGCCTAGCGGCGTGTTTTGACAACGTGTTCTTGTCTTCCCGACAAGTGAATGTGAAATGGGGAAAATTCTCCGTCCTTGAACCGGAACTGATATGCATGGAAGACCTCTTGAAGTACCGGAAGTGGCGCTACTTCATCAACTTGACTGGCCAGGAGTTTCCACTCAAGACCAACTACCAGCTCGTCAAGATCCTCCAGGCGTACAGGGGAGCTAATGACGTCTCAGGCACCACAACAAGGTCTGTATCATCCTGACGTCCGGTCGCTTGGGTGGGTAGTGTAGTGGTTGGGGAAGATAGGGAATTCTAGTAGTTGGTTGGGCAGCTGGGGAGTCTAGTACTGGGATTGGGAGGAGGGGTGGACCAGTGTTTGGGGTACTTTTTGTATTATTTTTAATACTTTTTTCATTATTTGAAAGACACTGCCTCCATATTCCATTTTGCGCGAATATTTTGCGATCATGCACATTCCTTGGCAACAAAGGCCCTCGCCTTTTTACTGCCGCTTTAGACAATTTCCATAGCCTGTGGGCTAATTGCCGTCGTATTTATCGAATTTGGGTTACGGTTTTAGTTTAAAGGTAAAGGGTATTCGATTTTGAATAAAAGTACTGGTAGGTGCTAAAACCTTCAAAGAAAGAAATGATTCAAGCTGTTCTTTGGATTAACATATGCTTGTGTTTGCTGTGAGAAGAATTAGCAATTAGAAACAAGAAGGCTCTGAATTTGTTCATGATTTCAAAGAACTTACTACACATGCCAAGTGAGAGGGGTCGGGTAGATGGGTAGCCTAGAGAGAATGGGTTGGGGAATTGGGGTGGCCTAGTGAATTGGTGATGAGCCTAGCTGGAGGAGAGGAGGGGTAGCCTATTGAGGGAGATGGGACAGCCTAGTGAGAGGGGTGATGGAGTAGCCTATTGGGGGAGATGGCACAGCCTGGTGAGAGGGGTGATGGAGAAGCCTTGTGAGGGAGATGGGACAGCCTGGTGAGAGGGGTGATGGAGAAGCCTATTGAGGGAGATGGGACAGCCTAGTAAGAGGGGTGATGGAGAAGCCTGGTGAGGGAGATGGGACAGCCTGGTGAGAGGGGTGATGGAGAAGCCTGGTGAGGGAGATGGGACAGCCTGGTGAGAGGGGTGATGGAGAAGCCTAGTGAGGGAGATGGGACAGCCTGGTGAGAGGGGTGATGGAGAAGCCTAGTGAGGGAGATGGGACAGCCTGGTGAGAGGGGTGATGGAGAAGCCTAGTGAGGGAGATGGAACAGCCAAGTGAGAGGGGTGATGGAGAAGCCTTGTGAGGGAGATGGGACAGGGTAGTAATTGATCGGGTATATTAGTAATTATGTTAGTGTTTCTTGTTTCGTATTTATCTGTGAATACTGTAAGTAATATGATGCAAAGGTCTCACTAAAATTATCCCCAACTCTGTTAGCCTTGTGTCACTTGGAGCCTGAGTTACGACCGTAACTGACACTCCGGAAAATATATGAAATTACTTTTCAAAGCAGCATTTAATCCTGTAACTGACACATTTCTTTTCAAGATACAATGAGAACATACGGCGTTTCTGGAAAGCAGGCACGGCTCCACACGGTCTCCGTCCTGTCATCGGTTCTGTCCACGTCGTTGTCAACAGGAACTTTGTCAACTTCTCCGTGAACGACCCTATAGCCAAGGATCTACAGAAGTGGCTAAGGCTCACAGAAATACCTGACGAAACATACTTCCCAACTCTCAACTACAGCCCACAACTCAACATCTCAGGGACATCCAGGGGTAAGTGTCTACGCCCCAGTTCAAGATAATGAGGATATTCTACGCCCACCCCAGTTCAAGATAATGAGGATATTCAAGGGTAAGTCTAGTTCAAGATCTTCACCCCAGTTCAAGATAATGAGGATATTCAAGGGTAAAGTGTCTACACCCCAGTTCAAGATCATGGGTAAGTGTCTACACTCCCAGTTCAAGGACATTCAAGGGTATTCAAGGTGTCTATACTCCAGTTCAAGATAATGAGGATATTCAATGGTAAGTGTCTACACCCCAGTTCAAGATAATGAGGATATTCAAGGGTAGGTGTCTACACCCCAGTTCAAGATCATAGGGACATTCAAGGGTAGGTGTCTATACTCCAGTTCAAGATAATGAGGATATTCAAGGGTAAGTGTCTACACCCCAGTTCAAGATAATGAGGATATTCAAGGGTAAGTGTCTACACCCCAGTTCAAGATCATAGGGACATTCAAAGGGTAGGTGTTCAAGATAATGAGGATATTCAAGGGTCCAGTTCAAGATACTGAGGATATTCAAGGGTAACACTGTCTTCAAGATACACAAGGGTAGGTGTCTACACCCCAGTTCAAGGATAAGGGTAAGTGACTACACCCCAGTTCAAGATAATGAGGATATTCAAGGGTAAGTGTCTACACCCCAGTTCAAGATACTGAGGATATTCAAGGGTAAGTGTCTACACTCCAATTCAAGATACTGAGGATATTCAAGGGTAAGTGTCTACACCCCAGTTCAAGATACTGAGGATATTCAAGGGTGTCTACACTCCAGTTCAAGTCTAGGATATTCAAGGGTAAGGGTCCCCAGTTCAAGATACTGAGGATATTCACCCCAGGGTAAGTGTCTACACCCCAGTTCAAGATCATATTCAAGGACATTCAAGGGTAAGATAGTGTCTATACTCCAGTTCAAGATACTGAGGATATTCTACACCCCAGTTCAAGATAATGAGGATATTCAAGGGTTAGGTAACTCCAGTTCAAGATACAAGGATATATCAAGGGTAGGTGTCTACACCCCAGTTCAAGATCATATGGACATTCAAGGGTAAGTGTCTACACTCCAGTTCAAGATAATATTCAAGGGTATATTCAAGGATCATAACATTCAAGGGTGTGTCTACACCCCAGTTCAAGATAATGAGGATATTCAAGGGTAAGTGTCTACACCCCAGTTCAAGATAATGAGGATATTCAAGGGTAAGTGTCTATACTCCAGTTCAAGATACTGAGGATATTCAAGGGTAAGTGTCTACACCCCAGTTCAAGATACTGAGGATATTCAAGGGTAGGTGTCTACACCCCAGTTCAAGATCATATGGACATTCAAGGGTAGGTGTCTATACTCCAGTTCAAGATACTGAGGATATTCAAGGGTAGGTGTCTACACCCCAGTTCAAGATAATGAGGATATTCAAGGGTAAGTGTTTACATTCAAGGGTAGGTGTCCACGACGGAGCTCAAGATCATATGGACATTCAAGGGTAGGTGTCTACACCCGAGCTCAAGGACCTAAGGACATTCAAGGGTAGGTGTCTACGACCCAGCTCAAGATCCAGAGGACATTCAAGGGTATGTGTCTACACTCCAGTTCAAGATCATATGGACATTCAAGGGTAAGTGTCCACACCCCATTTCAAGATACTGAGGGCATTCAAGGGTAAGTGCCTACTGTAACAAAGTAAGGAACGACAAAGAGATAGGATGGAGTATTTCTTGTTTATTCGTCAAATCAACAGCGGCTTGGAAGTCGGATGGTTGGAGCAGTCCTGGCCTGTCTGCTGAGACCAGCTGGTGTTGTTGCTGTCTCTGCTGCTGTCCTGTTCTCCGCTTTCTGTCAGGCCGCCTTCCTTTATGTAGTCCCTTGGTAATATTAATGGCTCAGCCATCTGTATCCCACAGGCTGTGCAACCAGCAGGACAGATGTCAGAAACGTCAGTGTTAATTCCCCATGGATTAGTTTCATCACCGGTCACAGGTAGTGTCCAAACGTTAATGTGCCATTGTCATCGTGGTGGATTACTTCACAGCAGTTCTTTGCTGCATGTTGACACATTCAGGGGACTGACCATGGATTTGACCTGGGACTGACCGGGAGAGGTGGCCATCAACTATGTTACACTACACTCCACCCTTAACATCCCAACATCCAACTTTAACCTCCCAGGGACATTCAAGGGTAAGTCCCCACACTTTAACCTCCCAGGGACATTCAAGGGTAAAGTGTCCTCACTTTAACCTCCCAGGGACATTCAAGGGTAAGTCTCCACACTTTAACCTCCCAGGGACATTCAAGGGTAAAGTGTCCTCCACACTTTAACCTCCTCCAAGGGACATTTAACCTCCCAGGACATTCAAAGTCTCCACACTTTAACCTCCCAGGGACATTCAAGGGTAAAGTGTCCTCACTTTAACCTCCCAGGGACATTCAAGGGTAAGTGTCCACACTTTAACCTCCCAGGGACATTCAAGGGTAAAGTGTCCACACTTTAACCTCCCAGGGACATTCAAGGGATAAAGTGTCCACACTTTAACCTCCCAGGGACATTCAAGGGTAAAGTGTCCACACTTTAACCTCCCAGGGACATTCAAGGGTAAGGGTAAAGTCTACACTTTAACCTCCCAGGGACATTCAAGGATAAAGTGTCCACACTTTAACCTCCCAGGGACATTCAAGGGTAAGTGTCCACACTTTAACCTCCCAGGGACATTCAAGGGTAAGTGTCTACACTTTAACCTCCCAGGGACATTCAAGGATAAAGTGTCCACACTTTAACCTCCCAGGGACAAGTGTCCACACTTTAACGTTCCAGGGACATTCAAGGGTAAGTGTCCACACTTTAACCTTCCAGGGACATTCAAGGGTAAGTGTCCACACTTTAACCTAAAGTGTCCACACTCCTCAGGGACATTCAAGGGTAAGTGTCCACACTTTAACCTCCCAGGGACATTCAAGGGGATAAAGTGTCCACACTTTAACCTCCCAGGGACATTCAAGGGCAAGTGTCTACACTTTAACCTCCAAGGGACATTCAAGGGTAAGTGTCTACACTTTAACCTCCCAGGGACATTCAAGGATAAAGTGTCCACACTTTAACCTCCCAGGGACATTCAAGGGTAAGTGTCCACACTTTAACGTTCCAGGGACATTCAAGGGTAAGTGTCCACACTTTAACCTCCCAGGGACATTCAAGGGTAAGTGTCCACACTTTAACCTCTCAGGGCCATTCAAGGGTAAGTGTCATTCAAGGGGACATTCAAGGATAAAGTGTCCACACTTTAACCTCCCAGGGACATTCAAGGGTAAGTGTCCACACTTTAACCTCCCAGGGACATTCAAGGTGAAGTGTTAACACTGTTGTATGTTGGCTCCAAAGTTGAAACTAGAACGTTTACAAGGAATCCAACAATCAACACAAAATTACCGTAATTAACAATTATATTTTCAAATTAACTAAGTTGGCAGATCAATACAAATCAATACAAAAGTATCACTATGTGAGTAGGAAATAGAGCGGCAGAACCAATGCAAGGTAATGTATGTTTGTTTGTTGTTTAACGCAGCACAATATCCAAGCAATATGGCGGATGTCTGTAAATATCTGGACCAGACAGTCCAGTGGCCAACAGCCTGAGCATCGATCTACGTAACTGGGATACGATGACACACTGACCACTCAATCCATAAGTCGCCTCTTACGACAAGCATGGGTTGCTAAAGACCAATTCTAGCACGACAATGTGTGATACTCGATTCTGATTGGCTGAGAGCTCATCAAAACCGTACTTAAATGACAGTTTAAGGACCGCTAATTAAAGTGACCGATTCACTGCGTATGAATACAACGAACTCGTTGACCCTGTTGTTTGTAAACAAACATGTCTGACATCGGAGACTTCTACCTCGGCAGCATCTTTGACGCGTTCGGTTTTTAAATTACATTTAGCGGTCTTAAATCAACGATAAAGGACCGCAAAATTGAAAACAGAGTAGCTTTATCTTCTAATTTTAACGTGGATCTTCACAGGTACCCAAGGTAATGTAATACAAGAGTAGGGATTACATCGATAAAGACAGTGATGATAGTATTTACCTCGCAGCAACAGTATCCGAACTTGCAAGAAAGGCCTAGGCAGAAAATAGCCAGGGTATGATGATCATTGGACATAATGCTCATCTTGCAATGTGGGACGAGAGGCAAGAGTTAGCTCCCCTGATGTATCAAAGAAAAAGCTACCAGATCTTCCCATAATGATCACTGCTTCAGAGGAGAGTTGTCCAATACAGAACTCTGTCTGAATAGGGTCCAGTATTGATATAAAGCATACCACTGCCCGTACTGAACGTCAACAGGCACAATGTATTACTGCCACATAACATCACCCCCACTATAACAGATCACGGGCTCTTAAGGGTAAGTCTCTACTAAACTACCCAAAATCGGGTTTGAAAGCAATTTCAGAGTCCCGTGACCCCAACCCCTCTCTAACCCAAACCAACCCCATTACACCACCACCACCAAAAACAAACAAAAAATAACAACAACAAACAAACAAAAAACAAACACCAACAATAAACAAACAAGACACACACACGCACACACGCGCGCTCACAAATACATAGACCATAAATCACGTACTTACCTTGCCTCCGTGTATTTGCAGCTGCTCCTCGCCTTGAACCATTCCTTGCTCGATATAAGAACTGGGATCACGGCATACTGGCTTACAAAGACGATTGCCAAGGCAAGTACCTGAGGGAGATCTGTGTGCTGGGGGCGGGCGACTTCGCCCAGCTGACCACGGAGAGACATCTGTTCGCCAACAAATTCGAGGAGGATTTCCAACCCGCTGGATTGTCGTGTCTGGAGGAGTGGTACTACCAGCAGACAAGACTGGAACTGGCTGGACACCGGGAGTACGACACTTCCTTCTACTCCAAGCTGGACTTTGTTCTCAATCAGATATCTCGGTGAGAGAGTAGGTTCACAATCACGTATTCGTTCGTCACTGTGGTACACTTGTCAGTGTCGGTGTGTGACACCTGACAATCTACACCAATATGTTTACAGCAAGATTCCGCACTCATGAATATTCCAGCTATATGGCGGCGGTCTGTAAACAATCGAGTCTGGACCAGACAATCCAGTGATCAAAGGCATGAGCATCGATCTACGCAACTGGGATACGGTGACATGTGTCAACCAAGTCTGCGAGCCTGACCACCCTCCCCCGTTAGTTGCCTCTGACGACAAGCATGGGCTGCTAAAGACCAATATTAACCCCGTTCTTCACGGCCCGTCATTCGGAATGATGGATTATGATGGAGTGAGATAAACAGTACGCTACTACATCGCTGGCTCGGTTGACAGATGTGGACATACAGGTAATGTGAGCAAGACATGACTAGGGGCCAGTCCAAATTTGCCCAATTTATCGCATGACAAGGATATAAGACATGACTATGAGGACATTCTAGGGTGGCCACCCCGTCGATGTCTGTTTGAGATACTTCTGTTAGAAGGGAGTCTGAAGGTAATTGTAATTGAAATTCACGCACTTGTGATTTTATCTCCTTATTGTGATTGTTCATTTTTGAGTGTATGCATTTATACCTTCTTGATACTTTGTCAATTGTTCAGTATTATTTTTAACGAAATCCCATGAAATGTGTTAGAATATTTGTCACAGAAATGAAATTCTGAGTCTCCCGCGTTTATTCTTCGGGGTCCAAAAAATTTATGTGTAGTATTCTTGGTGTTTCTGAAAGACAATATTGACACATTTTATGGGTAACAACGTCGTATATTTTGTAAGTACGATGTTTCGATACAGATTCTTGTACCTTTGTCAAGCAGGAGTGAGTGAGTGACAATCCAGTGATCAACAGCATGAGCATCGAACTGCGCAATTGGGAACCGATGACATGTGTCAACCAAGTCAGCGAGCCTGACCACCCGATCCCGTTAGTCGCCTTTTACGACAAGCATAGTCGCCTTGTATGACAAGAATGGTTTGCTGAAGACCTATTCTACCCCGGATCTTCACGGGTCTTGTCAAGCAGGAATGCGATTAGATAATGTTTTGAGATTTTACGTGCACGTATTGTGTATTCCGCACGCGGCTGTAATATGAAGAGGATGTATATATATTGTGTGTAACAAAAACAACATAATTAACGTAATTGGCTGGCAGTATAGGATTAAGTTGCTAAAGTCAGTGAGTTGATGTGGAGGCCAGAGGTGTACTAATCAAAGGGACATTTTAGAAGGAATGTCGGTTGATGATGGGCTTTTTGGCGTCTTGTGTGAATGGCTTGGTTGAGTTTGTGTTTGGTGAAGTCAGTTTAATTGTTCGCCAGAATGCTTATGTCAGTCCAGTTCATTTGGAAACGGGGGTTTGATTTGATGTGATCAAAGATGGCTGATTCGCTGTCGGGAGTATGTTTGGAGTGGTAGTGGGTGCACTGGCTCTGAGAAGGTCTTCTGTACACAGTGTTCTGAACTTAAAACGAGGCATGAAACACAAGAACGTCAAGGAAAGGTAGTTGGTTGTTCTGCTCTGTCTCCATGGTGAATTTGATGCGGATAGTGTTGGTTGTTGAGGTGTAGCAGGGCTTCTTCCCTGGGTACATGATGATGTGGCCAGGATTGGTAATGTCAGGAATTTAGCTTCAGAAATCAATTGATAAAAGAATTCGCAGATTTATCTAACGGGGAGAGTACTTGGGTGAGGTTTAGGGCAGTATTGTAGAACACACATTTTGGACTAGCAGTGATTCGTATGTATGTTGACCGTTGCTCAGGGATAGGGTGGTTGAGGGTGGAATACTGAAGTTTAGATTCATGGAGAGATTTATCACACAGTGTTTGGAGAGTGGCTTTATGCTGACGAACTAGCTTAGCATTGGGGTCTTTCTTCATCTTTTTGTAGGTTGTGGCGTCATCTAGCAGGTTGTCTACCATGGAGTGGAAGTGGTGCTTGTCTGAGACAACGATGTCTTGTTTTAGTTGTTTGAGGGCTTCTCTCACAGTTGGTGAAGAATGTTGTTGATTTGGTGTCAGAGCTAATCAACCTTTCTAAAGGATGCAAGTTGCTGCAGACCTTTCTCATTGTTGGCGATGAATATGTCCGAGTTAATTCATGAAAGTGTGTAGGGTCAAATTTCAGACCATTGATTCTTTATTATTGGTAAGTGACTTGTTGTGAGGTTGACAACTGTCCTGTTGGTGGCAGAGTGTGTATCCTTCTTGGGCGTGGTTGCTGATGGAGTAAGTTGTCTTAGTTGCGGTATCTAGTTTGTTTTGGCGGTAGTCTGGGCAGCTCGTAAAGAAGAGAACCCGTGAAGATCCCATGCTTGTCGTAAGAGGCGACTAACGGGAAAGGGTGGCAGGTTCGCTGACTTGGTAACCATATGTCATCGTATCCCAATGGCGTAGATCGATGCTCATGCTGTTGATCACTGGATTGTTTGGTCCAGACTCGATTATTTACAGACTGCCGCCATATAGCTGGAATATTGCTGAGTGCGGCGTAAAATTAAACTCACTCACTTGTAAAGGAGGAGGATGGTTGAGGGTGATGCTGAGAGAGATGTGACGTTCATTGATGACATATATAGAGAATCTCACCCGAGTGTCTTTTGATATCAAATATATCACCACGAGTTGATAAAGTAACAAATATCCGAGGCTTGCCGAGGATATTTTTACTTTTATCAACGAGTGTTGATATATTTGATATCAGAAGACACGAGGGTGAGATTCTATTTTATCATCCAAAATCATTCTTCATTAGTTTTCAATGAAAAATGTACATCTCTGAACACAGTACTGCCATTAGATTTGCAGTGCAGCGATGTCATAGCATTGTGACGTCATCAAGTTCATGACGTCATAGCATTGTCAGGGCATTGTGCAAAATCTACTGTCAAAACGATATCTCCTAGGAGATATCGTCTGATCTCACACAAGCGATATCTCCTGTGGAACACAGTTTTGGATGATAAATGGAGGTTGACTTCATCTTCCTATTATGTCGGATGCGTTCTGTGGGGCGTTTTCTGTAAGCTGGATGAAGGACAGTTGTGGCTGCTGCAGACAGGACGGGAGGGCGGATGATTTGTTTATCTCATCACATCAGGAAGGTGAGCGATTACTTGAGAGGATGTGCTCGTCTCAAGACGAGACAGGGACTTGATGGCATGAACTGCCATAACTCCAAGGATAACTTATTTTAGTGGCATTATAGAAGATGGAACTACAATGTTGACAAAAATTTCGTTACAAATTATTGTACCCTAGTCAAACTGGAATGTAATATGAAGAGGAGGGGATGTGTGTGTTATAATATACATATATATATACACACACACATACACATATATGCATGGATATATGTATATATGTGTGTGTGTCCGTGCGTGCGTGTGTGTGTGTCAGAGTTGTACAAATGCAAGGGTGTAGTTTAGACAGGAGGGGATGTTAGACGGTTGATTGTGCTTGGTGGAGGAGTGCATCATATGCTAATGGGATAAAATATCCTTGACAATTTTCCTGGCCAGATTTTTTTATTACATTAAAAAATGTATTCAAGTAAAAAATAAAGAATGTATCAATATATTTTTTATTCTTCTAATGGTTGTTTTTATTTCTAACGACAGCAAAGCGTTTACTATTTACATTCAAGAACTGCTCCTTGAGAGGGTCACCGCCATAACAGTTCTTCAGCAAAAACACCATGCAAAGCCGCGGAGATTGGCAAAAATGCAACCACGCCCAAAGCGAAAACTGCTCCTTTGTTATTTTCACCTTCGTTTCCTAAATCAGGACATTCGTCACCACTCGCCTCATTCCGTAACCTCCGAGAAGACCCATCCTTTATTAATGAATGTTTTTGCGAAAATACGACAATGGCCTATTCAGTACAAAAATCCCATTGGGATTCTTAAACCGTATTTAAAAATATACATTGGAAATATAAGGTGAAACGCTGATAATATTTATGTTAGAATGTGTTTTCAACAAATATTTTTTTCTTTTAATTGTACCAAAATGTTTTTCTAATTTAAAATACAGCGTTATGATGTGGACTTAAGTTTAATCATAGCTGGATATTTTATGTGCCCTTCTTTGAGTTTCTACAATGTCACTTAGTTACAGAAGAGTTATGTCCCTTTGTATAAAATATCACGACATGCAAGATACCATGAACTGCTGCCCGGCCATAGATAACAATATTGTTGTTTCTCATTACCGCCCGACCCACAAATTCGACCTGACCCTAGGATTTTTTTTTGATATTCTTCACACTAGAGAAAAGCAACTTTGACTCTGAAAATGTGCATGAATATTTCACACTGAGAAGTGTTTTGATTTTCTATCGGAGAAAAGGTGTAAAATTCTACAGAAATCAAGGGGTTTGGGACATAAAATAAAATGTAAAAATGAAATCCGGCGCCGGACCCATATATTTTGGTTTTTAAAAAAAGTGATGCGAAACAAGAATATATTTTTATGTGGCCAAATGTTTATATTTTATGAGTTTGCATTAAACTGCACTGAAATCTTCTTGTGACCAAGAGCCTAGTCACCATGGCAACAATCAGCAATACTAGAAGAAGAGAGAGGGGTTGTCACCAATTTTGTACATCAACACATTGATAAACGCATTCATATTGTGATGCTTTTCCATACAAATCATCATCACCCCGCTAGCCATAAACCATGAACGGTCCCTTATGTCAGAAAATAGCCTCTACTCCGGTCTACTGGCGGGCGCTGACTGGGATCTACACCTACTGTGGAAGCAACGAATGGTTAAGTACCGTTTAAGAGGGTGCCATGCCAATCTACACTTGTCAGAAGGGTACACAAAGGAATAAATTAATAGCAGTCCTGCTCAAATCTAGAATGACTGTGCAAGTCTACATTGCCTCAGCTCAAAAATGTATAGAACAATATTTCTGTTACATATTTGAATAAGAAAACTGTGTCTGGGACTAAATGTCAGTTTACTAAACTTCCAGACTTCCATTACATTGTGGAAGGTGAGTGGGTCGTATTCGTGACTGTCTCGTCCTGACAATAGGGGTTCAAATCGCAGACATCACGGGCATCAACCCCAAAAGTACCAGAAACATAAAATTATGATCATGATAAAATATACTGAGTCAAAAAAGAAACTTCACATTCTTTCTTCAGGGCACTATAAAAGAACAAGAGATGGTAAGATGGTTAAATTGTTATTATTATTTCATTGCTGAGATCTGTGTGATGTACTCGATACACTGACAGTGCCATAATCAGTTCCATTAGGCTACACCGCCGGTATACAGAATGTCAAGTCACAAGAATAAAATGCGAAATTTCTCAGTTCAGTATCGTGTATGGCCGCCCCGCGCATTCACCACTGCCAAACACCGTTTTCCTCATCGACTGCCTGATGCTTATGAACACGTGGTTGGGGATTCTGCGCCATTGCTCTTGCAAGGCAGCGCCAAGTTCCTGCAAATGCTGAGGTTGGTTCCTAAGACCACGAAGCCTTCTCCCAAGTGCATCCCAAACGTGCTCTACTGGATTAAGGTCAGGGGATCTCGATGGCCAGTCCATGACGTTGATTCCAGCGTTTTGAAGGAAATTTCGTGTCAACATCGCGGTATGCGGCCGAGCATTATCATGCTGGAACTGTAGACCTAGGCCATGAGCCGCCATGAAAGGAACGAGTTCAGGGGTGAGCACCTGGTCGTGGTAAGCAGCAGCTGTGAGGTTTCCACGGATGACCAGAAGTCGGGAACGGTTGTTCCCACAGAAAGCACCCCACACCATGCAACTTCCGCCCCCGAATCTGTCGACTTCCTGTACACAACATTGGGCATACCGTTCACGACGTTGTCTCCAGACTCTATGCCTGCTGTCCGCGAATCTGAGGGTAAACCTGGATTCATCGCTAAAGACGACTCGATTCCAGTCTCTCTGGGTCCATCGGAGGTGACGTTGGGCCCACAGCAGACGTTGACGTTGGTGAAACGGCGTCAATATTGGCCCACGATATGGACGTCGAGAATGGAGATTGGCAGCCCGCAACCGATTTCGAATGGTCTGTGAGAACAGTCGACAGTCACGTTGGTGACGTAAGACGATTTGACTTCTGCTCGTGACGTCACACGTGGACGACCCGACCTTGGGCGATCAGAAGTGGTGCCAGTTTGTTGTAGACGACCTCGCAAGTCATACACAGTACGACGGCTGCATCCCATTGCTCTTGCGACGTCAATAACTGATCTTCCCGCTTGCAATATGCCAACGGCACGTTCGCGTTGCCCATTTGACAATCGTGGCATTTCAAGTACCGTTAGAACTGTGGTTTAAAAGTGTTTTTTCAATTCTTGAGGCCAATGCAAACACGTGCATATGAAGGAAACTTCGATGCGAAGATCACGTGATCGACTGCACGTGCAAAAACCTGATTTGGCACTAACGTCATTTGCACGACGAATGGATGGGTTTGAGTGGGTTTTGCTAACGTTTTTCTAGAGTCGAAAGATAGGGATCCCATTTGGGATGCTTAGATGTATCATCAGAGAAACATTATTCATTATTTTTCGAATTACATTTTGTGAAGTTTCTTTTTTGACTCAGTATATTATGGGAACAGTCATCCAATGAATCAACTGCAAGACGGTAGGGAGACTATATGGTATAAGCTTGCAATCGTGCTGAGTTATCTCCGTTGACCTGGGTGAGAGATTTCCCTTCTCCCCGAGTGAGAGATCTCCGTTCACCTGGGTGAGAGATTTCCCTTCTCCCGGGGTGAGAGATCTCCCATCTCCCAGGGTGAGAAAACTTCGTTGACCTGGGTGAAAGATCTCCGTTCATCCGGGTGAGAGATCTCCGTTCACCCGGGGCTGAGATCTCAGTTCACCTGGGTGAAAGATCTCCGTTCACCCGGGTGTGAGATCTCCGTTCACCCGGGTGATAGATCTCGATTCTCCCGGGATGGGAGATTCCAACCACCTGGGTGGGAGATCTCCGTGCACCAAGGTGAGAGATCTTCGTTCACTAGGGTGGGGGATCTCCGTGCACCAAGTTGAGAGATCTTCGTTCATTAGGGTGGGGGATCTCCATGCACCAAGTTGAGAGATCTTCGTTCATTAGGGTGGGGGATCTCCATGCACCAAGGTGAGAGATCTTCGTTCACGAGGGTGGGGGATCTCCGTGCACCAAGTTGAGAGATCTTCGTCCATTAGGGTGGGGGATCTCCATGCACCAAGGTGAGAGATCTTCGTTCACTAGGGTGGGAGATCTCCGTGAACCAAGGTGAGAGATCTCCGTTCATTTGGGTGGGGGATCTCCGTGCACCAAGGTGAGAGATCTCCGTTCACTAGGGTGGGGGATCTCCATGCACCAAGGTGAGAGATCTTCGTTCATTAGGGTGGGGGATCTCCGTGCACCAAGGTGAGAGATCTTCGTTCACTAGGGTGGGGGATCTCCATGCACCAAGGTGAGAGATCTTCGTTCACTAGGGTGGGGGATCTCCATGCACCAAGGTGAGAGATCTTCGTTCACTAGGGTGGGGGATCTCCGTTCACTCAGCGTGAGAGATCTCCCTTCTCCCAGAGCACCAGAAAAGAGCTTTACACATTGTACCCATGTGGGAATCGAACCCGAGTATTCGTCGTGAGGAGAGAACGGTCCGCCACTAGGCTACTCCGGCGCCTTTGTGTAACAACAACGAACCGTCGTGACCGGCCTTTGGCGGAGATATTTTGTATCGGTGCATCCGGAATGGACTGATATACATACCTACATCCTTGACATGGTGATCAAATTTACATCCTGGTGTGCTTCGGTCCATATATGGTTCAGCTTGAGGCGTCAGTCAATCGATGATGTTGAAACTGTCTAAGCATCTTTAACTTACCGTCGACGACATAACAAATGTGTATTTTCCATAAAATGTTTACTAAGAAGACGACAACTAACAGACGTATTTCCACAAAAGATGCTTGATCATCCAACACACAACATAATCCTCTTTGCAGCCCTGAATTATACAAAAATTATTTTCGCGCTCTGTTTTATTTTTTTCTCTCCATTTGGGGGTTGACGTCTAACACACGATAACACAAAACACATCTATTAATTTTATACTTTTTGATGTTTCATGTACGGTCGAACCGTGTTCTTACCATAACAGTTTCGAAAGCAAATGACACCAAACTATTTTATATTTTGTCACATTGCTTTCAAGAGCAAGATATGAACAGAATATACGGAATACGATCTAAGGAATTCCCACGAAGGGTTTTTTCACAAAGGGTTTTCCCACGAAGGGTTTTCCCACGAAGGAATTCCAACGAAAGGTTTTCCCAGGAATGTATTGGATGACATTCAGGGCCTGGGGTCACATCTCGTGCGAGGCGTCTGGGCGTCAGTTTCCCCCACCTCACGTCCAATAGAAAAGCCGTACATCGTGTTTACAAAAAAAATTAAAAATAAGATAATGTAATCGTCTACAGTTTTTTGTTACATGTAAATCTACATTTATCTTAACTATTACTGTACTGTCTTATATATAATTGTTATTTTGTAACGGGGACTTTTTTGGACAGGTATTTTTGTCTGTAGACCGATCCCATTTTTTCTGAAGCATTGTTTAAACTGCAACATATATGAATATTATTAGCATGGATAAACGTTACGAAACGATATTACGCTTTGCATATTTAAAACCAATATTTCCCCCACCGACACTAATCTATTGCACACAAATTACCGTATTTTCTCTTAAAAACGGTGAAATTTGAGATAACACAGCACTAGACGGGATGGAATACCATTTAAATGGTATCATGTTCTGACAGGCATTGATATACATATATGTTCCGAGATTAAGATAACTGTTACGACAAAGTCGGAAATATCAACCAGCTTCTGACACAACTGCCCCTAATCCTCGCCGTGAATAGCTGTAATATATGGCTGATGCGGCTTAAAGCAGTAACTCTTCACACATTTTTCCTCGGTTCAAGCTACACCTGCTGACATCAATTCAAACAAGCGATTGTGTCCAGAACACCTCCCAATCACAGCATTGTGACAGTCCTGTAGCAGGTGACCAGCCAAGAGGAAGAATGAGTGATGTGCCAGACTTACCATTGCCACAGTCGGTTGTAAGCAGACGCATATATACTAGGGGTCATTAATAAATGGTCAAATGATATATATAGCACATGTAAAGAAACGTTTCTTAGAAATAATAGAACTAAGAGTGTCATCATAATGTTTAATGTGTTGACAAAGGCGACATATCGTGACATACAGACAAAAAGTTCAAACAGCACTAGCAAACAGCTGTATAGACTAACCCCCCAAAATGAAAATGACAAACATGAAGCACTCGGTCAGTCAATATCTTGTGTACCCTCCTCGCGCGTCCAAGACACAGGTGCGCCTTGTTCTCATGCTCCTTATTTAGCTCAGAAAGAAAACTTGCGAAATCGCATTCCATTCCTCTACTAGAGCTCTGCGGAGTCGTGGAAGATCCACTGGTGCTGGGTGAGTCGTGTGTACACACATCGACTGAGTTCATCCCAGGCATGCTCAATTGGGTTGAGGTCTGGCGAGCATGCTGGCCACTCCATTCGCTCTACACCCTGCTGCCAAATGAATTCCGTGACAATCCTGGCCCTATGATGCCTAGTGTTGTCGTGGGTCGACTATTAAAGCCATACATGCATAGCTTGCAGGAATGGTACTGCTTTAGGAGCCAAAATCTTGATCCGATAACGCTTCCCGGTTCGCTGACTCTGAGGGAGGAGAGGAGAGAGAGGAACGGCCAGGTGTGCGAGAAAGGCTCAGCACAGGTATAGTCCGTTTGGCTCATAAGCGGACCGATGAATTGCAATCTAACTCGAAAACTAATAAACATAAAATACTCAATGAAACGCTGATCATAATCAAAACATCATACCCACAGAATTGCAGAATTTTTGTCCTAAAAATAAAAAAGTTGTTTAACAATCTTAAAATATTGACACAATTCACTATTTGTTACGAGGGAGGAGTGCAGAGAAAGGGACAGCCAGGTGTTCGACAACGGATGGAGACTGCACAGCACAGGTTAATGAATAAATAACTTTGTCTGTGAACGTGCTTCTCAACACCTGGCTGTCCCTTTCTCTGCACTCCTCCCTCGTAACAAACAGTGAACTGTGTCAATATTATAATGATAGTTTGTTAAACAACCTGTTCATTATTTAATCATAATTCATTAAATTAAAAATTCACAATGGTAGAACAATGATAATACATCATGCCAGACGATGGTACTTGTAGTTCTTTCGTGAAGTGACTTAACACCGTCACGAAAAGATTTCTGCCAGACTATATGTGAGACAGTGGGGTAGCCTAGTGGTTAAAGCGTTGTCACCCGAAGACCCGGGTTTCTATTCATGATGGGTACAATGTGTGAAGCCCATTTCTGGTGTCCTACCCCGTGCATATTGCTGGAATATCGCTAAAAGCGGCGTAAAACTAAACTCACCCACTAACATGTGTATGGTCAATGTTAGGACCGGTGTTGCGACGGACGACCTTGCATCATGCATGTCATTAACTTTTGCTATTGTATGGTTTCAGAAAGTCTCAATCTTGCCATGTTAAAAACATTTAAGCTTTAACACAACAGTTCTGTCATCCGTTTGTAAAACTAGAGTACACATTCTGTAATTATCAAGTTTACCCATAGCCAACCAAAGCTTTTGATCATGAGATATTGTGAAAATTATTGCTTTAGTATAACTCATGTGTATGCATTGTACATATTACGACTGTAAAAGTAACACTTAAGTAGAAATGATGTTCGGATGTTTTGACCCACTGTCCTTGGCGAACACTTACGGGCAGATCTCGCCAATGCATGTTATTTGAGGTCAAGGCTTTCTTTCCCCTTTTTCCGGTTGGGATTCGCGGTTTTGTGTATTCTGATCGCGAAGGAAAACTGATTTGTATGGATAGTCAACATCTTTATTGCAATGAGTGCGACGTTTCGGTGTAGGTACTAACACCGATAACAAGCAAGTGATACAACAACTGAAGCAAGGAGAATATATACATGGCTGTATAGTGAGTATATACAATTAACAAGGTTGATGTACATTGGGTATTTGATAAGTGATTACAGCAGAGGAGGTTGATGTACAGAGTGATTAATTGTAATTAGAGTTGAGTTTATACAATTGATGAGTTGACGTACAATAGTTGTGATTACAAGCACAAAGGAGGGAGCATGGAAGCCAGATGGACAACGGAGGTAGGGAAGGATTACTGGTGGTGGTCTTTGATTAGGTGGTGATAGGCTGACGAGATGAAATAACCTTGATCTCGATTCATGGTGGGGTTGTGGCCTTGGATGTTTATGGCTTCTAGGAGTTTCCTAATTTTGTAGTCTTGTCGGTTGATTTCTAGGATATCGATGTTGTTCCATAGGATGGCATGGTCAGGGTTGGCTTGGGTGTGGTCAGCTATGGTGGATTTGGAGTCGTTTTTCTGGACTGACGCTTTATGTTCCTTGATTCGTAGTGGGAGCGGGCGGGATGTTTCACCAATATAGAAGTCTCCGCATTGACAACGAATCTGATCGCAACAGCCTTAGTATGAACAACCAACATGGCTTTTAACGGGTCAAGGTTTGGTATGTATGATGTATGTATCCATTCTCTGCCAACTTGGGTTTGCTCCAATAGGAGTAGTTGGTAGCTGTGAATAACGCTATGTCTTTTCGTGATCTTACCCGTGAAGGTCCGGGTTAGTATATTGATCTTCAGTAACCCATGCTTGTCGTAAGAGGCGACTAACGGGATTTGCTGATCAGGCTCGCTGACTTGGTTGACACATGTCATCGGTTCCCAATTGCGCAGATCGATGCTCATACTGTTGATCACTGGATTGTCTGGTCCAGACTCGATTATTTACAGACCGCCGCCATATAGCTGGAATATTGCTGAGTGCGGCGTAAAACTAAACTCACTCACTCACTTTTTGTGATCTGCCGATAATCACAACTCTTGGAGATCCGGGCTGGTGTTGTTCTCCAGAAAGCAAAGATCGGGTGTCAGTCTTGGGGACTTGGCTGATGTATGTCATGGTTTCCCAACTGCATAGACAGATACTCATGGTGTCATTCCCTGGAGTGCATGATCTAGACTTGATTAATCACAGACCACTGTCATATAGTTAGAATATTGCTGAGTGCCGTGTAAAATATCAAACACACAAACCGACCACTTCACACACCACCTGATCAAAGTAACCGTAACCAATACAACACTGAATGAATGAAATTAATTGAAATGATTACAACAAGATATAATATGAATACTTATATGACCTGGTAGTGTAGGTTGCGTCCTGCAGACCGGATTTGTTGAGATGGTATTTCCGGAACTTCCTGACTGCGAGTTGGTAGATTAGGCCAGTGTGCGAAATAGTTTCCACATTTTGCTACCAAGTCGGGCTAGCTATGCCTGAAAGTTATTAGCCAACAAATTATTTCACTAGACCGAAATTTGAATTTGTATTATAACTTAACAAGTCGGAGAAAGTGATATATTTATAAAATGACCCCATGAAATTCACTAGCCAGTCGGGCCAGTGACTGTGGAGATTTACTGGCCCGACTGTCGTTTGCTAGCCACAGGCTAGCGGGCCAGCGGCTATTTCGAACACAGGATTCGACACATGTTGTCAACCATATTTCCATTTTTTATCATCAGTTGTTCAGATGAAATTCCTCGATGGCGACTTAATACTCATCACAGGTTTTGAGTGGAGTTCAATTACCACAGAATGTTCCCATATCAGTTGTCACATAAGCCGAAATACGTACAGCAATCCAAATGTCAAATAGAATTTCCACACAAACAGGTTTACATGTAATAAATATCTCTCTTCTTAATGCATGCCCTGATTGACTGTATTGATTTTGTTCATCACAAGGGATAAATATTCCAATGTCAAAACAATTAAGGATCTTTTTTATAATGTTAATCATCATTTAATATTTTTTTTTAATGGAAATAGAATTTTTAGATACATTTTGAACAATGTGTTTTGTAAATAGATAAATGGTAATTTATGTATGGTAGTATAACTTAGCAACTGCGATTGTTAGTGGCTCGTATCCTCAAAGGGGGTTAAAGTATTGTAAAATTATTGTCCTCCTGAGAGGGCACTGAAGTCTCAAAACTTTCAAAGTGAATTTAAACGTATCAGATTTTTTAAAAGTAGTATTTTTGTTATTTTAAATTATTACTGAATTTGCCCACAATCACCAACGACTGAATGGATGATATAAATCCACCTAAGATCCATGCAGGAAGCAAATGTACTGTAAGTCCCCATGGTCCCTAGTATGGTGATCGAGCTTCTGTTGTTGGCGATCTATAGCCCCATTTTATATTGTGTTGTTTCGACATGATTTAGCATTTTACACTTAACTTAAACTAGTTTTAATAGTTTGTGATAATCTAGTCGTTATACTGTCCTTCGCTGACAGCTTTTTCTCACCGTACATGATTGTTTGTCGTCACGTTATGGCTGAAATATTGCCGATATGACGTAAAATTTTAACTCACTCACTCACTCTCTTCTTGATGTTTAAGTAGCAGTCTGTTTGATCCCAGGCCAACGTCACCTTTCATATTGTTCGTGTAGCCAGTTCAACATTTCTTGGTGAATTCGGGAAGTAACCGTATACCGATAGTGAAACATAAAAGTGGAAGCAGGAAAAGAATGAATCTTTCTGACGAGTATTATATTTTCCCCTATATGTGTCTTTGTTTACATAACATTCTGAATAACTAGTTCTGTCTGTGTGTAAATAGAAAGTGAACTGCTTCATAAGCAAGTATTTGTAACACGTCGTATGTGTAATGGTTCTTAAAATGCATGATGTTTTGTTAGTTGTTAAGCTTCAGTATTATTTAAATACCCTGAATATGTTCACCGCAATAATAAGAATGTTCCGAGAAGTCTATGTGTGCATGCATTTCTGTGATTCTGAACAGTTGCACGTGACATGGTCTACTGACTGTTAGACCCGTGTAGGTCCGGGTTAGAATATAGATCTTCAGTAACCCATGCTTGTCGTAAGAGGCGACAGACGGGACTAGGTGGTCAGGCTCGCTGACTTGGTTGACACATGACATCGGTTCCCAATTGCGCAGATCGATGCTCATGCTGTTGTTCACTGGATTTTCTGGTCCAGACACGATTATTTACAGACTGTCGCCATATAGCTGGAATGTTGCTAAGTGCGGCGTAAAACTAAACTCACTCACTATAACACCATAGGCGGATTCAGGGGGGGTGGGGGTGGGTGAATAGAGTTTTTGCAGGGCTTGCGCACCCCTCTTTTGTCCTGAAAGTTTATTAAATGACCATTGAAACTCTCGTGAAAATGAAGTTCGCACCCCACTGTAATATTTACTGTAATATTTACACAATATCAAATTCAGTGTGTAAGGGAGGCAATCCCACAGTGGTCATAAACATGGTTGAAGACGTAAAACGGGAAGTGAATTGAACTCAATATTGTTTTAACCTTGCATGTGTTGATTGAATATTTTCGGATAACTATTTTATTGTAAACATTAATTGACGAACATCTTGCCGTCGCGATGATCCATTATGTCAAAGTTTATGTTGTGTATTCTGTTTGGTGATGATAATTTCACTTTTCACTTTTGAGCTTCACAGAAATTCGAAGTCACCTCATTTATAGCTTAACATTTTGAAAACAGGGCTTCAATTTTATCGTGGATAGGTTGCATTTTGTTATGACGCTCATATCTTTCTGTACTGCATCAAAGGATTTTTTTTACAAAATGGCCGCCACGGCAGCCATATTGAAAATCTAGCCATTGCCATGTTTGTATGTACGAGTCAATCCCTATATTTTAAACTTTGACCATATTTTAGATCATATATTCTCCTACAATGAATATATAAACTGTCTCTGGTATTCCTTCTGGTGAGACAATACTTTGTTCAGATCTGTCCGTATCAGCCTTACTGTTTACTTCACAGTATTTACACATTCTGTAACGGATGCTGACTTGCAGGATCGTGTACATGCAGCTAATTTCATTTGGTCATATCCACTACAGCTTTACAAACGGTAGCCCCACGTCACTGCTACCTTTATCAGTTTGATCCCATATTGTATCCATTATTGTAAGACCCAGATTGGTTATTCATTGTTTATTCCTTAATTCACAACCTAGTTTGATCACACATTGTATTCATTTTTGTACGACCCTGTTTGATTATTCATCATTGTTTGATCACACATTGTATTCATTATTGTACGACCCTGTTCGATCACTCATTATTGTTTGATCACACATTGTATCCATTATTGTAAGACCCAGACTGGTCATTGTTTATTCCTTAGTTCACAACCTAGGTTGATAACACATTGTATTCATTATTGTACGACCTTGTTTGATCATTCATCATTGTTTGATCACACATTGTATTCATTATTGTACGACCCTGTTTGATCACTCACTATTGTATCCCTTAGATCACAACTTAGTATGATCACACATTGTATCCTCTATTTGAGCACAAATAATTATATTTAGGTATGGTAACGCAATAACACGTATCATCTTGTCATTATTCTCAGAATTAATACTATCCGCTACCCAATTCTAAGAATTAATATCATCCGCTACCTATATTTGTAACTGTACAGTCATTGTAATGGAGGGGCATCACGTGGTCGGCGTGGCGGCGTGGTCCTGCGGAGGAGTACCCCAGATGGAGTGTCCACTTCAGCCTTCAGGCAGATATTTAGTGTCCTCTTTGCATGTAGAAGTCGCCAAAGGTAAATCACGTTTTTTCCAAAAAAATTCAATCCAACTGCAACAGAGTTTACAGTCCTGTATTATTATATAAGCATACTTCGTGTTATTCTCGGTGTAAATGAGGAAATGAAGTCTGACTGACATCCAAGTATACTCAACTATACGACATATATTACCCTAACAATATGACAGTGGGTATGGCATCACACCAACACAACTCAGTGTTGATATATCGATGCCTGTGGGTTGATATATCTATGCCTGTGGATTGATATATCGATGCCTGTGGGTTGATATATCGATGCCTGTGGATTGATATATCGATGCCTGTGGGTTCATATATCGATTCCTGTGGGTTGATATATCGATGCCTGTGGGTTCATATATCGATGCCTGTGGCAGCATTTCCTTGTATGTCTGTTGTTTGCAGTTTGATAGATTTTTCTGTTTGAAGTTTCGAAACAAGTTAATCTCTTTTGTTATGTGTTGGTACTTAATATTCAATGTTTTACATGCTCTCTTACTGTTGTGAAAATATGACCTTTTATTTGTTGTAAATGCTCATCAAGCATCTATTAGTTGAACTGTTCTTCGATGGCAGGATTTTAAACCGTTTACATATATTTGCTATTAATGTGTAATTTCCTCTCTTCACGATATGGCTGAAATATTGTCGGTATGATGTCACTGACTTTCTCGAAGCATGTTAATCTGCGTTTCATTATAACCCATCTCACAGGTATTATCTGAATTGCTAGACATAACATACTGCGTAAATTTCTTCTTCAGGTGTTATGATTGTTTCTACTGTGGATTTAATTACGTTTTGAAAATGTAAAAACGAGATATCGGAATGAAACATACACTGATAACAGCGTGATATCGGAATGAAAAATACACTGATAACAGCATGATATTGGAAAGAAGCATGCATTGATAACAGCATGATATTGGAAAGAAGCATACATTGATAACAGCATGATATTGGAAAGAAGCATACATTGATAACAGGATGATATTGGAAAGAAGCATACAATGATAACAGCGTGATATCGGAATGAAGCATACATTGATAAAAACATGATATCGGAATGAAGCATACATTCATAACAGCGTGATATTGGAAAGAAGCATGCATTGATAACAACATGACATTGGAAAGAAGCATACATTGATAACAGCGTGATATCGGAATGAAGCATACATTGATAACAGCGTGATATCGGAATGAAGCATGCATTGATAACAGCATGATAGCGAAATGAATAATGATATCGCATACATTGATAACAGCGTGATGATATCGGAATGAAGCATACATTGATAACAAGCGTGATATGATATCGGAATGAAGCATTGATACATTGATAACAGCGTTATGATATCGGAATGAAGCATACATTGATAACAGCGTGATATCGGAATGAAGCATACATTGATAACAGCATGATATCGAAATGAAGCATACATTGATAACAGCATGATATCGGAATGAAGCATACATTGATAACAGCGTGATATCGGAATCAGAAGCATACACTGATAACAGCGTGATATCGGAATGAAGAATATCGGACTGAAAACACTATCAGAATGAAGCATACACTCACAACAAAGTGATAACGAAATGAAGCATACACTCATAACAGCGTGATATCGGAATGAAGCATACATTGATAACAGCGTGATATCGATATCGCGTGAATCGGAAGCATACACGTGAATATACAGAATGATATCGGAATGAAGTATATCACAACAGCGTGATATCGGAATGAAGTATACACTCACAACAGCGTGATATCGGAATGAAGTATACACTCACAACAGCGTGATATCGGAATGAAGTATACACTCACAACAGCGTGATATCGGAATGAAGTATACACTCACAACAGCGTCGATCACTCACAACAGCGTGATATCGGAATGATGCACTGCATATCATATCAGCGTGATATCGGAATCAAAGATACACTGATATCAGTGTACATCGGAATGTGCGTGCTATATTGTGGCGAGGTTACTTTCTTAAGATTCCTAGGATTGCCAAGTGTGAGACCTTCCATGTGTTTCCGGCCCTGGGATATCTGTCGAATGCTTGTTCACTTCCCTGTTGAAGGAAACAACAGCAGGAGTCCACATCTTTTCAAAGTTGAAATGATAGCATTAATATGAATCTACTTCTTCAATACCCCTTTCTGTCGAACGTTATTATCACAGCGTTAAATGATCGATTAATATGAATCTGGAAATACCGTAACATGGTCAAGATCCCTCTCATGTGGCTCTCTCTCTCTCTGTCTCTCTCTCTCTCTCTCTCTCACCTTCTCCCATTGCGCTCACTCCGCTCTCACCGATCACTCACTAGCCCACTCACTCACTCACCCACTCACCCACTCACCCACTCACCCACTCACTCACTCACCCACTCACACACTCACCCATCCACCCACTCCACCAACTCAGTCACGCACTCACTCATTAACCCACCCACCCACCCATTTACTCACTCTCACTCACCCAACCACTCACTCACTCACACACACACCCACTCACCCAATCACCCACTCACCCACTCATTCACCCACTCATCAGGTCACTCACTCATCACTCACTCACTCACTCACTCACCCGATCAACCACTCAACCACACACCCACTCACTCACTCACTCACTCACTCACTCACCCACTCACCCAACCATCCAACCACTCACTCACCCACTCACCCGCCCACCCACTCAATCACTCAAACACCAATCAATTTCAAAACACATCAAGAAGGAAACAAAGGTCCAACTCCCTTCTACTGATGAAAACCTGGGAAACATATGTCCAGCCCCCGTCTTCAGATAAAAACCTGGGAAACAGATGTCAAGCTAGCGTCTGTAGATATCTGGGAAACATATGTCCAACTATAGACCTGGGAAACATATGTCCAACTCCCGTCTACTGATAAAAACCTGGGAAACATATGTCCAACTCCCGTCTGCAGATATAGACCTGGGAAACAGATGTCCAACTCCCGTCTGCTGATATAGACCTGGGAAACATATGTCCAACTCCTGTCTACTGATAAAAACCTGGGAAACATATGTCCAACTCCCGTCTACTGATAAAAACCTGGGAAACATATGTCCAACTCCCCTTCTACTGATAAAAACCTGGGAAACATATGTCCAACTCCTGTCTGCAGATATAGACCTGGGAAACATATGTCCAACTCCCTTCTACTGATAAAGACCTGGGAAACATATGTCCAACTCCCGTCTACTGATATAAACCTGGGAAACATATGTCCAGCTCCCGTCTGCAGATATAGACCTGGGAAACATATGTCCAACTCCCGTCTACTGATAAAAACCTGGGAAACATATGTCCAACTCCTACTGTCTGCAGATATAGACCTGGGAAACATATGTCAAGCTCCAGTCTACTGATGAAAACCTGGGAAACATATGTCCAGCTCCTGTCTGCTGATATAGACCTGGGAAACATATGTCCAACTCCCATCTGCAGATATAGACCTGGGAAACATATGTCCAACTCCCTACTGATAAAACCTGTTCTACTGATATAGACCTGGGAAACATATGTCCAACTCCTGTCTACTGATATAGACCTGGGAAACATATGTCCAACTCCCGTCTACTGATATAAACCTGGGAAACATATGTCCAGCTCCTGTCTACTGATATAGACCTGGGAAACATATGTCCAACTCCTGTCTACTGATATAAACCTGGGAAACATATGTCCAACTCCCGTCTACTGATATAAACCTGGGAAACATATGTCAACTCCAGTCTACTGATGAAAACCTGGGAAACATATGTCCAACTCCCGTCTACTGATATAGACCTGGGAAACATATGTCCAACTCCTGTCTACTGATATAGACCTGGGAAACATATGTCCAACTCCTGTCTGCTGATATAGACCTGGGAAACATATGTCCAGCTCCCGTCTACTGATATAAACCTGGGAAACAGATGTCCAACTCCCTTCTACTGATATAAACCTGGGAAACATATGTCCAACTCCCATCTGCAGATATAGACCTGGGAAACATATGTCCAACTCCTGTCTGCTGATATAACCTGGGAAACATATGTCCAACTCCTGTCTGCTGATATAGACCTGGGAAACATATGTCCAGCTCCCTTCTACTGATAAAGACCTGGGAAACATATGTCCAACTCCCGTCTACTGATATAGACCTGGGAAACATATGTCCAACTCCTCGTCTACTGATATAGACCTGGGAAACATATGTCCAACTCCTGTCGTCTGCTGGGATATAGACCTGGGAAACATATGTCCAACTCCTGTCTACTGATATAAACCTGGGAAACATATGTCCAACTCCTGTCTACTGATAAAAACCTGGGAAACAAACTCTGGGATAAAACATAAACATATGTCCAACTCCCCGTCTACTGATCTACTGATATAGACCTGGGAAACATATGTCCAACTCCCGTCTACTGATAAAAACCTGGGAAACATATGTCCAACTCCCGTCTGCTGATATAGACCTGGGAAACATATGTCCAACTCCTGTCTACTGATAAAGACCTGGGAAACATATGTCAAGCTCCTGTCTACTGATAAAACCTGGGAAACATATGTCCAACTCCTGTCTACTGATAAAACCTGGGAAACATATGTCAACTCCAGTCTACTGATAAAACCTGGGAAACATATGTCCAGCTCCTGTCTACTGATAAAACCTGGGAAACATATGTCCAACTCCAGTCTGCTGATATAAACCTGGGAAACATATGTCCAACTCCCGTCTACTGATGAAAAACCTGGGAAACATATGTCCAACTCCCGTCTACTGATAAAAACAGGGGCATCAGTTTTACTTTTCTCGCCTCTGATATCAGCCACATACACCTGGTCACTGCGGAATTTGAGATTTTATAACCGCTTCAGTCATTTGCTTCAACTGACAGTAACTACTTCAGAAACTTTTAAAACAATTTTAAAACCAAAACAAGACAAGATATAACAGGGGACATATTGTTCTAATATTATCCAGTACATTTAAAGTACGTATCATCCAAGTGCAATCGACACATTAACGTACACATATAGATACGTACACCTAATTTCCAGATACAACAGGGCTCCAGATACACTTAAAATGTTAGCATTAAGGGATTAAGATTAGCGTACAGGTGTACAGGTAAGTGTGTGTGTGTGTGTGTGTGTCACTTGAGGACATGATGATACTACAATTGGTTTAACGCTGATTTTTTCTAGACAGCTAGCATTGCGCAATCTCAAAGCCATTCAGTCCAAGTCAATATAGTTCTTGCTATATTGGAACATGCGGAATTCGAAGGTAAGCGTTGTCGCACATTTTAACATACGATTTTGTATTTGTGATCTAGGTAACAACCGGAGGAACTCATAGAGAAATCTCAAGATCAACACACCAACCGTGACCAATTTGGCGAACTAACACTATAAGAGCATCAAGGAGAGAATGGTTCGAGTAACACGGCTTGAGGTGTTGACCAGAGCGCCGATGCTGCTCATGTGGTATTTAATGAAGACTCGGAGGAGGACCATGTCATTGTACAGACGCTTTGCGGGGACATGGAAAGGTCGGGCATCCCCACTACATACTATCATCAGAGGGACGGGAGAGATGGGGACTTGAGATGAGGGACAGAGGCAGCATGATGGAGAAGGCCGTCTGGGTGATCATCATCTACCTCCAGACGCCGGTTGAGGATCACGATGCTATGTTTGCCGTTGAGGAGAATATGGCTCTCTTTCTGGCAACAACACGCGATGTACAAAATGTCATATATTTGCTGGGAGGTGATGTTGAACCGGTCGTTTCAGGAGGGTTTCTTTATTTGCGAATGAAGAAGGACAAGTCTTGGCTTGGGCGTTTAACAGGGTTAGTGAAGACTACACCTTCGAAGATAACTTCTTACCTGTTTAATAGATTCTGTTACCAACTGGTGCAACAACATGAATCAATTTTCACCGTAACACGAGAATCTCTACTTCTGTTGGCAAGTCTGTTTTCTACCACAAATCTCAGCCTGACTTGGACACTACAGGGTTCAAGTGGATCTCAAGCCTATGTTGTGACATTTAAAAATGGCTCTTTGGTAATAAAACGATCAGAGATTGACGACAATGGCGAATCCACGGGTCTTATCACAAATACGTCACTTTCTGAAAACGCCATGAACCTCATCTGTGATGTTAATGACGCAGATTCTGGGGACAACGGGCCTGCTGTCTCACATCCTCAAGGGACTCTCATACACAACATAAACTGGACTGATGTGAGCACCATTAAAACCATCATTGATACCAAATGAAAAGCTATTGTACAACTGTGATGATAAGAATTATGCAAACCATACAGTGTATATTCTTCTGGGGCTAGGTGTCATGTTTGGAAAAAGTACTTCCCCCGTCGTTTTTGGCGTGGACAAGTCAACAAGTGTAGCTACCTTACACAGCAGAAGTACAAATAGCCTTGTGATAATATCTTTCCTTCTTTTCTGCTATCAATATGTTCCGCAGTATAACATCTCATGCTCGACTGAACTATCATGGATGACTGGCTACCAGCCGTTGGTGGCTCTTAGTGTCTGTTATTATCATGCAAGCAGGCTGTTCACTGCAGACCTTGTACCCTTCCCCGTGGACATGACGGCTCGGATAGGAGGCATTGCCGCCTTCGGTATCTTAAACGCCATTTGTGATTTTCTCGTGAGCAATCGCCTGAAGAATAAATGCTTATTGTTTTTCAGAGTTCTTTCATTAGGTGGTGTGATCTTTGTTTTGGTGGGTTACTGCACAATGTGTCAGCCCTGATACCAGGAACAGGGGAGTAACACTTAAAGCCACTTTGCTGATCACAGCCATTCATTTTGTCAGCCAGTATGGACTTTTTTTAAATGTATCATGAAATACCTTCGGTATATAATTAGATTATTCTACCAAAGAAAAATTGGAACATACGTTGAACAATTATTTCTTGTCATAGCATACGCACTGATTTGGTTTATCCCCATTCTATATGTTTTATTAGCCAAGGGGCTTCAGTCATGTCAACTTTCATCGGCGTTCATCACTGATTTACTCATGAAACTGGTACAACATGAACAAATTATGAAACAATTTATCTTTACATCGAAATCATTCACTCTGGAATACACATTCATTGCAATACCAATACAGGATTCCTGAATCATTATACTGGTTAGCAGTTTGCTTGTTTGTTTCCTGTGCTGCTTCACGCCTCATTCAGCAATATTCAGCTATACGGTGGTGGTCTGTAATTAATGGAGTCCAAACAATCCAGTGATCATAGGCACCAAATCTACGCAACTGGTATCTCGACATGGGTCAGCCAAGCCTCACCACCCAATGCATGTCAAAGAAATAAATGTGACATATTTGTAACTGAGGGCACGTAATCTCCTTTCTTCCTTTACTAGGAGATGCTTCCATTTGTAAATCCTTTCATTCTCAATTATTTGTCTGATCTAAATCTGGTATTGTTTGGTGTTACTTTTGCGTTGTTTGTCATGACATTCGTGCCAGTGTATGAACACAAATTGTCATGTCGTTCATGTCACTCCGCAAATTGTATTCCATTTGTTTGGGAGTATCTATCAATTATACATGTATCTGTTTGAATCGTATGTATTGTTTACCATTAAACTACTGATGATAGCCAATTGCCAATTGTTGTTGTGAAGTTCTTTGTAAAGACGGACTGTTTATCGTTTCATACAAGCAAATGTTTTGCTTTGCAGTTTGACGACAAATTACATTCAGGAGCAACAATGTGATAAGAAACTGTTATCACCTACTGCAGAAGGAATATGGGAGGCCTAAATCAGGGGCCAGAAACGGTTGGTGCCGTTGTTTAAACGTCGCCTGGACGTTGAATATATATAACCCACTGACACGCACATTGACGTGAAGCTGGTTCCCAGGGCTAACTGGTGGTATCATCAGAAATGACCTGTCTTTAACAGGTTCGACGCCGGGGTGCTTTTTTAAACCCGATTAAACCCGATTTACGGCAGTATTTCACGCTGCAGGTACTTGTCGTGTTTCGTACATCGACCATCACAGGTTTTGTTGTTACTATGGATTGAAAGCCCCGTACACTTTAATCATCAACTGTTTCACGTCAGCATTCAACTTCATTTTCATCAGGCATGTGTATCCCGTGCACCACGAGATAGTGGCTGTTCCGTTTTCTGCGGTTTCACCCGCCGCGACAGATAACAACTTTGCGTATTCAATGATGATAGTTTCTTAAAAACTGTTTTGGTGGAGTCCGGAATTTTTTTCAAATACAAAAAGCTGTTGCCCAGGTATTAGTAAATGATAAACATGTGTACTATTTTATATTTATGTGGCAATTTTGTACAATGATAAAATTTGTATTTCATCGGTCCGTTTCTGACTGAAACGGACTGTAGAGAGAGAAGGACTTATTGTCTTTCACGTTAATTTTATGTTTTATTGTTTTGGGGTTAGTGGTTTAGTTTAGAGAGAGACGGCAAGTTAACTTGTACTTTTATTTTTTGCATTCCCCATTTGTATGACCAGCATGATGAGGTATCGGTAATCGAGTATTAAAACTCAGCGCCCTGGAAATATCCGACCCATTATCTAAATTGTTTAATTCCCTCTCTGAATAACTCAGTATTTCCAGACATTTGGAAAATAGCTTCAGTAATACCAATTCATCAGAAAGGTAGTGAGTATAAATGAATGTAACAACTACAGACCTGTAGCACTAACTAGTTGTTTAGCCAAAGTATTTGAAAATATGTTTTCAAAAATGCATTTAATTATCTCAGAGACAATAACTTACTAACAAATATTCCGTCCGGGTTTACCCCTGAGATTCAACACCATATTACCAATTGACTTACCTTTATGCAGATTTTATTGCTAAAGAATTAGACAAAGGGAAGGAAATAAGAGCAGTTTTTGTGACATTAGCAAAAGCATTCGATAAAGTATGGCACAGAGGAATCATTCAAAAATTGAAAGCTTACGGTATTTGTGGCAAACTACTTTTATGGTTTCAAAGTTACCTCGAAGATAGAAGACAGCGTGTCCAAATCAACGGCTTCAGTTCCGAATTAAAACCAGTTACAGCTGGCGTCCCAAAAGGTTCCGTCTTAGGACCGTTATTATTCTTAGTTTATATCAACGATATTGTCGATGGCATTAACAGTAATATAAGTCTGTTTGCTGATGACACTTTACTCTATGTAGTAATAAACGATCCAAATGTAGCAGCACAATGTCTGAATAATAATTTCTCTGTAATATCAGACTGGGCTAAAAATGTCAAGTTGATTTTAATCCAAATAAAACGGCCTCTATTCAATTTACCCGTAAACACATTCAGAATATCAAACCAGTCTTATCGTTGGATAACACTAACATATAAGACGTCAGTAGTGTATAGAGCTCCCTGTAGACTGACATTTTTCGTCCTACCTCAGCAAACCATGCGGAACGAACGACACGGCCTTGTCCCACGACCCCTGACCCGGTGACCAAGACAACACACAAGCACGCGGGGCCACAAAAACACACCGTCTACCCACTGACACCGACTACAAAAGGAGAGGAGCCATAATATTACGTGCATTCTGAAGGTCGCATATACGAAAGCGTATGATTAAGACGGAGTTATTGCCAGGAGTTACACAAGCGCTAAGAATATACGTGTATATCCCCAAAATCGAGGTGAAAGAAGTGAGCTTTATTGCACCCACAAGCGCTAATCGTTATTATTATACAAATACCCGTCTATTGTCAGCTTAACAAATGGCTGAATATTCGCGGAGCGTGGTATGTAGGCCACCACCAAGACACATACAACAATACGGCGAAGAAGTTGAAATCCTTACATCAGTAACTACATTTCCAACCAGATCGGCGTGCGTAGAAAATGTCAAGCACACATTACACAAAACACATATCGACATCCCAGATTCCTTGGGTCAAGTCATCATTTTAATCAGAGAAAGGACACCATACGACGTTCTACACAGGTCGACAGAGAAGACGTTGTCATGAATCAGTTCAGGAACGAAACCATCGACTATGGTCTTATCACACGAACACTGGATAGTCTATTAACGACGGCATACTTCGTCGTTATTTCCCAAGACATAACATCAACGAAACGCAAAACATTCCAACAAGCACTAACCTCTGTAAACGAAGAGACCGTCCTCGCCTAGTGGAGACCTCATAAGCCATATACCCGCCTTTACGCGCCATATCGCCTTTGTATTATCTGAAGTATCAAATGCAGAGACTACCGAGATACGCGTTTTAAAACAGACCAGTGGCAAGAAGAGCAATATCAACGCGTGTTTGTCGTCAGCGGTGAACAGGTAGTAGGAGAGAGGAGGGAGGTAGATCATGGCACCTCAAGAAGTATTAGCTCGTCATTATTACGATCCCCGAACCAGGCGCATTCGAGGATATCAAAAGTTTGTACAAACCCTGAAAAGAAAAGACCCTGATATCAACCCATCGCAGGCGAGGTATTGGTTGAGAGAGCAAGAAGTATATAGCCTGCACAAAGCACCATGCACAAGATTCAAGAGAAACCGGGTTATAGCAGTCAGTGGAGTTCTATGCGACGTGTCGAACATCACCGACAGCAACGATGGTATGAAGTACCTAAGCTTATCATTATAGACTGTTTTTCCAGATTCGTATGGATCGCCCATGAAAACAAACTCCTCGGAAAAATGGCTCGAGCCATGAAAAGCGTATTCACAACCATGGCAGAGAGGCGCCATTCACTCTGAGAATGGACCAAGGCATGGAATTCCGAAATAAGAAGGTTAAACAAGTTTATAGACGATATCATATCAAACACAAAACAATGACATTAAAGCCAACTACGCCGAACTGTTCATCCGAACGCTTAGAACTATGCTATACAGATATTTCACGTACAGGAGAACGTATCGGTACACGGACGTTATACAGGACATCGCTTTACATAACTATAGCCACCGCCTCGCATAGGTCGCTGAAAGGAGAGCCCCTCCGACATTGACCACACGAACGAAGCTACTGATATGGCTTGATAGTACGAAAGTAAAGAAGGAAAAACGTCATCGTGAAAAAAGAGGAAAAAACAACCACGAAGAAGAAGAAGAACCAACGCACCACCATTATTATCCAGCGAACTACGGCTTTGCTGGTCAGCAATCTCGTACGACTATCCACGAACAAAAGAACATTCGAAAAGAATACGATGAGAAATGGATGCAGGTGGTCTTCAGAGTCGCACAACGAGAGCGCTGAGACGGTATACCTGTATACAGGGTAGAAGACCTGCCATCAGACCCTATACAGGGCACATTTTATCAATCTGAAATGAAAAAATTCGCAAAACCCAGTCGGAGCACTTTGGCGTATAGAGAGTATTTTGAAATACAGAACAGTAAAGGCTGTTGGGAGGATGAAGAATGAGAGGAACCAAACAAGCACTCCGTTAAATGGGCCGGCTTCCCGGCCAAGTTCAATTCGTGGATAGATGCCAAGGAAATCACACAAAAAGCAGCAGCCAGACGCGGGCGAAAAGGGGGAAAACACACACACACACAAAACAACAGTTACCAGAGGATCCCCACCATGAAAGACAAATGGATAGTAGGTAACAGCAACAACAGCGCTCTGTATTTCCCAGACAACCAACTGCATAAGTTTTCTATATATTTACTACAACCGTTACGTCTAGAAGGGCATTGGACCATCGCCCTGAGAGAATTTTACGTCAAACGGACCCAGGGAAGAGGGGAGAAAGACGAAAGTAACAGACGACATGCTCTACATTTACTGTTTACTATATGCGAACCCATCATCGTAGGCGGCGAACGACAACCTCTACTACGACGCTGAAGTAAAACAACATCATCCACGACCAATTATACGTGGAACATAAAAATAGACGACCCCTACGACATCGGTATTGGGCTCATCAACGACATTGTACAACAAATCGACGTATACATAACGGACGCAGCTGGGGAACCAGCCATTCATACTGACGTGTCATCGCTGACGCTTCAACTGAGGCGATATCCGTTTTGGTCTAGCGGAGGGAGGACATCGCCCATGTGCTTAAAAAATGTTGGCGGACGGCTTTGGAGAACACCCCAACGCGAGAAGAAGAGACGAAACCGAGGACGGACTATACATACCGAACATATCTGTGTGGTGAAAATACTATGACGAGGTCGCCAAGGGGAAAGAGATGCAGCAACAACCGCTGGCTAGGCGAGTAGTGACATCTATCAGTTTCAAACTGACATCTAGCATGATCACGCTAGAACGATCACTGGCATCACGCGACTTCTTATTCACACACACACACACACACACACACACACACACACACAACACACAACAATAACTCGAACAAAGCCCTACCAGACGACGACAACGTCATTTCCACAAAAGGACATAAGAATAGTAAGCCCGAACGAACAGGTTGTAGATCAAGCGAAGGCCGAGATACGACGACATTACCTGGTTCAGTCTCGAAGACGAGCGCTGATACAATGGGGTTTAATAGCAATACAACAAAACGCGGACGCTGGCAAACAGGCGGCAGTGCCAGACGATCGCTTACCGGGGAGGGAGGAGAAGAAGAAGTATCGCCGCCTACCACCCATAATAGCCGAAGGACAGGAGCTGTCATGAACAAGAAGGAGAAGAAGAAGAAGAACGTCAGCGGCAGGAAGAAGAAGACGAAGTTATCGCAGGCACACAGGCGGGAGAAAACTATAGAAGACATTTTAGGTTAATAACATAATAATAAAAGATAAAAGTCTTATAAAGGACGGCGGTCATCATCATCATGACAGAAAGCTCTAACGGAAACGCAAACCACCAGAACTAGCGATATTCCATTTGCTGTCAACGCAAACTGCCGTAGAGAGGACTAATCTTCAAGATTGCCGCCCGGTGTCGCCTCTATCCGGATCCGCACCCATCAGCGGTCAGAACGGGTTGAAATATCTCGACCTTGTAGAAGGTCGTCGCTGTGTGTTAAATGTAGGATAACTCAAGTGGACAACTCACATTTGGGTAGCGATGAAGAATGCGGGCCCCATCACTCTCTTTCTGCATTCCCTTTTCGCAAGTGGACGTATGGTTGCAAGGGAACCTCGTCAACTCGACGAGCAGCCACTATCCGTACAAGGCTATCATTCAAACGTTCCTAAACACCAACGCCATGGACAACAAGACAAAGATGCAGGCTCAACTGTTTTTCAAGGACACTGCAGGGGAGATGGACGCCACAGATCCGAACGGGACCAACACGGGAATGTTCAGCAGGTTCAAGTTCACTTCCGAGAGTAAAACGTTCGACCTCGAGTCCCCGCTGATGCACGACCTGTTTCAGATGCAGTGGTACACACTGAACCAAGTCGACATGCAAGTAAAACTGTGCCGATTCAGCCCCCAGTACCTGCTCATGGCGACCAAGACGGACACCGCATACGTAGTGCATATCGAAGACATCGCCCTAAAGGTTATGAAAGTGTGCGTGAATCCTGGTGTCATATGGGGTCATAAGAAGGCGCTGTTGAAGACCCCGGCCAAATACCCATACCACAGGACGGAAGTGAAGATGTTCTCCATCTTCAAGGGGGCAAACCAGCTTCGCGTTCGACCCAACAAGATAGTAACCAGGTTCGTATCCGCTAAGACTGTAGGGATAGGTGACTTTAATAACTTCGGCAACTGGGACCTTTCGCAAAATAGCGCTGTTCTGCAATGGCACCACAGTCGGAGAATCCGGGTCAATGAAACTGCGCTTTTAGGAGAAAGCAGCGCCCGGCGGAAGATCCATCATCCCGGCATACGTCAATCTGGTCTGCTCCAGTGGGTGTTGGCTTATGCACGAACGTCGAAATCCTCAACTGCGTGGATATTTCCAGAGACGATTTTCACGGTGGCTACGCGCTGTACATCTTCTCATTCGATCCGGTGTTCGGTCAAAACAACGATGGAACATACCTGAGTTTTCAAAAGCAGGGAACACTCAGACTCGAAGCGCAGTTCGCGATCCCGCCCCGGAGACAGTGTCGTGCGTTGTATATGGGGAATTTGATGACATTTTTCAGATCGAGAAAAGCAGAAACGTCATAGCGTGAAAGGGAAAAGAAATGTGAAACGGATGAAATATTTATTTTGAACACTCGTCAACTGGAATGCATCATACACCGCGACCCTATACTTAGAGACCAAGTCTTGGGAGTGTTCGCCTTGAACTATTTAACAATACACTTGGCGGGGCGCGTGGTGAGAGATGAGCAGCGGCCAACTGGTATAGTAGTTAATACCGAATATGCCCACGAGGCGGGTCAACACTGGTTTGCCATCTACGTAAACGCCGACACCATAGACATTTTCGACAGCCTAGGATACGACCATGGCATGATTCGCGGATTAAAAGAAGTACACGATTTTGTGGATGAGATAAACAACATCACCTACAGATACCGTCGTTGTCGCGGAAGGAGTAGAAGAGTGCTTATTTGGAACCACACCGCGTCCAGAGCCAGCGGGGAAACGTGCGGACAATACGTCGTATACTATCTATTGTTCCGTCTGAGAGGATGGCGTTTGAGAGACATACTCGACCATTTTCCAGAAACAACTATATCGGTAATGACCATTATATGTACGAGTATATAATGAAGTGCTATCCCGGGTGCGTCTCATCGGGGAAGTCAGTGTAATATCTGGCGTTTTTTGTGTTTTTTATCTGGCAGGTGTCACTATCGTTTTGCTGTTGTTGTTTTTGGGGTGTACTATGCTTTCAAGAATGTTACCTACGGTGTTTGCTTTACTGTGTATCTTTGTAAAAGTGTTCATTGTGTTTGTTAGTGATAAAAATGCATTAAACGCTTAGTGTTTTGTGTACATCGATATATGTCAGTATATCCCTTATAGCAATTATATACATATATATATAAATTTGTAATACCATTCCCTCAAAACTCGGTGTAATGTGTCATACCAATATCATGATCTGTATTACCATTTGTTCGTGTGTTGTATTGAAGTATATACAACAACAACAAAAAACATAAAATGTCTGCTGTGTGTATGTTTTTTTCTCCTTTGTGGCACCATGCACTACAAAACACCTACGCACACGCATGCATGCTCCTACGCACAGATGCACAGATACAGACACACACGCACACACACACATTATATATATGCGGTGTTGGAGCCGAGTGCTACACGTTTGCACGCATGCATGCACGCACATGCGCCCCTAAGCCCACATGAGTGTTGATGTACGATATAGTTGTGAATAGTTGAGAATAAATCGATATATATGCATTGGTTGTCTGTATAGAGTTGGGTTGTTGTTTTGTTGTTGTATAAATACGGTTTGACTCGAAATATGAAAGTCATCGAGGCGCCAACAACGACAGGAGTAAAGAGCTTGTTTTCTCTAGGATTATGGCTAGGTACGTGTTGAAACATTGCGACTCTTTAAGGTTCATGTTAATGTTTCAAGACGTTATGGAAATTCGACAAGACATCTTAGAAAAGAACAGAGAACAGATCCTTGCCGTCAATGCTATCATCAATAGATTATTAAAGGGAAGATTACCAGTGACTCGATATGAAAGACGTCGTTTCCTAAGGAAAATGATAGAAATAACTATCTAGCAGTGTTACGAAGATTAGTTTACCTATAGACTACTGTGGGTGTTTGGAAGAGTTTTTCGCCAGTTACATGCCTATTGTAGCATTTGTTTTGAAACCACAGTTTTCAATGCGCTCAGAGATGATGCCATTCAAAATGCCTGTCTGCTTGATAGAGCATCGGCTTAGTATAGAGGTTTTGGTATGCTCACCATGGTTATTATGGGCGCAGAAGAGTATGTATAACGATCATACATGTTATGCTGGACACAAGAAGAAGTTGTATCAGAGCCGTGAAAACTGAAAGGTCTGCAGGGGTATCTATATAAAAGGGACCAACTGGGTAATCTAGCTCCATTTTCACTGTTGCCCTACGACGGATAAGACGTCGTCCTCTTGCCCTAAGGACGTGACGACCACCTGTTCAGATTGCGGGATGACTTTTACACAGAAAGACAACCTACAGAGACATCAGAAGCAAAGGCACGGAACGACTATTCTTATCTCCTATTCCTCCTCCTCCTCCTCCTCCGGATGATATGGACAGACATGAGGGATTCAAGTTTCTGATCCCTTCGAATGTTCTCGTTGTTGGACCGAATGGTTGTGGAAAGTCTGTGTTTACCTACCGTGTTGCTGCTTCAGTGCTGCTTGATCAACGCTCCCCGACCATATCGTTTGGTGTTACACACAGTGGCAACCACTTTATCAGACCATAAAGGAGCAATCGCTTCGAGTGACATTTGTGAAAGGACTTCCCTACGATATATTAGAGGAAGATTACTTTGACGCTCGTCAGTGCAGTGTGTTGGTCTTGGATGATTACCTGGCTGAAGCAAAACAAGACAAACGTATCTCTAGACTGTTTACTCAAACCTCCCATCATAAGAATGTGCTGATGATTTTTCTTCTAGTACAAAACCTGTTTTCCGAGGTAAAAGAGAATCCAGAGACATTGCTTTGAATGCTCATTATGTTACACTGTTTCATTCACCCATAGACAGACAACAAATCAGGGTCTTTGCTCGTAGAATCTTCCCTGAAAACATTGATCGCCTTGTCCATGTATGAACGGGTTGCAGGACAACCTTTTGGACAACTGACTATTGATCTGAAACCTAACAGAAACGACAAGGACCGTTTGAACGTGAACATTATAAAACCAAGGAGGAGAGTGCTAAAGCTCAGAGCACGCAGCATACACCGACAGAGCAGCAGTTCACCAGTACCACAAGCATAGCGAGAGCCTCCTCTCCAGATAGTATCCGTCTCAAGCTGACCACGACTGAAGAAGAGCTCAAACGATCCTCATAATAATCAACTCGCTCGGGAAGAAGAAGACACGGATTCTGACATGCGTAGTAGTAGTAGTCGGGGTCTGTTCACGATGGCCAAGGCTTGTGCTGATTGTGGGGTGCTGATAGATAACATGTATGATCTACAGCGCCATATCAAATATTAGTGTCCAGAAAATACTACCTTAAAGTCAAAGAAGGCGTGACAGTGATGATGAGATTGTCAGTGATGATGGTGTCAGTGACTTCCCCTTCCCCAGAAGGGTGGTCGAGGCGGAGATCGTCCTGTTGTCACACATCGTCGTCGTGGGGGAAGCAGCCACCGCCGCACGCTGACGTGGAAGCCGAGGAGTGGCAAGACGTGGGTTTGCAATGCATCTGGAAGCGGGTGTATAACTTCCGCCACGAAGTGATGAAACTCAAGAGAAATAAGTAACAGCAGCAGGGTCGAACGGATGAATTGGTGGACAGAATTATGCACCAGTTGTAGGAAAATGAAATAGCCAATAGTCTCAGCTGCGTGATAGAATACACACAATGCTTTAAACAGGCACCTCTGTTTCAACCCATTCTTAGCAGTTTGGATGATATCGACCCTTCCACGGATCCATCAGTCCTTAAAAATATAATTAAACTCTTTTTAAAGCCCAAAATGAAAGACATCCTGACTCGTATAGATATGCCCGAAGCGGCGGCGGAAAGTGACACTGACTCTGACATGGCTGATGAAGATAATGATAATGATGATGATGATGATGATGATAATGATAATGATGATGGTGGTGATGATGATGATGATGATGATAATGATCAGATTAATTAAGCATAAACAATATTTGAGTGTTGCAAGCATGATGTCCAAACAGTATGCTGTGTTGCGACGACACCACAAGGTTTTCTGATATGCTGAAAGTGTTACATGGAACTCAGAATCACTGAAAGTGTTACATGGAACCTCGGAACTCTGTGTTGGTTTCCCTATAGCGACATTTTACCGGGTAGAATTCAGTTTCTCGTACATGTAAAATATATATATATATATATATATATCATTGTGAGAATGTATGTTAACTTACACCACAGCTTTTGGTTCAATAAAACAATATGTTATAGCTCATGCACGTTGTTTGGTTTTCTCTCAGTAATGGGTACAAATACAGGCTTTACCCACTCGTGTAATCGGTCGACTAAGAAGATTGTGTTAAATCCAGACAGACATGGGGTCAAGTGGACTGGGAACGAATACTTTCAACATACATTCTGACCTACTGAGTCGTCAACAATATAAAGGAGTAGTAGTATCTTTGTTCAGGGTCGCGTCTTTGTACACCAGTGTTTGGCTTATGGAATGAAGTGAATGGGTCGGAGGTGTGCTCACTCCAGCGAAAGGAGGACTATAGGTGCTCAGTCAGAGTTGGCCAATTGACCTACATTCAACAGCAAAACATTCCAAAACTTCATCGTTTTTACAGATTCATTATCCTGCCTTCAAGCACTTCAAAATGTGACTTCAAGTCACCCAAATCACCCTGGACAAATTAGAACTTTACAATGACCTTTCTACTGGCCAATGTGACATCGTCCTCTGCTGGTTGCCGGGTCACGTCGGCATAGCAGGTAACACCAAGGCCGATGCTGCAGCAAAAGCAGCTCTTGACAAGCCCCCTTTCTCCACTGCTAATCCCGTACAGTGATTTCAAACCCACTATCAAAAAGCTATACTCGGGACCTGATGCAAAAGGTGGAACACTCAAGTAGGAAGAAACAAACTCCATGAATTGAAGCCAACAATCGGTTATACCTGCTTGGGTTGTCAGTCAAGACGTGATGAGGTAATTTTACGAAGATGTCGTATTGGCCACAGTCGATTTACATGACTATCTGCTGAAAACGGATGGGGTATGGACCCCATGTGTGTCTCTTGCGATGAGGTTTTCACCATCAAGCATATTCTGCTTGAATGCGTGGACTTATCTTCTGCAAAGGGACTCACATTATGATGCAACAAACCTAAAAGATCTGTTCTCCCGCGTGAGCTCATCTGATAGTGAACTACCTGAGGGAAGTTGATCTGTATCATAAATTGTAACTGCGAAATGTAACAACCATAAATTGTACCTATGAAATGTGACTAACAAATTACCTGCCTTTAATTTTGATGCTATGACTTTCTCTGCTTTTAAATGACAACGTAATCAATATATGTAATTGAAATAAAACTCATTCCGAGTATGTACTCCACAATGTTTACTAATGCAAACTTGTTCTCGTCACAATATGGCTGGAATAATGCCGATGTGACGTAAAGCCTAACTCAACTTAACTCAATAGAGTTGTATCTTTGAATGGGGTATTTGTGTACTTGTGACGTGGGGCTTGTGGCGTTACAAATGGAGTTTCATATCGACATTGACACTATGACTGATGATAAAATACTTAACATTATACCCGCATGATACTCGCCATACCCCAAAACAAAAAAGAAACAAAACATATTTCACCTTTATATGGGAAATTATATTTCCAAGGATATCATAAAAACTAAAGTGGAATGTGTATGCGAATCTTGTGTGTTTTGTTTTAATATGTGCTTGACATTTTCTACGCACGTCGATCTGGTTGGAAATGTAGTTACCGATGTTATGATTTTTCAACTTCCTCGCGGTATAGTTGTGGGAGTGTCTTGACAGTGGTCTACATACCACGCTCCACTGAATATTCAGACATTTGTTGTAATGACAATAATGGCTTCCGATGATAACGGTAGCGCTTGTGACTGTAATAAACACACACACACACACACACACACACACACACACACTTCTCTGGGATATGTACGTACTTAAATAGCGTTTGTGTAATTCCGCGGAATATAACCTTTTGATGCGGTAGAAATGTGAATACATGTTCAGTAGGTAGCGTCGTCTCTTTAGTAAGCAATTTTTCAATAAAGGTCACGCTCCTCTTGTTCCTCTCTGTGTTGGATACTTCTATACATACATCGTTAAGTGACTAATATGACTTATGCTAATATATGTTTTGTTTTTTTTGTTTCTGTTCCTTCTCGTCGTGTATAGCGGGAGTCGTGTAGATTTGTTACTTCTATGTAAGCTCACATAAAAGACACGCATACTCGTTTGTGTCACGCGCTGTTATATTATCGAGATATCTAGTTTCTGGTAATGTCGTCTGCTTCTCCCCGAGAAAAACCTGTTCAGTCACGTGCCGATACAACATCAGCGGGTGGAGGATACATAGCACATGACTTGCTGGCGGATTGTTCAGTCTCACCTCACAGCTATATGGAAAATAATTTGTCATGTATCATATCATTAGATGGATAGACACGAGATTGCTAAATACATCACTGAGGTTTAAGACATATAGTCTGGGGTGGGACGCGTTCTTATGCTGTAACCAAGAAGGGTATTGCATTCACTACCCAACTGAAACTCAATAGGTCAGGCATGACTGAGCTGGGGTGTGTTGTTGTGGCACTGTGTGCACATAAGAGAAGGCTCGGAAGGCAAGAAACTGTGTGTTATCATGTAGATTATTCACTTAGATATGACCTCCTTTTCTGTATACAGTTTGAACATATTTGAGCAGCCACTATTTAGAATCACGGTCGTACATAGACTGTATGGTAAACACTTCTTGTGAATAGACTAGGTGATGTTGCGTATTTTGACTTATTGCCTTATTATATCGACTGTCTAAACTCCTTAGGGTTGACTTATGTATGTGTATGAGTTATTGTCTATTGTATTTCTCTACTTTATTTCTCAATCATTTATATAAAATACAACACACTGAATTTTTTTTCGCTAACGTCACATAGAATTTAATTTAGCTCTTTGTGACTGTATGAAGGTCACCACTTACTCTAAGCGCTTGTGTAACTCTTGGCAATAAAAAAGTCATAAAAGTCGGTCCAATGATAAACTGCCTAAGAAGTTATAAATATCGCTTCAACAGGAAAACTCTGCTGACAATGTACAAATCATTCATTTTACCAATATTTGACTACGCGTGTCATGTATGGGATAATTGCACTAAGAGCAAACGCTTCTTCTAGACGAAAATAAATCTAGACGCTATCAGAACTACCTGCGGAGCTGTTCGCAGCTTACACAAGTCATAACAGACTACATTCTGAGACAAATATTTCCTCTCACTTGAAAATAGAAGACGCAGTCAAAAATTATACATATTTTACAAAATGGTTCACAAACTAGTTCCAGATTATTTTGTCTAGTTTAGTTCCAGAAAATGTATCATCTGTAAGTGGATATAACTTGAGAAATAATTCTGACCTACAAAATATTAAATGCAACACTAGTTTGTACTCCAGGTAATTTATCCCTGACACGGTAAACATCTGGAACTCTCTCCCTCCAGATATCGTAAACGCCAATGCGGTGTCTGCACAGGACGTCGACCTTTGGGTGACATGTCACGGTTCAGGTAAGAAAAAGGTCGACATCCTGTCCATTTGACATTATACCAATCAACAGGAGATTAAAAAGACAGAGATAATCCAGTGTTTACACAAGGTGATAATCCGGATTATGCGGTTGAGAAACACAGCAAAACATGGTTCGGATCAGATATATTTATTTTACATGTATATTTTTCTTTGTAATGTCATAGAGTAATGTCAATTGTTTCCATATATATCCAAATTGCACCGAAATTCTATCCCCTTTGTCTGTTTAATGTATTCAGCAATCATTCGGTGTAGCCCTTTTATCATAAACCCCCTCAGGGCAGGACCCTTAATTCTCAATGCCATCAGTAAATGTCAATTAACATCTCCCCACGTCGGCGGATCTTATGTTTGTACATGTGATTTAAACAATATTTATTCATTATTAAATGAACGGATTGGTAAACAGGCTATAAGCCTATAAAAGTACCTCTCGAATACAATGCGATGGGAAACATTTTATAGCATTCATCATTACAGACAAGAGAACACACCATTTGAGGGAGTAAAAGACTTAATGAAAAAGACAGTAGTATAATTAATCAATAAGGTAAAAAATCGTTTTGTTAATGTAAAATAGTCATGTACAGATTTTACAATATTTTCATTGATTTCGTCAGAATATGAGTAACTTCGACATAGTACAGATTGAATATTAAAACCATTTTATGTAATAGAAACACTTCGATCGAATTGTATTAAAATTTGGACAGATAAATAGAAATGAATGGCATCTTCATAATGATGGCCACAAGTGCAAGTAGACGTATTTTGGAAGAAAACGGTCAAACTTACTACCATGTTCTGTATTGACAACATTATCAAGCTTTTCAACATACAATGACTTACTTTTACGTATCTCTGAGGATAAGCTTATTTCGACTTTTTTTCTAAATTTTTCCGAATCATTAGGCAAGTTACTACGTTTAGCCTTTCTATGAATTCTATTTTCTTACGCATAAGTTTTCTTAAAAATCCGTTCATCCACGGAGCATAATTTGGACGAATCACAACAGTTTTATTTGGAATATTTGATTTACATAAAGTCTGTTAATGTATTAACAAATTTTTGAAGCAATGGCATCAACATCATCATTTTGTGTAAGAAAATCCCAATTAACATCAGCCACATTTTGCCGAAAGGAAATTATATCAATATTATCGTAATTATAAATGAATCTTGAATAGGCTTCTTTCATCTGTTTAATAGATTTTCAGCGACACGCTAACTGAACAATGGTCACTGCAGAATGGGGAGTAACATCCGAGGAATTTACAATATCGGGACACGATACAAATATTAGGTCAATAGGTGTTCTCGATTGTTGAGTAATACGTGTCGCCTCATTTATCAGTTGCGTCATGCCATAAATTGTCTTAATACGTTCAATGTTAGGATCTATTCTATTCAACGAATTAGCATTGAAGTCCCCAAGTACTATAGTCTTAATATTAGTATCTATCGCTAAGCCTATTGATTCTTCAATCAGATTCCAGTAGTGGGAACTAGCATTTACACGATAAAACGTACCGACAACATAACTCTTGTTTTACACGTGATCTACGCTCACACTGCCTCTAGTCCTGGAAGTTGTAAGTCAGGCCTATGCTTACCACCTCCCTAGTCTGTCTATCATTACGAAATGGCGGATGAAACCCAGGCATAAGAATGTCATAATTTGAAATACCATCATGCAACCAAGTTTCTGATATACATATAACATCATATTCATGAAGTTCTGCGTAAACTAAGTCTACTTTATCAGTAAGACTACAAACATTAGTATGTACAATACTTAAATCTGAGTTAACTGGTCCCGGGTTAGGGTGAATATCTCCACAACAGAGTAGTAATAATAGAGCTATCTGGATACCCTGACCCCAAGTGTACAGACTAACATCACCAAATAATAAGTAGATATGTCTATTTTACCATGTTCTTTATTTAGGGACTTACAGTGATATACCTCGATTCTCAGCCGGTATATTGATATGTCAACCCCATCTAATAATCTTAAAAGTGACATATTTGTGAGAAAATGGGTACATACACATGTAAGTCATTATATGTCAGATGTACTTGTGTAAAGATGTTTTTAATCACAAGATGTTCCTCAATGTGCGTTTTCAGTTCTGCAATGATGAAAGGCATGTAGGTGAGAATGATTTGTAATGATTATGTATGTACATGTGCACAGGTCAGTGACCTTGCACAACGTGGCGTAATGTCCCTATGCATAAAACCGGACTCACACGAGACCAAGCAGGGGAGACGCGACGTGCGGCTAGTCGGGGCGCGTCGGCCAAGGCTATCGCCTCACCAACGACTACGTCGACGATGAAGAATCTCCGTCCGACTTCTGAATGTGTGTAAGTGATAGAGCGGGTTCTCCACATCGGGGAACATTGGTCACTCGGTCCCGATGTGCGTCCTGTCACGTGATTTCCATCTTATGTACCATTTCGACCATTATTACCCAACCATAATAAACATGGCTGCTGCTGTGTTCAACTATACTACCTCTGACTTTTGACCTCCATCTCTTGTCCATCATCCCGAACTACCATCCGAGAGTAGCCACAACGAACGCTCTTGGACAGTAACATATTGATATTAGGCATTGAGAAAATACTTACCTTCATGTCTACTTCGACATTGGGATGACTATGGACGCATTTCACCTTCGTCACTATGTCATTGACGGTTGACGCAGTGGAGTTACAGTTCTTTCTGTGCACTTCCAAGATATCCAATCTCTTCCTCCTCTTATTCACACGGTACATAAAGCCACCAACACACAGGTATCTGCCACCACGAAATGTAGGAAGAAATCCCTGATTCAACTGTGCATTTGCCATTTCGAAACTGAATGTAAACTACCTCAAGTTCGTTCCTTATATATCCATCATTGTAAAATCACTCTTATATGATAACATTGATGACATTGGTGACATTTTGTGTGAACTACGTGGGTGAACTATGTGCATACCTTTGTGCAACACCCACTGGCGGATTAGCGTGACTCTAACAACACCTTCGACATCAAAGTTTAGCCGCAGGTCGACTTCGTGTCCATAGCAAAATTTCAAAAGGTCGACTTCGTGTCCATAAGCCCGCCAATACTCTTGGGGAATTCAAAACAAACTAAAGAACACTACACCAGTGAAATCTACTTTAATCTTTCCCATGGTTCAAGGTCTGGCCAGATAAGCCACTCCCGACTTCGGCTTTGGTGTAGCGATCTAAATGGAGATAAGTTTTCCAGATATATATCTGATAGTCCTGAATGTAACTGCGGGCATCACACCGAAGATGCGCTTCATTTCTTCCTCTCATCTGTCCCATATTTAACGACATAAGATCAAATGCATACTTCTTTAGTAGAGGATTTAATTTGTCATCAATCTTATTTGGTCATTCGGGGCATATCAGAACAGGTAAACCTGGAACTACTAAAATCGGTACATAAGTACATCATATCTGCCCAGAGATTCTCGCAAATTACCTAACTTAGTTGTATTGTACATGCCGTGCCTTGCTGTTATACTGAGATCACAACAGCTTCTAGTTTATTTGCCTTCAACGTATGTTTGCAAACTGTAACACATTATATCGTCAATATTGTTCCTTGTAGATTCACATTATGTTTTGCACCCAGCTCATGTGTACGTCACTATCATTATTGTTAATACTATTGTATCATTGTTAGGGGCGGCATTGATCTAAGCATGTTTTATTTCTTGTTTGCCAATCCATCATGAGTAAATGAATAAATATGTTTAAACCATAAGTACGAAGCATTTGTGCAGCACAGTCACATACCCACATGGATAACCATAGTTCACGAATTCAATACCCAAACAATTACATGGACAGGTAATTCAAACATGTCAGCTCAAATAAATAGCACGAAACATAAATCCTGGAAGGATACAACTTTGGTTTCAAAGTCTGATTGCTGTGAAGGCGCAGTTGAGTCTACGTAGGAAGGTCGTCGTGGTAGATCAGGTCTCTGTGATTTCTTCAGGTACTGTTGATAATGGCAGTGGAGCTGCTACACGTGATGAACAACACATACTACAATTTACATCAACATGCATAACAAACGTCAGAAAAACGTCAATGTCCGTCTGGCATGTCATGCCCTCGCGTCTACCCATCAATTGGGTGCCTCACATACATAGCTGTAGACACTACGGCAATAGACCTCTCCTTTCCATATGCCACACCTTAAGGAATTGCAAGATTTGACACGGCAAAACATGCACAGTTACCGCCAAGTCGCCTCTGAGCCATTGCCAAGACTCGAGCTGGTTTGGTTTCGTCAGCTACCGTTTTCGCCACCATGGCCTCTCCTCTAGGGGTCGCCCCTTCACTCCTATGCAACACCAGCATTTCGTCCTGCTTCCAGCAGAAAATCACCACCGTTTGCACTTGCTTACTGCCAAATCGCCTCTGAGCCACTGCCGAGACTCGAACTGGTTTGCCTGCGCCAGCCATCGTTTCACCACCATCGCCTCTCCTCTAAGGGTCGCCCTTTCAGCCCCTATGCAACACCAACATTTGAGCTTGCCTCCAGCAAAGTCGCCCTTGAGCCAGCTGTCAAGACTCAATATGTTTCAGTTCTGCTACACCATGGCCGTCTGTACATCGAGAATCTGCGGGAGAACGAATGTTGAATAGCATGAGCAACGTCGCGTGCCGTTACACAAGCTAAACACAAAGTCAACCAAATGCTTGATCATGGTGGAGGTTGGAATTATCTCTATGCACTACCATCTTTCCGACCTCCGTGGGCAGACGTGGAGGGTAGCGTCGCAATTTTGAAATCGCCGTGCCCTACGCATCGTCGTGCCCCAGGAACAAAGGCAAATTTCAGAAACCAAGTGTTATATAGGATTTTCGGCAGAAGTATAGCAAAAATGACGATTTTTTTCTAACAAATTGTGCAATATATATTTTAATGTTCAGGATAGATCAAATCTGCGTTCACCACCGTCACCGACGTCAAAAGAACTTTCTAATGATACCAATACAGATATGTTGCAGAAAGGTATAACGGAGTTAGAAGCAAACAAAGACGTGATAAGGCAAAGCCTGAACAAAGGCCCGTTTGAAAGGCCGCCGACACAAAAAGCGGCGGTATAAACCGACGTGTAACGTCTCAGCAGAACGTCGCACATGTCCGTACGTCGTTAGGAGCGTACTTTCGAGGGCTTTCGACTGCATTAGACATTTTGAAAATCGGACCATGGACATAGAAGATATAGTCGAAGTGAACATCCGCTGATGGTAGAAGTGACGCGGACACCAGAAGCGGCGGCAGCTTCAGATGTGTGTAGCACCTTTCAAACTGTCGGACATGTACACTACATCCTCTGATGTCGGAGGCATCGGACACAGAAGCGACATTTTCAGATGTGTAGTAGCACCTTTGCAAAACATTGCACATGTAGCTGGTATACGTTGTTAGAAGCGCATTTTCAAGGGCTTTCAAATGCATTATAGAATCGGACGAGGGGTATATATATTATAGCGGCGAGTAACATCACCCGAAGTCGGCAGTATGCTGTTTTCCATGTCCCAACCAGCACCCAGACCAGTATTAGCACACAAGATGTCTTCACGCAGGTGCCTGAGCGAGTGAGTTTAGCTTTTAGCAATATTCCAGCAATATCACAACGGGGCTTCACACATTGTATCCGTGTGGGGTATCGAACCCGGGTCTTCGGCGTGACGAGCGAACGCTTTAACCACAAGGCTACCCCCACCGCCCACCTTCAATCAGGAGTGTGCAACATCCCGAGGTCAGTATGAATGGTAACCTTCTCAGCCCAACTGAAAAGGACATATTTACAGGAACGGTACTGTGAGTGAGTGAGTGAGTGAGTGAGTGAGTGAGCGCATATACTTTTGCCCCGCTTTAAGCAATATTCCAGCAATATCACGACGCGGAGCACCAGAAACGGGCTTCACACATTGTACCCATGTGTCTGACTGACTGAGTTTGGTTTTACGCCGCTTTTAGCAATATTCCAGCAATATCACGGCGGGGACGCCAGAAATGGGCTTCACTCACTGTACCCATGTGTTGAATCGAACCCGGGTCTTCGGCGTGACGAGCCAACGCTTTAACCACAAAGGCTACCCCCACCGCAACCGCTAATGTTAGAGCTTTAATGCTTTTAAAGTGGTTAAATGCAACATAATTACACTTTCCCAGTAAAGTACAGATTCTAGAAATCGTTGGATCGTTGACTCTGTGTGCTGGAGATTAGTTGTCTTATTGTTAACACCATGGCTGTTATAACTTATCATAGATGCCGAGGAATGCTATGACCTAGGATGCTATTAAATCTTCTTAACATTGTAATCTAATTACAATTTACTATTTTATTTAACAGACAGACAGACAGACAAGTTGTTCATTACAGTCTCACCTCAATATTAAATAGAGAAGCAACAAAAGCTGAGCCACACCTATAAGGAGTTATGAGAGACTAAGATCTGTAAAATGTACATAAAGATAAAATATTATTGTATAAAACGATGAATGTTATATAATAAATAAATATAAGCACTTAAAATATAAAACTGAATTAGGTATTATATACATACGCTTATGCATACACATATGACTTAAGCTTAGAAAGAATAAAATGGCAGGTCTTGGCAGCAATAAACAACACATTAGGGCTGGATAAATATAATATTTACTTTTGATTGTCATTTAAACCATTAAAACTATCACATTCATCATTACATTCGTTAATTAAATAGACCTTTCATTCATATACAATGGACATTTAAGTAAAACATGGCACTCATCTTCCATGTTGCTCTCTCAGCAATATGCGAGCGCATGTCAAGGAGGGATGTCTGCTCAGCAGAAATAGGCTTCTTGACTACATTCCAAAAGAGATTTTAATAATACGTTTATTATACTTTTCTTGTTTAAAAGATGCATTTTACCTTACAATAGTTTTCTCATCCAGTTGTAATTAGCTTAGTATATATTAAACATATTATATTTTAAGTGTAACGCTTTGAACACGCCATATGTTAATTCAACAAACCAGTCTAGTTAAAATTCAAATAGGTTCGAATTAATAAATCGATTTATTGGATTTTACAACTGCACATAGCTCCGTTACATGAACTGACATAGATCAATAAATCAGCAAGGAGATTGATATATAATCGATATCACGGGAGGTTTCAAGCCAGCCTACTGCTATAGGTGCACCACGACCTGGTACATGCCTGCGTATTCAAAGCAGTGTCATGGTCGCAACAAAGAAGTAACATAAGGTGTGTGTGTGGCGGGCTGCATGAATGCGTTAGTAGGAAATCGGGGACCTTACCACGAAGAAGCCTGTTTGTCAAACTGGTTTAGGTAAGTACACAACCTGACAGGTATATATTGTTAGCCATTGTAGGTACGTGTTTCATCTTTATTTTTATTAACTTCATTCAATCATTCGACTGAGAACATTTAAATCTGAATCACCTATTAATTAAAGGTAATTCAATTAATTTACCTATTTCTATAGCAGGTGTGCAAAACAAAATGAGGAATGATGAACGTGACCAGAGGTGATGAAGGTTGGTAATGGTTAACATGGTATTTTACAGTTAATGTCCTAAAGGACAATGTGAATTATATTTGTTAGCATATTCTCCATGGTTAATCATGTCTGTTGCCAAGTAAACTGAGTAGACATGAGTGAAAACATGTCGGCACTTCTTGGTTCTTGGTGCTCGTCAAAGTCGGATAAAAAAGGAATGAAAGCAACGTGACTGAACTTACAGTAACCAAGTGGTGGGTTCCCAGATAGCTCACTTTGGGTCAGGGTATCAGGATAAGGATGATCATGGCTAAATAGTTGTAGTCAGTTTCTGAATCATGTTCACCAAGATCCAAGCGGTGAATAAACAAACTTGAGATATGTCATAATACTCAGTAGTATGGTATGTAAAGTACTGTTACATCTGTTCTGTGTGAAAGTTCTCTCGTCACGCCGAAGACCCTGGTTCCATTCCCAACATGGATAAAATGTGTGAAGCCTGGTGTCTTCCTCTGTTGAAATATTGCTAAAGGGGCGTGAGACCACTCCTCTCTTAAATGTGCCTCGTTATCACGAATGAAACCAAGTGACAAAATGTTTAAAAGTTTCCATATAAAGCAAGATATAGAAACTTCTTGCCTTTGAAACCCATTGTCAAGACGACCGGACGTTAAATGAAGGTGTGACTGTTTCAGTTGGATTTGTTTGTATTACAGGTGTGTGTTTCCAGATGTACTCAAGTACGGAAGAGATTCATAGAGAAGGAGAACCGTGAACCAGTCAACAAACTTTTTTACAAGTTCACACCGAATATAAGATTCTAACTCTTGCCTCTCTTACTGTTAGTGCAGGGCATTTTCAGGTTTCTTTGACATGAAAAAAAGTGATACTTATGAAATTCTTTAAAAAGAACTTCAAATGAGGAAGACATTCTAGTTTTGAAATAGTAACTACATAATCAATATCTGAATCAATGGAAGCTGAGAAGAATAACTAGTGTTAATATATATCGCCAATTACCTGCTAGATCTAGATGCTCGGATGGTGAGTGTGTGGATCCAGTGATGTAGCATATCATGTCATCCTCCGACTCATAAGGTGTAGAGCCAGTTGATGTTCCAGCGTCACTGTCGGACATGGTTGGTTATATAACTATACACAAATGTCAAATGTTGTTCTACGTGAGTTATTATATATATGAAGTAATGGCAACTTCTATCACAACTAAGCCAGCATCCTCGGGCTGATGTGACTGGCGAATTGGAAACTGTCATATCCTGACTGTTTAAACATAATACGACATAAAGGGACGTAACTCTAAAATAAACTAGGCTCCGTCTATTGAAGTTTCGTTTGCGTGTGTCCAGTTTAGTAACCCTGCAATACGTCCGATATAGACTTTCGGCCCTAGGGGTGATATGGTTGATATAGATTTTCGGCCCTAGGGCTGATATGACTGATATGCATTTTCGGCCCGGTGGTCAATATGGACATGTGCCGACAGCCAGTATTGTATGTGCAAAATGGTCCATATTATCAGTGACCATATAATAGATTATTTATCGGTATATGAAAATAACTCTTATCGCACACATCACATGGTGTAGTTATCAGCGTGATACACATTATTCACATATATCGTCGTATATCGCCTAGCAGGTCGGATAATAGTTAACGTTATATCGTCACGTTACCATGGTAACACACGTCGTTCACATGCAGGGGCAATAACTCACTGTTGATATGCATACACCCATAGCTCCGTCTGTCTACCGCAAAATTGATATGCATCCGACCATCCGACTAAAACACCCATAGCTCCGTCTGTCTACCTGTAGGAACACAACAAAGAATGACAGGTAGAGAGTGTCGGGGTGACGTCGGTGACCGCTTCCTGGTCCGCCGGCCTTATCTACGTCGGCAGGACAGCTGCTACATGATTACGTCATAAATAAGAGAGTTGTCGACAAAAACTATATAATGTTTAGTATTTGGAAGAAGCTGACGAATAACCTAACTTCTGCTTTAAAGCATACATTAACCACAAAGCGTGGCTATATTCAGGGTTATTCTTCCGAGACCACATTGACACACAGACACAGACACAGACACAGACGCGCGCACACACACACACACACACACACACACACACACACACATATATATATATATATATATATATACACACACACACACACACACTTGTCGAGCGCCTGATCTGAACAGTCAAAATAACAAAGCAGGCTGTCCTTATCTCAGACACTTCATCACGATAACCTCACTAACGAAGACGGAAGGAAAAACAGATAAGAGGATAAACAAGACGGTTGAAATGTCATTGTTATCAGCCAACAGCACTGTGCGTTATGATGTAAATTAGAAACTGATTGAGTATGTTGTCGTCAATGATGTTTAATGTCGAACTGAGATTACATCCCGATTGTCTCCAAGTATCAGTTATCGAACTTTAGCAACAACGGACGAACAATAAACCATGGTGTCGTTGTACAAATGTTTAGCGATCTCAGTACTAAGGCGATCTTCACCCCCACATTTTAACATAGGTGTACGACTGCCGAGGTGCCAAGGCTGCTTGGTGGAAGGGCATTCTGGTCACAGACCCAGTCGACTCGATAATCATTTCGACAAGGCGACACCAACGTCAAGCAGTTGATACTGTGCCCCGGCAAAAAAACAAAACTCTTATTTCTGAGAAATGATATTTTGTTATCTATAAATACATTCTTCAAAAAAAAGAGACGCAAAACCCAAATATCAATGAATATTTGGTGTTATTCAAGGACGTGTAGATCAGCGGAAAACAAAGATACATGAATGAAATTTTGTGGAGCAATGCATTGCTATCTTGTCCATATGTCATGAGAATAACAGTCATCACAGTCATTACTGCTGTCCACCAGGTGGTGTTGAAGTCAGTACCTCGTATGACCACCTCCAGCTGCTACCACTGCCCGACACCTCCTGGGTACAGATCGAATCAGTCGTTGGATGTTTTGTTGTGGAATCCTTCACCATTCCTCCTGCAGCATGTGGAACAACTGTTGAAGATTCTGTGGTGGAATACGACGTCGACGTACCCGTCTATCGATCTGATCCCAAAGGTGTTCGATTGGGTTAGATCCGGGGATCTGGAGGGCCAGGGGAGGGTATTGATGTTGTTATTGGCCAGGTAGTCCACGGTGGCACGTGCTGTGTGGGGCCTGGCGTTGTCCTGTTGGAAGAGCTGCCGTTGACGGTCAACAAAGTGAAGGACGTGCGGACGGAGAATCTGGTCGATGTATCGATAGGCCGTCAGATTGCCTTGGACAAGCACAAGTTCCGATCAGCGGGTGTATGAGATCGCTCCCCACACCATAACACTTTCTTCACCGAATCTGTCCACCTGTCTAATGCAGTTAGGAGCAAAACGTTCATGACGTTGTCTGTAGACACGGTCTCTACCATCACGTCGCCTGAGGAGATAACGGGATTCAACCATATGCGCCTCCAGTTTGCCAGGTTCCATGGCAGCGCCGTGTTACACCATCTCACTCGTCGACGTCGAAGTAGTCGTGTCAGGGGGAGGACGTTTGGCAAGTATCCCTACTTCTCGGAGACGGCTCCTGATTGTCTGATCGGAGACTCTTCGGGCTCCAAACTGTTCTTGTGCTGTGTCCCGGGCGGTACGATGGCGGTCACGTAGGTGGGTTACCCGGATGTACCGATCTTGGGCAGGTGTGGTGACTCTAGGTCTTCCTGATCTTGGACGGTCATTTGTCGAATTTTTTTGCTTGATTCGCCGGCTTGCAATCGTCCAATTGCCCTATTTCGATCGGCAGCGTTGAGACGTCCCATTTTCGTGTACAGTACTTGCAAAGATCGCGGATAAAATTGTGAGATTCATTTGGGTCTTTTATAATCACATGCTTTACTCATGCTTTGCACGTGAGAAACAATCATTGTGCCTGATATTCGTGCTGCATGACATCCACGCACATCATGACAATCCTGATCGATAAAACCGTTCAAAATCATTTTTGGTTGCGTTTGGTCAAGCATGATCTTCTAAAACATTCCAGAAACAATGTACAACCCTAAAATAATGTTTGAGTTTACATATGTGTACACAATTGTAAGTATCATTCTTGAATTTCATTTTGCGTTCCTTTTTTTGAAGAGTGTATATTTTTTTAACCAAACTGGGAATGTTTACCACCGTTCGACTTATCGGGCTCGGAGCTGGTTCAGATAAATCCCTGTGCAAGGACAGTCAGGAATATTTGTGTACCTAACAGTCCAAGATCCAGGAAGTGTAACATGAAGTCCAACATTGTGCAACACGAACAAAGAATGTACCTACACAATACCCCGTCGACAGTGAGGAAAAGACACTACGCTTGTCAGGCTGTGAGCGAGCACGTGAATTACCAGATTGTTTATGCATAACAGTCCCACCCATCTAACTTACCGTTAGCGCCGGCCTCCAATAAGTGCCGGGGGTAAAGCAACTGTTCAAGAAATAAGCGCCGGGTCTCTAATAAGCGCCGGGTCTCCAATAAGAGCCGGGTCTCTAATAAGCGCCGGGTCTCTAATAAGCGCCGGGTCTCTAATAAGCGCCGGGTGTGCCACATGTTTACAAAGGAGTTTCCAAATAGAATACTAATGGTATTTACTACTAATAATAAAATCTATATTTATATCCGTGGAAACTTTAAGCGCCGGGTCTCCGCAGAAAGTTTCATAGAAATAATATCATTTAATAAATTAATTTCATTTTGGGGAAAAGATTCAGTTGTTTGTTTAATTGGCCTCCGTTCTTCTAAAGGTATGTCAGATATTTCATCATAAATAGAATGAAACAAAATATACACAGGGTTTCGGAAAGATCTGCAACTGAGGATTATTATTATTATGAAGAAGGACAAGTCTTGGCTTGGGCGTTTAACAGGTTCAGTGAAGACTACACCTTCGAAGATAACCTGTAACCTGTTATATAGATTCTGTTACCAACTGGTGCAACAACATGAATCAGTTTTCACCGTAACACGAGAATCTCTATCTCTGTGGGCAAGTCTGTTTTCTCCCAAAAATCTCAGCCTGGCTTGGACACTGCAGGGTTCAAGTGGATCTCAAGCCTATGTTGTGACATTTAAAAATTGCTCTTTGGTAATAAAACGATCAGAGATTGAGGACAATGGTGAATCCACGGGTCTTGTCACAAATACATGTATATGATCAGTTGAAATTTAATAAGAGATTTCAGACATTTTTATTTGATTTAAACAACATGAATGTGCATTCAGACACTGCCTTGTTTCTTATTCAAACATCTTGTTAATGCTAAAGTGACAGTGCGACAGCGAACTTCCGTGTGCGCAGGCGTCATAAGCGAACCTAGCTAAACCGGCACTCTGTCAAAACCGGCATTTTTACTTGGTCCCGACTGATGCCGGTATTTACAGAGTACACTGTACGTCACTTTCTGAAAACGCCATGAACCTCATCTGTGATGTTACTGACGCAGATTCTCGGGACAACGGACCTGCTGTCTCACATCCTCAAGGGACTCTCATACACAACATAAACTGGACTGATGTGAGCACCATTAAACCATCATTGATACCAAATGAAAGCTATTGTACAACTGTGATGATAATAATTATGCAAATCATGCAGTGTATATTCTTTCTAGGGCTAGGTGCCATGCTTGGAAAAAGTACTTTCCCCGTCATTGTTGGCGTGGACAAGTCAACAAGTGTACCTTACACAGCAGAAGTACAAATAGCTCTTGTGATAATATCTTTCCTTCTTTCTGTTGTCAATGTGTTCCGCAGTATAACATTCATGTCGACTGAACTATTATGGATGACTGGCTACCAGCTGTTGGTGACTCCTGTGTCTGTTATCATGCAAGGGCTGTTCACTGCAGACCTTCTACCCTTCCCTGTGGACATGGTACCTCGGATAGGAGGCATTGCCGCCTTCGGTATCTTCAACGTGGCGCTTGTAAGTGATTTTTTTGCTAGCAATGGCCTGAAGAATAAATGCATATTGTTCGCCAGAGTTCTTTCGTTAGGCGGTGCGATCTTAGTTGTGGTGGGTGACTGCAAATGTGTCAGCTCCGATACCAGGAACAGGGAGTAGCAAATATAGCCACTTTGCTGATCACAGTCATTCATGTTGTCAGCCAGTATGGACTTTTTAAATGTAGCATGAAATACCTTTGATATATAATTAGATTATTCTGCCAATGAAAAATTGGAACATAAGTTGAACAAATATTTCTTGTGATATACGCGTTGATATGGTTTATGCCAATTCTTTTTTTTTTTTTATTAGCCAAGAACGTTTCAATCATGTCAGTTTTCATCGGCTTTCATTACTCATGAAACTGGTACAAATCATAAAACAATATATCGTTACATCGAAATCATTCACTCTAGAATACACATTGATTGCAATACTAATACAGGGATTCCTGGAATCATTCGTCAGTTTGCTTGTTTGTTTCTGTGCTGTTAAACGCCTCATTCAGCAATATTCCAGCTATACGGTGGTGGTCTTTAAATAATGGCGTCTGGACCAGACAATCCAGTGATCATGGGCACCAAATCTACGCAACTGGGATTCGACATGTGTCAGACAAGCCTGACCACCCGATGCATGTCAAAGAAATAACCATGACTTATTTTGCAACTGAGGGCACGTAATCTCCTTTCTTCCTTTACCTGGGAGTCGTTTCCATTTGTACATCCTTTCGTTTCTCAATTATTTGTTTGATCTAAATTTGATAGTGCTTAGTGTTACTTTACCTTGGTTGACAAGGGACATTCGTTGCAGTGTATGTACACAAATTAGGCTACACCGCCGTTCAAAACATGGGTTTACAATGTCTGCATCCCAAACGTGCTCTATTGGATTAAGGTCAGGGGACCTCGATGGCCAGTCCATGACGTTGATTCCAGCGTTTTGAAGGAAATTTCGTGTCAATATCGCGGTATGCGGCCGAGCATTATCATGCTGGAACTGTAGACCTGGGACGCGATGAGCTGCCATCAAAGGAACGAGTTCAGGGGTGAGCACCTGGTAGCGGTAAGCAGCAGCTGCGAGGTTTCCACGGATGACCAGAAGTCGGGAACGGTTGTTCCCACAGAAAGCACCCCAAACCATGCAACTTCCGCCCCCGAATCTGTCGACTTCCTGTACACAACATTGGGCATACCGTTCACGACGTCGTCTCCAGACTCTATGCCTGCCGTCCGCGAATCTGAGGGTAAACCTGGATTCATCGCTAAAGACGACTCGATTCCAGTCTCTCTGGGTCCATCGGAGGTGACGTTGGGCCCACAGCAGACGACACGTTGACGTTGCACATTTGACAATCGTGGCATTTCAAGTACCGTTAGAAATGTGGTTTAAAAGTGTTTTTTCAATTCTTGAGGCCAATGCAAACACGTGCATATGAAGAAAACTTCGATGCGAAGATCACGTGATCGACTGCACGTGCAAAACCTGATTTGGCACTAACGTCATTTGCACGACGAATGGATGGGTTTGAGTGGGTTTTGCTAACGTTTTCTAGGGTCGAAAGATAGGGATCCCATTTCGGATACATAGATGTATCATCATCAGAAAAATTATTCATTATTTTCAAATTACATTTTGTGAAGTTTCTTTTTGACTCAGTATATTATCACCTACTGCAGAAGGAATATTTAATGTTTAAAGTATATTCCTCAAATAAGCGCTCAGGTGCTTTTTACAACGGACTTTCAGACCCGGGCTTATTGGAGGTCCGCTTGCTGTCTTTCACTATCGATATAGCATACCTGTCATAAGCCATTACAAGGATTTAGGATTGGTCTGTAAACATTCCTCTAGCACCGGTTCCCATACAAAATTTATACACATGAAAACCCTTTCACCAGCTTAGCCGCCTTGTGGAGGACAGGAAGTTATGACCAAAAGGACCATGCCTTAATCTTTTTTTATTAAGGGCGAATACATACCCCGGCGTATCTTAGAGGAAATAGGGTAATTCGCTAGTGATTTCCGTCACAGTGTCTCGTCAGGTGTCATTGGATGTCAGCTGATGGTGGATCCTGATGCAGGTGAGACTAGCGTTCGAAATAATCGCTGGCCCGAGGCCCGAGGCCTGGCGCCGGTTGTTATTATGTATCGGGCCGGCAGTTTCAAATATTTGCAATCCTTTGTGGCCTTCTGTAAATTATCTGTCAATATATTTTACAAATGGAATCATTCCCCATAATTGTATTCTTTATTATAGTTAGGGAATCATCCATGATCCATCATGTTACGATAACTTACAGTTTTCACTTCCTGGTATATCAACGGTTTGCACATAGGAATGTCGCCACCAGTCTTTCACAAGTAATAACTTGTTTGCTAATTGATTTTTGTAGAAAGCCTAGTTGTGTGGAGGAACTTTGAAATGACCTTCACCCTTTCATGTTTCGCAATGTAGCGATTTGTACAGGATGTCGATCCACCGGCAAAAACAAAACAAGCACACGCAGATGCTTCTTTCAGGAATGGGGCGGTTGGGTAGCCTAGTGGTTAAAGCGCTGGCTCGTCACGCCGAAGACCGGGTTTCGAATCCCCACATGGGCACAATGTGTGAAGCCCATTTCTGGTGTCCCCGCCGTGATGTTGCTGGAATATTGCTCAAAAAGCGGCGTAAAACCAAACTCAGTCAGTCTTTCAGGAATGACTTTGGTGATCAGGAGCTGTTTGACTTGGCAAACTCACTGTAGCTCACTAGCAACATTTCCAGTGTTGTACTAGTTATAATGACAGAACTAACCATTGTGAAACTGTACAGTGTAGTCTATTTTGTTTTTATAGGTTTGACCTTTAACAAAAAGGGTCTGCAGACTTTAAAGCCGTGAGACAAATGGTAGCATGGGAAGAGTGTTGTAGCGTTGACAACCCAGTAACCATAATCAGGGTGGGTATGGGATTCGAACCAATACGTGTAAAGCCAAATGTACTGTACTGACACTGTCACCAGATATACTGTATGGGGTGAATTTACTGCAGCTGAACTATGGTTCCTGATGCATAAAAGAAAAGTCTTCATCAGTTCACGTTTGTCGTATGGAGCGTGACGGGATCAGGTGATCAGCTTCAAGGTTCCTGGGTGGTACGTAAGTCAAAACATTCAAAGTAAATTGAACTTTCCACTTTGTTAATCGTAGAATATGTGTATTTTAATGTATGGCCAGATGTGTCTAAATTGAGGTATGATGTAACTCCAGCATAGGGTCCATGCAGGTAGCAAAAGTAATGTAAGTCCCCATGGTTCCTAGTATGGTTATCTACCTTCAGTTGTTTGCGATCTATAGCCTGTTTTACATTGTATTGTCACTTATAGTTAAAGTATTTTAGATTTAATTACTAGTCTTAAATTTATTCGTTTGATAATCTAGTCCTTTTTACTGTCCTTTGTCGACAGTTGTTTTATAATGTAATTGTGTTTATTGTTACTTTTTAACTTTACGTCACAACATGGCTGAAATATTGCCGATGTGACATATCAATGAGGTCAGTTACGAGAGAATAAAGTAATCATATATCACATGTTGTTTGTAATGATCAAATATATCAGCAGTGGTGTCATGCAAGCAAGGTACACAGATAAGGTTACATTGTGTCAATATCGCGGTATGCGGCCGAGCATTATCATGCTGGAACTGTGGACCTGGGACATGAGCTGCCATCAAAGGAACGAGTTTCAGGGTGAGCACCTGGTAGCGGTAAGCAGCAGCTGCGAGGTTTCCACGGATGACCAGAAGTCGGGAACGGTTGTTCCCACAGAAAGCACCCCAAAACCATGCAACTTCCGCACCCGAATCTGTCGACTTCCTGTACACAACATTGGGCATACCGTTCACGACGTCGTCACCAGACTCTATGCCTGCCGTCCGCGAATCTGAGGATAAACCTGGATTCATCTCTAAAGACGACTCGATTCCAGTCTCTCTGGGTCCATCGGAGGTGACGTTGGGGCCCACAGCAGACGCTTGACGTTGCACATTTGATAATCGTGGCATTTCAAGTACCGTTAGAAAATGTGGTTTAAAAGTGTTTTTCAATTCTTGAGGCCAATGCAAACACGTGCATATGAAGAAAACTTCGATGCGAAGATCACGTGATCGACTGCACGTGCAAAACCTGATTTGGCACTGGACGTCATTTGCACGACGAATGGATGGGTTTTGAGTGGGTTTTGCTAACGTTTTTCTAGGAGTCGAAAGATAGGATCCCATTTCGGATACATAGATGTATCATCAGAGAAAAATTATTCATTATTTTTCAAATTACATTTTGTGAAGTTTCTTTTTGACTCAGTATATTATCACCTACTGCAGAAGGAATATTTAATGTTTAAAGTATATTCCTCAAATAAGCGCTCGGGTGCTTTTTACAACGGACTTTCAGACCCTGGGGCTTATTGAGGTCCGCTTGCTGTCTTTCACTATCGATATAGCATACCTGTCATAGCCATTACAAGGATTTAGATTGGTCTGTAAACGTTCCTCTAGCACCGGTTCCCATACAAATTTATACACATGAAAACCCCTTTCACCAGCTTAGCCGCCTTGTGGGAGGACAGGAAGTTATGACCAAAAGGACCATGCCTTAATCTTTTTTTTATTAAGGGCGAATACATACCCGGCGTATCTTAGAGGAAATAGGGTAATTCGCTAGTGATTTCCATCACAGTGTCTCGTCAGGTGTCATTGGATGTCAGCTGATGGGTGGATCCTGATGCAGGTGAGACTAGCGTTCGAAATAATCGCTGGCCCGGAGGCCCGGAGGCCCGGCGCCGGTTGTTATTGTATCGGGCCGGCAGTTTCAAATATTTGCAATCCTTTGTGGCCTTCTGTAAATTATCTGTCAATATATTTTACAAATGGAATCATTCCCCATAATTGTATTCTTTATTATAGTTAGGGAATCATCCATGATCCATCATGTTTACGATAACTTACAGTTTCACTTCCTGGTATATCAACGGTTTGCACATAGGAATGTCGCCACCAGTCTTTCACAAGTAATAACTTGTTTGCTAATTGATTTTTGTAGAAAGCCTAGTTGTGTGGAGGAACTTTGGAAATGACCTTCACCCTTTCATGTTTCGCAATGTAGCGATTTGTACAGGATGTCGATCCACCGGCAAAAAACAAAAAACAAGCACACGCAGATGCTTCTTTCAGGAATGGGGCGGTTGGGTAGCCTGGTGGTTAAAGCGCTGGCTCGTCACGCCGAAGACCCGGTTCGAATCCCCACATGGGCACAATGTGTGAAGCCCATTTCTGGTGTCCCCGCCGTGATATTTGCTGGAATATTGCTCAAAGCGGCGTAAAACCAAACTCAGTCAGTCTTTCAGGAATGACTTTGGTGATCAGGAGCTGTTTGACTTAGCAAGCTCACTGTAGCTCACTAGCAACATTTCCAGTGTTGTACTAGTTATAATGACAGAACTAACCATTGTGAAACTGTACAGTGTAGTCTATTTTGTTTTATAGGTTTGACCTTTAACAAAAGGGTCTGCAGACTTTAAAGCCGTGAGACAAATGGTAGCATGGGAAGAGTGTTGTAGCGTTGACAACCCAGTAACCATAATCAGGGTGGGTATGGGATTCGAACCAATACGTGTAAAGCCAAATGTACTGTACTTGATTACACTGTCACCAGATATACTGTATGGGGTGAATTTACTGCAGCTGAACTATGGTTCCTGATGCATAAAAAAGAAAAGTCTTCATCAGTTCACGTTTGTCGTATGGAGCGTGACGGGATCAGAAGTGATCAGCTTCAAAGGTTCCTGGTGGTACGTAAGTCCAAAAAACATTCAAAGTAAATTGAACTTTCCACTTTGTTAATCGTAGAATATGTGTATTTTTAATGTATGGCCAGATGTGTCTAAATTGAGGTATGATGTAACTCCAGTTAGGGTCCATGCAGGTAGCAAAAGTAATATGTAAGTCCCCATGGTTCCTAGTATGGTTATCTACCTTCAGTTGTTTGCGATCTATAGCCTGTTTTTACATTGTATTGTCACTTATAGTTAAAGTATTTTAGATTTAATTACTAGTCTTAAATTTATTCGTTTGATAATCTAGTCCTTTTTACTGTCCTTTGTCGACGGTTGTTTTATAATGTAATTGTGTTTATTGTTACTTTATAACTTTTACGTCACAACATGGCTGAAATATTGCCGATGTGACATATATCAATGAGGTCAGTTACGAGAGATAAAGTAATCATATATCACATGTTGTTTGTAATGATCAAATATATCAGCAGTGTCACATGCAACAAGGTACAGATAAGGTTACATGTTTAAAGTATGTGCGCACATGTCATATGACTGAGAATATTTTACATCTGAATTGGTTTCGCCTTGACGTTAAACTAGGATGATGTGGAATGATGAGCTCCCCTGCAGGTGGTGAAGGTAAGTGATGCTTACTATGACGTTTAACATAGCATGTCGTAAACACATGTGAGTGAGTGAGTGAGTTAAAGTCAACGTCACATCGGCAATTTTCAGCCATATCGTGACGAGAAGAAATTGGATGTTTATAAACAATATGTATGTATTATAACACCTGTGATCAAGGACAGTAAAACAACTAGACTATTGCAGTTAAATTAAAACTAGCATGTAAAGTTAAAACTAATAGCATTATTTGGACAATACACAATATACTGGACAAAATAAGTTAGAGATATTGGTATTTTTATGATTGATATTTTATCAGTGTGTTAATGAATAAATAGATCATTATTCATAATTTCAAAATTTACGTATATCCCAAGCTGGACCCTAGCTGGATCTACACCATCCCTACAGCCGCTGAGATTGTACGGAGGTGTAGCCATTATTAAAAGCAACAAACATACTACGATTAAAAAGTTTGGTAGAGCAAAATTGACTTTGACGTTTTGGGACTGACGTACCCTCTGAGAAGGACAATAAGTTTACGATACTTCAACCCCCTTCAAAACGTTTTCGCAAGCAATTCTATTTCTTTTAAAAACTCGATAATAAAATGATGATTAACATTATCAAAAAATATCCTTAACAGTTTTAACGCTGACATATTTAGCCTTTGTGATGGGAAAATCTATGCAGTCAAGCAGGACATGCTTGACCATGATTCTTTCATCACAAGGGATACAAAACGGAGGATCCTCGCCTTTAAATATGTACTCATGAGTATATATAGTATGGCCAATACGACATCGTCGCATAATGACCTCTTCCAATCTGGACTGACAACCCAAGTAGGTGTAACCGATAACTGGTTTTATTGCATCTAATTTATTGATACCTACTTGGGTGTCCTACCTCTTTTTGCATTAGATCACGGATATAAGATCTAACGACAGCTTTCTAATCGGAATATGGGATCAGTAGTGGTGTTACAGATTTGTTGAGTGCTGCCTTAGCAGCAAGATCAGCCATTGTGTTACCAGAAATGCCAACATAGAGGACGATGTTGCACTGACCAGTAGCCAGATCGTTGAATAATTCTAGTATTTCAATTAAAAGTGGATGTTGAGAAGACACATTTTACAGCATGAAGGCATGAAGAGAGTCTGAATATATTATGTATTGTTTATATTTATGGTCTCTATTAACATATTTAACATCTGTTAATATGGCGTTAGCTTCCACTGTGAAAATAGAGCTGTTGTTTGGTAGTCGAGAAGATATTGTTCTGGATCCAATGACAGTGGCACAAGCCACTGTGCCACCATCATTGGACCCATCTGTAAATAAGGACTTGTATGTATTGTATTTACTTTTTAATTGATTAAATTCTTGTTTATATTGTAATTCATTAGTTTCAGATTGTTTAAATGGTGTGAGTGATAGGTCAACTTCTGGTCTCACTAACTGCAAAGGAGGAGAAAAAGTATGCGCAAAAGAGAAATATTATCCAACTAATGCCAGCATGAAAGGGTTTAATTCTTATTCCTAGTGGCGGAATAACAGCAGACTTCTTGTTGTACAGATCCTCGTGAAGAGGATTAAAAACACAGTTAATTGCAGGGGTTAGACTCTTTAGAATATAGTTTGGTGATATATTGTAAGGATAATTTTGTGCGGCGTTGTTAGAGATGGCTCATCAACCTCTACATAAATACTTTCAATAGAAGTTCGAAAAGATCCAAAACGAAGTTTGACACCTTAGTGGTGAACAGAATCCAACGATTTAGGATTACTTTTGCAGGCTCCACCATAAATGATGGAGCCATAGTCGAGTTTAGAACGGACGAGTGATCTGTATAAGTGAAGAAGGGTTAACTGGTCCCCTCCCCCACTTGGAGTTTGAAACAACCTTTAATAAATCAAGTGCCTTCGAGACACTGAGCCCTCAGAGATTTAATATGTGGTAAGAAAAGTAAGATGTTCGTCAAATATATTTCCCAGAAATTTAGCTTCCTCGAGAGTTTTAATTGGAGTGCCTGCTAGATGCAATTCTGGGTCTCAGGTGTACTTGTACGTTGGCATAATGTCTCAAATAAAGACCAATTTGCCTTTGTAAAATTATCTCTTGATGAATTGGGAAGATCAGCTGGATGAACGAGTGAAAGTAAAGTTTGTAAATGGTCACTTCCACAAAGGTCATGATGGACTGACCATTCGAATTCGTTGAGCAGTCTTGAATCTGTTTGTGACAAATCAAGTGAGGAATATGTGCCTGTAGCAGGGTGCAAATATGTATTGGAATCATTAGAAATACATAAATCATTATTGGTAATACATTCCTCTATGACCTTGCCTTTTGTAGAGTTTGTGTGTGTACCACCCCATAGAGAAGGTAACAGAACCTGGCCTCGCTTCACAAAGCTATCGTAGCGCTATTGGTCAAGACGATTGGCAAGACGACGGACGCCAAATTTGAAGGTGCAACTGTTTCAGTTGGATTTGTTTGTATTACAGGTGTGTGTTCCAGATGTACTCAAGTACGGAAGATATTCATAGAGAAGGAGAACCGTGAACCAGTCAACAAACTTTTACCAGTTCACACCGAATATAAGATTCTAACCGAGGGTGGCAGGAGAAGAAAGGAGAAGAATCAAAGAAAACAGGAAAGAAGAGATTTGCGGATCAAGTCGCCAAAGCAGCGTCAGCATTACGTAACAGTGGTGGAGGAGTGTTGCTAGTCCACGTACAAGGGACGTCCGAGGAAGACCGGTGTCTGGAGTACTTTGACGAGGCCGTCAGAAATGAGTTGACAGGGTTACTTGAAAACGGCGAACTCTATACTGACGTCTATGAACGTAAATGTTTGTGTCAGATTGAAACATTTGAAGATATTACTGACTTTGTTCAGATAACAGTCGGGAAAGTTGAGAGTGTATGTACTGTTGATTTCAACACAAAAGCAACTAATGACAGTGAAAATCTTAGCATCAACTCATCAAACATACAGGTGTTGCTGAGAAAAACAGAAACTCAAGCAGGTAGCGTCCCTACTGCAAAACTACCAGATAACGTCCAGGACCTTCACGAGAACCGACATATACAGCTGAAAAGATTCCAGGCCACGAAAGAAGTCACAAGCATTAAGGGAGATGCTAAACAGTTGACTGACTACATATGGAACTATTTGAAGCTCAAGGACAACATTACATCTATGTCCAAGGTTGTTGGTGGGGGGTCATACTTCTTGGGTGTTAGCGAATCAAATCTAACAACAAAAGAAGGATATACAACTAAGAAACCGGAATACACTGGTTTTAAGCTGGACATATCACAAGAGTCTCTGAGAGAACACATTTACAAGAAGCTGGAAACTGACATCTGTGTCTTGGATCGTGACGGACATTTTACAGAAGGACCAAGGGACTTGGTCGATATTAGATTCCACACCATACGGAATGCTGGCTTAGTTGTATTGGAAGTAGCCATTCGTTATTGTCAGGGAGTTGTGTTCTACGACAAAGAAGGACCCAGAACATATTATGTCACAGATAGCGGTGCGACAAAGACGGAAAATGTTTGTCGAATGAATCGTTCTGAATGGCTTCGAAGATTACAGATCATGCACTCTCATTTTAATACTTAAACTGTTGGGAAGTAGCTGCTCAATCTATGACTAATAATTCACGTAGATCAACATTTGACATTTGAGTATAGTTTGATAAGCAACCATGTCCGACAGTGACGCTGGAACATCAACTGGTTCTACACCTTATGAGTCGGAGGATGACATGATATGCTACATTACGGGATCCACACAATCACCATCCGAGCATCTAGACCTACCAGGTAATTGGCGATATGTGTTAACACTGGTATTTTATGTGAGTTTGTATTGAGGATTTAGTTACTACTCCAAAACCGATAATTATCTTCAGCATCGTAGAGTTCTTGTGAAGAATTTTATGAGTATCACCATTGTTCAAGTCATAAAAACCTAACGATAGACACACGATTATAAGCAATTTTAATCTGTTTTTTTTTTCGGCAAGAATAGTTTGAAACTTGAAGTTTAGTTTAGAAAGTTAACACTGTTTATATTGATCTGGATCGACTGTTTGCCCGAACCAGAAAAATATTCCACAAAATCAACTAAATAACCTGTAAAAGAATGGCTAGTCTTACAGTACTAACAAACAGATTTCACTTGGTGGAAAGAGCAAACTAACCGTGAAAAATATATATATTGTAACAAAAAGTCATGTCTAATCTTGGTCTGGGGCGGTTGGGTAACCTAGTGGTTAAAGCGTTGGCTCGTCACGCCGAAGACCCGGGTTCGAATCCCCACATGGGTACAATTTGTGAAGCCCATTTCTGGTGTCCCCCGCCGTGATGTTGCTGGAATATTGCTTCAAGCGGCGTAAAACCAAATTAAGTCATTCAGTCAGTCAGCCTAATCTAGGTCTTCAAGTACTGAGATAATCACGCCCCCCAACCACCAAAGTAATACCAGCCAAGATACATACCTTTGTGCAGTCTGCTTCCAAACTACAGTTTCAACTATAACAGTAAATTCCAGCACAAGTAAGCTCAATCATGTTTACAGTCGCTATCTTGGATATTCTGACGTCACGTTTGCGTATCATGTGACCTTAGGTCACCTATAAATAGACCGGTCAAGGTTAGTTTCGGAGCGGCAATTTTGACTTTTACAAGTAAGGTAGGGTTCCAGGGTTGCGTCACAGCTAAATTCTACTTTTGGCATTATAAGAGATTTTTATTTGCATAACTTTTAATAAGCATGGCTGTTATTAACACTTGGTCTGCTCTTTAAGTATCTAGTTGTGGATAAGTGATTTTAGGGAGTTATTTTCAACTTTGACATCCGGATTTCGTCTGACAGTCCCAAGAATCCAACAATCGATCCGTATTCATTCCGATGGAATATCACAGGATCGTATGCTTCAAATGTACAGGTACAGTCACAGGTACAGTTATCAGTCACAAGTGTCGCGAGTGATTTACTCGTCAGTATGAAATATTACAGTTCACAGTGTATTTAATGCTTTGACAGTCGCTTATTGTCATCACGATCCGGGGGATCCAAGGTCATTCCGACCTGCTATGTTTACACTATCAAGTTGCAGTCTCTGGAAAGGGTTTTCTTCCACCGGGGATTATTGGGATCGTCTAAAGTCGAGACATACGTACTTCACTGCAGGTTATAATTAGGATTTGCCTTCATTCTTACTTGCATCACATTTTGACAGCTGTTGGAGGTGTGGTCTCCTTGGTATTCATTCCTGGTCACGAGAAGGTGTTGTTTATATCATCTGGATCCAGTTCCGTTTACTGAAAGTTGATACACTTTCCAGTTTCGAAGTTTGTTGTACAGTTAATTCGTTTTAACAGTCGAAGGTTCTCAATCGTGAGTGGGGTACAGTGATACAAGACTACTGCAAGACTACAACCACGAAAACGCAGGATGACGAGCAAGATATCCAGTACAGATTGTATGATGCAACATTTCGGTATAGCTTCTTATACCGTTGTCAAGCAAGAGTAAAGTAATACAGCACAGAACCGACTTATATACACGTAACAGGGATTGAGTAAGACAACATGGGGGAATACATCAAAGGGATTAACAACAACAATGGGACAGGTAATAATACAACAACAATGGGAGGAAGCCAAGGTTGAGGAGGCGGAACAAGATATACATAGCAGATGGGGTAGGTAATAATACAATAACAATGGGAGGAAGCCAAGGTTGAGGAGGCGGAACAAGATATACATAGCAGATGGGGTAGGTAATAATACAATAACAGTGGGAGGAAGCCAAGGTTGAGGAGGCGGAACAAGATATACATAGCAGATGGGGTAGGTAATAATACAATAACAATGAGAGGAAGCCAAGGTTGAGGAGGTGGAACAAGGTGTACATAGCAGATGGGTAGGTAATAATACAATAACAATGGGAGGAAGCCAAGGTTGAGGAGGCGGAACAAGATATACATAGCAGATGGGGTAGGTAATAATACAATAACAATGGGAGGAAGCCAAGGTTGAGGAGGCGGAACAAGATATACATAGCAGATGGGGTAGGTAATAATACAATAACAGTGGGAGGGGAAGCCAAGGTTGAGGAGGCGGAACAAGATATACATAGCAGATGGGATAGGTAATAATACAATAACAATGGGAGGAAGCCAAGGTTGAGGAGGCGGAACAAGATATACATAGCAGATGGGGTAGGTAATAATACAATAACAATGGGAGGAAGCCAAGGTTGAGGAGGCGGAACAAGATATACATAGCAGATGGGGTAGGTAATAATACAATAACAATGGGAGGAAGCCAAGGTTGAGGAGGCGGAACAAGATATACATAGCAGATGGGGTAGGTAATAATACAATAACAGTGGGAGGAAGCCAAGGTTGAGGAGGCGGAACAAGATATACATAGCAGATGGGATAGGTAATAATACAATAACAATGGGAGGAAGCCAAGGTTGAGGAGGCGGAACAAAATATACATAGCAGATGGGGTAGGTAATGATACAATAACAATGGGAGGAAGCAGATGGAATTACTAACAATGATGGCTGGAGTGCTCTGTTCTGTTGTTTTTATCAGTTCATTGTAGGCGGATGGAAAGAGGTACCCTTGGTCTCTGTTGATTGAGGGCTTGTGTCGGCGGATTTGAACTGCTTCTGCCAGTTTGCTTTTTGTGAAGTCCTGGAGGTTTTTTGATAATATTTCCACATTGTCCCATTCAATGTTGTGATTATGACAGTTGATTATGTGTTCAGAGATAGCTGATTTACGGTCTGACTTCTTGGTTGATGCTAGGTGTTCTTTAATTCTGAGGTTTATGGGGCGGGAGGTTTCACCAACATAGGCCTAACCACAGTCACAGCTGATCTTGTAAACAACTTCTTTGGGTGTTTGTTGTTTGGAGGTGTTCCTGCAATTGGCTTGGAGTAGAGTTTTCATTGGGATGGAGCTGGTGAAATGGGTTTCGATGCCGGCTTGTTATCAATCAACTTCTAAAATGCCAATCAAACAGATCGAGTTGAATCAGATCTCTTCTTTGTCTCTTTAGTGGTGGAGTTTCCATTTTGCATCGGTAATGGTCTACAGTGTAGCAAGCTATTTATTGCTGACAGTGACAATTCAAGTTGACACCACTGACTCATTGGTAATTGATCTCACAAAATTAATTGAACCCTTTTCTCAGCCCATTCAAGAAAATTATGTCGGAATTTTAATGTACAGATGTCGGAATATTCAATGTTTAAATGATGCTACTAACATAGAAGAATGCTGCCGGGACCCAAAAATATGTCGAAATTCACAGATTGTCAGAAAATTCAGATGTCGGATTATACAGAGTCATTTTCTTTCAAATGCAATCAAATCAATCGAATCAAGTCGTGGATATGATCAATTCTGGGGTTGTTACATATTATTCTTGGATTGGGATTGGGATCAATTTCCTATTTGAATGCTTATAATGATGCATACTACTATATGAATAACAACTCTTTTATCATCTACATCTACACGTCGCTCTATGTAATACTCAAGAAGTTGTTATCCATAAAGTCGTATTCTTCATTTTGGACTCACCAACTTGTGGAATGTTACATTCATAAAACAAACAATTTGTCAAGCGTATGCAGTACACACTTTACATAATGTTCACTTGGTTTATACAGATGCGAGGCGACTCAATGAAAGAAGTTTGCATTCCCGACAGGTAGATATCGTCCTTATTGGTATACCTAACATACCCGTGAAGATTCGGGTTGTAATTGGTCTTAAGCAACAAATGCTTGTCGTGAGAAGCGGGATCGGGTGATCAGGCTCTCTGACTTGGTTGATGCGCGTATATCGATGCTCATAATGTCAGTCACCGGATTGCATGGTCCGAATTCGATTATTTACAGACCGCCGCCATATGTATAGACAAGCATACCATATGCCCATATCATGCAAGCATTAGCTTTAGTGCAACTAGCATCGTATTCATAGCATGTTGTGGGACATTCCATGTTCCGGGAAGTGAACTAGTGAAGGTCCGGGCTAGAATTGGTCCTCAACAACCCATACTTGTCGAGTCGACTAACGGGATCGGGTGGTCACACTCAATGACTTAATTGACACATGTCATTGAATCCCAGTTGTGTAGCTCGGTGCTCATGTTGTTGATCGCTGGATTGTCTTGTCCAGACTCCATTATTTACAGACCGCCGCCAAATAGCTAGAATATTTCTGTTAAACATCCAACCAACCAAATCCATGAAACAACTTGCTCTTCGTATCTATTTCAAGACGCAGACAGAAACGACGCCATTGGCTGGGGCATCAGTAGCTGCTGCTGACGGTGTCCTGGGTCCTGACACAAACAACCATTTGAACAAGACAAGCGTTTCTAACAGCGATGTGCCGTCAGCTGTACCTGCTGATGGCAGTGCGGAAAGTCCATACATGAGAACTCCTAAAAGAACAGTTATCAAACGGCTATCTGTGCCTTCTGACGATGGTATTTACCCAAGCAGTCGGCGACGTCTGAAAAAAAATAAAATGGGCAAAAAGTCAAAGTACCAGGTGTCTGAAGCTCCAGCTTCTGCTGCCAAGAACAGTAAGCTGGTCAGAACTGAATCTTTAGCTTCTGCGGACAGTGGCATAGGTAGTATGCGAAATCTTAGGAGTTTTCGAAAGATATGGAAGTCGGAAGGAGATGAGTGATAAGGTTTATAGAACCACTGCCAGATGAAACAAAATTTGGGGCAGACAAGCTTAGATGAGGCATCTATAGTTTCTGGCAACAGTGGCGTGGGTAGTGACACAATCAAACTGCATATCTTGAAGGTGGCACAATTGTGCTCTCTGTGAGCTACCTGTTATCCATTTCCTGTTGATGTTAACGTGCTGCTTATTTCCATTTCTCGTATATTTGTACCTGTTACTCCAACTTGATAAATGAAACACTGCTGTATGGCTACGGGGATAAGTCATGTTTCTATATATATATGAACCTTCTTGCGCCTAACGGGCAGCTGTTACTCCCCCATTCTGCAGTGACCATTGTTCAGTTAGCGTGTCGCTGAAATCTATTAAACAGATGAAAGAAGCCTATTCAAGATTTATTTATAATTACGATAATATTGATATGAATTCCTTTCGGCAAAATGTGGCTGATGTTAATTGGGATTTTCTTACACAAAATGATGATGTTGATGCCATTGCTTCAAAATTTGTTAATACATTAACAGACTTATGTAAATCAAATATTCCAAATAAAACTGTTGTGATTCGTCCAAATTATGCTCCGTGGATGAACGGATTTATAAGAAAACTTATGCGTAAGAAAAATAGAATTCATAGAAAGACTACACGTAGTAACTTGCCTAATGATTGGGATAAATTTAGAAAAAGTCGAAATAAGCTTATCTCAGAGATACGTAAAAGTAAGTCATTGTATGTTGAAAAGCTTGATAATGTTGTCAATACAGAACATGGTAGTAAATCTTGGTGGCGGATTGTTAAACATTATCTTAAGAAAACAGATAAAGCTAAGATATTTCCACACATTGAACACAATGGTGTTGTTTATGAAGATGATATTGAGAAAGCAAATATTTTTAATGACTACTTTGTGAGTATGGCAGCGGTTAACAGTTCTTCTGATGATGTTAATGTATAATCTGATATTAACGTGGAAAATTGTTTGATATTTCTTTGTCCTCTTCTCAATTTCCAGATATATGGAAATGTTCATCCGTTGTTCCAATTTATAAGAAAAATAATGTTCATGATTATACTAATTATCGACCGGTTTCACTTACTAGTTGTGTTTCAAAAGTATTTGAGAAGTGTGTTTTTAAATATGTGTCAATTTTTTTTCTAGATAATGGAACTATTACTTCATTACAGTCAGGTTTCACGACTGGTGATTCTACATCATACCAGCTCACTCATTTGTATGACTACATAGCTAAGGCGATGGATAGTGGCAAGGAGGTACGCGCTGTATTCTGCGATATAAGTAAAGCGTTTGATAGGGTTTGGCACAAGGGTCTTTTGCATAAGTTATGGGCTAGTGGAATTCGCGGATCTCTTTTATTATGGTTTGAAAGTTATCTAAGTAATAGAAAACAGTTTACAGTAATAAATGGGTATAAGTCAAATGTTAAATCAATTGAAGCTGGCGTGCCTCAGGGATCAGTCCTAGGACCTTCACTCTTTTTGGTTTATATCAATGATATTGTTGATGATATACAGAGTAATATTAAATTATTTGCCGATGATACATCCTTATCTGTGATAATTGATTACCCTATGGTATCTTCCAATATGTTAAACGATGATTTAGAAATAATAGCTAAATGGGCCCAGACATGGAAAGTAAACTTTAATCCCAATAAAACTGAATCTATCATTTTTTCTAGAAAGAAAACAGTAACATCAATGCCAGATCTTATAATGAATGATATACCGATAAAGTCTGTTGACACTCATAAACATCTGGTGCTGACTTTACAAAGTGATGGCCACTGGAATATACATATAGATGATATTATTTCTAAAGTCAGTCCTGTGATCAATTGTTTAAGAAGTCTGAAATACCGCCTTCAGAGGAAAACCCTCCAAACCCTGTATAGTTCATTTGTTTTACCACTTTTTGACTTTTGGGATTATATTTGGAATAACTGTACACAAACATAAGAGTTATTGTTAGAAAAACTTCACTTAGATGCTTTAAGAACCATATGTGGATCAGTTAGAGGAGTTAGCCATTCCAAAATCTACCATGAAACTGTTTTTTCATCATTAAGGGAACGTCGTAAAAATCACCAAATGTATGTATTTCATAAAATGTTCCATAATAAAACTCCAAAGTATTTATCAGATCTAATTCCAATAAACATATCCTTTGTATCCACATATGGATCTAGATCTAGTAATATGCTTCAAGTACCATTATGTCGTACGGAAACATATAAAAAATCTTTTTTACCCTCCTCTGTGATGGAGTGGAACAAGTTAGATAATGATATAAGAAACATAGATTCCGTTGCCATGTTCAAGAAACACTTTGATCGAACTGTCTCATCCAACGTACATCATGTCTTCAGAAACACTGGTAATAGATTTAATCAAATAATTCATTGTAAGTTAAGACTCGGCTGTAGTGACTTAAACGCACATAAATTTGACCGTTTTCTTCAAAATACGACTACTTGCACTTGTGGCCATCATTATGAAGATGCCATTCATTTTCTATTAATCTGTCCAAATTTTAATACAATTCGATCGAAGTGTTTCTATTACATAAATGGTTTTAATATTCAATCTGTACTCTGTGGAAGTTACTCATATTCTGACGAAATCAATGAAAATATTGTAAAATCTGTACATGACTATTTTACCTTAACAAAACGATTTTTTACCTAATTGATTAATTATACTACTGTCTTTTTCATTAAGTGTGTTACTCCTCAAATGGTGTGTTCTCTTGTCTGTAATGATGAATGTATATAAAATGTTTCCCATCGCATTGTATTCGGAGAGGTATTTTTATAGGCTTATAGCCTGTTTACCAATCCGTTCATTTAATAATGAATAAATATTATTTAAATCAAAAGCGGCGTAAAACCAAACTCACTCACTAAGTCAGTTGTCTTGATGTTTACCGTTTACACTTGTTACACTTGCAATAAAGTTTCGTCTCTTTAACTCATTGTTGTGATCTGTGTTGAACGAATTCGGTCCAGTGCATTATTCATGTGTATAGACTCCAGCGAATGTCATGTCATGATGCCTTAAGTAGAAGTGCCAGCTACATATGGTAACGATTCGGGATGTCATGCAAGCTTTTGGCACAAACAGCAACATGCGTGTGGTAATGACTAGTCAACAACCAAGTGGGTTTGTGTAGTAGTTCGTCCCTGTCACCCGTCACATAACTCTCTAGTAAGACTCCCGTTCATTATACAAGGTGTTTACTTCATGATCGTACTGGAAGGTGACGTGTAACGTGACATTGTCACGGTCCGATTAAGTAGCAGTCACGTATCCCAAACAAACGCAGTACCAACAGCCAGGTATAGAGACAACACACAACGTTGCCAATGCCAACCGGTGTATGTTGAACACATGCTTGTTTTATAATGGAAAGTAAGTCACGACTGAGAATAGCATGTATACTACTCACACTTTGCTAAGGATCACAAAAATTCACAACTTTACTTAAACGTAGATTCATAATTTGAAATTGTATCCATTTAAAACTGGATAAACAATAATATGGTAAACCCTCTTCAGGCAAACAGCCACTGAATCTAACCTTATGCACTTGATGCATGAGTAGCCATAAAAATGGTTTTCATGGCACCAATCAACCATTTTGCAAATCATGGAACGAGTCACTGACAAGTACACCTGGCAATAGCAGGCATGGGATCTGAACTGAAACCTAGGATACATACTAACAATAAGCGTAGATATTTAAATCCAATTTGACCCACATCATAGTTTTCTGTTGAATCCATGATTTGATCCTTAGCAAAGTATGAATAGTATATTTATTCAAATTACTCAGAACCCCTGTGTTTAATCTTACTCATCACTCAGCTTATATTACCGCTTGTCAGACTAGCTCAACTTAGGTGAGAGACGTTAACGTTACCAAGAAGGCGCGGATATATGCATACGTGACTCAATGAACGCTATCGATTTATCAATGCACCACTGACAGCATAATGGGAGCACATTGTTGAGTGTTCTACAGCTAGCTGTGTAAACGGTTATATATAGGTTGTGACAGAGCATGTGCAACATAAGCTGTACAGCAACGCTTTGCCAGTGTTATATACCCTCGACATGACGGGGTCGGTGGGGTAGCCCAGTGGTTAAAGCGTTCGCTCGTCACGCTGAAGACACCGGTTGATTACCCACATGGGTACAATGTGTGAAGCCCATTTGTGGTGTTCCACCGCCGTGATGTTGCTGGCATATTGCTAAAAGCCGCGTAAAACTAAACTCACTCACTCACTGGACATGACGTTTTTGAAAAGCACTTAGAAGTTTGACAATCATGAATACATGACACGTTTTTGTAGATAACAATTTCTTATTCCTTATCAGAAAAAAAATTCTCCTTCATGAGGTGAACGGGATCGGTTGGTCAGCTTGCTTGAAACGTCGTGATAAAGAATAAAAAAAAGTTTATTTTTGAAAATGTGTCATGCGTTTTCTCTATGTATGTTGTCCTTATCGTTCTATGTATTACATTACCCGTGAAGATCCGGGTTAGAATTGACCTTCAGTAACCCATGCTTGTCGTAAGAGGCGACTGACGGGATCGAGTGATCAGGATCGCTTACTTGGTTGACACAACCCAGTTGTGTAGATCGATGTTCAGGCTGTTCATCTCTGGATTGTCTGGTCCACACTCGATTATTTACAGACCGCCGCTATATTGCTGGAATATTGCTGAGTGCGGCGTAAAACAACAACCAAACCAAAACATATTACATACTAAGGACGAGATTCGTAATTATGTATGGGCGGTGGTTGAAGCGTTTGCTCGTCACACCGAAAGCCCGGGTTCCATTCCGCACACAGGTACTCTATATGGAGAACATTTGTGGTGTCCCCCCGTCGTGATATTGCTGGAGTAAAAGCGGCTTAAAACCATATTCACTCACCCACTCATAATGATATGATGAAATAAGGGAAAAGGTTTTCACATACATTAAACAGCCCGAGTTTAAACGCATTTTATTTATGGACACGCTACACAAGGATTAGATTATTTTCATTTTTTATTGAGTGCACAAACATGTTCTTGCTAAGATGGTCAATATTCATTGGAATAATGAAAAGACGGTAGGCTACGTCATGAGCTGTAAGTCTTGAAGCGGGCCCTGAGGGTTTTGCTAACGGATTGTGTTTGTCGTGTCCATGGCAACCACCATTGGGAATGTCACAATACAGCCTACAGGTGAAGTCATCCCAAGGGATTAGACACACTTCCACTCCACTGCCTCTACAGTTCGCAATTCAATTGATCATGTCTCCCGGTTTGTTGTCTCTTGTTGCTGACATTCAAGTATTATATATGAGTTAATTAACTCGCCAAGTTTTGGACAGAACCATTAAAGAGCCATGTGCTTTAAAAGTACGTGTTTATATCCTGCGTTTGTTCTTGACAGTGTGTGCACTTATTGAATGCGTGAACCTGAGTCCGTTTACAGTAAACAAATATACGTCTGTTCATACATTGGTAGTGGGTGACCTTAGACACACACGCTCATTCGACCGTTCTTTTCTGAATACATTCTGCACCGAATGGTTGCAGATGAATGTCAGAACTACATGATCTAAAGGAACGTATAACTGTTTGGCGACTGAAACATTAAGTCCAAGTCTTGGAGTCCGGCCGTGGAAGGTTTTGGGGATCCTGGTTGAGTTGGTATGTATTTCACTTGTTTTTTGCATTACTTAGTTGTAAAAGACATAACGTGGGTCAGGCGGCTAGAAGAGGTATCATCCTCCCAGTCTTGGTGGTGATAGTGTCTAGCATGGTGATAGCAGTTTGATGTGTTGGAGTGTTGCCTGCAATAGTGTAGGTCATCTCATGCAGGCAGAGCTTCGGTCGATCAAACAGAATGGCACCAGCACCATCGTAACGACATCATAAAGGCATTGCTATGGTAATACAATATATTGACACGTTCCCTCCACCTAAGACAACACTGTACTGTTCAGTATAACATAGACATTCATGTAAGTGGTTGTCTATGTCGGTGAGAAAGACAAATTAATTAATTAAAATTAACTACATGTGAAAGAACGCCAAATTTTGTCTTTAAATGCAAATTCACAAATTTGAAAAATATCCTGAAAAGCAAAAGTCCTCAGTTCAGCGCTTGTCTGATGTTTTTTTACAAACGGGAAAAGGATATTGTGAGCGAGTCTGATTGGAAATAACCAATCAAAGTAAATTACTAAGAGTTATTTTTACATATGAACCTGACCGTCATTTCCAGAACTATCCATAAACCTGCCTGGACAATTCAAAACTCAAGAAAACCTCCTGGTCCTTACTGGTTGTGTATAAGAAATTTCACATTTGAACCATTGTAGATTTTAGAATGAACGCCGGTTCAAATAACGAGGCATCTGAACCAACACTGGAGAATTATTAAAATCTTATATAAGATTTCTGTGATCACACCGCAGACAATAGTTCGATTCCCAGTACGTGGTCACCAGTCGTGATATTGATCTGATAACACATGATGCCGATAAGCGTCACTCACTGTTGATAGCGATGCTATCGTCATAATGATCTGCAATGCATTGTGATGCGTTTTGTTGTAGCGATTTCTCGAAGGAGACATCACTTGATCTTGCTCAGACATCAGTTTCGGATAATAAAATAACATATTCTATTACAGCAAAAATGGCTTCTCCTCGAGATGCATCACGTGATGATACTGCCCTCCATGATGCCTGCAGGCTGGGAAAATTCGACAAGGTGAGACAACTCCTGTTTGAGGGTCGAGTTGACATCAACAGCAGGCACCGCGGGAGAACACCTGTACTGAAGGCAGCCTACAAGGGCCACAGAGACGTGCTGGACCTACTGATCAGTAAAGGATGTGACGTGTCACTGCCAGATGACGACGGTAACAACATCCTTCACGTGGCCTGTATGGGTGGGCATGTGAAGATAGTGAAGCATGTCATTAAGAATGACTTCGTGAGCATCAACAGTAGAGGACATTGCGGGAGAACACCATTGATGCTTGCAGCAAAGAATGGGCATAAAGAGGTCTTTGATCTCCTTCTGAGTAAAGGATGCGATGTGTCACTAGTGGATGGTGACGGCAACAACATCCTTCATCTGGCTTGTATTGGGCAGCATATGACGATAGTGAAGGATATCCTCTCACACGACATCATCGACGTCAACAGTAGAGAACAGAGTGGACGGACGCCGCTGATGTTGGCTGCAACGAAGGGACATCACGAGGTGTTTGATTTGCTTGTCAACAAAGGAGCCGTTATGGCACTAGTGGATGACGACGGTAACAATATACTTCACCTTGCCAGTTTTGGAAGAAACGTGAAGATTGTCAATTTCGTTGTCTCTAAGAACATAGTGGACGTGAACAGCAGGGGAGAGCACGGGAGGACGCCCCTGATGTTGGCGGCAATGAGGGGACACAGAGATGTCCTTGACCTTCTTGTGAGTGAAGGCGGTACTGTGGGGCTATTGGATCACCATGGTAACAACATCCTCCATTTGGCCTGTATCGGGGGGACTGTTAGAGATGGTCAAGCATGTCCTTTCACATTACATTGCGGACATTAAAAGTGTGGGACAGAACGGGATGACCCGAGCCATGTTAGCTACGTGTTTCAATCATGAAGACGTGTACCACTTACTCGTGAACAGAGGAGCGAGAAAATCTGTTTCAGATGACATTTACACAACAAGAGATGTTAAGTGTTGATCCTCCATCGACTTCCACCATCGCAAAAGTATTTGAGATTCTGCTGTGCTCTCCATGTTGTTGATAATTGTAGTTTTCTGGTTGTATGTTTAAACTGTGTTTTCTACCAACATACCATTGCAGCAAACAGTGGCATCGTGAAAGTGCTTGAACGTTCAAAAACATTATACCAACATAGACACTTACGTTTGATGAATTAAGAAGATTCTGTATTCAGTGTGAAACGAGACCAGGGCTATCGCGAAATTCCTTCCACACAATTGCGTTCTTGCAGGATACATACCATTTCCAAAAACATGACACTGTGGTTATTTGTATATCCGTTTCACAGTTTGGAATATGTTTTCTGTATCCGTTTCACAGTAATATGCATTTTGAATTTGATATGTAGTGTTACAAATCAACATGTAGAAGGAAGCGTGGATTTCAGTGTGAAATTTCATTGGAATATGTGTACAGTTTCTCAGGATCATTACATGAAAGGCTGTGAAATCTGAAAGGTAGTGGCGTGATTTTAACAGGAGTAGTTACCTCGCTTGGTTGTTAGCAAACATGACAGAATTGATCGTTCTCGAGGTTTCGGGATGGGACTGTTTCCAGAAGACTGGCTGCACCGATTCACGTTCGTTTCGATGTAACATTCATCTTCCTTTCTTACCAAGTGACAACGTACCCGGAGAACACAGAATTCCTGCCGGCTTCCAACACTATTCTGGATTCAAGAACTCACATCTTTCTGTTTCAAATCATACGGCAGTGTAATGCTTGACATTCGAGATTGCACAGAGACATTTTGTAGGGCATGTTTCTCATTACTGCTGCCACACCCACTTTATAGCTTTATACGAATATAGACATAAACCTGTGTGTTACAGTAAATTGTAGTCTTTAATACTTGATCTTGTGTGGTTGTTTATTTATACTACTCACACTTTGATAAGGATCACAAAAATTCACAACTTTACTTAAACGTAGATTTATAATTTGAAATTGTATCCATTTAAAACTGGATAAATAATAACATGGCAACCTTTGTCTAGGCAGACAGCCACTTTATTCTAACTTTATGTACTTGATACAAGAGTAACCATAATAATGGTTTTCATGGCACCAATCAATCATTTTGCAAATCATGGAACGAGTCATTGACAAATGAACAACACCTGCCAATATCAGGTATGGGATCCACAAGATGCGATGACATGCTGAAACCTAGGAACCATGCTTACAATAAGCTTAGATATTTAAACCAAATTTGATATTTAAACCAAATTTGACCCCACATCAAAGTTTTTCACTGTTTAATACTGTGCATGTCGATTTCTTATCCACCTTTCTATAACACCTCGTGACCCGTGGAGTCCGGGTTAGAATGAACCTTCAGTAACCCATGCTTGTCGTAAGAGGCGAGTGACTGACTGACTGACTGAGTTTGGTTTTACGCCGCTTTTAGCAATATTCCAGCAACATCACGGCGGGGGACACCAGAAATGGGATTCAAACATTGTGCCCATGTGGGGATTCGAACCCGGGTCTTCGGCGTGACGAGCCAACGCTTTAACCATTAGGCTACCCCACCGCCCCCGTAAGATGCGACAAACCAGATCAGGCTCGCTGGCTTGGTTGACACATGTCCCCAATTGCGTAGATCGATGATCATGATGTTGATCACTGGATTGTCTGCTCCAGACTCGATTATTTACAGACCACCACCATAAAGCTGCAACATTGATGGGTGCGGCGTAAAACTAAACTCACTCACTCACCACCCTCTCACTCACTAACTCCAGATTCACGGAACTGTCGCTCAAAATGAAGGATGCAGGGATAGACATAACTTCCAGTATTCCTTCAACAAAATAATATTTTGTCTTTTGGGGAACGGATGACTCATGGGCCTGGTGCGCCTCACTTTACTGTGCAGAGTAGCGTTCTTTGAGAGGCCAGAAGCCTGTGATCGTAGTTTGAACCACGTCTCCAGGTTTGTCCCCGCCATGTCCGCGCTGTTTTTCACCACATTGGGACACGTCTGGGACTGCAGCACCTCGGGTTTTCCTCCCATGTCAAGTTGACTCGCCCAGATAGAGCATGGCAGTAGTTTGTTGAAATAGTAGGCGTCCATAATGTCCGGATAACATTTCTTTTGTTAGATTAAAGCCTGACCATAAATTTTGCTATCTTCAAGTTTTGTCCCAACACTATTCTTCTCATCGAATCTGTGTTTTCATCGTGATGGGCGTCAAACACAGACACATAGAGATACTGACAGAGGGACAGGCAGGCAGGCACTCTGGTTGTTTGCTTTGCAAAAACATCTAAGCATTGCCATGGCAACAAACGTTCTAGAATCTGTGCTTTACTAAGAAAGTGTAATCCCAAATGTAACATATGTTACATCTGACCACTTTCTAAATGGCATTGTGTAGTCACTGAATGTCGTGGTTCCACCAAAGGCCGTTGTCAGTCAGGACGTGTTAAGGCTTTTCACACACTTTTTAGACATAGTTTGCCGTAGTTTATTCTACAAATCACTCCCGATGCTTGCAGACATGACAAATTCATATTCGGAATTCAACTTCCATGAGTATCAACAAAACTCCGGTTTCGATTTCTTTCTACCTTTATGTCTCTTTCCTTTAGCAGAGTGTGTATTGATAAAACAAGAAAAGCGTCTGTAAAATCCTCCTCTAACCAAAACAAGATCCGCCAGTGAACATAATCCAGTGGTGTCCACCGTCAGTGCTTCTCCATATCGGTCCTACAGATACATCCAGTCGTCAGACAGGTCGGTCACCATGTAATGGAAGGAGGTCAAGGTACACACGCACGCACGCACGCACGCACTATTCGTCGATGTATTGATATGGAATGTGTTCAACTACAAACACAAACAAGTCCACATGGTATCTGATTCCTGGCAGCTAGCAGGTCTGTACAGCAGTGACTGGTGTATGTGATCATGGTACTAGTGAGTATACCTACAATGCTACCTTGAGCATGCACTAGTGCGTGGATATGTGCGCTATATAAATATCCTATAATAATAATAATAACTGGGCTGTTTTGTATCAAAAGGTTTAACCTCAAGAATACAGGTACGAGATCCGCCGGATGCAGCCGGTCACGTGTAGAAGACACCCAGGTCGCGTGCTTTCATCGACACATCGCTTCTGGTGGACTCAATACAGGGAGTAATTATTGTTTATCACTGTAGCTGCCATATTCCAGTCTCATCACGGACCCCTGAAAATACCCAGTACCAGACAACCAGTGACTGAACGCTCGACACCCTGTATACCCTCTGTATCAAAACGTTTGGGGTGTTTGGGAACCGATTCTGGAGGTCTTATAGATTGTTGTTTTTTTCTGCTCTCAGATATGTGACCGTGTAGCGACTATGTTCATATATATATTTTTTTGCTTGTTTAAAGCCGCATGCATCAATATTCCAGCTATATGACAGCGGTCTGTAAATAATCGAGCCTGGACCAGACAATTCAGTGATTGATATCACGAGCATCGGTCTGCACACATTATGATACAGCGTCATGCATCAGCCAAGTCAGCGAGCCTGACCACCCGATCTCCTTAGTCGCCTCTTACGACAAGCAACTGCTGCTGAAGACCATCTAACCCGGATCTTCAGAGGTCGTCGTGGTTATGGATAAGATGGATGAACGGGAAACGTATGCAAATAATAGCGACGTTTGGATACAGATCGGAACATTGTGGTCAAGCAAGTCTGTTCATGGTTGGCTACGTCTCCAAGAATTTCTTCGAGAGGCATTTAGAAGCTGCAGTACTGAGTCAGGAATAATACACGTATGAACGAATTCATTATTAACATAATTATTGATACTGCAGCGTACCTACACCGCAAATACCCTCACAGCGTACCTACAGTATACCCTCACAGCAAATATACCCTCCTAATAGCAATAAAAAGTCGTTCAGCAATCAGCCAATCAAACAGAACAGAACAATATATCTTATCGATACTTGGAACTGATATTTTGAAGTCTGGAGCAAACAATCCAGTGGTAGATATCAAGAGCAACGATCTGCACAGGCAGGATACGATGACTTGCATCAACCAAGGTATCGAGCCAATCCCGTCACCCTTACAATAAGCATTGAGCCGAGCTCGAAAGGGTGGGGGTGGGGTCTTCTTCAGTTGGGCATCCAGATTTAGGAATATACAAAACAAACAGAGAATATATGGAAACATTTTACTTATTTTACAGTACAAAAATTAACAACAGAATGTAAAAATATAGTGAATAAATTCTGCATAATAGAAAGTCGTGATGTGATACAAACACAAACTCCCGCCATATAAAGTAGAACTACGGTGCCGGGTAATGCTGTTTGGTGGTTTGGTAAAGTATCCTTAAAATCAGATATTTAATATTATAGTTCTGAAGACCTCCGTGTCTTTCCGATCCTTATATTGCGGTGGACGATGTTGATTGGATGGTTCAATTCTTGGCATATACACATATATCACAGATACCGGGGGATCTCACGTCGGTACATGTAGACAGTAGAGGATACAGAGAAGGAAGGGAGCCACACTTCCGGTGATACAACAATATAATATATAAACAAGGGAAACATGTTTGTTTCGTTGATTATTGTTTAACTCCACATTCAGAAAGCCGACATATATGACGGACGTTTGAAAACAACAGAGTCTGGACCAGTGGTTGACATAATGAGCATCGATATCCAGCAGCAGGATACGACAACATGCATCACGAGACAGAACATGCAAAAGTGTATGACACTCGCTTCTCAAACTGATATCGTCTCATATATAAACACATGACTTTATCTCAGTGCACAAGGGACACGGTACATTGTTTTGTGATGCGTCACACTCTAGAATTATAAAAACTAGAATAGACAAGATCGCAGACGTAGAAAATAGGATTTCAAACACTTGACACAAAAACCCGCCTGCAAAATGCTGAGGTCGATCAGGAAATGTAAAAACTATGTCTGTTCCATATGTTATTTATGCGAGCTTAACTTGGGCATCACAGGAAACTGCTTAAATACCTTGAATATTGTTACATCCGGGCTTTCCTGCACGTGCGATCAATTATGGGGAAAACATCGATGCTTATGGATAATTTGTTAATTGTTTTCATTTGCGAAATAGCGAAACTATTTTGTATATACAGTATATACAGGTTACATTAACCCAATTAACAGGATACTTCAGTATAGCAACATACATGGGAGCAAATCACGTACTTCTGTATAGGACCCATAACCGCACTATAGCGGGGACACTCGGTCGACAGTCCGGCCCTCTGCTTCAAGAGCGGCAGCCATCATGCGCCAACACGACTCCTGTACAGCTTCTTTAAATAACGTTCTGACAACAAGTGATATATTTGGTCGCGTTCCAACCAGGTATATATTGTAACAGTTGCGTTTGTTGGTTTGTAGTCAACGCCGTACACTGTGATATTCCAGCAACAAGGTCGGCGGTCTGTTACTAATCGAGTCTGGACCAGACAATCAGGTGATTGATACTGTGGGCAACAACCCACATCGTCATTGTGTGAAGATACGCAATCATCCGAGTCACCGTGCCAAACCTCTCCATCCTGGTCACCTGTTACGACAAGCAGGGGGCTGCTGGACAAGACGTCTAACCCACAATCCCCAGGAACACTTGATAACAGAAGGTTTGGTTTGATTGTTGTTTAACGCCGGTCTCAGCAATGTTCCAGCTATATGGCGGCGGTTTGTACATAACCAAGGCCGGGTCAGACAATCCAGTGATCAACAGCAGGAGCATCGGTCTAGGATTAGGGATTCGATGACATGTGTCAGCGAGTCTGATTACCCGATCTCGTTAGTCGCCTCTTATGACAACATAAGCACAAACACAAGTAAAACAGAACGACCATCGAGTGAACACTTTCTCAGCCCGGTCCTGACTGGGTCTGTCCTCTTCCAATGGACGCACGGACACTCATATGCACTAGTCAGATCGTTAAAGAATGCTGAAACGTTGATGAAGTACAGAACATGATGAAGCTGCTGTTCATGATGATGACGATGACGTTGTAGTAGTTGTATTAGTAGTCATAATCATAATCATCGTTTTTCTTCTTCTCCTTACAGCACACTATACAGGCGAAGATGATCATCAGGAGCTGCGGAAGAAAACAGTGAGTGAGTGAGTGAATGGCTGGGTGAGCGAGTGAGCTGGGTGAGCGAGTGAGTGAGTGAGGTGGTCTTCACTCCGCTTAAACCAGTAGTCTAGTATGATCAGGGGTTGCCAGCCTGATGCTGGACGTAGATCGCTAGTAACAGAGGCAGTAGAACTGTACCAAGCAGGTGTATGGTACTGAATAATGACAATAACAATAATAATACAGCCTGACTGTGTCAGGTTCGCCCAAACTGCTGCATTTGTCATGTTAATATGTAAAATTTAATATAGGCAACATCCCTTATAACAATAAATCTGGTATTCGAAGCCAATGTTGAGGCTCATCGTAGGTCCTTAACTATGAACTGTTCTGTAACCCCCAACCCCCATTTGCCAAGCCCTCAACCCCCAAACCCCATCCCCCAACCCCATCCCTGACCTCAACCTCCATCCCCATCCTCCAAACCCCAACCTCCATCCCCCCACTCCCCAACCTCCAACCTCCATCCCTGAACCTCCATCCTCCATCCCCAACCCCAACCTCCAACCCCCAACCTCCATCCTCCAACCCCAACCTCCATCCTCCATCCCCCAACCTCCTCCGTCCCCAACCTCTCCAATCCTCCATCCTCCATCCCCCAACCTCCATCCTCCATCCCCAACCTCCAACCCCCAACCTCCATCCTCCAACCCCCAACCTCCATCCCCCAACCTCCATCCTCCATCCCCCAACCTCCAACCCCAACCTCCAACCTCCATCCTCCATCCTCCAACCTCCAACCTCCAACCCCCAACCTCCATCCTCCAACCTCCAACCCCCAACCTCCAACCCCCTGACCTCCATCCTCCATCCCCCAACCTCCATCCCCCCAACCTCCATCCCCCAACCTCCAACCCCAAACCTCCAACCTCCAACCTCCAACCTCCATCCCCAACCTCCATCCTCCAACCTCCAACCTCCAACCTCCATCCCCCCAACCTCCACCCCATCCTCCAACCCCCAACCATCAACCACCAACCTCCAACCACCAACCTCCAACCTCCATCCCCCAACCTCCATCCCCAACCTCCATCCCCAACCCCAATCCTCCAACCCCCAACCTCCAACCTCCAACCTCCATCCCCAAGCCCCAACCTCCATCCCCTAACCTCCAACCCCCAACCTCCATCCCCAACCTCCATCCTCCATCCCCAACCTCCATCCCCAACCTCCAACCCCCAACCTCCAACCTCCATCCTCCATCCCCAACCTCCATCCCCCAACCCCCAACCTCCATCCCCCAACCCCAACCTCCAACCTCCATCCCCAACCCCCAACCTCCAACCTCCATCCCCCAACCCCCAACCCCAAACCTCCAACCCCAACCCCCAACCCCCAACCTCCAACCCGCAACCTCCAACTCCCAACCTCCAACCTCCATCCTCCATCCCCCAACCTCCATCCCCCAACCCTCCAACCCCCAACCTCCAACCTCCAACCAACCCCCCAACCCCAACCTCCAACCTCTATCCCCAACCTCCAACCCCCAACCTCCAACCCCCATCCTCCATCCCCAACCCCCAACCTCTATCCCCCAACCCCAACCTCCAACCTCCAACCCCCAACCCCCAACCCCCAACCTCCATCCTACATCCCCCAACCCCCAACCCCCAACCTCCAACCCCAAACCTCAACCCCCAACCTCTCCAACCCCAAAACCAAATGAGGATCTGGTTAGTATGTAACAAAACCAACCCTACGTAATGCAGCGAATTTCATGCTAAGTGCGGGGTTGAAAACAACATTCACCCAGGCCCTATCATTTATATTAATTATAACTGAACATTTGCTATCAGACAGATTGTGAAGGTCATTATGATGTTGCTGTTGTCGTTGATGATGTCCCAGATAGCCTGGTAGCAGCCCTGGAAGATAAGTAATCACAGTGAGCAGGTCTGGGCATCACGTGTGTTAGGTGTTTGTGGGAACTGAGCCAACTAGTCTTGGGTTCGAATCCTGACTTGCCAGTATTGTGGTTCTTAATCTAGACAAGTTAGCACGAGATTCATACATGCAGTGATCTCTTGGGCTGGTTAAAACGATCGATAATCGGAAATATTGTTGACAGGAAAAATTATTAATGATGATCGACATGAAAATGTGTTATTGATAATATCGTACATAAAATTAAACGATAAAATAGAGATTTAATTGGCTCACACAATACACAAAGTTAGGTCTTTACTTATGGGCTGCTTCTAAATTATGATCATGACTCTAAACGAACTCAATCGCTCATTCTAATGTTCACCTTAAAGGGCAAGTTTACACGAAAATTAACCTTTTTGTCTTGCACTTTCTCATCATAAAACGTGTTTGTCAAGTAGTTTTATAGACAAAACAGTACAAATATCAAAAGTAACTAGTTTATTTTTTGCGTTATATCGATTCAAATTTTCCACATTTACCGAGTGTTCTATGGCCAGAAGTAAACACACCATGGCTTATGTCCCTTGGAAATGACGTCATTGGTGCCAAACAGATAAACGAATGACGTTGTTAGACACATTTCACGTGGCGCAGATATAGGTGTGGTTCTAGTGTCTCGATGCGCAGGCTACTGTTTTAATCCAGCTGGCCGTCAGCTGGCTATGTGATCAGTTGCACACTGAGATGACGTTACAGTTGTATACAATAAAAGTATACATTGTACAAACACCCACGTAACCAAATACTACAACATTCAAACTGGAGTCGGTCGTCATTCAACAGTATCGCTTTTCACAAAAACTAAAGCGTTTATGCACTACACCTAGCTTGCCATCGGTGAATGTGTCGGCATTCTACGTTTGTTACTTGATTCCTGCATATATATTTGTGGTGGCGCGTGGTCCTGTGCTTAAAGCTCAGGGTGCCGTTCCACTAACCGATCTTATCTAAGATCAATCTTAGCAAGTTACGCCAATTTTACAATCGTCTTAGCTAAAAGTTACACCCGTTCCACTAACCGATCTTAGGCCGATCGTAGCCGGTCCCGATCTTACGATCCGATCCAAGCTTAGATCGAGACTCTTTCGTGCGAGAGGCACATTGTTACGAGGATATTACCCTACTTAGAATTACATTCAAAGTATTGGGAATATTTCTGTTATCAAAGTTATATGTCAAAATGACAAAATGAAGTCTTTAATTTGAAGCTGGTACACATCGCTCCATTCCTGAAAAGTAATGGAGCGAGCAGACAATGGAATGACGTCACAAATGTAATTTAATCTTGAATCACACGCGGCTTGCCTTTAGAATCCCCACCAAATATGCGCAGTGAAATCAAACATATTTGTATCTTTTAACTTCAGAAAAATTGTTCACTTCACGGCTGTCGTTATTCTTAACCATGACGTTGCAATATTGTTGTACAAATGTGTCACACCGACTCGCTCGGTTGTGTTCCCATGACGACAGTGGTCAGACTGGCCTGACATTTGTAAGGCTTCGTTGCAGTGTTTGTTTACATCACAGAAATATACAAATTCATTTCATGGGGGATTTTAGGGGACGCTCACGGTGAAATGCTCGCTCTTATTTTCACATAGAATAGGGAAAGCCACCATTTTGGTTTCTCTACGATTGATTTTAGCTATCCTAAGTTGGTCATGAGCAACTTAGACTTTGAATCTTAACTTTACGATTGACTTAGGTAAGATTGGTTAATGGAACGGTATGCCGATCGTAACGTCACGCTAAGATTGGGATTTTAGGGGTTTACGATTGGCATAGGTCTAAGATCGGTTAGTGGAACGGCACCCAGGTCACAAATCGGTGAAGTTAAGCAGCGTCGAGCTCGGAGAGTCCTTGGATGGGTGACCGTGTTTGGCAGCTTGACTCCTGACAGTTTCTAGGATTTGAGTCCTGTCCTCAACGAAGCACATGTGATACATGTGGTCTCGCCTTAGGCAAGTGTGTTTGTTCAAAATTGCCTCTGTTCACCCTGTAGGAAAACGGGTACCGGTGGAAAAAAGTCATATGACTATAACCTTCTAGCGCCTAACAGGCAGCTATCCGGGCCTCGATTGTTAGTGCTATGAGCATACCTAGTGTGGAGTTTGACGCTATATAAATACGACACATTATTATTATTATTATATATCCACTCTTCCTACCTATCGATACCACAATTATCCAAATACATCCCGAAGATAAATGAAAGTGGCAGTTGTTAATTCTGTTTGAAATTCGTTTTTCTACGATACCATTTCTATGACGCCCATTGTAAAGGCAAATACAAGTATACTGAAAATTACATGCATCGTAAATCTGGCCAGTTTGGACAGATTACGAAATCCCCATTCACTGTGTTTTGCGTAAATTATAGTACTGATGTCATAATTCAAATGTCAAATTTTGCTTGGAGAATTGAATTTAAGAGACAAAAAAAAAATAACACACCCAAGAACCCGTATCATTGTGATCAGCGGTATTTTTAATTTTTTTGTTGATCGAATCACCAGTGCTCGTTCTGAAACATTGTCGATACAACAGCTAGAGAATCGCTGAGAATGTTTTGAAAATACGCACAGTTAACGTCAAAGTGAATTTTCAGCCATATTGCAGAGAGTTTATAAAATAACGTCACACGTGCACTTACACTAATCCAAGAATTCCTCATACAGTTCAAAATATAATGACAAATGGTCTTTGTCACCAATACCAAGTGTTTCAGTGAAATCCCGCGCTGGGAAAGGACCACTTGTTTGAAATGTAAACAAAGTAAATCTCAGATTTTACACTGTGTATCTGTTCGCCTACTTTTGTTTGCATACACTTGCTCGTTAGTTTTATACCATGCACGGGAATGGTATAGTAGCAAGCGGTAGTTAAATAAAATAGGTGTATTCAATGATTTCGAGATTCATCACAACATATTATAGTTCCTGAAAGCGTGACGCCATGATTGACGCAAACTCACGAACACCCACGATGGAAATTCTCCACCCCTGGTCACAATGAAAACAAAGGAGAATAACAACCAGCAGATTATCAGAATGTTTCGGACTACTTACATGTCACATTTATGTATATACGTTGCTTGAAACAACGAAATTTTCCGTCGAAAATCCGATGTACTCATGTCAGTGAACACGCCATTTTGAGAGTGTCACTTCCCGATAGTGATGTCATACGTACGTCAACATTGTTAAACATATTTAGTATTTTCATTGAGGTGAGGCTATGAATGAAAATACACATTATCAATCTGTCCTGCTGATTACATTTTCAGTTCTTATGCTTCTTTCTGTATTTTCACAAACTTTTCTCACGTGATTAATTTCAAGTATTATTATTTTTGATTTGGGACTAGACAGGAGACCAGTCTAAAATCAAGTGGCACCAATTACGTCATAATCGAAGGGCGGTAACTCTGACCTGTTTAGCTCGGCATTTAGGGCCGCATATGGCATAACATTTCAGCACTTATTTTGAGGGTTTTACTGTCATTGTAAGAAAAATGAGTGTATCATCTCAAACAGTGATATTAAATAATTAAAATATTTCACTTTGGTTCACATAAGAATAAATGTGATTTTATCGTGTACACTTCCCCTTTAATGTATTCATACAATCACACAACCCGGTGAATGCATAATTAACTGGAAAGCTAACTGGATTTAAAACATACTTAACTTACTGTGAGTTTCCAAAACGAAATAATCAATTGTCAATAATAATTTCTTTATGATGGGCAGGACTCTTGATAGTTCCTTGATTGTCTATCCATGAGAGAGTTGTTACACTACCTTGTCTATCCATGAGAGAGTTGTTACACTACCTTGTCTATCCATGAGAGAGTTGTTACGCTACCTTTGTCTATCCATCAGAGAGTTGTTACGCTACCTTGTCTATCCATCAGAGAGTTGTTACACTTCCTTGTCTATCCATGAGAGAGTTGTAACACTACCTTGTCTATGTTGGAGAGAGTTGTTACACTACCTTGTCTATCCATGAGAGAGTTCTTACACTACCTTGTCTATGTTGGAGAGAGTTGTTACACTACCTTGTCTATCCATGAGAGAGTTCTTACGCTACCTTGTCTATCCATGAGAGAGTTGTTACACTACCTTGTCTATGTAAGAGAGAGTTTTACACTACCTTGTCTATGTTGGAGAGAGTTGTTACACTACCTTGTCTATCCATGAGAGAGTTCTTACGCTACCTTGTCTATCCATGAGAGAGTTGTTACACTACCTTGTCTATCCATGAGAGAGTTATTACACTACCTTGTCTATCCATGAGAGAGTTGTTACACTACCTTGTCTATCCATGAGAGAGTTCTTACGCTACCTTGTCTATCCATGAGAGAGAAGTTGTTACACTACCTTGTCTATGTAAGAGAGAGTTTTACACTACCTTGTCTATGTTGGAGAGAGTTTTACACTACCTTGTCTATCCATGAGAGAGTTGTTACACTTAGTGACCTTGCCTATCTATCAGATGGTTAGTACAATACCTTGTCTATGTTGGAGAGAGTTGTTACACTGCCTTGCCTATCTATGAGAGAGTTATTACACTACCTTGTCTATATTGGAGAGAGTTGTTACACTACCTTGTCTATCCATGAGAGAGTTATTACACTACCTTGTCTATATTGGAGTGCTGATGTCGGGTGTATGGCACACGTGAAGTCTGACAGCAGCTGTATGTTGGGGAAAGTTCCATTCAGTTTGCAGCAAGCGATGGGGACTTCTAGGGAATGGTGGTGTTGGTTTGTTTTGGTGTATATTCTTTACTCCAATGTTTTGCAGACTGGAAATCTGTGTAGTTGTCCACTCCACAGCATTTAAACTGAAACACAATAACACCTGATAGCAAATATGTTGTGAACTACAGACACAGGTATGGGGTGAACTACACACACGCACGCGTAAACATACACACACGCACGCGCAAAACACGAGCACAAACACACACTTGCACGCACGAACATGGGCACTTCCATAGTGTTGCTTCCTATATAGTGTTGTAGTACACATTCGACTGTAGTAAACTTTTGTAGTAAAGTCAGATGGTTAAAGTGCAGCATCAAAGTGCTGTACACTGTTATAGCATAGTGTTGCAGTATACTGTAGTTCTGGTAGTATAAGGTTGTAGTATAGTGTTGTAGCATACTGACATATGGTGCTGGAGCCAAGAGCTATAGTATAGTGTTGTAGAATACTGACATATGGTGCTGGAGCTATAGTATAGTCTTGTAGTATACTGACATATGGTGCTGGAGCTAAGAGCTATAGTTTAGTGTTGTAGCATACTGACCTATGAGCATGGCTGGAGCTAGGAGCTATAGCATAGTGTTGTAGAATACTGACATATAGTGCTGGAGCTAAGAGCTATAGTATAGTGTTGTAGAATACTGACATATGGTGCTGGAGCTACGAGCTATAGTTTAGTGTTGTAGAATACAAACATATGGTGCTGGAGCCAAGAGCTATAGTATAGTGTTGTAGTAGAATACTGACATATGGTGCTGGAGCTAAGAGCTATTAGTGTTGCTGGAGATACTGACATATGGTGCTGGAGCTAAGAGCTATAGTATAGTGTTGTAGAATACTGACATATATGGTGCTGGAGCCAGGAGCTATAGCATAGTGTTGTAGAATACCGACTACATGGTGCTGGAGCTAGGAGCTCAAAGTATAGTGTTGTAGAATACTGACATATGGTGCTGGTGCTACGAGCCACAGTTTAGCAGTAGTTGTAGGAAATACTGACATATAGTGCTGGAGCCAAGAGCTATAGTATAGTGTTGCAGAATACTGACATATGGTGCTGGAGCCACGAGCTATAGCAGTTTAGTGCTGTAGAATACACTGACATATGGTGCTGGAGCTCAAGAGCTATAGCATAGTATGTGTGGTAGTAAAATGACATATGGTGCAGGGCCAAGGGCTATAGTAGCATAGTGCTGTAGAATACTGACATATGGTGCTGGAGCCAAGAGCTATAGTAGTATAGTGATACACGGTGTTGTAACGTAGTGCTGTAAGTATGGAAACTGGATCCTTCTGCACACAGCCCTCATCGTGGCTTGAATAACCACAACAGTTTTGGTGATAGGTCGTAATGCTACAAATGCTTTGGTATCGAAACAGTGTGGCATATTAGGTCAGTGTGGTAATGACCCGCATTGACCATAGCAAAGTCTCCAGCCGAGGGACACCAGGTCAGTGCTGTTGAAGCCCGTAGCTATCTGTGATTGATGTCTTCATTGGTCCCCTTTGATGTTGTCGTCCACCTAATAAAAACACAAGCGCAAGTTGTCATCTCGCCAAGCTTTGTGGTGTAAGCCCTGAAGGAGGCCTTAGACCTTTAGGCTTGTGTGTAAAACCGATAATTGGCAGAGTGATGGTAAAGCCCTAGACATAACCAGGTTGTATCGAGGGACTCGAACAGACCAGTATCTTGAGGAGCCAAGGGACGTAACTCTGCATTCTACATCCTCGGCCAACAATGTCCCTCTACAAATAAAGTTATTTTGTTTTGGATTTGTTTGTTTGTTTGTTTTTGCTTGTACTTTTAGCTGAGAGACTGAAGGCTCAAGGTATACCTGTCTGAACAAGTGTTTCATGATAATTTGCACTTAAGGCAAAGGTTCAGTCTGACTGGCTGATATATTGGTTCATGGAAACATTGGCAGACAAGCATGACATCCAATTGAACAGCAGTATTAAACCTGTCAGATTTATCAGATGAGAACGCGCTCGCAGTGACGCTGGTTTAATATGTATAAAATAATGCGAGGAGGAACTAAGGGAAGTAACTCTGTGCGTACCGTGTCTCTCTGATGGTGAAGAGAGGAGTATGACAAACAGAACCTCTGCTAGGGGACGATGAGGCTGATCAGGACTGCGTACTGGAAACAC